>NC_138374.1:127100018-127141942 GCF_054177405.1 Leptonychotes weddellii
GGTGTCCTTTAGCATGGTAAATGGTTTTCCACCCCCTCACTTTCAATCCGGGGGTGTCTCTGGGTCTAAAATGAGTCTCTTCCAGACAGTATATCGATGGGTCTTGTTTTTTTATCCAATCTGATACCCTGTGTCTTTTGATTGGGGCATTTAGCCCATTTACATTCAGGGTAACTATTGAAAGGAATTTAGTGCCATTGTATTGCCTGTAAGGTGACTGTTACTGTATATTGTCTGTGTTCCTTTCTGGTCTATGTTACTTTTAGGCTCTCTCTTTGCTTAGAAGACCCCTTTCAACATTTCTTGTAGGGCCGGTTTCGTTTTTGCAAATTCCTTTAGTTTTTGTTTGTCCTGGAAGCTTTTTATCTCTCTTTCTATTTTCAATGACAGCCTAGCTGGATATAGTATTCTTGGCTGCATATTTTTCTCATTTAGTGCTCTGAATATATCATGCCAGTCCTTTCTGGCCTGCCAGGTCTCTGTGGATAGGTCTGTTGCCAATCTAATGTGTCTACCATTGTAGGTTACAGATCTCTTGCCCCAAGCTGCTTTCAGGATTTTCTCTTTGTCTCTGATACTCGTAAGTTTTACTATTAGATGTTGGCGTGTTGACCTATTTTTATTGATTTTGATTTATTGATTTATTGATTATTTTATCAGGGTTCTCTGTGCCTCCTGGATTTTGATGCGTGTTTCCTTCCCCAAATTAGGGAAGTTCTCTGCTATAATTTGCTCCAATATACCTTCTGCCCCTCTCTCTCTTTCTTCTTCTTCTGGGATCCCAATTATTCTAATGTTGTTTCATCTTATGGTATCACTTATCTCTCGAATTCTGCCCTCGTGATCCAGTAGTTGTTTATCTCTCTTTTTCTCAGCTTCTTGATTTTCCATCATTTGGTCTTCTATATCACTGATTCTCTCTTCTGCCTCATTTATCTCAGCAGTTAGAGCCTCCATTTTTTATTGCACCTTATTAATAGCCTTTTTGATTACGACTTGGTTAGATTTTAGTTCTTTTATTTCTCCAGAAAGGGTTTCTCTAATGTCTTCCATGCTTTTTTCAAGCCCAGCTAGTATCTTTATAATCGTCATTCTGAACTCTAGTTCCGACATCTTACTAATGTCTGTATTGATTAGGTTCCTGGCAGTCGGTACTGCCTCTTGTTCCTTTTTTTGAGGTGATTTTTTTCCGTCTTGTTATTTTGTCCAGAGGAGAATAGAGGAATTAGAGAACAAAATGCAGAGTAACAACGACCCCAGAAAAATATAGACTAAACAAATCAGAAGAGATCTGAAATCAGGGCAAAAGAAAGGGAAAGAAAGAAAAAGAAAAAGATAAAAAAAAAGAATATGATCAAATATGATCAGGCTGGTGAATAGATCGGTGCCACACATTAGATTTTGGGCATATTTTGGTCTGTTAGAAGAAACTGCCTCCCAAAATTTTAAAGAAAGAAAAGCTTATATATGTACAAAAATAAGGTAAATACGATGAAGGGATGGAATATGACTGTAAAGATTAAAATTATAAAAGATTTTATAAAAGGAATTGATAAGAAGTTGGTTGAAAAAAGAAAGAAGAGAAATTTAAAAAAAAAAAGGGAGAGAATGTGATCAGTCAGGAGACTAGAACAAAGCCATACACTAGAGATTTAGGGTATATTTTGGTCTGTTAGGGGAAACTGTATCCCAAAATTTTAAAGAGAGAACTTATATATATATGTGTATACACATATATATATATCAAAAATAAGGTTAACTACTATGAAGGGATAGAATATGACTCTAAAAATGAAAAATAAAAAATATTTTTAATAAAGGGATTGATAAGATGTTGGTTGAAAAAGGGAAAAAGAAAAATTCAAAAAAAAAGAAAAAGAAAATTTAAAAATTAAAAAAAAAAAGAAAATTAAAAAATAACTTTGAAAGACAAAAGAATCATGGTAAAAAAGCCATGAATTCTATGTGCAGTATTCCCCTAGTTATGGTGTTCTGCCGTTCTCATTGATTGGTAAACTTGGTCCTGGCTGGCTGTTCTTGCTGATCTTCTGGGGGAGGGGCCTGTTGCTGTGGTTCCCAAATGTCTTTCTCTGAGGCAGAATTGCCCCGCCCTTCCGGGGTCCGGGCTACCTAATCTGCTCAGGTTTGCTCTCAGGAGCTTTTGTTCCCTCCAAGCTTTCCGTACAGCTTTGGAGGACGAGAGTGAAAATGGCGGCCTCCCAATCTCTGCCCCAGAGGAGCCAAGAACTCGGGCCCGCTCCTCAGTGAGCCCCCAGAGAAAAGCAGTCAATCACTCCTGTCTCCCCGGTCTCCGGCCGCACTCCGTGCTCACCCTACCTGTGACCGAGCATTTCTATCTCTGGCACACGACCCCGTGTGGAGTCTCCAAACCCAGCAGATCCCTGTGGTGCACTCCCAGGCTACTCGTCCTAGGGGAAGAAGGGGAGTCTCCCCGGATCTGCCGCTTGTTGGGTGCCTGCTGGAAGAGCAGTGGCCCGACTGACGTGGATCACAGTTTATGGCAACCCCGAGCTGAGAGCCCGCTCCTTGGCTCCATCTCTGCAGCCAGCTTCCCCGCTCTGATACCTGGGAGCTCTGCCGCACTCAGGCACCCCCGGTCTGTCTGTGACCCTGAGGGTCTTGAGACCACACTATCCCAGCGAGGGTTCCACCCCCCCGCTTAGCCACTGGAACGACGTCCCTCAGCGGAGCAGACTTGTAAAAGTTCCAATTTTGTGCTCCGTGGCTCTATCACTTGCCGGTATTGGCTGACGGAGGCCCCCTCCTCCACCGTCTATCTTCCCGAATATCACCTCGGATTCACTTCTCCTCACGTCCTACCTTCCAGAAAGTGGTCGCTTTTCTGTTCAGAGAGTTGTTGCTATTCTTTTCTTTGATCTCCTGTTGAGTTCGTAGGTGTTCAGAATGGTTTGATCCCTATCCAGCTGAATTCCTGGGACCAGATGAAATTTAGGTCTCCTACTCCTCTGCCATCTTGCTCTTCCCTCCTCAATTCAAATTCTAATAGGTTTATTCATTGAAATTGACAAGTTAATTCTAAATATGTGCAGAAATTCAAAGAATCTTGAATAATTAAAAATAATTTTGACGAAGGACAAATTTGGAAGACAAGCTCTCTGATTTCAAGATTTACTTTACTTGTATAAAGATAGACATACAGATCCATGGGCCAGAATCAAAAGAACAGATATAAACACATATATAGCTAACTGGTTTTCAACAAAGATGTCAAGGTAATTCAAAGAGGAAAGGATAGTCTTTTCCACAAATGCCACAACAACTGGATATTCATATGCAAAACTAACAAACCTTCCTTATTTCATACAATGTAGAAAAGTTAAATTCTAAATTCATGCTACATCTAAATAATAGAACTAAAATTTTAAAACTACTAGAATGAAACAGAAAATTCTTATGACCTTGAGTTAAAGAAAGATTTCTAGATAGAAATAAGAAGTATAAGTAATAAACAATGCTAAGTTAGACTTTATCAAAAATTTTAAAAATTGCTCTTCAGACATAGCATTTAAAAAAGATAAAAGGGAAGGTTACATACTGATAGTATTTTCAAAATATGTATCTGATAAAGGGGTTGCATGTGGCATATACAAACAACACTTGTAACTCTGTAATTTAAAAAAAATAAATTACAGTTGAAAAATGGGGAAAGATTTGGACAAATTCTCCAAACAAGATATGCAAATGGAAAATAAGCATACATAAATACACTAAACATCAATAATGATTAGGCAAATGCAAATTAAAAACACAATGACTTACCTCTACACACCCACTAAAATAGCTGAAATTAAAAAAAAAAAACACAATTTCAAGTGCAGAAGAGGAGATAAAGCAACTAAAAATTACATACATGTATTGCTAGTGGAAATGTAAAATATCACATCCACTTTAAAAAACAATATGACAATTTCTTATGTCAAAGCAATTCTACTGCTAGGCGTTACTTGAGGAAAAAAAAAGATATAGATATATATATATCTCCACAAAATAAAAAACAAAACAAAACAAACCAAAACTTTGTAGTTAAATGTTCATAAAGGTTTACTCTTAATATAGCCCCAAACTGCAAACAACTAAAATGTCCATTGTATGGTGCACAGATACACATATTTTATTATACCTATATAATAGATTATTATTCATTACTAAAAAAGGTTGAACTCCTGGTAAATGAATCTCAAAAGTATTATGCTATGTCTTTATACTGACATACTGCATGATCTGTATGATTCTATTTATATGAAATTTTTTAAAAATGACAAAATTGGAATAATAAAGGAGATGAATGTCTAGGTTTGGAGATTTGGAGAGGTTTGGAGATTGACTCAGAGAACATGAGGAAAATTTGGGGATGATGAAAATGTATTATATCCTGATGGTGGTGGTGGTTACACAACTGAATGTGTCAAAACTCATCAGATCATACTCTTAAAGTTGGTACATTTTTTGTATGTATATTATATGCCAATAAAAGCTAATTAAGTTAAAAAAAATCAGAGTAAGCCCATAGCCTCATCATCTCCTATTTATTTTTATATCCCCAAAAGTAACAAGTGAGAGGAATCCTCTTGATTCTCTTCTTCTTCAGTAATGAAGTTCTTGATGTTTTGATGTTGAGAAATCTTAAGGTGTCTCTGACATCTTTAGATTACACATTCTACCTTCAAATTCCTGTGGCCTTAGGGAAACAAGAGGAGCTGTTAGGGTACAAAGAGACACTCAATACCTAATATAATTATTATTGTCTAGAGTAATGTTACAAGACGAAGGTTGCAAGGAAATGTTGCAATACTTGTAGACTGAAAATGTATCATCATAAATAATGTTTTAAAAAGTAGTATCAAGTGTTTCTTTGTTGGCATACCTAATTATTGGTCATTGGTTTCCCTGAAAAAGCATTTGACTTTTAAGTTATTTTCACTGAGGATACATGAAATTTATTCTGTTGATTAGCTGAGAAATCTAATCTCAGTATCTGTCTACTAAAGCCTGGAATTGTTCATGCTAGAAAATCCTCCATATTACAGACATTTTTCCTGTCATGCTTCCTAAGCATTATATTTCATTTGTTTTTGTGTTTGTATAATATTTCAGATCACATACTATACTGGTGTTTGGATTTTCTGTGATTTGAAAATAATCTGTAATTAAATCACATTTTGAGTTAATAAAAAGTGATCTGCAAGACTACATAGGATCGGCTATATACAATTCAGTTTCTTAAAAACTGTTAAAAATTAAACATAGAATTCATTAAAAGAATGACAGTATATGACATCAGAATTTCTATTTCTGTCACTTTCTAATACAAGAACGGGAGTAATTCTAAAACTAACTGAAAATATATACCGAATGAAAACACTTACCTATGCAATTAGGTATTTCCACTTAAAATTGCTACTTGGATAATATGTTTTCCATATTCCCACATATTATAATACTGTAAATATTTTTATGCCCAAAGTTTGCATCTTCATGAAGAAAAATAATGAGTTATGAAGAGAAATAAAACAGATCTTATTACTCCCCGGTTTGGTGTTTCAGTGATCAATCTATCTCTTCCTCTTAAATATTTGGCTGCATTTTGGTAAAGAAAGTTCTGTACCAAGGGAATACATAAGGCTAAAGCTGTACACAGATGTTCACATTTTAAGTGTAGTTTGGTTCCCATACTCATGGTCTTTTCCTCACTTTCCTGCTTGCACACTAATTTGTTCAAGTCCTGCCTTTTGAGCAATGTTGTCTACATTCATCACATTTCTAGACCCCAGGCTGAGAAATGCTTTGTCATTGTACCCAACCCTACTGCAAAATGCCAGACTTGTCTTGTACCTTGGCCTGGCTTGGCATACGGAATGCCAGAGGTCCACTTAGGGAACGGCATTCGTTGTTTAAATGGACCACATCAGACCACAGAGAAAAGGAGCCCAGTGAACAACCAGAATTGGCTCATCAGAGGAGGAGCTGAGATGTGGAGCTGTCCAAGAGAGGGACGGGTGAACTATTTTGAAGTGGAAACAAAGCCAAATGGATTCATAGGGTTCAGGAGGCAGCAGGAAGGTGTAACCAAAGTACAAGCAAGTGATGCCTAAGATTGATGGTGTGGAATTGAGCTATGCTGCCTGAAACAACAGTGATGTTTTCTTTATTTCTCTTGGGGAGGCAACAGGGTCAAGGCCTAAACATTGTATAAGAACCATTTTGCCATTTTAAACAAATCAACACTCTCAAATCATATCCCTCCCTACCCCAAGGTTCATCTGCCTTGTGTAATCCTTTGGTTACAAAAAGCACTTCAGAACCCCAAATGCAGACCAGTTGTAAAGCCTTCTTTCACCAAGGCCCAGCCTCGGGGTTAAATGGGAGAGTTCTGCCAGCCATCAAACTTAACAGCCTTTAAACATGTGCAACATTTCTCTAAGCAAATTGGTTCCTTAATATGGTAAAATGTGCGGCACCCAAGGGGAAATGCTGGTGATCTCATAGCCCAAAACTGATGGAGTCACAGCACTGTATTCCTGAAAAGCACTCATAGTTTCCATTTTGATAAAACCAGAAGCAAATACGAGAGTCAGTAGGTTTTGACATCCATTGTTCATTCTCACTGAACTTTTCTTCCTATATAGCAGAGCACAGTGGTTTAATTCATAGCTTATGAGATTTTTAAAATATAAGCCATTCAAATTTTTTCTATATTAATCAGTGGTTTCTAAAGATCCACAGGGATAAATAAACCCTGCAAACTGGCAGGGGGTTTTTGTGGCATAACCATGGTAGTTATAAACAGTAAACAAAACATAGTAACCATTTTAAGCACAAGAGATTGCTGTATCACAGGGGGCATAAATCATTAGCTTAATAATTTCAGCAGCAGTGTCTCCAAAGCAAAATTAAGCCAACAGTTCCCCCTGTGGCAATAATGAAGTACTGTAATGCTAAAAGAAAAAAAAAAAGCAACCAAGAGAAGGCATTATTGTGCCTCGCAAGTGATTGAAAATCCAAGTTCAATAAATAACTGTAGAACTCTTGTCTCTGTGCTATTCTTTTGAGAAATGGGAAAGGGGTTGCCTCTAAACCCCATGTCTATTCTTGTAGACAGTTTGACAAACACAAGTGCACTTTCATTCAAGCCCCCAATGGCTAGGATGTGCTGTAGGTAGGAGATGAATGTGATGACATATCACCATTGAGAAGATGACAAATTTCTCTCAGTTGTATAGGCAGACATTATTCACAGATTTAGAGAGAGCCAAAAGAATGCTAGGCCCAGGATAGGACAGAGAGATGACAAAGCTCCCCTCTCAGGGGCTCTCAAGCTACATGCGGATAATCTGAAAGAAAACACCTTCCAATTGTGAGCTGGGCCACTGCACCCAGCCATAGAAAAAACCATCGCGTCCCCTCCTCCCTCCCATGAATTTCCCCAAGTGCCAAAGTTCATGTTTTTCTAACTGGCTAATGATTTGTTCATTTTGGAAAAGTGTACTTGGCCATGGGACATTATCAAACAAGAGGAATCACGAAGGTCTCTGCTGTGTTAAGTCTACAGAGCCTTCATTTTTCACCTTGATTTTTTTCACCCATTTTATGAAATCAGTATAGTCTTGTCATTATCCTCAAAAAAGAACGTTCTGATTGAAGACAGTTTCTCCCCCCTCAATAATACCATTTCTTTAACGTAGCATTTTACCTACTAACAACATGCCCTATATTTTAGGAGTACCTCTTATGGATACAATGATCTCTTAAGAATGGATTTGGTGTAAAAATAGTATGATTCGGTCAAAGAGAAGCTGTATTATTTGCACAAAGTTAACTATCACCTTGACTACTTTATTTAGTGGATTGAGGTGGTGATTTGTTTGACAATATAGGGATACAGATTAAACGGGAGTGTATAGGGTCAGAGTCGCTTTTATTGGATAAACACACCTAGGCACTTTAGAAGTGGTCAAGAAATGTCTTTTTTTCCTCATTTTTGTTATACTTTGTTTTCAACTATGACACTTTAGACAAAGTTGTCTTTAGGAACCCAATGATTGTCCTCTGAAAATTTAATTATAGATATCCTTTACTTTGAGATACATAGCCTCTCTGTTATTAATCTGAAATGAGAAAACGGGAAGGAGAGATGGCTCTCTCTGCACCTATAGGAAAAAAACCTTTCTTCACCAGCTAAATAAATTATTACATCTTGTAGTTCCCTTAAAAAAAAAAAAAAAAGACACCTCTAGCAATAATCACTATACCATGTATTGTAAGTACGGCATGGAAGTAATCTTGCATACAAAGCGGTGAGTAGTTCATCTCACTAATGGTCAAAGCTGGATCCTAAGGAAAATTGTGAGAGAAATGTGTTTGTCTTTATTGCTCCTTTCTCCCTCCTCCAGGCTCTCCCCTCTCCTTGGCCCCTCAGTGTTCCACCTTACCTCTTCAGGGAGTCTGCTGATTAATGCCACCATTCTTATTTAAATTTGGTATCTTCCAAAGGTTCCTCATACTTAAGCCTAATAACAGGATATAACCTAACTCCAGCAGCCAGAGGTAAAAACAAACAGAAGATAAACTCATCTGACACACAGTGGAGGAACTGGCTAAGAATGAACCTACCAAAGTCAACTAATCAGAATGGATTGGTAATGCTCTACTCTAACAGGCCACAAAGACCTCCCAACCAGAATAAGCATCAAAATTTACAAGCTGTGTCCAGAAAATGGGAGATTATGTATTTTATGTATTTGATAAGAGTCTAGTATTCAAATATATAAAGGAAACTTATAATTCAACAATTAAAAAAAACCAATTAACCTAATTCAAAAATGGGCAAAGGATTTGAATAGACATTTCTCCAAAGAAGACATACAAATGACAAATAAGCACTTGAAAAGATGTTCAACATTATCAGTCATTCAGAAAGAATATGCAAATCAAAACCACAATGAGGTGCCCACTTGACACCCACCTAGGAAGTCTATAATCAAGAGACACACAACAGCAAGTGTTGAAGACAATGTGGAGAAATTGCAGTTTTTGCACCTTGCTGGTGGAAATGCAAATGTTGCAACTGCTTTAAAAAACTGTTTGGATGTTTCTCAAAAAGGTAAACATAGAGTTACCTTATGTCCCAGCAATTCCACTCCTAGGTATATGTCTAAGAGAATTGAAAACAAAAACTTGTACACAAATTTTCATAGCACCCTTATCCATAATAACTAAAAAGTGGAAATAACTCGGATGTACATGAACTGATGAATAGATAAACAAAATATGATACAACGATATGAAGGAATAAAATCCATAAAAGGAAATGAAGGGTTGGTACATGCCACAACATGGATGAACTTTAAAACATGCTAAGTGAAAGAAAGCCTACATAGGAGGCCACATAATGTATATTACATCTTTGTGAAATGTCCAGAACAGGTGAATCCATAATGACAGAAAGTACATTACTAGTTTCCAGGGGCTGAAAGGAAGAGATAATGTGGTGTGGCTGCTAATGGGTATACGGTTTCTTTTGCGGGTAATGAAAATGTTCTGGAATTAAGCAGTGGTGATGGTTGTACAACCTTGTGAATATGCTAAAAACCAGTGAAATGAACACCTTTAAAAAGATGAAATTTATGGTGGGTGAATTATATCTCGATTTTTTTTAAGTATTAAAAAAAAAGTATTAGTTACCATTCCTGTTTCAACCTACCTCCACCAAAGCTAGTAATTCCCTTTTCCTCTCACCCTGATTCAATGCAAAATAGGGTTTTAATTAAGCGATATCTTTATTTCTTGCTGTGTCTAGAAATGCCTCAGATACCTAAAAAGTCAAATTGGCTGTAGGTTCCTAGAAAGAGGTTATAGAAAACAATCTGAATGGTACATACCAATGTACTCAACTACGTTTTCCTAATTCATTGCTTGCTTTTCTGGAAACCCATCCCAACACCCTCCCCTCACTTACTCTCCTTGATTTTTCTTCAAAGGATTTATAAAAATGAGACAAATCATGTATCCATTTTTTGTTTGTTGCTTTTTCCCTATCCTCCGCTCTAGAATGTAAGCCCCATAAACCAGGAAGTTAGTTTTGTTCACTGTTTTATCCCTATCACGTGGAACAATGCTTGGCACAGAGCAAGGCAGGCACTGAAGAAATGTTTGTTGAGTGAGAAAACTGGAGTAAGTTTTTTCCCCCCATCAGATGATGAGGACGAATAAAAATGGTAGCAGCATCCAATACTTGCAGTCAAGAACATCAAGTCCTCCCTTAAGCCTACACCTTACCTTTCTCATGTTATGTGTCCATACCCTTGTGGACGTCACCACTGAGCTCTTAGGCACCCCTGGCCCCAAGGGCTCCAAATGTCAGCATCCCCGTCTTCATCTTCTGCTTTCTGTATCTGTTTCACTCAAAGATCCCTTCAAGTGTTTCTGAACCTAGTTTAAAAACCTAAGTTCTATTCCTAATTGAACTATTTGCTTGATAGTTTGGCTTGGGAATCTGAGGTCTGACCTGGAAATGAATTCTGACTACTACTGTTCTTGTGGTCAAACCAAAAGGCCAAAGGTCTGTCTCGTTTCTACTACTACGCATTCAAAATCATATTTTGGAAAAAAAAACAACAAAAAAACAACAACAAAAGAACTACAAAATCATATTTTGGCCAAACAAAACATTCTATTATGAAGTTTAAGGGGTATGTAAGTCATAGCCTTTGGCCTTAAGAAGAAGCTAAACTTGTCACAGAGAGTTTCTCGAAATAAAAGAAAACAAAAAACAAACAAAAAAACACAAAAAAAGAACCCTCTGTGGCTTCATTTTGATGGTACACTTGTTTTGCCCTAAGTTTTAACTTAGACTTTATTTTTATTTTTTTAAAGATTTATTGATCCATTTGAGAGAGAGTGGGGGAGGGGCAGAGGGAGAGAATCCTCAAACAGACTCTCCACCGAGCACGGAGCCAGACATGGGGCTTGATCCCAGAATCCTGAGATCATGACCCGAGCTGAAACCAAGAGCCAGACGCCCAACCGACTGAGCCACCCAGAAACCCTTAGACTTTATTTTTAAATGTCACATTGCATAGGCCTATGTTGAATTATTCCAGATCATTCGGTTCATTTATAGCTGCATTTTTATATTTCTGCTGCCATTACATATTACGTAGAACTCATTTAGTTGTCTTTCAGAAAGTAGGATTAAAAGTAAACAACATGAAATTTACTTTTAGAAAATTAACCCTTCAGTCATTTCTAACATACAATTCTCTCACTAGAATCAAACAAGTCAAAGCCCCTGATATTGCTCTAAGGGCCACTAAGATAAAGAGTGGTAACTGCTCCCGACCTTTCCACAAGCTCCTTATAGGCTGATCATGCAGAGCTCTTCTATGACTTATTTCTATTTAAAATTCCATTTCAGTACGATTTCAACTGAATAGAAGTATTTGAAGGGAGTGTGGGAAGACTGATATTTGCCTTCACTCTGCCCCCCCCACCCCACCCCATGATGACCCTGATGACAACACACATCTGGCTGTTTTGAATCATCCCAATGATTGATTTGATTTTTCCACTCTTCACCTAGGCTTTTGGCATTGCCTAGACAAAGCTATCTCACATTGGGCTTTTGTCCCCAACTTGCTTCCAGCTGCATGCTTTGCACTACACTCTGCTTCACCTTTCTTCTTGGCTACGCTCATCCCGGCCTCAATATGTTTTTTTTTCCCATATGTCATCCCAGCCCAACTGAGCACCAAACCTCACTCTGCTCCCTGTCCAAGACATACTTCTTCCTTGAATCCTGCACAGGGATTCATAGTCACAAGTCACTGTGTGTCTAATTACACCTATAGAGCTTCACAGGAGATCGCAATGGGTAAAACTGGTATGAAAAGAAATGCCTACCCCAACCCAGCAATTGACTAGCATTGATTAAGTGTTGCCTTTATGTTTAGCATGCAAGCAGGTCCTGAGCATCCAAATTATGAAATTTCACTCTGCAATCTTACCTTCTCCCAGCATGAACTATATGGAACGATTCCACTTCATTTAGGCAATGCTGACTTGAATGTCTATTTCTTCAAAGGCTACTGCTAAGATGTGTTAGGGGTTACAAGGATAAAGAGCATACATCCCCTGCCCTCAGACTAGTTTCACAATACATACAGATGAGATTCTAATTTATGAAAGAATTGAAACTATGGGATTAAAGTAATGTTTACACCAATTTTGAACTGCAGAAGAAACTCCAATTTATTTAATTCTTACAGAATTGCATAATTTGTAAACTGAGTTAATTGCAACCTGTGTTTATGTTATTGCCATCAACAAGACCAGTGAAAAGAAACAAACACTCCTTTGTCAGTATTATGAGAACCACTCTTGATGACTTGCATCAGAATTTCTAAAAGTGACTTTTGGTTCCATAACATAAGCAAGCACTGTTGTTATCATTTCAAATCTCATTTTCTGTATCTTTTCACAATGTTATCCAAGTTCATTAAATGGTGCTGCTAAAGCTAACGCTGAAAAAAACCCAAATTCAAGAACTTTAGAGTGGAAGTAAGATAGGATAAAGCACCACAGAGAGAGAAAAAAAAAAAAAAAACACCCCACAAACATTAATTTAGAAAAGAGCCCTCAGTCATGTAAAAAGTAACTTCAAAGAAAATATACACTAAAATAATTATAAATTTATAAGTTCCAAAACTGCATCCCCCCTTTGGGAAAATTCATTTTGAATTATTTGAGTTTTCAGTTGTACAAAGTCTCCAGGAATAACATTTCTCTCATATGAAAAGCAAGTGCCCTGTACTTAAATTTTATTTCCCACTGATCTACCTTACAATCCCCACAGTTTAGTTAGAAAAATCTCTTTATTATTCCACACATCCTCTGCCAAGGAAACCAGTATTATTCCTTTCACTATTTCTTTTAGTATGCCCCTCTTCCTGTTTTAAATATCTTCACTCTTCCTACCCACTAATCCAAATATACGGCCCAGCTTCAAAGGCCCACTCAAGCCCCACCTCATCTGCAAAGTTGTACCTGACTTAGTAGAGTCATAGGATTTTATATTTGGAATGGATCTTGGAGATTATCTAGCTCAAATATTTTCCAACTGTGCAACATAGAGACATTTAGGAGCCTTTTGAAAAAGCATCAGAAATGGGAAGAGAAGTGTAAATGGGCAGCTGAGTCTTAGGGCTTTCACCCTCCCATCCGGCCCTGCTTTCAGCATTTTAATTGTTTTACCTTTCCAAGAAAGGAATTGCATGAACAACAGGTTGCTTTGGGGGCGGGAAAACCCATAGCCCAACATGGTAATGAAGAAACTGGGGCTGTAGGTTGAATGTCTTATCCTGGTTTACAAACAGCCGAGGGGCAAAATCAGGCTAAATCCTAAGACCTTTGGACTCCCGGCCTAGCTACACTGATCTATTGTCTTTATCACTAAAATACTTCAAATTCCCTATGGATGATTCAATGGCTTCTTGTGTTAGTTGCATATTTGTGTCTTGTCTGTCCAATGCATTGACTGAGGCTCTACCTGCCCCATGCTGGGGTGTAATTTATACTCTTCTGTTTTTCTCTTAGCAGAGTGTTGTTTCAGAAGGTATACTTGCTCTGTCTTTCCTTCCCAGAAGCATGGGCATTCCCACTTCATATATAAAGTTGGATAAAATAACATTAAGAAATCAACATTAGGGTATTGACTGAAATACCCTAAACTCCATCCTTTACAGAAACTCTCTCTTCTATTTCCAAACTTTATTCATTAAAGTTGGCATAAATTGTATTCCATACAGCCTCTTTTCATAAAAAAATAATGGATATTTCTGGCCTCGTTTCTATTTTTACTGTCATTGGGTTTACGAATCTAGGTTTAATCAATTAAACTTGTTCTAAATGGCACTATATTTTTTACCTCAAGTCTCATTTTGGTGATCTTTTACAATTGTAACAAGATACTTTAACAAGAAAAACTGACCTCTACTCTTATAAAAAAAATTTAATTTTTTAAATAATTAAAAACTTTACTCAGTTCTTCATCCTTTGTAAGCTTTTCCTCCAGCTGTCGTTTCTTGTGATAAACTTCTTGAAAGGGTACACTGTATGTGTTACCTTTCTATCCTCTCCTCTGAGCTCCATCTTTAGATTCTATACTATTTACCTCTTCCATGAGGTTCTATGGCTCCATCTCTTTTCTTCCTCTATGTAGTCTATTTCATTTGCTCCCTTGAGTGTGTGAGACTCCAAATCTACTTTTCTAGGAGTGTCTTCTCATCACTGTCTTTAGACCAGGGCAAGAGGAGCCCTCTTCTGGACTCCAGGCTTTAGATACTCCACAAGGTGAGTAGTCTGCAGACCCAATAGGATGTGCTCACCTTAGGCCGACACCCTTCCATCTAAACTACCCTCTGATGTGTGCAATGTATCCCAAGGTACTAGGGATGGCCAACGAGTGGTTGTTTTTGAGAAGGGGGGATGTAGGCAGTGAGGGTGTGGACAGGGCTTAAGCCTGCAAGCTGGAGCCTCCCAAAAGGGCACCTGAGGCCCATGCTGCATAGAAAGGGCCAGGGTTAGAACCAACAGGGATGGAAGGCTCTTCCAAAGCTACTGTCATCACATTTTAGCATAGAATTCTAATTCAAACCTAGCCATCAAGGTTGATGGGAAGGCAATTTGGTCAGAATAGGAGGTTAAACTATATTTAACAGTTTGTGGCTTGATTTATAACATTTATTTATTTATTTATGTATTTATTTATTTATTTATTTAAAATTCTATTTATTTGAGAGAGAGAGCATGAGCAGGGGGGAGGGGCAGGGGGAGAGGGAGAGTGAGGATCGCGAGCAGGCTCCACGAGACCCTGAGATCATTGTGACCTGAGCCGAAATCAAGAGTTGGCTGCTTACTTAATTGACTGAGCCACCCAGGCACTCCTTGATTTATAACTTTTAAATATTTAACATATGGAATGTAATCCTCCAATTTCACTCTTACCCAAGGACCTACCAATCTTACAGGAAAACAGGGGATTTTTCTATTTAAATCAAGATTAATTTGTGACTTCATACTTGTCTTTTTAAAGGTGCACATGCAACTTAAAATATCAAAATCTAAGTTAATATTTTCCTTCACATCTTAGACCTGCTTGTCCATGTTCGTGTCTTTTCTTAGTTAATAGAATCATGATCCACTCAGTTATGCTAAAGGTCTTGAAGTTATGTTCAACTTTCCTCTTCTCCAAACCTCAGGATTTAATGAGAGAGAAGATATATTTTATACCTAAAATGCCTGACTCCATATTTCAAGCCCCATCTCTCAGTTGATTCATTATAGCAGCCATTCAACTGCCCTCTCTGTTTCTGTCCCTCCTTCCTTAATCCACGGACTACATTTCCACCAGAATGATCACACTCACATTCATTACCTGTCTCCCATCCCTGCCCCATTTTCCACGGAATGGAAAACTAATTCCTTTTCAGTTTCAAGGTCTTCACAATCTGACCCCCACCTACCCTTCCTACCTTACTTACTTTCTATAATCATTCTTGTTTCTTAGTCTTTATGCTTTATAATCTAGTCACTTCAGACTATTTACTAATCCCAGACGATTGGCTAATTTACAAATTTGTCATAAATTTTCACATAAATGCACATTTACTTACACTATTCCTTCTATCTGCACTTTCTTTCTCCTTAGGCTTCTCTAAAATTCCAATTAACTGTTCTATTGCCATTTATTCCATGAAGTTTTCCACAAATATTCTGCCAAAATTACTTTGTCTCTTATGCTCACTTAACATTTATTTATGCCACTATTACAATGCTTATATTTTTTGCAAGTTATGAATGGATGCCTTTGTATCCCTTATATACAAATTCCTTTTATGGGGGAACTAGTCTGTACTCATTTCTGTGTATTCCTCGGGCTTGCATAGTGTCTCACACATAGTAAGTGCTTTGTAAATGTTTGTTTAATTTCTAAGCCAAATTTAAACAGAGATTCATTTTAATAAAAATAAAAAACAAGCCATATACCATATTCAGTCAGAGAGGACTATCAGAATATCTTTGTTCTATCCCAACCCACTGTGTGACCCTCAAACATTTACTTCATTAGGAGATTCTAAGATTTCTCTCTCCAAAACGGGTTTAACATCTCCTCTAAAAGCTGCAGTGGTGTCTGCAAAGCTTGTCAAGAAACCCTGATGAAAGGCAGTGCAGAGCTGCAGGCATTATTACAAAGACAGGTACAGTGTGCAGTCCAGAACCAGCCACCTGCGCGTCCTTGGTTTTCAGAGATGACTTGCACATGTAGGCCACAGGTTTCCCCAAGTCACTTATCACCCTGTACACAATGCTCCTTAGATGGAGACCATCTGGGATTGCAAAGTTTTCCATCCTGAACTTGTCCAATGTTTTGATCACCTGCTCTGACAGAAGTCTGGTTTTGTTTCGTGTTTATAGTGTGTCTCCTGGGCAGTTTATGGAACTGTTTCTGGCATTTTCCCTCAAATCATCTTGGGAATCACAGGATGAAGTTAGGGGAGCAAAAACCTAAGTTGCTGCTTTAACTTTCTGTTCTGGGATTTCCATATCATTTTGGTTTTTAGAACCGGTGAAAATAAAATGCTATGTCTTTACTCAGTAAATATGCAGATGAAAACCAAGTAAGCCTATCAAATACCTAGATAATGGTGACAGCAATCCCAACTGCTTGGGAGTTCACAGGTGACTTTCACAAATATTATCTAATTTAATTCCTATTATAATCCTGTGATACATGTCCTGTTTTATAGCTCAAAAACAATGGTTCACAGATTTTTCTTTCTTGGGGTTACAGAGCTAGTTAGTGATTGAGCTAGGACACAAGGCTTCTAAACCCAAATCCCATGATCTTTAGCAGAGTATAACATATAGGAAATAGCCAAATAATTTAAAAAAATGCATCAGCTATCTTTCAGAATAAAGGATGCAATGTTATATTTATTTGAAGAAGTAAGAGTTATTTAAAGCATAGTAAATTCTCACTCATATGTCACAAAGTGTGTTTGTGAAAAAGTACCAAAAAAGGAAAAAAAAGCCCAAATTGCAGTATTTTAAAGCAGTTTTATTACTGATAAACATGATGTGTACAATAAACTAAAATGTAAATGGATAATAAGTTAAATACGGTCAGTAAAAGAGAAAGAAAAATTTGAACCAGGCCTTTATTATTGCCTTCAATGACCAAGCTCAAAAAATTTAATAATTACTCAAACTATTTTATATATCCTATGTAAAAATTTTCATAGATTTTATAACGCTAAACAAAGCTTATTACAGGCTGCATTGAGCTCTGCCTCACAGCATGATGTTTGTTTTTCTCAATGTAATTATTATTTATACTATTTCAAATATTGTTCATTATAATGCATTAAAGAAACTGATCTTTAAAAATCAATTTATCAATATTAAGCCCAAGTTTTATTTTATTAATTTATTTGTTTGTTTTTTGAGGCGGGAGGAGGGGCAGAGGGAGAGAGAGAATCTCAAGCAGGCTCCATGTCCAGTATGGAGCCTGACTCGGGGCTTGATCCTAGGACCCTGAGATCATGACCTGAGCTGAAATGAAGAGTCGGACGCTCAACTGACTGAGCCATGCAGGTGCCCAAGCCCAGTATTTTTTTTCCAAGCCCATTTTTTAAAGAAGAAGTAATTGCAATGGCATTGATAGCAGTAATTGCATCAATTTCTGGTATTATCTTCTTGACTTTGGGCAATAATTTGGTCTTTTTAGGCTTCTTTTATTTTTCCACATGTAATATCAGCCATAAAGTATGACTTTTTTCCCTGTGGGTGATAAGGAAGATTGAGAAGAAATGGAGAATGCCCAATGTCCTGTGTATATGTTATTTCCTAAATTATCTGAGAGACTATTGATGCCAATAATCTAATCAAATGAAGTTATTTCACCTTCCTTCTACTTTATGAGAATTTACTCCATTTTAATTTTAATTCTTGTTTATACTTGAAGTGAATTGTAACTTCTTTTCAGTATACCTTCTTTTCTAACATAAATACCTAAGGATATAACTGGTCACCAATACCTTGCTTTAGCGGTAGCGTTTGGGCATACAGTGTTTTCACTCGCATTCAGTATTAAATGCTGTACAATCGCCCTTATGATTTATTTTCACCCATAAGTTATTTAGACTTGTGTCTTCTGGTGTTGAAACATAGATGAGGGAATAGGGCTATGTCTCTTACTCATTTCTGTGTTTATTTCATTGTGATCAATATACATAGCTACTTAGATACTGACTGGTATGTGTGGAGACTTCCCTTGTGTTCCAATATATGTTTCGTTGTTTTAATTTTTATTTTAATGTCCCAGGGGTGCTGTAAAAGACTGTGAATTGCCAAATTATACATGGTTCTCTATATGCTCATTAGATTGGAGTGGTTGTTCAAATATGTTCTAATTTTACTAATTTTTATTTGGTTTATCAGTTTCTGAGAAAGTTGAGTTCAAATCTCTTACTGTATTCTTTTTAATGGTTTTACCTATTATTTATGGACACTTTTTTTGACTATTTCTAGATATTGAAAATTATCCTATTTTCCTAGAAAAACATCACTTTTATAACTAAGTAATGAAAGTGAGAATGCTTTAAGCCTTGAATATCATATCTTGTCTGATATTAATATTGCTACACCAGCTTTCTTTTAATGAACATTTACCTGAGAGATTTCTTTTGTACCCTTCCATCTTCAGCTTCTCTGCACCTACGGTATACTTTAGAAATGTCTCTTCTAGAAAATATTCTTTCTTATTCATTCAATATCAAAATTTTTAAAAGACAAGTTTAGATGATTTACATGTTTTGTAATTACTTATATTTTGGGATTTATGTTGTTTTTCATTTTTTGTTTTCTCTTTTCTACCTTCTACTAATTCAGATCTAGTCATTTCCTTTCCTCCTGCTACAGGTTTATGTTAAATATCTTGTTTCTATTCTTTAGTTGTTGCTCTCAAAATTTTAGCATAGAGGCTTAAATTAACAGCCTAATTAACCAATATTAATTTTCTTGAGCAACATAAAAAACAAATTTTTTAATAAAATCTTTCTCCCAAAAGCTTCCATGTTTATGCCTAGTATTTAATTACTAACTTTTTCCACAGATTTATGGAGATATAATTCACATATCATAGAATGCATCCATTTGAAGTACAGAAATCCATAATTTGGCTATTGTAGATAATGCTGCTATAAATTATTAGGGTGCATGTATTCCTTTGAATTAGTTCTCTGTATCCTTTGGGTAAATACTTAGCTGTGCAATTGCTGGATCATAAGGTAGTTCTATTTTTAAATTTTTGAGGGAACTCCATACTGTTTTCCAGAGTGGCTGCACCAGTTTGCATTCCCACAAACAGTGTAAGAGGGTTCCCCTTTCTCCACATCCTCGCCACACTTGCTTCTTGTGTTGCTGATTTTAGCTGCCATTCTGACAGGTGTGAGGTGATATTTCATTGTGGTTTTGATTTGTATCTCCCTGATGCCAAGTGATGTTGAGATTCTTTTCATGTCTGTTGTCCATCTGTATGTCTTCTTTGGAAAATGTCTATTCATGTGTTCTGCCCATTCTTTAACTGGCTTATTCATTTTTGGGGTGTTGGATTTTATAAGTTCTTTATATATTTTGGATACTAACCCTTTATCAGATACACATTTGCAAATATCTTCTCCCATTCCTGGAAAACATCGGAAGTGTCTATTGAATGATGAATGGATAAGAAAGATGTGGTAAATATTTACACACACACACATGCATACACATATACACACATAAAATGGAATATTACTCAGGCATAAAAAAGAATGAAATCTTGGCATTTGCAATGACATGGATGGAGCTAGAGAGTATTATGCTAAACGAAGTAAGTCAGTCAGAGAAAGACAAATACAACATGATTTCACTCATATGTGGAATTTAAGAAACAAAACAAATGAGCAAAGGGGGAAAAGAGAGAGAGGCAAACCAAGAAACAGACTCTTAACTACAGAGAACACACTGATGGTTACCAGAGGGGAGGTCTGTGGGGTGATGGGTGAAATAGGTAATGGGGATTAAGGAGTGCACTTGTGATTAGCACTGGGTGCTGTATGGAAGTGATGAATCACTATATTGTACACCTGAAATTAATATTACTTAGTATCTTATAATCATATTCTCTCTCGTTCTCTCATCTTTAGTGAGTAATTTCTTTCTTTCCTTTGTCCCATGTATCCAGGGGTGTAGAATTATTTTATAGAGTGACTGAGTTTTTTTGTTTGTTTCCTTAAGCCTCACAGTCCAGTGTATTCTTCTGGTCTCAGATAAGTTTTTAAAATTAATTTCAAAGACTGTTATTCCTACTTTATGCATTGACTATAAATTTTGACCACATACTTGCTTTTGGTGCAGACTTAGGTTCTTGATTTTTCTCTCATGAAATTATTTATAATTTTGTCCAGAACAAATCAGCAACATTTTGTTGTTGTTGTTCTTGCCTAGGTCTGTCTGCAAGGATTTCTCTTCTAATGGCCTGTCCTCAAGGGACTCTAGGCTATATCTGATAGTCCTCTGAGCATCACTTCAAGGTTCCTTTTGGATTTGAGTTATCTGTTAGTTTCTGGCATTTGGATTTAGAGATTTCCTTTTCTCTGTGTTTGGCTATGTGTTTTCTTAGTTCGTATGGTATTATATCTAGTATTTTTTTCTGTGTTTATAGTTTAAGAGTGATCATGGAAAAGGATTCATGCAAAATTAAATTCAGTTTGTGCTCAGTAGTAGTTTAGACTAGAAAATTAAATAGGGGGAATGGCTTGGACAACTATTTCACTCCCTGATTTTGTACTTTTGGACACATTTTCTAGAGTGCCTAACTCTGTATGGTGGCAAACTATGAAGACATACAAAAACTTTAGTTATTCAATCCTGATTCAATCCATATTCAAGCCTCATTTATGAACCAACATGCTTCATCTTCACCACCTATAGTGAGAAATCAGCAAGAGAAGTCCAAATGAGAACAAAAAACTACTTAACTTCTATATCATACCTAAAACTTTTGTTCTTGCTTTCTTGCACACACAAAAGAGATATAGACCTCAGAGAGTATTTTTATGAACGATGGTCTCTCAAATTGAGAACCTCGATAATGATATCACTGCTTTTCCCCTACGACTGCCAGCCAGTATGTCTTAAAATTTAAGTCACATCATGTCACTCTCACTGGTTTCCCATCTCATTAAGCATAAAAAAATTTAACTCAGTCCTATGAGCCTAAAAAGGCCTGTGAATCTAGCCCTTGATACTTCTTTATCCTCATCCCCTCTACAGTCCCCTTAGCTCACTTCACACCAGTCATACTAGTTGCTTATTGTTCCTCTATATGCTAAGCAAGATCTCATCTCAGAGACTTCACACCTGCTAGTCATTCTATTTAGAACGTATTGAATAAACCATTTACTCTCTAACAGTACTCTGGTCAAAAGCTACCTCGCATGCAACACAACATAAAATAGAAATCAACACACACCTCTCATTCTCCATACCCTATTTTTTTCCCCTTTCACAGCACTTATCAGCAACTGACACAGTATCCATGTACCTGGTTATTTGTTTATTGTCTGTTCTCTTCTCATAGAATATTCATAGAATCTGGAATGACAAGTTTGGGTTTTTTGTTTTGTTTTTTGGGGGTTTTTTTTTGCTTGCTTGGTTTTTAGTTTGGGGATTTTTGTTGTTGTTACTGCTGCTGCTGTATCCCTAGTGCCTAGAAAATTGCCTAGCATATAAAAGATTTAACCTGAAACACTAAAGGAATACCGTAATTTACACTTTTTCAAAAGTGAAAAAAACAGATGTATGTAAACAAAATTTGTTTATGGATATTATTTGAATGATACACACACACTCATATCTATATTAGAGTATATATTTGATATATAAACATTTTATTTATGCTATGTATTTAATATATTAAGGTTATATTAACATATAATATATTATAGATTTTAATATGTATGTGTGTATACACATACACACACATACACATAGAGAGAGAGAGAGACAGACAGACAGAGACAGAGACAGTGACAGAGGGAGATCTATCAGCTCATTGTCTGATCCAAAAGTATGGACTTATGGATAAAAATCCTAAGTTAAATAGCAATGGAGGAAAAGTGCTCTTTCTTCTCAAGTAATTTCTCCAAAGAACCTTCCATCTTCATCTAATCCATACAGGAAACACAAAGAGCCCCAACAGAATCCCACTATCTGAGTCATTGACAGTGTCCTCTTAGAATATGGAAGACTGGGTTTGAGGGCAATGATCTCAGTATCATCCCAGGGAAGAGAATCTAGAGAAAGAGAATGTTAATGCAGTAAATATTCTGATAAACTAGTCCATGCTGTTTATGACTCAGAAAAAGAAAACAAATGAATATCAGGATTTTAAATAGTCTGTTTATGTAAAGCATTAATGGTTGAGGAAAATAGATATTATCATGCCTTAATATATCTTTCAACTATGAGTTATGATTAAATCTTAGAGAGAAATGCTTTTGAAATAACCAGTTGTAATGCCAAAACATTAAAACTTAAATAATAATAAATAGCAGCAGATGGAGGGAGGAAAATGTAGAGATAAAGGTATTTTTAAATTCCTGATTGCTCAGAGAGCATTACTTTTATTTACCATTAATTAGGAAACAGTAATTTTAAAGAAATGGTAGCTTTTTGAGAAAGTTAAAAAAACTCAGAGAAGAGGCACATTTTGCTAATCAAGTCACCCAACTCAGTCACATGAATTATCAGTGGCATATGATGGAAAGAAAATGGAACATGGAAAGAACATTGGAGACGTAGGTCCACAATTGGCTAATTTAGGGATTTTAGCTATAAATATGTCACATAACATATCAAGTCAATGTACTCAGCTTGAACCATGAAACAAGTTAGGTGGACAATTGCACCTCTCTTTTCTTCTTCAGTTATTTCCATATAACTGTATCAGCAATCTTTGCTACTCCTCCTTCAGTTTGATTAATTTGGCTGCTGACATCAGCCAAAGAATGGCCAATCTATTATTTCATTTGTCTGCCATAAACAGAGTCTGAGCCAGAGTGAAACAATCAATAAGCAATCAGATTCCCTTCAGAGGCCATAGTTAATGAAAAAAAAATTAAAGGACGATCGAGATCCCTTTTTTGCATATCCACTCCCTATCTTTTTCTACTTAATTTCCTACACATTTAAGATGCATAAGCCATGCTAGAGACAAGTCCCATAAATTGTCTCTTTAGTCTCAGAAAATAACAACAGAAATACCAAGGATGAGGAATTCTTGGTTTTCATCCCAAAATGGATTTCCCTAGGTCACTTCTGTGACACTTCTCGTATTTGTACAGATTTATATTCTGTGTGCCTAATTTTCATGGCTTTTTAAGTCACATGAAAAACACTATTATTTTTACCAGAATAATTCAACTGGTATGTGACAGCTGAAATTAACAGTTCGCCCTTAGCCCTATATTCTCCTTCTACTCCTCTTAAAAAAACAAAAACAAAAACAAAAAGAAAAAAACAACAACAATCCCTGTTGACAGAGAAGAGTTTAATTTGATTTGTGCACCTGGCCACCATTTGTGGGACCCTATTAATTTCTCTCTTCTAATAGAATTTGAATTGCTGTGGCACAATGGCTCATCTCCATTGGCAAGAAGAGAGACAAATACTAACAATTAGCACTTACCTACGTTACTTCTTGCCAAAGGGTCCTCACAGTTCTATTCCACTTGAGTGTGAATGTACCACTTAAGGCACTAAAGTATTCTGCTAGTGAGAAAAGCCAAGACATAACTTTAAATGCTGGTAATGGGTGATTTAACACCAAACATATTTAAGATGAGGTTAAGAGTTATATACATATATGTGCATTATTGGTAGAGTAAACTTTCTACATCAACAAAAGAGTAGTTTTCCACTGCAAATTAATAGATTATAAAATCAGTAGGCTTTTCATGAAAGCAATTTAAAAAAAAATGGGGGCAGAAATAACTTCAATCTTTCAAGAATATTTTGCCTTTAAAACAACTTTCTGTAAAATCATCTAAAATAAAATATAAGTTAACTCTGATTCTATGAGTTCAGTGGAGTCAAATTTAACTTTAAAACATCTTTCATTTCTATAGCTACTTTATTATATTTATACAAGACTACAAAAAATTAATTGGGTGATTTAAGTGAGTCAACTGTCACATATATTATGAGCTCTGCATGTGTGTGTTATGAAGCAATGTTGACTATGAGTTCAGCCTTTTACCAATTTATTTAGCCAAGGTTGCTAGAAGTTACTTAATGAGCATGAACACACAAACTGTCAATAAACCTACCGGAGGAAAAGGGGCCCATGACCTAAAAGGACCCTTCTGTTAGGCCAGGGAGATGATGAAGTATGTTAAGTCACCAGTCCCTCTGTGTGATGCTTGTTTATGCTGCCAAGGCACGTGTGGCAAATTTGCAGAGTTGGGGCAGAGAGGGGGAAATAAGTGGGAAGGAGAAGGTCAGTTTCTAAAAATTCATCTCACGGCATGTATTAAATAAAAAGCTTGAAAGAAGTACTTTTTCCCATTAAAATGTAAGAAGGTATGAATATTTGTAACATCTACTCTTTGACCTCTCAGTACCTAAGCTACCCCTTGCTTACACTTGGCAATCTATTTGATGCTTTCAGCTTATAGAACGTTAGAGTCAGGAAAAAAAAAAATGAATGAATATATGGAAGGGTTAAGGGTAGTGGTTCAAGAATCGGGCAGAGCTGGCTTGCACCCTGGCTCTACCATTGACAAACTGTGTGGCACTGGACAAGCTATTTAAACTCCTAAAGCCTGAGTCTCTTCATCTGTTATATAAGGAAAATAAATAATGCCAACTAAGTGAAATAAAACAAAAATCCATACACTATAATCACCTCAGAAGTATTACCTCTTGATAGTTGCCAGAGTCCTCAGTTTTAAGCAATAGAGACTGACTTTGGTTTAATTAAACAGAAAAGGAATGAATTGACAAGATATCAATAACTCAGAGAATCAACTGGAAGAGTGGAGAAGGAATCTCTGTCAGAAAACCAAGGGACGCAGTTATTAGAGTAGAGGACAGGAACTGATATTGCTACTACTGGATTCTTGCTGTCATACCATTGGGCTCCCAACTCCTCCATATTGGCTGGGAAAAATCTTGAACTGACCCCATTCCCGCATAATTCAAAGCCAAAGACAAGGGAATATTATTAGCTAAGCTTAACACATATACCCTTATTGTACCAAAGAGTAAATAAGGGCCCCTTCTGTTTCTATAGTGGGAGATAGGGCCTGTCTCCCCATCTTAAAAATTCCTCCATGTAGGAATAGAATGGGACATAGGACACGCCACTAGGTTGTAAAACAAGACTCAATACATTTCAAAGGATCAATATCAAACAGAATGTATTCTCTGACCACAATTCCAATTCCAATAAATTAGAACTTGTTAATAAAGGATAAAATTTTTAAAACTCTATATATCTGTAAATTGTTTAAAGTGCATTTGAAAATGATTCAGCCAAAAAAAGAAATTATAATGGAAATTATTAAATACTTAGAAATGGATGAGAATAAAAATATCAAAACATAGGACACAGAAAATATTTTGAGAGAAATTTATAGTCTTAATGCTTACTTTAGAAAGAAATAGTCTAAATCAGTGACCAAACTGTCCAGTTGTTAAGGACAGAACCATGTTCCCTCACCTATCTCCCTCTCCTTCACCCTCCCTATTCCCTGGGACACAATATTGAAATTAGGCCAACTAGTAACCCTACAGTGGTCTCTAAGTGTTTAAATGAAAGGAAGAGTCACATGTCTCTCACTTTTAATCAAATGCTAGAAATGATTAAGCTTAGTGAGGAAGGCATGTTGAAAGCCAAGATAGGCCAAAGGCTAGTTCTCTTGCACCAAATGGTTAGCCAAGTTGTGAGTACAAAGGAAGAGTCCTTGATGGAAATTAAAAGTGCTACTTCAGTGGACACGCAAATGATAAGAAAGTGAAAACAGCCTTATTGCTGATACAGGGAAAGTTTGAGTGGTCTGGAAAGATCAACTTCTATCCAGAAGTTAAGCCACAACATTCCCTTAAGTCAAAACCTAAGAGCAAGGCCTTAAATCTCTTGGATTCTGTGAAGTCTGAGAGAGGTGAAGGAGCTGCAGAAGAAAAGTTTGAAACTAGAAGAGGTTGGCTTATGAGGTTTGAGAAAAGAAGCCATCTCTATAACATAAGAGTTCAAGGTGAAGCATTGAGTGCAGATGGAAAAGCTGCAGCAAATTATTCAGAAAATCTAGCTAAGATAATGAAAGTGGCCCCACTAAGAAACAGTTTTTCAATATAGACAAAACAGCCTTCTATTGAAAGAAGATGCCATCTGGGACTTTCACAGCTGGAGAGGAGAAGTCAATGCCTCGCTTCACAGCTTCAAAGGACAGGCTGACTCTCTTGTTAGGGACTAATACAGCTGGTGACTTACAGTTGGAGCCAATGCTCATTACCATTCTGAAAATCCTAGGGCCCTTAAGAATTACGCTAAATCTACTATATGCTCTATAAATGGAACAACAAAGTCTGGGTGACAGCACATCTGTTTATAACATGGTTTACTGAATAGTTTAAACCTACTGTTAAAACCTACTGCTTAGAAAAAAAACAATAACTTTTAAAATATTACTACTCATTGATAATGCCCCTGGTCTGTAAAGAAATCTCATGGAGATGTACAATGAGATCAATGTGTTTTCATGCTTGCTAACACTATATCCATTCTGAAGCTCATGGACTGGGGAGTAATTCAGACTTTCAAGTCTTATTACTTAAGAAATACATTTTTGTAAGGTTGTAGCTGCCACAGATAGCGATTCCTCTGATAGATCTGGGTGAAATAAATTGAAAACCTTCTGAAAAGGATTCACCATTCTAGATGCCACTAAGAACATTTGTGATTCATGGGAGGAGATCAAAATATCAACATGAACAGGAGTTTGGAAGAAGTTGGTTGAAACCCTGACTTTGAGGGGTTCAAGACTTCAGTGGAGGAAGTACCTGCAGATGTGGTGGAAACAGCAAGAGAACAAGAATTAGAAGTGGAGTCTGAAGATGGGACTGAATTATGCAATCTCATGATAAAACTTTCACAGATGAGGAGTTGCTTCTTATGGATGAACAAAGAAAGTAGTTTCCTGAGATGGAATCTACTCCTGGTGAAGAGACTATGAAGATTGTTGAAATGACAACGAAGGATTTAGAATATCACACAAACTTAGTTGTAAAGCAGTGGCAGGGTTTGAGAAGATCAACTCCAATTTTGAAAGAAGTTCTACTATGGGGAAAATGCCATCAAACAGCATGGTATGCTAAGAGAAATCATTTGTGAAAGGCAGAGTCAATCTATGTGGCACACTTCATTGTTGTCTTATGTTAAGAAACTGCCCCCACACCCCAGTCTTCAGCAACTATCACCCTGATCAGTCAGCAACCATCAACATCAAAGGAAAACCCTCCACCAGCAAAAAGATTATGACTTGCTGAAAGCTCAGATGATGGTTGGTATGTGTTTTTAGCAGTATTTTTAAGTTAGGGTATGTACATTGTTTTTTTTAGACATAATGCTATTGCACACTTAATAGACTACAGCATAGTGTACACATAACTTTTGTGTGCACTAGAAAATCAATAAATTCATTTGACTCACTTTATTGGGATATTCCCTTTATTGTGGTGATCTGGAACCAAACCTGCAGTATCTTTAAGGTATGCCTGAACTTATGAAACATTGATATATGAGATACATATACTGCAGGTCAGCAGAGAAAGGTGGGAGTCTTCAATAAGTGGTACCATGACAACTCATTATCCATAAAGGGGAAACATGGAAACTAATCCTAGGTAGGTCAAGAAATTCAATGTGAAAAGCAAAGCATTTAGTTGAAAACACAGGAGAATATTTTTCTGACCTTTGTTTAAGGAAGGCTTTTTACGTAAAACACAGAATCACTAATCCTAAAAGAAAAAATATATGATAAAAATTAACTACATTAAAATAAAGAATATGTGTTCATCAAAATAAATCACAGAACAGAAAAGAAAAAAACTAGCCATGAGCTGAGAGAAAATATATGTAACACAGACTCTTTCCTTGACAAAAAGTTGTCAAGGAAACTCCAAAATCCATCAAGAAACCCCTACAAACTAATAATAAAAACACACAACTAGCAAGACAGGAGGAAAACTGATATGATCATACACTTCACAGATTGGGAATGGCTAAATATATGAAAAGATGTTTAACTTCATTAGCAATCAAAGAAATAACAAAAAATTTAATGTGCAATCGATTGGCAAAAATTAGGAAGTCAGACCATATCAAGTGCTAGTGAGGCTATTCCCCCACACTGCTTTTGGGAGTGTAGACTAGCACAACCACTTTGGTGCTCTGTTTAGCTTCATCTCCCAAAGTTGAGCACTGCGTACTCTACAACCCAGAGATTTTACTCCTGGGTATACACCCCAGAGAAACTCTTGTTCATAAGTACCCGATGACTGTAAGATAGGCAATGTGTTTATAGCAGTCTTCTTTATAGTATCAGAACACTGAAAGTCACCCAGTGAAAGAAAAAGATATAAAACTGTGATACAGTCACATAATTGATATCATAAAATGGTAAAAATGAAGGAACTGAAACTATATGCAATAACATAGATGAATTCTAGAAGCATAATACTGGATTACAAAGCAAGGCCCAGAAGACTACACACAATATGAGACCTTGCTTGTAAAATGTGAAACCGGCTAAACAAACAAACAAAAAAACAGATAGTTTAGGCATACATGCTTATGTGATAAAACCATTTTGTAGAAGGAAGGATAAATACAAAATTCACAGGGAATGCTGGGAAAGCACAAATGCTATAAAAGAGACTCAGCTGTATTCAAGTTCTGATTTAAAAGCCCCCATCATGATTTCTCTGAATTAAGCCACATTATCCAGTACAAATGTTTCATAATCAAACAAAATTCTTATAACAAATTCTTCCTGTGCACCCTCAGTGTCCTCTCTCTCTTCAGGTTCTATCTGCACCAGGGAGCTGAGGCTAAGATAAAGTGAACATAATTTTCAGTGCTAGAAAATATTATGCAAGAAACAGAGTTAAAAGAAACAGAGTTGGCAAATAAACCATTCAGCATTTGGCTGATTTTGGCAAATTGTTCTAGAGCTAGTTAAGAACAGAATTAGAGTTATCAGTCGGGGCGTAACTGCAATGTTCCGGGTGAGGGAGGACAGTAGCCTAGAAGGGGATGGGATGGACATAGAAAAAAAACAGATTCAAGAGGTATCATCTCTGTCATTGTTGTCATAGCAGTGACAGTGACAACAGTGGAAGTGTTCTCATCACAGTAATCATCTAATCCAACTGAGAGTCTCCAAGAGCTGATAGAGCCTGGATCAGGTGATCGGACATCATCCCAGACCAGGATGCTTATGTCACTCGGTGGTTGGGTCCTGTACTCAATCTCCACAAAACTGTTGTGATCTTAAACTTCCTTATATATATATGTGGTATGCATGTACAATGGAATATTACTCAGCCATCAAAAAGAATGAAATCTTGTCATTTGCAAGGACATGGATGGAACTAGAGGGTATTATGCTAAGGGACATAGGTCAGTTAGAGAAAGACAAATATCCTGTGATTTCACTCATATGTGAAATTTAAGAAACAAAACAGGGGAACATAGGGGAAGGGAAGGAAAAATAAAATAAGACAAAAACAGGGAGGGAGACAAACCATAAGAGACTCTTAACTCTAGGAAACAAACAGGGTTGCTGGAAGGGGGAGGTTGGTGGGGGTATGGGGTAACTGGATGATGGACATTAAGGAGGGCACTTGATGTAATGAGCACTGGGTATTGCATGCAACTGATGAATCACTAAATTCTACCTCTGAAACTAATAATACACTATATGTTAATTAAACTGAATTTAAATAAAAAAAAAAAAACCTTTCTTATCTCCATTTTCTTCAATGTTTAACTGACTTTCCTGACCCTAACCCTGACCCTGCTCTCAATGTCTCCAATCTGCTTTAAATCTTTCAGATCTGCTGCTTCACAGGCTGTCCACTCCCTTAATCCCCTACTTCGTTCCAAATATTCCCTTTAACTCCTTGCCTTAATGCAATAATTTTCAATCCTCACACATATGAACTCTCTGGGAAAGTTTAAAATACTGTTGCCTGTGCCCTAGCCCGAGAGATTATGATATAATTTATCTGGGGTGGAACCCAGGTATTGGAATTTGATTAAAGCACCCTCTGAATTGCTAATGGGCAATCACAGGTGAGAACTATTAACTGAAACCTGGATCTCCTTTGCAAAAGTGAAGATGAAGCCTATTGATCCTTTCATGCCCTCATACCTCAGGACTGTATTCTCAACTTCTTGCTTTCCACTGCCTCTTTGAAACCAGTACTCCCTGATCCTAAACATCCTTGCTCCCATCCTTGCTCAATCCATAGGAGATTATTTAGATGTGACATCAAAAGCATGATCCATAAAAGAAAAAATAATAATAATTTGGATTTCATCAAAATTTAAAATTTCTGCTCTCCAAAAGATACATTAAGTGCCTGAAAACACAAGCCATAAAGTAGGAGAAGATATCTGCCAATCAAATATCTGATAAGGAACTTATAACATAGATCTTTCAAAATTAAGTAACAATAAAATAACTCAATTTTTTTAAATGGGCAAAAGATTTTAACAAATATTTCACCGAAGATGCCTATTTGTCAGATAAAAACAAAAATATACTAAGCATCATGAGTCATTAGGAAAATTTGCATCAAAACCCCCATGAAATATTACTTACTATACACACACCGATTAAAAGGGCTAGAATTAAAAAGAAAAGTGTACCAAGTGTTGGTGAGGATATGCACTAACTTGTGGGAAGAGAAACTGGAAAATCACTTTGGAAAACAGTCTGGCAGTTTCTTAAAGAAGTTAAAACATGCACTTACTTGTGGCCTAGCCATTTCACTCCTAAATACATGCCCACAAGAAGAGAAGGAATATATCCATGCAGACTGGTACCAGAATATTTGTAGCAGCTTTATTAATAATAACCAAAAACTAAAAACAACCCTCTGTTCATTAACAAGTGAATAAATTACAGAATACCCATACAATTACATATTATTCAGCAAGAAAAGATAATGGTTATCAATACATGGAACAGCATGGATGAATCTGTAAATAACAATGCTATGTGAAAGACACCAGAAAGAAAAAAGGATACTGAATGATTGTATGTGTGTGTGTGTGTGTAAATGCAAACTAACTCATAGTGACGAGTAGCAGAGCAGAGATTACAAAGGGGCACACGGCAACATCTGGGATAACGGATACGTTATATTCACTGTTGCTTCTGGTGAAGGTTTCATGGGTGTATACATATGTCAAACCTTGTAAAATTGTACTCTTTCAAACTCTTCAGTTTACTGAGTTTTTATTATTCTTCAGTGATGCTGTTTAAAATAGTAACTCTAAGAAAGAGAAAAGTAGCTCCATTCCAGATATTGGTCAAAGAAAATAGCTTCAAATTCCAAGCCAATATCCATCCATTAAAACTCAGCTATGGGCGCCTGCATGGCTCAGTTGGTTAAGCGTCTGCCTTCAGCTCAGGTCATGATCTCAGAGTCCTGGGATCGAGCCCCGCATCAGGCTCCCCGCTCAGGAGGGAGTCTGTTTCTCCCTCTCCCTCTGTGATCTCCCTTGCTTTCACTCACTCTCAAACAAAAAAATAAATAAAATCTTTAAAAAATAAAACTCAGCTAGAGATACAAGGGCTGCATTTTTCATTCACTATTCATTCACTCAGTCAAGAAATATTTCTCGAGCACCCAATGTAGCACTGGGGATATTAACAGTGAACAAAACAAATTGCCTACCTTCATGGAGCTCATATTCTAGAGGGGTAAATTTGATAGTAAATAAAGATTAACCATGTACAATGTTATGTTGATAAATATGATAAATAAAAAAATACAGCAGAATCATCTTTCCTAACACCATTAAATTTTCCTCCGAATTCACCGATCTGCATTCTTTTTGCCTCCGGTTGGATTGTTTTTATGCAACAGCACGTTTGAAGTGCTGTAACCAACACACACTGAAGGATCCATTAGAAACAAATGCACAGGAGTCATACGTAGAAGAAAAGACAGCAGACAAGCTCACTTGCAGTTGATTTTGCATTATAAAAATTTCATTTAACAAATAATTTTATAGCACTTCCTATATGTCAGACACTGTTCTACATGCTTTATAAAAATTTACTCATCTAATTCTCATAATGACCTTATGGGATAGATACTACCATTATCCCCATTTTCAAATGGGTAAGCTGAAGTGCACAAAAATTGAGTAACTTGTCCAAATTCAAAATAAGTAGTAAATACTGGAGGTAGACAACTGGCTCTAGAGTCTCTACTTTTTTCAAGCTTTATTTATTTATTTGAGAGAGAGAGTGCATGGTGGAGAGGGACAGATTGAGAGGGAGAGAGAGTCTCAAGCAGACTCTGCATTGAGTGCAGAGCCTGACTTGGGGCTCAATATCACGACCTTGAGATCATGACCTGAGCAGAAACCAAGAGTCAGGTGCTCAACCAACTATGCCACCCAGGCACCCCCAGAGTCTCTACTTTAAACCATTAATTAAAGGTGCCTTCCTTGAAACAAGAAAGCCTTAACAGGGATGCCAGTTTTTTTGGTAGATTTCAGCAGTGGTATGTAGAATAGGCATATTCCAGGAGAAGTGATAAAGAAAAATAATGAAGGCTAAGAAGAAAGAGCATTGTATAGAGAAAGAACAATTTGAGCAAACAATACAAATAGAAGGTGCCAAAAAAAACATTTAATTTTTCAACCAATATTTAGTAAATGTTAACAAAAGGGGACAAAACAAACCAGTCAGAGGCAAATCCAGCCAGCAGAGAGGGTCAGCTTCTCACATTTATGTCACCATCCTGGCCTTTGAAAGCATGATCTTCTCAGTCCCTGACCAGGAAGATCATCAAATGTTGGGAAGGAAGAGAGAAAGAAGACCAGTCTCTGGACCAAATAGCTCATTATGTTTATTCATTCATTCATTCATTCATTCATTCATTTGTTCTTATACCTGTCAAACAAGTATCTATTATGTGCAGGGTCAGAAGAGGCACATGGCTATACAGTAAACTAGATAAACAGTCTCTGTCTTTCTGAGGATTACATTTAGCTTTCTAGGAGGAGATGCAAATGCTAAACTAGGAATTTAATAAGTAATTATTTAAATTGTACTTGTTATAAATTATCATAGGGAATAAGTTCAAATGCTGAGGAGATACAAACACAATCACGATTTAGAGTTGAATACTAAGAGTGTTAAACACAGGGGATTGAGGGGACATAGAAGAGAGTCACCAAACCAGTCTTTGCAAGACTGGGGAGATGGGGCGAATGGGTAAGGGGCAGGTGGGAGTCAGGGAAAACATTTCAGAGAAGCAACCCATTTCAATGATTGAGGTCAAAAAGAAGGAAGGAGACTCTAACTTCCATTTTCCCCTCCGTACAGGCTGCAGAGATGCTTATAGAAAGCAATTATTTTCTACCCCAAATTGTTTTGTTTTACTGACATCTAGGTTTGTCCCAACTTTAATATCCCATTCATCCCCATATGCATCCAGAAGGGCGTGCAACTCCCTGTGCCCTAATGGCACCACCCTTGCACCATCTGTTTCTAATTAGGTGGTAATTCAGGCTCTCCCTGGGTGAATGACTTAGCATGACTCTGCAGCCTATTTTCTTAAAGGAGCCTGATTATTTTATGACACAAACAAGTGATACAAAACACGGCTAACCCATACCCTACTGAACAAAAAATATATTTCTTACCTGTGAACAGATAGGTTAAATGACTTGTGCAAAGTGCCTGCACTGACAGCTGGATTTGAGGTTTTTTGGTTTTTTTTAACCTCTAAGACCGTGCTCTTTGATAAGTCTGAGAATGCATTTTCTGAGGGCTCTTTTTGCAGAACAATTTCTTTCAGCAGCCTCCTTTGTTCATTTTTATGAGTTAAATCCAAATTGCAAATAAATGGATCTGTCATCATTTCTCAGAATGTGTTGTTTTCAACATGACCTGCTGATTTTCCCAAGTGCTCACTGTTATTGCGGAGTCATGGTAGCATGGCCCATCAACCCCATGTGCTTGCTTTTTGGCCACTGAATCCCTTGCCTTTCCTTTGACCTCCACCCAAGTGTACAGTCTTGCATCATTCTTTTCTCCAGATGTCTCCACTTTTTTTTTTTTTGTTTTGATTCAAGTCCAAAGTATTTTAACTTGGATTTCTTGACTTATCCCAAGAATAAGAACAGCTGCTGGAAAAAAGCCCAATCTTGCATAGTCAAATCTAGGTAGCAAGACTCCCTCACGTGCATAGCAACCTCACTGTCATACTTCTGTAAACATCCCCTCCACTTTTCTTTTACTCCCCGCAGTGTTGTGGAGAAACTCAAATGAGATCAAGTATGTGAAACTGCTTTGTATATGGTAAAAATATGAGGGGGGGATAACTGTCCTGTGGCTTTCTTCTTTATCTGAGTTAGCTTTGTTAATCTGGTCAACAGTAAATTGAATGCATGGTTTGTTAGATTGTGATGTAGTTCGATCGACTGGTTGTGACACTTGCTTTATCTACTTCAAGGTTTCCCTCAAGGGATCACCTCCTCCAGGAGCCTATGGTTGAACCTTGATTCTCCACTTAGCCGCACAGTAGAGTCAGCAGGGAAGCTTTTTATGCCCAGGCCACATATCTCAGAGTGATAACATTACACATTCTGGAAGCAGAAGCCAGGCATCAGTACTTTTTAAAGCACTGCAAATGATTCCAGTGTGTGGCCAAGCATGAGAAGTACTGGTCTGTGCTCCTAAACACTGTAAACAGATCCCTGTCACAGCCCTTGGCACATTGCATCAAATCTGTCTGTCCGTGTGTCCATCTCTCCTCCCAGACTATAGCCTCCTTCTTTATTTATTTGATTTCACATCCAGAGTCAAGCACAATGACTAGCACATGCTAAGTGTTCAAGAAATATTAAATTAAAAAGAAGAAAATTACAAATTGCTCCAGATTCTTCTGGATGATTTTTTCCTACTGTACTGACCAATAAAATGGCTCAAAAAGAAGACTGGGTAAAAGATGAATTGTTGTTTGTTTTGAATATTTAAACTATTGGCTGTGAATTTTAAAAGATAGAGTGAAAGAACTATTAAAATTTCATCTCTGAGGGCAGAACAACATCTTTTTGGTATATAGTATTTAACTTTTTGAGTGAAAGTCATCAGACCGAAAATTGGGTGGTAAATGTATTAACAAATTCTAACAACTTCAAAAGAAATGTATTAGAGTTCTCTAAAAACAATTTTCTCTCACTATTCTAAAACACTCATCCTAGTACTCTAGTATGCTAACTGAACTTTCAATTTTGTTAAAAATTCAGGGTCTGGGTGTTAGTACCAGAATTTCAGATTCAAGAGGGCTGGTGTGGAACAAAGGAATTTGTGTAGGTAGCTTTGTGGGGTTTTTTTTCCTATGCCCAAGGAATGTTTCATTCTCTACACAAACGTATACTATCTCAGGCTCAAATCAACACATTAAAGAAGCAATGTCAGAGATTACCATTTTGGAAAATAAGATATCACCATCAAAATGCTAGACTAATGTCAAAATACCTCTGTGTTAAAATATTTCAAGCTCAGTATTCTAAGTCACAATAGAGGCTTTATTTTATATGAAATTAATGGAAGACATCATCATTTAGAGGCTCAAATAATATTGCTGGCCATACAACATTAAATTAATACAGTCAAAACTAGTTAGATCACTCTCTCTTTCAAAAGCATTTTCCTTCCTGTCTGTGTTCTTGTTATACAATTTGGTTTGTTCCCAGTTGGAAGTGGCTGCCAGTGTTGTCAATCCTACAAGCAATTATCAGATAGACTAATATTCTTAGTTGTGATAACAGAATCTACTCCAGTTACTTTAAGAAGAAAGGGTTTTATTATGAGATTTGGGTGGCTCACAGAATCATCGAGAGGCCAAGGAAACAGACTTTAGGCTAAGTTCCAGGAACGACTCCCAGATTCACACTCCCAACTGGCCCACCCAGGAAGCTGAGGCCTCTGCCAAAATAAGGAAGCTAGAGATTCAGTAAGCTGCTATTAACGACTCTGCCACAGTCCACTCTGAGAAATGGAGGCATCACATCCATTAGTTTTCTCTACATAATTCAGTTCCAAACTGAAGTCTTCCCCAGATGCATCTGATTTCTAGAAACCTAATTAAATGTTTGTTCCCAGCAGAAAGGGAATCTACCTTGGAAAGTGGGATTAACTGCAGGGAACTCTACAAGTGTAGAAATGGCATTCCCAAGTTTGTGGGTAGCTGATGCCCCCATACAAAGAAAGTCATCACAATGAGTAATTTTTGCATTCTAAAACACTCTTAAATGCTTTTCAATTTTTATTCAATATCTTGAAATAAAAATCTAAAAGTCCCTAGATCTTCCTCAAAGCATCATGACTGCTTCAGAGTCAATGATTGCAATTTTTTATAGTTTCACTTGGATTATTCAGTCTCCCTTGGAGCTGTGTTTATTTTCTGGTTTTGTATGGGTAGCAAAATAGATTTTGATGGAAATATTTGAGTAGAGACTCCATGTAGATACTTTCACCTTTGAAAGTAAATAGAAATTTTTTTCTCACTTTGTGAATTGAAAGTATTTTAAAATGTTTAATTCTTGGAAAGAAATAGGGGACAAAATATTTGCCTACGGTGTGTACCGGAAATAGAATAGCCAATGTCCTTTAATTATGCATACCTACAGCAAAAAGGGTAAAAATATATCAATGTGACATGCTTATCAACACTACCCTATATTCACTAGCAGATGAGTATGATCCATAATAATAATAATAAAAGAAAGAAAAAAGAAAACAAAGAAAAGACCATTTATTTGCCTTAGTTTAGACAAAGCTACCTGACATTTGGGATGGATGCTAATTAAAGAAATAGACAAAATTCAGTCAAACTTGACAACTATATAAAGCAGCATGGGTTTCCTTTAAACAAAAAGGGAGGTGGCTTGAAATTAATACTGGGCTTAGCTCATCGCCTCTCTTGTGTGAATTATCTAGTACAAATACAATGCATGTGAAGAGCTTCTAGGAGTCCATTAGCACTTGCTATTGGAATCTCTGCATGCACCCTTGATGAAAACCTTCCAAATCATCTCATGAAACTCAATCTGCCCAAACTTCCTTTCTAATGGAAGGTTTCCTTGCCTTACTATATCACCTGGTCAAGATTTTGAAGTCGCCACAAACTTATTCTCAGTAACCTTAGTCTCCCTATCTGGGAACATAGTGAGCTCCTTTGCTATTGCCTATGGGACCAAGATCTTTATACATCTACTTATCCCTCATTCCAAATGTATTACCTGATTTCACTCATGCTGAGAAGAAAATAATTGACAGCTTAAGGGTCAATATTCTATCAGGAACTAACAGAGCCAAGTCTTAAAAAAAAATGGTGGTTCAGAGTATCACCCAATGCATAAAAGGATTTTAATATGGGTTTAGGAGAAAGATCATATATATACAAAGAACACATCTCTCCATTTGCATGTGAAGCTGAATGTGTAGGTAAAAGAACACAGGTAATGCAACTGCCTTTTTAAAAAGTCTTTAAGTCACATCTTTTTAAGAATAAATAATGAAGGAACAAATTAGCATTTCCCTATATCTGCCTCCCATTGTCACGGACTCAATTCAAATAAATCATTACTATATAGCTTATAATAAGGCAAAAGCCTCCTGATGAAATTCTAAGTTTCCAGGCCCTCCATAACACCTCCAGAGTCATCTTTCAAAAATAAATGTAATGTTTGGTCACTTCTCAAAATTCTACAAAGGTTCCCAGTTACTCAACGGATAAAGCCCAGATTTCTTATGATGACATAGCAAACTCTTTGATCAATATAAATCACAGCCTATTCAGGTCCTACTTAGCCACAGGTCCTAAGAATTTTTTACTCCAAAGACTCAGCCCTGACCAGGTTTGGATTAATCCTGCATGAGCCAGTTATACCTTTTGCAGGGGATCAGACCTTTAGGAACTAATCTTGCTGCCCTAACATTGGCAACTAGTATATCCTAGTTTAACCTTCAATATGCACAAGCCCACCAAGATTCACCTTCTCACTGACCTTCCAATATTTATCTCTTATTACTGTGTTTACTTTAATTTCCTAGTTTACTCCCCACTTCTATCACCAGGACTCCAGCCTTATCCAAAAGGCCAGCTTACTTGGATAGGTCCATAAAACCCCATAAACCCAGGGCAAAAGCCATATGACTGGATTTTCACCACTGGCTGGAGATCTGACCCATCTTAGATAGTCACCTACAGGATACTTCGTTATTACCGCCACCTTGAGATTCTTGGTGCTGTGTTCTGTTTAAAAGGCTAGATTCTTTAGTACATCATTGCCTTCCCAGATAGCACCAAATGAGTCTTCTGAAGCCAACAGTATGGTTTATTTCCTGAATCCTAGCCCTACCTGTTCCGGGATTACTCCATCTTTACTAGTTTGTACTTAAGAGGTTCCAACATGCTTTTGGCACATTCCATATAAATTATGGCTGTACAATCTAGCCCCTGATTCTTGAATGCAACATGATGCTCTTTTTACATCAGTTCTGGCCCATGCTCTTCTCAGGCTTTCCTTACCTTTTTCCAATCTACTAACTTACCAGTCTTTCAAATGCCATGCTTATGAAGTCTTCATTAAAACTCTAAAACTTGCTCCCACTTGGCATATGCCTTGATTATAGAACTTCTCAGACTGCATTGTAATTTTTTTGTTCTCACATATGTTTACCCCAAAAAAGACTGAGACCTCCTTAAGGACTAGCTGAGCCCTTAACAGCTCCTTCCTCACTCACAGCTGAGACCATATGTGCCCTATAAAAATGTCCCTGGGGCTACTCCAACATTTCATGGAGTATGTCCAGGATCCACTCCCACTCTTTTGTCCAAATCCTGTTTTAGTCTTGTACTCACTTGCTTCATATCCAAATGCCTTCTTCTTGGATAAATGGTGGATTCTGCCCCTCTGCCTTGACCCTTAAGTTTGAGCCCTTAAACTCTATTCCTGGCTTTTGATTTTGGTTCCATCCTTGGATCTACTCGAGCAACGTGCTCTTATATCCACTGGGCAGAAAAAATCCAGTCTGTGTCCAGCCTGGCCTCTGGGGACCCTAACATAGGTCCTGTTTGTACAGGCAGAGAGTTTGGACAAAATAAATAAACATATTTGAGATCTGTGAAGCTTTTCCTAATGAAAGAGAACAAGACTCCTCCTTCATTAAGGAACAGTTATTGATTTGTCTTAAAAAATAGGATAAGGGGGCGCCTGGGTGGCTCAGTTGGTTAAGCAACTGCCTTCGGCTCAGGTCATGATCCTGGAGTCCCGGGATTGAGTCCCACATCGGGCTCCCTGCTTGGCAGGGAGTCTGCTTCTCCCTCTGCCCCTCCCCCTCTCATGCTCTCTCTCTCTCATTCTCTCTCTCAAATAAATAAATAAAATCTTTAAAAAAAAAAAAAAGGATAAGATATCTGCTCCACAACCCACGATTTCAAGCCAAGCCAAAGGCTTTAGAGGTTGCACAGATGAAACCCAAAGTGACATGGGGTAAAAATGAAGACCATTTCAGGTATTAATTTATTCAGTGAAAAAGACCACAGTATGATTAGTAATGGAAATACTGTAATCATCACTTCATCCCTCATACTTCCCACCCCTTCATACTGACCTTTCTATGTTCCTCAAATGTGTCATGGTTTTCTCATGCTATTGAGCCTAGTATGAACACCTCAAACAGTCTGGCTTCTACTGTTTTTTTTTTTTTTTCCCTGATTATATCATTTTCATCTATTTCAGGTAAATACCATTTTTTTTCTTAGAATACCTTTTGACTTATTGCACACAGTACTCCTCTCACTAAAGACATTTCTTTTTAATTTGTTTGCAACTCTTACTAGACTTTAAACACAGTTAGGACAGGGATTATGAGTCCAGATACCAGAATATCTGGTACAGGGTGTGGCATTTAGTTCATGTTCAATAAATATTTGTTGAGTGAATGAATGGACAACAATCATTGCTATCTCTTAAGTATGATGTGGCTGGTCACAGGAGGAATGACAGCATGTGTACAGATGGAACTCAAGAGACTGGATGTGTTTACTTTCAAGGAGGAACAATGGGAAAGTAGGGGAGAACAAACACTATTGATCCAGTGAGACACTGAGCAGAGACTGGGATGACTGGTAGAAGATGTCATGGCCAGAAGAAATTGTTGGTATCAAAAGATATAGCTGAGATCATAGAAGATACTGGCAAATGAGAACACAGTAATAAAGAACCTTTGATTCAGCAATGTTTACTATTCGAGTCAGGTAGTGAACTTCAGAGGTATCTTTGGGAAAGCAACTAATGCCTAATAACAAAAATGGAAAGTCAGTACATTTCAATTATCCCAGAAGCTCACAGGTGTGACACAGAAAGCCTGGGGAACTGCACAGTTCAGCAATGTCTGTGTACAGTAATGGGAGGGGGAAGGGCAAATATCCAATTATAAGAATCATGCCACAAAATAATGACTTCATGTCAAGAGCAAGTTAGAAGCCCAGTTATTAAGTGTTATATAGAGGCAGCAGCATGGAAACTCATCTTCCAGCTTTTTCTCTTTCCTTGGTCAGAATATACTAGACACAGAAGCCTCCGCTGTCCCTTTAAAATGTAAATCAGATCCCATTACTTTCCTAGCTAAATGCCTTTAATGGCTTCCCATCACACCTAAAACAGTCCAAAACTTGTTATGGCTACAGGAACCCTACTTGATCTGGCTATTGCTTGCTTCTCTAGTTTACCCTGTAATGCACTTTTTCCTATAATCTCAGCTCCAGTTATTCTATCTTCTTCCACACCTCAGACACATTTTGTCCCAGTCTCAGGGCCTTTTAGATATGCTGTTTTCTCTACCTTAAATCCTTTCCATCAAATATTTAGATGACTTCGAGTCAAGTCTTAGGCAAATGTCATCTTATCAGAGAGAGCCTAGCTAAACTAAATATCATTGTACTACCTACTTTACTCTTTATCCCCTACTGTGCTTCATTTTCATAGTCCTTAGCATCTCTTAACATCACACTATATATTTATTTTATATCTATTCTCCCAGAAGAATATAAGCCAGTAAGGGCACAGGCCTTGTCTGTCTAGCTGATTACTCTATCTTCAGTGCCTTGTGCATTGTAGGTACTCAGTAAGTATTTATTAAACAAGAATATAAGTTTTCCTGCTTCTTTCATTGCCAATTTGGTTGTTTTCCTTTTCTTCCAATGCTGCATCTAGAATGGAGTAATCACAACAGTTTTTTAAAAAATGCTTTTCAGGGCGCCTGGGTGGCTCAGTCGTTAAGCGTCTGCCTTCGGCTCAGGTCATGATCCCAGGATCCTGGGATCGAGTCCCACATCGGGCTCCCTGCTCGGCAGGAAGCCTGCTTCTCCCTCTCCTACTCCCCCTGCTTGTGTTCCTGCTCTCGCTATCTCTCTCTCTGTCAAATAAATAAATAAAAATCTATAAAAAAAAAAAA
>NC_138374.1:127142442-127197658 GCF_054177405.1 Leptonychotes weddellii
CAACATGGATGGGACTGGAGGAGACTATGCTAAGTGAAATAAGTCAAGCAGAGAAAGTCAATTATCATATGGCTTCACTTATTTGTGGAACATAAGGAATAGCACAGAGAACATTAAAAGAAGGAAGGGAAAAATGAAGGGGGTGGAAATCGAAGGGGGAGACAAACCATGAGAGACTATGGACTTTGAGAAACTGAAGGTTTTAGAGGGGAGGTGGTTGGGGGAATGGGTTAGCCCGGTGATGGGTATTAAGTAGGGCACGTATTGCATGGAGCACTGGGTGTTATACACAAACAATGAATCATGGAACACTACATCAAAAACTAATGATGCACTGTATGGTGATTAACATAACATAATAAAATTAAATTAAATTTTTAAAAAAGCAGAGGTTGAGAATCAAATTATTTTGCTGAATGAAAATTTCTAAAATAAACACATATGAATTATTGTATTACAAGCACTCCAAACTGAATTTAATAAATGAAAACAAACAATTAATGACTTAAAAATTGGACATTTAAAAAACTAATGTCAAAATGGACAAAAATATTAGGGAAAATGAAATGTGTCAATTGACTGACACCCTAAAAGATATTAAGGTAGAAGACAAACCCAATTCAGAAATTTAGAATAATTTTTAAGGTAACAAAGGAAGACCTAAATGAAATTTGAATGAAAATATAACAAGAGGCATTGAAGAAAACTAAAGCAAAAACAAGAGGATGAAAACGAAATAAAGTAATAAGTAAAAATAACTCACTTTACAAGTGTTGAAATTAAAGAGAATAAAGATTAAACACACATGTAACAAAACCATGGAACACAGCTAACGATTAATGCAATAATATAAGAAAACTTTCCAGAAATAAGAGAGAACCTAAATCTATGTATTGAAAGGTTTAACCATTAGGATATCAGGAAAAATGACCTAGAATGATCAATTTTGAGACAGTATAGTTATATAGTAAAACTATACAACTTTAAAGAAAAAAGAAATTCTTCAGGACATTCAGGCAAAAGAAACAAATTACAAGGACAACAAAATTAGATTGGCATAAGGCTTCTCTAAAGCAACATCAAAGCATAGTAATAGTGACACAGCATTTTTAAGAAATTCAAGAAAAGAAAATAATGAACCATTGAAGTTTTGATTTGGATTTCCCTGATGCTGAGCGATGTTGAGCACTTTTTCATGTGTTTGTTGGCCATTTGGACGTCTTCTTGGGAAAAATGTCTGTTCATGTCTTCTGCCCATTTCTTGATTGGATCATTTGTTCTTTGAGTGTTGAGTTTGATAAGTTCTTTATAGATTTTGGATACTAGCCCTTTATCTGATATGTCATTTGCAAATATCTTTTGGTTTTGGTGACCGTTTCTTTTGCTGTGCAAAAGCTTTTTATCTTGGTGAAGTCCCAATAGTTCATTTTTGCCCTTGCTTCCCTTGCCTTTGGCGATGTTTCTAGGAAGAAGCTGCTGCGGCTGAGGTTGAAGAGGTTGCTGCCTAGTATTAAAGAGGGCACATATTGAATGGAGCACTGGGTGTTATATGCAAACAATGAATCATGGAACACTACATCAAAAACTAATGATGTAATGTATGGTGATTAACATAACATAATAAAATAAAATTTTTAAAAAAGAAAAAAAGAAGAAATTTTACTATGTAAGGAAAAAAAAAAATATATGAACCAAAGATTTTTTTATGTACAATAGAACTCTTCTAGTCACAGAGATAGAAAAATGGTTTTAAATATGTAAGAGCTAAGGTAATATTGTATTCACAAACTCTTTCTGAGAAATCTATAAGAAAAGGGACTTCATCTAACCAAAAGATAATTGGAGAGACTTTGGCAAAAGGAAAGAAAGTGAACATTTAATATGTGTAATTGCAGATCTAGAATGAAAACAAGGATGAGTCTATGAGTCCAAGAATAGTACGAAACTGTTATGTGTTCCAATGAAGTAGAAAGTAGAATATGACCATTGATTTTTCCATAAGTACTAAGTGGGAGTCAAAAGATCAAACTTAAAATTTATAAACCAGAGTGAAAATGATAAAAGGGAGATTAAAGGCACTATAAAAGGTATGGATACAAAATGAACCATTAGGACAACAAACAAAAGTCCTTTTTATTTTTATTTATTCTGTTTTTAAAAATGTCAGCTTTACTATGGTAAAATTGATATAGAAAATTCTAAGATTTTTAAAATGTACATCATGGTGATCTGATATACGTATACCTATTCCTACACCTTGTGAAGGAATTCCCCTCATCTAGTCAATTAACACATCCATCACCTCACATATCTTTTTTTTTTTTTTTGGTGAGAACATTTAAGTTCTACTCTCTTAGCAAATTCCAATTTATAATTGTTATCAACTATAGTCAACATGTTTTACATTAGATCCTTAGACATCATTCATCGTATAGCTGAAAGGTTATACATTCAGTTTCTCTATTTTTTAATTGGATGTTTTTTGTTTGTTTGTTTTGCTGTGTAATTGCATGAGTCCTTTATATATTTTGGGTATTAACCCTATATCAGATATATTTTCTCCCATTACAAAGGTTGTCTTTTCATTTTGGGGCACCAGACATGTGCACCCTTTTAAAAAAAATTTTTTAAGAGAGATAAAAGAGATATTTCATAAGGAAAGAAACATAGCATAATATATGTTAAAGTAAAATTATACTATACAATAGGAGTCAAGACTAAACAGTATCAGTAAAATCAGTAAATATGAAAAAGATTAACTCACTAAAAGAAAAAATGCTTTCAATTTGACTTATCAAGTAAAACTGAACTTTATGATAGATAAAAGTGACACTTAAAATGACTCCAAAAGGCAAGGCAATGAGCAAATTACAAAAGATGCAAGCAGAGATAGAAAGAAACACAGAAATCATAGTAGATTTTAATACATCACTCCTAGGACATGACAGGTCAGATGAACACAAAATATGAAATTTAAACAACATAATTAATAAGGTAGATTTTACTGTTATATAAAGAATATATCTTCTTCTACACCTCAATAATACAAATATCCCTTCTTCTCAGTGGCATAAGGAATATTTACAGAAATTGAACATGTATTAGATCACAAAGAAAACATCTATAAATTCATAAAATAAACATATCACTAATGACACTTTAACCATAATGAAATTTAAAAAATTAGAAATAAATTCAAAATCAAAGGACCTTCACCTTAAAATTTTAAAATGTATTATGAAAGACTTTTGAGTAGGAGGGGAAATACAAACAGAAATTATAAAGTTTCTGAAAAACAATGAGGATAAAACTACAACATATCAGAATCTATAGGATACAATTTAAAAAGTGATGAGAGCAAAATGTATCACCTTAAACATCTATAACAACAGAATAAAAGAATGAAAATAAGTGAAATAAACTCTTAACTCAAAAAGGGAGACCGAAACAAAGTAAACAAAGAAAGTTCAAGAAGGAAATGATAATGATAAAGCAGAAATGAAAGAGATAAAGAAGTGGAAAAAATAGATTAAGTTAATGAATCAAAATCCTGGTTCTTAGGAATTCAATAAAATAAAGAAATCACTAGCTAAATGGATTGAAGTAAAAGGGGAGAGAGCACAAAAATGTAAGAAATTACATTGGGAAAAACTATTGACAAAGAGGAAAGTTTAAAAGTCATGGCAAACTATTTTTCTCATCTCTATGAAAATAATTTTGAAAAACTAGATGAAATGGATCACTTCTTAGGAAAATACAGTTTATGAAAATTATCACCAGGACAGAAAGTAAGCTTAGTAAGATCAATTTGCATAGGAGAAATAGAGAAAATGATCAAAAATGACTCCACAAAAATGTAACAGGACCAGATGGTTTCCTAGGAAAATTCTACCATACATTGAGAGAACAGTATTGGGAGAAGGTATCTGCCAAGGATCCTGAGCTTCCTGCACATTCTTGTTAGGTATGCCAAGGATGCAAGACCCTGACCATTCTTTACTTGAGCCATTTCTCCAGATTATGTTTCCAGTGACCAGCTTTGATGGATCAAGTAACTTCTCCCACACAAAGAACAGGTTTGTTTTTGCTTACTACAGAAGCAGTGGTTCTCCAAAGTTCAGTGCTCCTCCCCTGTAATGATTGTAGGCAACCATCTAAGATCACCAACATAGCCACTGTGGAATTTATAGGGGATTAATGGGAAAATGAAACTCTGGCTGCTGCTTTCACAAATAAAGTTCTTTGTCTCTGACCCAAGAATTTCATGTCTTCTACTAACACCCATGAGAGAGGAAAAGGCTTATAAATAGGGAAAAATTACAGACCTACATAGTTGTTGACAATGAGATAGTCCCAATATTATATAAAATATCTCAGATCATGAAAAATGAAAGAAAACTTCTAAATTATTTTTCCAAAAAAGTAATGTCAATACCTAAGCCTAATAAATATAGCATAAAAATGAAAATTACAGTCCAATACCCTTATTAATATCAATATAAAAATAATATGTGAAATTTTTACCAAGACTCTAAAACCATGTTAAGAAAATAATTCAACATGACCAATTGATGGGATTTATATCAGAAGTGTAAGAATTATTCAGTATTAGGAAATCTAATAATGTAATCAACTACATTAATAGATATAAAGAGAAAATAATATAATTATCTACATAAATGCTAACAAAGTCTTTAATAACATTCAATATCCATTCCTAATTAAACCTACTAAAGTCTACTTCCTTAATATGAAAGAACGTATATGCCTCTTTCCTAAACCCACCATATTGCTTAAAAGGGAATATGTGTGTGTGTGTGTGTGTGTGTGTGTGTGGAGGGGGACTACAGGCATTACTGTTAAGGAGAGAAATAAGGTGAGGATACCCACCAGCTCCACTACTATTTAACAGTTGAACTAGAATTATTAACCAATGCAATTAGATAAGAAAAAATAACTAGAGTCATAAAACTTAGAGAAAAACTATTTGGAGATAACAGACTATAGCTAGTAAATGTAGAAAATGAATAATAAAACTAGGTAAAAGAATAAAACTAGGTAAAACAATAAAAGAATTCAGGTACATAGTAAAATATAAAATAAACACACAAACAGTAAAAGCTTTATTGTACATGAATAACACCAGATAGAAGATATAATGAAAGAGAAAATTCCACCTGCAACATTTCATTAAAATGAATAGAATAGTCAGGAATGAACTTACAAGAAATGTGCAAACTAACATGAAGAATCCTATAAAACACTACTGGAAAACCAAAAGTAGACATGAACAAATAGAAGGATCTCCCTTGTTCTTAAATAGTACATCTCAACATCATCAATTATATCAGTTATCTCAAAGTTAATTCATAAATTAATATGATCCCAATAAAATACCAATAAATTTTTTCCTTGAGCTAGGAAATAGGTGATTTAGGTGATATTAAAATTCATTTCAAAAATAAACACAGAAGAATAGCCAGGAAAACATTAAAAAGGAAGACAGAAGAGGGAGAACTAGCTGTACCAGGCCTTAGAACATATACAAAGCCTCTTCAACAGCACTGTCCAATATACTAGTCATTAGCCATACGTGACTAAATGGAAATTTTCTATATCCACACTGTCCAATACGGTAGCCACTAGCCACATGGCTAAATGAACTTAAAATATAGCTAATGCAACTGAAGAACTGGATTTTTAATTTTATTTAATTATACTAAATTTAAATAGCCATATGTGGCTGACTACTGTATTAAATAAGAATAGCTTTATAGTTTAAGTAAGAATTGTACCGTGGGGTGCCTAGGTGGCTCAGTCATGATCTCAGGGTCCTGGGATTGAGCCCCACATTTATTTGAGAGAGAGAGCATTAGCGGGGGTGGGGAGCAGAGGGAGCAGGAGCCTGTTTCTCCCTCTCCCTCTGCTCCCCACCCCCACTAATGCTCTCTCTCAAATAAATAAAATCTAAAAAAAAAAAAAAAAAAATGGTATTGGTGCATAAATAAACAGACCCGTTAAGTGGAGTATCATGTCTAGAAATAGATTCTCACATAATATGAATATAATATTTCATATATATATACACATATATATAAATATATATGAAAATTTGCTATGTGAAAGGCATCATCTCAAATCAATGGGGAAAAGAACTTTGTAAAAAATGATGCTGAAACTGGATAGTCACTTAGTAAAAGGAAAAACTAGATTTATTCCTTATGCCATAATCAAGAATAAACTCCAAATGTATCAGTAATGTAAATGTAATAAATGAAACCATACAAGTACTAGAAGGAAACATGAGTGAATTCCTTTTTATTAACCTTGGGATAAAGGAAAACTTTCTATTTACCAAATTCAGATGTAATAAAACACTGATAAATTTGACTATATAAAAATTTTAAAAAAACTTTTGAATGGCAAATCAAAGTATCATTATAACCAAATCAAAGACAAATGACAGAAAAATATCAGAAGAAATATTATTTGCAACAAATATCAGAGTAAAATATTAATATCCCTCATATATAAAAAGCTTTGAAAAATTGAGAAGAAAAGTTTTTATAAATGCTATGGGAAATGAGCACAACTATAAAAATATAGTTGACCAAAAAGTGGCCCTTAATACATGAAAAGATGCTCCATTTTACTCAAAGGAAGAGAACTGCACATTAAACTTCACTGAGATAATTGCTTTCATCCATTGTACTGACAACAAAACCTCAAAAGCTTACAATACCTAGTTGGCAAGACCTGCTCACATATTGCTGATGTTAAGGCAAAATGTCACAACTCTTGACGTGGGGAGCAGGGGCGGGATTTAGCAGTATTTAACAAAATTCTATATGTAGTTGTCTTTTAATGCAGTAATTCCACTTTCTGGAATTTACACTAAATGACATGAAAATACATGCAAGAGATTATTCATACTTCATTATTTGTAGTTACAAAATACTGGAAACTACCTAAATGTTCAAACATAGAGGAGATTGGTTGAATATACTGTGTTACATGCATGCGATGTAGCAATTTATTTTTATTTAAATTTAATTAATTCACATATAGTGTATTATTAGTTTCAGAGGTAGAGTTCAGTGATTCATCAGTTGCATACAACACTCAGTGCTCATTACATCAAGTACCCTCCTTAATGTCCATCACCCAGTTACCCCATCCCCCCACCCACCTCCCCTCCAGCAACCCTCAGTTTGTTTCCCAGAGTCAAGAGTCTCTTTCTCTCCCTCTCTGATTTTGTCTTATTTTATTTTCCCTCCCTTCCCCTATGATCCTCTGCTTTGTTTTTTAAATTCCACATGAGTGAAATCATATGATAATTGTCTTTCTCTGATTGACTTATTTCACTTAGCATAATGCCCTCTAGTTCCAACCATGTCATTGCAAATGGTTAAGATTTCATTTTTTTTCTGATGGCTGAGTAATATTCCAATATACCACATCTTCTTTATCCATTCATCTGTCGATGGATATCTGGGGTCTTTCCATAGTTTGGCTATTGTGGACATTTCTGCTGTAAACACTGGGGTGCAGGTGCCCCTTCAGATCACTACGTTTGTATCCTTTGGGTAAATCCCTAGTAGTGCAATTGCTGGGTCATAGGGTAGCTCTATTTTCAACTTTCTGAGGAACCTCCATACTGTTTTGCAGAGTGGCTGTACCAGCTTGCGTTTCCACCAGTAGTGTAGGAGGGTTCTCCTTTCTCCACATCCTCACCAACATCTGTCATTTCCTAACTTGTTAATTTTAGCCTTTCTGACTGGTGTGAGGTGGTCTCTCATCTTGGTTTTGATTTGTATTTCCCTGATGCTGAGCAATGTTGAGCATTTGTTCAATGTGTCTGTTAGCCATTTGTCTATCTTTTTTTTTTTTTTTTAAAGATTTTATTTATTTATTCATGAGAGACAGAGAGAGAGAGAGAGAGAGACAGAGGCAGAGGGAGAAGCAGGCTCCCCGCGGAGCAGGGAGCCCGATGCGGGACTCGATCCCAGGACCCTGGGATCATGACCTGAGCCGAAGGCAGACGCTTAACCGACTGAGCCACCCAGGCATCCCAGCCATTTGTCTATCTTTGGAAAAATGTCTGTTCATGTCTTCTGCCCATTTCTTGACTGGATTTTTTGTTTTTTGGGTGTTGAGTTTGCTAAGTTCTTTATAGATTTTGGATACTAGCCCATTATCTGATAAGACATTTGCAAATATCTTCTCCCATTCTGTCGGTTGTCTTTTGATTTTGTTGACTGTTTCCTTTGCTGTGCAAAAGCTTTTTATCTTGATGAAGTCCCAATGGTTCATTTTTGCTTTTGTTTCCCTTGTCTTTGAAGATGTGTCTAGAAAGAAATTGCTGCGGCTGAGGTCACAGAGGTTACTGCCTGCGTTCTCCTCTAGGATTTTGATGGATTCCTGTCGCACATTTAGGTCTTTCATCCATTTTCAGTTTATTTTTGTATATGATGTAAGAAAATGGTCTAGTTTCATTCTTCTGCACATGGCTGTCCACTTTTCCCAACACCGTTTGTTGAAAAGACTGTCTTTTTTCCATTGGATATCCTTTCCTGCTTTGTCAAAGATTAGTTGCCCATAGAGTTGATGGTCCATTTCTGGGTACTCTATTCTGTTCCATTGATCTATGTGTCTTTCTGTCAGTACCACACTATCTTGATGACTACAGCTTTGTAATACAACTTGAAGTCCAGAATTGTAATGCCACCAACTCTGGTTTTCTTTTTCAACATTCCTTTGGCTATTCGGGGTCTTTTCTGGTTCCACACAAATTTTAGGATTATTTTTTCCAGCTCTGTGAAAAATGTGTAGATTGCTCTGGGTAGCATAGACATTGTAAGAATATTTGTTCTTCCAATCCATGGGCATGGAATGTTTTTCCATTTCTTTGTATCTCCTTCAATTTCTTTCATAAGTGTTCTACAGTTTTCAGAGTACAGATCCTTTACCTCTTTGGTTAGGTTTATTCCTAGTTATCTTCTGGTTTTTGGTGCAATTGTAAATGGGATCAACTCCTTAATTTCTCTTTCTTCTGTCTCATTGTTAGTGTATAGAAATGCAACTGATTTCTGTGCATTGATTTTATATCCTGTCACTTTGCTGAATCCCTATATGAGTTCTTCTGGGTTTTCAACATAGAGTATCATGTCATCTGTGAAGACTGAAAGTCTGACTTCTTCTTTGCTGATTTGGATGCCTTTTATGTCTTTTTGTTGATTGCTGAGTCTAGGACTTCTAGTACTATGTTGAACAACAGTGGACATTCCTTTCATGTTCCTGACCTTAGGGAAAAGCTCTCAGTCTTCCCCCACTGAGAATGATATTCACTGTAGGCTTTTCATATATGGCTTTTATGATATTGATGTATGTTCCCTCTATCCATACACTACAGAGAGTTTTAATCAAGAAAGAATGCTGTATTTTGTCAAATGCTTTTTCTGCATTTATTGAGAGGATTATATGGTTCTTGTCCTTTCTTTTATTAATGTGGTGTATCACACTGATTGATTTGCAGATGTTAAACCACCCTTGCAGCCCAGGAATAAATCCCACTTGGTCATGGTGAATAATGTACCTTTTAATCACTTTTGGATCTTATTGGCTAGTATCTTGGTGAGAATTTTTGAACCCATGTTCTTCAGGGATATTGGTCTGTAATTCTCCTTTTTGGTGGGGTCTTTGTCTGGTTTTGGGATCAAAGTAATGCTGGCCTCATAAAATGAGTTTGGAAGTTTTCCTTTCATTTCTATTTTTTGAAACAGCTTCAGAAGGATAGGTATTAATTCTTTCAAAATATTTGGTAGAATTCCACTGGGAGGACATTTGGTCCTGGACTCTTGTTTTTTGGGAGAGTTTTGATTACTGCTTCAATTTCTTTGCTGGTTATGGGTCTGTTCAGGTTTTCTATTTCTTCCTGTTTCAGTTTTGGTAGTTCATATGTTTCTAGGAATGCATCCATGATGGGTGTATGTCTATAAAAGACTCAAGATATAAGAATATAAGTATAAGATACAGATCATGACCAGATTGACTTCAGCACTACATGACAAAGAGTGGAATGGGTAACCACTTAGAACTAAGAGAGCAGATGGGGCGCCTGGGTGGCTCAGATGGTTAAGCGTCTGCCTTTGGCTCAGGTCATGATCCCAGGGTCCTGGGATCGAGCCCCGCATCAGGCTCCCTGCTGGGCGGGGAGCCTGCTTCTCCCTCTGCCTTTGCCTCTCTCTCTCTCTCTCTCTGACTCTCATGAATAAATTTAAAAAAAAAAAAAAGAACTAAGAGAGCAGACTGCAACCCTTTCCCCTGGCAGGCGCAGCCAGGGGAGAAAGAAGATGAGTGAAATTCAGAAGGAGAAATGGCCATTCATTCTTCCATATGATGAGTATTCATTATTTTTAAGGTGCTTATTTTTAAACATGTCTAGAAAATATATCCTCAAATTATTAACAAACACCTCTTTCAAAATTCTCATATACTCAGTTGTCTACATGACAATGCACCTGTAAACTACTTTTATTAAATAACTGCTTATTCAACAAGTATTTATTAAATACCTAAGAAATGCCAAATACTATTTGTACACTGGGAATATAAGCAGGAAAAAAAAGGCAAAGACAAAATCTCTGTCCTCAGGGGCTTCCATTCTAGTAGGGAGTGATAAAACTGAAGGACATATCTAAGTTTATGTGTGTATGTGTATGTCTTTTTTTAAGATTTTATTTTTAAGTAATCTCTTCACACAATGTGGTGCTCGAACTCACAAGCCTGAAATCAAGAGTTATATGCTCTACCGACTGAGCCAGCTAGGCACCCAGACATCTTTAAGTATAAAACATGGTGTCCTGGTGGTGGTAAAGAGTGCAGAGAAAAATGAAGCATGAGGGGGAGAGGAAAGGTTGAGGCAGCTGCAATTTTAATTAAGGTTTTCAAGGAAAGTCTCACTAAGAAGGTATTTGAGAAGACTTGAAAGATGTGAGGGATGAGTCATATAGAGAGCCAAGGAAAAGTGTCCGGAAAGGAAGGAGGGAGTACCCAGGACTGACCTGGTGTGTCCAGAGAGCAAGGAGGGCAAGCAGAAGGGTGGTTTAAAGAGTCAGCAAGGAGCCTGAGCATGAGACTTGGCCATTTTAGGTAAGGATGTTGGCTTTTATTCTGAGTAAACTGAAGAGCCAAGAAGGATTCTGAGTAAAAGAATGACATGACTTATGTTTTAGAAAATCACTCTGGTGGCCATGTAGAGAATAGATCAGGGAAGCAAAATAAGGAGCAAAGAGACCAATAAGGAGGTTACTGAAATAATCCATTAAGGAGATGATGCTGTCTAGGTAAAGGGACATGCAGTGAAGTGGATGTATTTTGAAAGTAGACAGAGAATTTTTTTAATCTATTTGCTTTCCTCTTAGAAGAAATATTTACATTGAGGGAATGGGTGTTTTCTATGAAGTATCTGAAAGGAAGGAATGTGTGGACATAGGGCAAAAAAAATCCCAGGCTGCCTAAAAGACACAAAAAGGAGCACCTAGAAGGAAAAAATGGATACAGAAAGGTAGGAGCACTTCAAACAGAAATTGACATGGGTACCTGGGTGGCTCAGTCAGTTAAGCACCTGACTTCAGCTCAGGTCATGAACCCAGGGTCCTGGGATGGAGCTCCATGTCAGGCTCCATGCTCAGTGGGGACTTGGCTTCTCCTCCTCCCTTTGCCCCTCCCCCTGCTCGTGCTCTCTCTCTCTATCTCTCTGTCTCTCTGTCAAATAAATAATAAATAAAATCTTTTAAAAATTTTTTAAAAAGAGAGAAATTGACCACTTTGTAGTTTTTTCTAGGGACTGCGTGACAGCAATACCTATTAGGCCACTGGGTTTTTCCCCAATTTTTGGCAGTTAGCACTCCCTCTCAACCCCAGCTTAATGCCTCTGGGAGAGCATAATTAGGTGCATCACTAGGAGTTCTTATCAAAGTAATCAGGGAAGGAGTAAAAAGAGCGAGAACTGAAGAGAAAAACAAAGAAGAAATCCAGAGAAAAGGAACAGAAAGAGGAGACAGAAGGGAAGGAAAAGCTTCAGCAGGAAAAGAAAGAGGTGCATGGACACTCTTCTAATAGTGTCACAAGCAATTGCTCCAGCCGATGTTCAGCAGCACTCATGGTCCCAGCAGCCAACATCTGATGGAGAGCATGCAAGAATATGGTTGAGCAGGGAGAAAAAGATTTCTGCCTATACCAATTTGACAAACTTTGTGCATCTAGGTAGGAAAGACTATCTGGTTATATTTCAAATATAATCATTGACCTTTTTTTTGTAATAGCAGAATAAAGACTAAAATGTGTTATGCTATCACTAAATTAACTCAGATTGTTTTAATTCCCTTTGATTGTACTGTTATTTTCAGCTACAGATGTGGAAAATAATTGAAAATAGAAATCAGAACTGGATGAAATTCAAACTAAAACTTCATTGGAATATGGTTAATCCAATCAATTTAGACAGCTAAACTAGATAATTCAAGCTTCCAAGTGGATTTTTTGGATCAAGTAATCATACAAAAATGAGTAATCCAGTTTGGCTGTCGGAGTTGATCAAGCAAACTGGATAATTGCAAAATTTCTCCCTTATTTGTGCTGTATAGATACAGTTCAATTGTAGAAAGGTAGCTTTTAAAAATCCTAATGGAATTACATTGGCCATGGAGTTTTTAATTGTCAGCTCTTCTCCTAATGACTTGTTTAAACAGAAATGTGGTTTGCAATCCAGGGTGGAGGACAAATGGTGCTGGAGTGTTTATTATTATTTTGTGGGCTCTTTCAGCTTTTTATCACAGTTCATGTCCCTGTCATGATCCTAACACAGGTTGTTAGGTCATTACTTTTCTTCCTCCTCCTCCTGACATGCATCTGGAAGCTCACCAGCCTTTTTTCCTATTCAACCGCTGAGTAGGCCTATTTAGAAAGTCAGTGCCAAGCAGCAATTGTGAGTAACCACCCTTCTTCCTGCTCTTGAATTTCTCCCCTTCCCCTCCCCTGCACAAGCTGTGCACTCCTCTACCTGGCTCTACTTTGGGACTGACACAAGGGCAAGACACCAAGGCAATGCAAAGCAGTGTCAGGAACAATGGTACCTGTACAAATCTGACTACATTACACTCTCTCTAATACCTTTTTTCTATCTCTTATGGGTCATAGGCCCTAAATCCCATTTGTTTCCTGCTCCCCATTATATAAGTAGTTGCCTTGTATAATAGCCAGCATATCAGTGCTTAATAAGAGCCAGGTACTGTTTTAGCCACAATATACGTATTATATATATATTAGCTCATTTGATCCTCATTCAAGCACTGTGCAATAGACACTATTATTGGCCACCTTTTATAGAGGAGAGAACAGAAGTACCATTAAGTAACTTGCCCAAGGTCATGCTGCTCACAAGTAGGAACACAAGGTCCCATGATCTGGCTGCAAAGTCCATGCTTTTTTTTTTTTTTTTTTTTGCTTTTTTTTCTTAAGAGAGTGAGAGAGAGAGAGCGAGCGAGCACAGGCAGGGGGAAGGGCAGAGGGAGAGGGAGAAGTAGACTCCCCACCGAGCAGGGAGCTCTCCAAATGGGGGGCTCAATCCCAGAACCCCCAGACCACAACCCGAGCCAAAGGCAGACACTCAACCGACTGAGCCACCCAGGCACCCCAAAGTCCATGCTTGTAACTACTCTTCCTCAACTACATCTCAGCAGATCCTACTACAGCTATGTGCACATCTCCTGGCCTGGCAAACAACTGAGTGGTTTTCTCTGCTGGTTTTCCTCTAGGAGTACAATAAGCATTCCTCTAATGCATGCAGGGAACTTGGAGATTTCCTCTCTTCCCAGCACCTGGAGTTCACAAGTGCACCCCATGGCACCATGAGGGTAGAATCAGGACGAGTGCCGATGCTGCTGGAGTCCTTGCTTCCTCTAAATTCCCATTCCCACTCTTCTGAAAGGCTGTGGAAGCACTGGAGGAACTAATGAGCCATTGTAAACTGCTGAATTCCCATTCCAGTGGCCAAAAAAGTCACAGGTTAATGCATGGATGGTGATCCCAAGGTCTAGCTAAAAGGAAGCCCACAGAGCTGTAGAGTCACTCAACTGCACTTATGTGCCAGGCAGTAGGCCAGCTGTTGGGTGTTCTCAGTACCCTTGTCTGTTTCATTCCATGACAATCATTAGCCCCTCTTTGTTTTGCTCCCCTTGTTTTATTCACTCATTAATTCATGTGGCTTTTATCAAGGACCTATTGGGTAGCATCAGATAATATGCTAAGGTGGGGAAGACAAAGTTGAAATGTAATCTCTGGACTGCAGTTCCTCATAACAGCTGAGGAGTCATTGCTTGGTGACTCATACCATACTTGATATCCTTTCTGGTGGTAGTGTGTGTGTCTTTGTTCATACAGGCTCAAAAAAGTAACTCCTTGAGTACCAAACCCTTGACCATTAAGAAGCCCTTTTAATACTAAACTACAGCCAATACCTGCAAGTCAGAATGGCTAAAATTAACAAGTTTAGGGCTTTCATTTCTCTGACTTTTGAAAAATTCTCCATTTAAAAATGTTGGTTGTTGTTGAAGCAGAAGAGAGGATAAAGGCTATGTGTTGATATCTATGTCTCAGTAACTGTCCCAAACCAGTCTGTAACTGAATCAGTTCGAGAAATTAATCTTTGAAGTCTCAATTTCCTCATTTGTAACATTGGATAAGAATGTCTAATTTGAAGATTATAGTGAAGATTATAATGAAATAATGTGCATAAGATGCCTATATAATCGATACTAAAATGGCATTGGAGAGGTGCGCCTGGGTGGCTCAGCTGGTTAAGTGTCTGCCTTTGGCTCAGGGTCCTGGGATTGAGACCTTTGGAGTAGGGCTCCCTGCTCAGTGGGGAATCTGCATCTCCCTCTCCTTCTGCCCCTCCCCCCATTCTCTCTCTCTCTCTCAAATAAGTAAATACAATCTTTAAAAAAAAATGGCAGTGGAGAAAGAGGAAAGGAAAAGGAGAGGAGAATTTATGCCATGTGATTTTTGCAGGAGTAAATATACTGAGGCAGAGTAACCTATAGAACCAGTGAAGTATCAGGATGATGACTTTCATAAAGAAACAGAGGGTTTTTGGGTGGTTTGGTTTTTTGTTGTTGTTGTTCTTTGTTTGTTTTTAACTTCGGAGATCTCTTTGTCAAAGTACAAGAATCTTTTGTATATTTTTAAGTGCTTTAATTATACTCTTTCTTGGCTTTCTGTTCTCTCTAAGCCTTAATCTGATCCCCCATATTATTTGGGAAATTTTCAGTAGTCCCTATTCTCCCAATTCCCTCACAGGAATACAATGCTTTATTTTAGCATGTGGTGCTTTTTTCTCTTCATTTTAAAATACCTCTGGGACAAGAGATGAGCCCACATATTTCTTTTTAATAAAAAAGCAGTTCAGAACGCCATGGTGACAAATAGATTGAGAAAATGCAAGATTCCTGGTTTCAAAGACCCACTTTTATATTAAGTAGAAAGTATTTGAGACCAATAAACCACAAAGAAAAAGGGAAAGAAACATAAATATATTTTATCCACTTTTAGGAAAATATACATAAGATGAGTAAATATGAGTTCAATAGCCAGCTCAGAATACAATAGGAATAATTAGAGAGCTAGAGAGACTAAAGCATCCTGACCTGGTTTTCTGGGGCTCCTGGGAAGCTTGCTATAAGAGATGAAATATATTTAAGAAACTGCTAAAGATCCAGCAATTGAAAATGTTTCAAGTTAAAACCAACCAGAGTAAGAATAATACAGGCCACTATAGTAAAGTGGGGAAAGGGATATAAAACTTTTATATGCAGAAAGCCTTCAAAAATATATATAGAAATCTAGTACAAGGGGCTTGGAGGTGCCATATGTAAAAATAAGTAGAAGCCAGGCCAGAGATTTTAGCTTTAGCAATGACTGAAAAGATAATATGCCAAACCACGGGAAAATATTTCAGTGGAAAATAATGGGCTCTTGAAATATATTTTCAGAATAAAGGAGCAAAGGTAAAAGCTGTTCTCCTGACAAAATATAATGAGGAATTGAAGACAGGGGGAGAAGAAATGACATGAATAGTAGTACTCCCAGTGATTGTTACTTCCTTGAGAAGGAATACCAAGAGAAGGGGAGCTGGCCAGCACTGGGAACCCATTTCCTGGAATTACTGGGAAAATGTTTTAAAGCGAAATAGTAGAAATAAAAACCGCAGTGAAAAGGCAGGAAACTGATAAGGCAAAATATACACCAGGTCTTAATAATATATCATTATTATTATTAGATTGATAGTATATTCTTCTATTATATCAAAACCTTTTGTTGTAAAGGGATCATATAAAAGGATCAATAAAACAACTCTTTAAAACAATAAAGCAAACATATTCCATATGTTTTAGAGGAAATGAAGAAAAAATTAGTTAAGATTTAAGCCTGTTTAGGTCTCTTTTGCCGGGTTAGATTAGTAAAAATTCAAAACAGAAGTAAACATTATTTTTCTAAAGATTGGGAATCCAAAATCAAAGGAGGAGCCCAGGCAATATGTACTGAAGATCTGGCAGTTTTCTGGTTAATTTGTTTAATGTGGATAGCCTCTAAATCTTTTTTTTTTTTAACCTGTACTATTAAAAATTATCTTACTATAATATTAACTATGTATTGCCAAGTTTCCTTGTGCTTTATGAATATAACAGGATTTTTCAGCATTATTTGCAACAATAAATTATGAAATAAATACATATTATACAAATATTAAATATTAAGTTCTATGGATACAATAAGGGAAAATACTTATAAATCTAAACCCTTTCCATGTGTATTAACGTATTTATTCCTTACGAAAATCCTCTAAAGTAAATTCTATTATCATCCCCATCTTATAAGTGAGAACACAAAGGTTCCAAGATTAGACTGAATTGCCCCAAATCACAGAGCCTGTAGCTTTGATTTGAATCTAGGTTGTCTCGTGTCCATGGTCCCCTACCCACTGTTATGCAGCCATCAAATAAATAGGGAAATCTGTCTGTTGAAAGTATGAAAACCATGGTATGAGGGCAAAGGAAGGCATACCTTACTGCGTGGTAGGAGGAAGGCAGGGTTAGGAAAGTCTTTGAAAGTTAAGTAGGAAATCACTTAGGTAGTAAGTTGGAGAATGACATTTCTTGCAAACATGGTCTGAGAGAGCATGTATTTTGGGGAAAGGGACATTACAAATATTTAAATGTCACTAGTACACAAACAGAAGCATGTATATTCACTATTTTTTTTTCAAATGTTTTCCAAAGTGAATTTTCATATGCAAAATGTATTCTCTTTAACCTGAAGCCAAAAATGTATTCCCTTCAAGTGAGGCAGACTTCCATATTAACTCTAAGTGATTATAACTGATTAGTGTGCTGGAGGTAGATTAAACTTCTTCAGGATGGCTAATCACTTCAAATTCCAAATATTTTGACTTTACCAAAAAGCAAAAAGATAAAATGTTTGACCAGTCTAAACTGCACAGAGAATTCAAAAATTCAGGTTTCTTCTATATTCTCTCTGTGTAAGCCAGCCTTAGGAATATTCTATCTTCCTAATGAGCACAGTTTTCTGTTTCCATTATCATGTTTGCTCTTATAATTTCTGTTTTTAAGTTATTTGAGCATTTAAAAAATACCATATTATGGTCTATTTTCTAACAGAATCTTTAATGAAATAAATATGAATACAAATACAGACCACAATATAATGAAGTCACTCAGTATTATTAAAATGGATTAGGCTGTTAACTTTTAAAATTTTTCTATTAGCCCTCCCATACTTAAAATCACTGGGGTCCTTTTTCCTTACTTCTTAGAAAATGAATCATATTTTCAATGAACTAGGTTTCCTGAAATGCCTTAGAATTTCCTCTTTAAAAAAGGAGTTAATGTTTAATGGTCTAGTGCATAACTGATGTCCCAAATAAACAGAACTGGACAACTGGTTTTGAGATTGACCAAACTGCCTGAAAAGCATGGTTTGAGGGCAAAGGAAGGCATATCTAAGTGCGGGTTGGGAGGGGGAGAGAGTCAGGAAATTATGTCACTTCTGCACATGCTTTTTGGGGGAGGGGGAGTAATAGACTCTTCTCCACTTTAGAAGAGTCGCTTTATGAAGAAATCCTATAAAATTGCTTTAAGCTGTGTAGTAAGGAATACCAAATCTCTGAGTTTATGATAATTTAACATAAGCTAAGTTGAAGTCTTGTATACTCCATGAGAGCATGATCCATGTCCATTTTATTTATTTTTTTTACATTTGCCTGCCCCCAAACACCTAGGGACACTACTTTAAACAATACTAAATACTGATGAATAAACTAAAAGAGTTCATGTACTTGAAAGGATTTAAATTCAATACAACTTCAACTTCACCATGTCACAATTTAAGCTTCTTTGTAATTGGTCCAAATTCCCTATAGTTTTTAATACATTTGAATTATGTCTAACTACGGTATCATTAGCTGAGATAAATTTCATTACTTGGTATTAATATAACAAGCAAGATTGGTAAATTCATTGCAATATATTTATTTATGGATCTATCACATCCCATAAAAAGGTAAGCTTAAAGCAACACAGAAAATATACTATTAAAGGAGAATAAACTGGAATAGACGCACTAGAAAATGTTAAACTTTTTTGGTGGATTTCGGTTTTGTTAAATTCTTAAATATGTTTGGCCTAACACATTTCCCTTTAATTCCCTTAATATACCCTGCGGATTTCCACAGAAATGTGAACCGTATGTTTCTGATTCATTTATACTTAACTCATCAACATGTTTGGTAAAAATGATTTGAAGCACAAAGCCCCACGAACAGTTTTTGTGGGCTCTTTTATTTTAGTTAGTAAACAACTGGAATCTGAACCCAGAAATCTTGGGGCTTCATGTAATACTCAAATTCCATAAAGAATGAGGGAGTTCTTAACTGGATCAGGCACACTTGGCCTTTAACAGCGCCTTGCTCCAAATCTTGCAGCTGGGAGGAATTATTTTGATAGTTAACTCTATTTCTTGTCACTTTTATTTTAGAGAATATAAGCCTTTGATGGTGCAAAATGTGTTTGAGTTCGGGGCTAGATGACACCCCATCAGCTGTGTCTGTTTATGCAGGCCTAGGTAAGTGCTGTAAGTGCCCTGCTGATCAAGGGAGTCCGAAGAAAGGAAGGCTTTTTCTCTCTCTCAGAAAATTAAGAGTAGCAAGCGGTGTAATTCTGTAATCTCTCAGGATCCACCCACTACAATTTGTTTATTAATGTAGGGAGAGAAAGAGACATTTTTACCTGACTCTCCCCAGGATGTGAGGGAACAAGTATAAAATCATCTATTTAATGACTACTGTTATCAAGCTAATTTTTCCTTGGTTTTCTAGACTAACCCCAGCATCTTTGATAAAGCATAGGGACACAACAATTTCCTTTCTCTCCCAGCTTGGGAAAGCATACACAAAAGGTCTATGAGTATTTAATGAAAAATGGTTAGTCCCAACATTCTGGCTAGTTGCTCTCTGCCATTAGTCTATCACCCCATGGGGGTTTATTTTTCTCATTAAAATGGCTGACATCTTGTTTTTTGAAAATTAGCAACCACACCTCCTGTTCCTCCTCCTTCTTCACGGGCATTCCTCCAAGAGCTGTCAGATCCCAGTTACCCTGTGGTTTGTATTTATAAAGAGCTTAACACTCTGTAAAACATTAGAGATAATCTGCTTATACCGATGTCTACTTTCCCTCCACCCACTCCCACTACTCCATTATCCAACCCCACACCTTCCCTATTACTTCTAAGGACTCTTTGGGAAACAAGATCTTAGGTCTATAGGCATTCCTTTCCTTATGCTACTCATTGCAAATTAGAAAAAAAATCCTCTGGCTATGAGATATATGTAATTTCTGTAGAAGAAACTTAAAAACAGAGGATTAGCATACTGAAATCAGAATAATCCGAAGGAAATGCCTAAGGAGAAAAACAGCTCCCTGTCATCAGCTCACTTTGGAATTAGAGATAGATGAAACAGATACATGTGGTATTTGCAGAAAAAAGAGTGCTTTTCAACACAGAGCATAAAATCTACCTTCTAAATTTCATAAGCAAAGGTCCTGATCGTTTATCAAACTAGAGTGGTTTAACTTATCAGGAAAAAAAATACAGTGAAAGAAAACTGTGGAGAAATGGGTCCTGAGCCACTCATTTAGAAACATTTCTGGCCCAAGGTATTGTAGAAAACAAGGCATTAGATGGAAGTGTGTTGCCCATCACCTATAATCATTAAGGACTTTTTATTCCCCTATTTGCACAGATCATTCTGCCCTACGAAGACAAAGTCTGAATGGCCTCACTTTCCAGTTGGGAAGAGGAAGAAATTCCTAGTACATATATATAAATATGTACTATTACATATTACATATATATATGTGTATATATATAATAAATTATATATATTATATATTCTTCCAAGAGCTGTCAGATCCCAGTTAGTCTGGAACTATATATATACACACATATATATAGTTTTAATGTATTTTTATATATTAATATATAATATATATATTTATATTATACATATATATGTATACATGTATATATAATACATATTTTACTTTTAACTCCACCTTCTAAAACTTTCTTTTAAAATATATTGTATAATGTGAAGAATGCACTAGTTGTGTAGTACATACATACATTTTACAGATAAATACACAGATATTGAAAGAACAGGATCAAAATGCTCTTTGTTCTGTTTTGTTCGACTAACAGGGAGGCATAATCAAAACTATGTCTGGAGCTGACTGACATAAAAACAAATCTTGGACTGGTCATTCTGGATCTGAAGCACAGGTCCAGACCTGTTACCACTTAGCTGCTTTCCCCTGGACAACTCACTTAGATCTCTCCAAATCTCCATGTGAAATTCCAATATTAAATTAGATACTGCCTAAGGTCCCTATTGGCAAAATGCTAGTCATGTGTTGTACACATGCTTGTTAAAACCAGTAACTTGAAACTCAGAGTGACTTGCAACTGAACAGATTGTAGAGGTGAATAAAACAGTCACCAAAGAGCTGGGAGTATAACAGTAGAAAAAAATTAAAAATCTTCTTCTATTCTAGCCTTTATAATGAGGCCACCAGAACAGCTCCATTCTACTGTACTATGTTGGATACAACACAGTATCTGTCTCAGGAGTTTCCTGGTAGTGAGTTTATGGACATAGCTTATGCACACAGCATAGGGAAAACTCTTAATTGTCATAAATTGGGAAAAAATGAAGGCTCACCTGTTAAAGATGAAGAAAGAAAACAGATAACAAAATTTGGAGCCAGCTTTGGTAAGTATTCTTCTAGACCTTCATTATTTGCATCCTCATATTTCTATTGTAGAGAACTTTTTGGACTTTATGGTTTATTCAAGGCCATTTTCTTAAATTCTTACAATTCATGTTCTTAAACTGAGATTCCTGGATGTACCCTTTGTGAGTACAGAAAGTCAGTTCTTATGTTCACTCAGCTGATCAAGGTCTACTCTCTAAATCACACTGATCAACTATGAATCACATGAAGTACATTTCACTCATTTCCTTTTAAAATTCAAAGATATATATGTGACATATTTCCCTTATTATATCTCTGATTTCTTGAAAAGAAAAGTCAGTGTTTAATTCACTCTGGATCCTCCAAAGCACCAAGCATGATATTTTTCACAGAGCAGGCACTCAACACATATACTGAATGAGTGAATGAATGTGCAAGAGGAGAGCAGTATCTTTCCAAAATCTAGAACTTTCCCAAAATAGAATCTGTGGACCATTTGAATCATTCTCTCTTTTGAGACCTCGTGTAAATGTGCTTGATTGGGCTCCACTTCAAACCTATTGAGTCCCTCAGTAATAAGCTCACCCAGAGATTCAGGGCATGCAACATTTGGAACCACTGACCACGAGCAATGTCAATGAGGCAAATTGACAGTAGGCATCTTATTGTAATGGTGCAGGGGTATGGGGCCAATTGAAAGTAGACTGTAATAATGGCTACAATGATTATTTATGACATGCCAGGCTTTGTTTTAAGCATGTTTCATATAGATTTATTTATTTAATCTTCATACTGACCTCTATTTATAAAGTACTGTTAGTAGGTCCATTTCAAGAAAACACAGGCACAAAAAAGGGTAAGTAATTTGCCCAGGGTCACATAATTAGTAAATGGTAGAGCCCAGGTTCAAACCCAGGCAATGTGGTTCTAAAGTACACACACTTAACCACTAGGTTAAACTGCCTGACAGGAGAAGGTGGGAAAGAACAAAGTTCTCAGGAGTTCAAGGGAGAAAGAGATCACCATGCTGCCATAAAAAGAAGCCTTCTCACTGAGAAAAAACTAATGATGTGCTTTGGTGACTGAGCTATTAAAAGCCATTGTGAAGATATGATTTGATAGCCTTTGCCTGAACAGCAGTTGCCCAGCTGCTCATACACCCACTACGACCCAATCACAAATGTCATTCTTGGAGTTGATGGCTCTGGCTGATCTTAGTATGAGCTGTCATCCAGGAGATCTGGGTTCTTAGTGAGGGGGAAAGTTTAAGAGTTACAGGGAAGTTTAGACAAAAGACAAGATACCTAAGTGGAATTAAAGATACCATATAGAGCATAAATAAAAATGTAATCTTAGAAAAACATAATATATTCTTCACTGTAGACACATTACAAAGTGGGAGCAAGGAACTTCTTAAGAGTGCCTTGATGCTGGCCCATGTTATATGAGATTTATCAAAATGAAAGGAATATGGAAATAGTGACTCCAGACTAAGTCATTCTCACCAGCCTGAACTGAATGCAGTTTCCTGGGGGTTGGGAAAAGTCACTGACTTGGGTTTAGGGTAGTTAGGCCAGAGAAGGTGCTGATAGGCACTTCACACTACAGTCCTCTCTGAATAGGACGCGCTGAGATCCATTCACTTTCTTTACTGTCTAGTTGTGATACCAAATTGTCATCAACAAGAGGGATATAATGTCAAATATGTCCTTCTGAGGCAGCTTCCTGATGCTTTGCTTACTTTCAATAAGATATGAGGAACTTTGATCTTAGTAGTCAAGGGGAACAGGTTTAGACAAGAACTAAGAACCAGAATTACCTGTGGCATTGAGATGGACACACATTTCTAGTCATCAAGTTTTCTGAATGCCTGCTATATGCCAGGCATAATGCTGGTCTCCAGTGGGAGAATTTCCTGCAAATCACATAGAAAAGTATCTAATAGGGCAAGAAGTAATGGGACTAAGCCAGATTCTGGTCACTAGATCTGGTGAACAAACACAGGAAAACACATAAAGTAGATCATTCTTCTGAGGGATGCCCTTAACCAGATTAAAGGTCCCATGGTAAGGTTTAAAAAAAGAGAGAGAAGAAAAGTTGTGTTCTCTTTCCCTCAACAAGGGAGGATGATTTTTTAAAAGCAAATACTAAACATAAACTTGACTAAGGGGAAAGGTCTTTGAAAAAATATGCTTTCCGCATGAATATTTCAATATAACTCAGCATGCATTCAAAATGAAATGTGGATTATTCACTATCAAGAAAGTTCGAAGCCCTCCAACTGAATTTGTTTGACCTGTCTGGCAGCAAAATAAATATGATGGGTGGTCTGGTTCAGGCACCTGTCCAAGTCCAATCCCATTTTCATAGTGTCAACATTTAAAAGCCCCATTCCCGCTGCATCAACAACAGCACATGGGAACATCTCCTGAACACATGGCAACCAACACATTATACAAACACGTTTGCTCCACAAGCCAGACTGTAGTTTTCCAGAAAATACAAACTCAGCAAATGAAGAAGGGATTTGCATGTTACAGCTCAGCGCTCTACCACTTGAAATACATCACATGGATTTGAGGAGTTAGGATCCATCTCATTAAGAGTCAGTACACTTTGCAAAAGCATGGACATCATTTTCCAGCTCAAATGGCAGAGAAGAGGCTAAAACACAGGTCTTCTGACTTTTAAATCAGTCTATTTTCTATTACACAGGATGCTTCTCAGTTCAGTTTTCCAATCACTGAAGCTTGGTATAGAGCTCCTATTGACCAACCTCCCCCACCCTCCTTTAATGTGTAAGGTGTAGCCTATAGGTCAAGTAACCCAGATTTGAGTGCACAACTCTGCCATTAATTCTGTGTACCCAAATAAGTCCCCTAAGTTCTCTTAAATCCATTTTTTTTTCTAGCCTAACTATACTGACTAAATTGAAGAGGTTTTGAAAGGGCTGTATGAAGATTCTCAAAAATTACAAGCACCATGCAAGTATGTTAGTATTAATAATAATAATCATCTTCCTGAGGTTAAGGATTATATACACACTTGTTCAACTGAAATATCTTGTTATAGTACTAATAATAACTCAACATTATTAAATGCCTGCTATGCATCAGGCACTGTTTTAAACTTGTGTAACCTGATTTAATCTTTATCACAAGCCAATGAAAGAGTTGCTATTATTATTCCCATTCTACATACAAATGTCTGAGGCTCAGAGAGGCCAATAGAGGAAGTGAGATTCTAGGCCTAAAGGCCCCACTGCATGGTTACTATTACATAAAGCGTATGATATAATTACTAGAACCAGACCAGTAGTCAGCAAACCTTCACTCTGTTTCTGGTTTCAGGGACCTCCTAGCCAGAACCTAGAACCAAACATGTGTTCATGAAACACTTGCCAAACTCACTGATGGGCAGCATGTTCTTTCACATGTTTCTGAAACCCACTTGGCCCACCTACCTCAATGATGTGTGTGAAGCTCAGTGAAAAAATACATTTTGTACAGGTGTAATGGGCTATTAGCAGTATCTGTTAAGAAACAAATGCCTCGAATTAACAACTAGACTGGTTTGTTCCACTCTTGCTTTACCCCTTCTGTGGTCTAGTCTAGCAGGTGGTGATTTGGTTTTGATATCAAGATAGAACGTGCTGATTCTGTTCCCATGCGTATAAGAGTCAGGAGATGCTGTAAGACATGCAAGGCCATAAGACTGCTGTGGGTCCATCCAATGATTCTGCCATGTCATGCAAGGTCCAAGGAATGGCTCCAATGCCAGATCACTTCCTGTGCCATATCCTGATGTCTCCACATTTTTAGCCAATCACCCCAGTAGGCCCTCCCCTCTACAACTGGTCTGGCTGACAACTTTTAAGGCATGAAATAATGCAAGCTTGAGACATTATCATGACCACTTGTAGTGGGTCAAATGTTGTCCTCTCAGTATGTTACTTTATTTGGAAATAGGATCTGTACAGATGTAATTTATTAAAAATTTTGAGATAAAACTATCCTAGATTTAGGGTGGGCATGAAATCCAGTGATGCAGGTCCTTATCAAAGAAAGGACAGGGAGATTTGGGCACAGAGACACCCAGGTACAGAGGAGACAGAGATATAGGAAAGAATGCCATGGGAAGATGGAGGCAGAGATTGGAGTGATGCAGAACAAACCAAGAAACACTGAGGATTGCCAGGAGTCACCAGGAACCACCAGAAGCTGGAAGAATCTTGGAAGAATTCTTCCCTAGGGCCTTGGGAGGGAGGATGGCTCCCACTTTGGTTTCAGACTTCTGGCCTTCAAATCTTTGAAGAATAAACTGTCTTTTTAAGCAACCCAGTTTGTGGTAATTTGTTACAGCAGCCCTAAGGAATTAATGCACCACTCCTACTACTTATTCTATAAAGAATTACACAAGGTATTTCAATGACTTTAGAGTTCACCAAAGAATCAGAGATTCTAAATACAGGACTCAGTTGAAAATTCTGTAAATCATACTATGCCTGGGGAAAAAATTATGTTAATCATATTTCGCATACAGAAAACACAAGCCATTACTGGCAACATTTATTTTCACTTTTGATGGTCCAATAATGAGAACAAAATCTATTTACAGTCGAGAGACATTTTTCCCTTGTGTAGCATACTTTTACATAATTATCACATAGCACGCTCTTAAAAAACATGTCCTAGAAAAGTAAACTTAAAGGAAATAATTTAGAAAAAACTTAATTCCAAGAATACAATAAAATATTGTCATATTTCTGCAATCAAACAACCATTTCAAGACATATTTTCATTACTTTTGGTTACAACTGATCTATTTAGCCCAGTTTTAAATCTATTACACAGTAAAGTTCATTTAAAATATTCACTAATCCACATTTTTCCACAACCTAAATAACTAAGAACCATCAAAGATGATTTTTTTAAACATTTTAACTGGGTCCATTTATGCATTTTGGACTATTTTGTCCTGGATTATTACCCAAATGAAACATAGACGAGACCCCAAATTTTCACTTATTAGGGGAAAAAAAGCCTGTAAAAATTTTATGCTTTGCAATCAAAGGTAGTGCTCCCAGCATGGTGCCTGCTACCCATGTGCAGCTGTGAATGAAAAAAATCAAGGTGTGATTAAAGAGTCTTTTTCATATTATCCTCCCTTAAAGGTTTTTTAATTGGAACACAGCCATCATTAACAGAGCCTGTTCACCAGAAGTCTTTGCTCCAAGTGACGAAAGGAGCCACCCAACTTCTGACTTCTTCTTACCAGGCTGATGCCTGCTACTGGCATCTCTCAACAGTGTACCCATGTCAGTTTTAATAAAAGAAATAACATAAAAATAACTCTGTTTATAAGCTTTTGACATCCTGTGGCTCCATAAGAAATTTCATTTTCACAGCACAAACAGGAAGCCCTGGGGTAGATCTTCTCTCCTCTGTACACACCTCTCTCTCCCATCCCCATTCTGCCCCTCCTTTCCCATTACCCCATGTCCCTCAGTAGTAGGACTGTGCTCTGGTGGCCTGGCCTGAAAACTTCAGAACTACTTATGTGCTTCCTTCTGTGTGTCCCCTGCATCTAATTTGTCATCAAAACATCCCTTAACTGAAGCTGTGCCCATGTGTGTCATGGCTCCAGCTCTCAGATCTCCTATTTCCTGTCACCTGAGTCTTCTCCATGACACCCTTGGGCAGGCAGACTCCTCCCTGCTGGAATCCCTCCCACAATCTCCTCTAGGCAAGTATGCCTAAAACATTACCTTCTTCATGGCATTCCCCTGCTTAATATTTTGTTCTGGTTCCCAATTGTCCACCAGATAAAAGCACTAATCCCACAATGGGTTTTCAGATCCCTCTACAATGTTGCTCAATTTATGTGTCCATCTTTCTTTTTCTTGTAAACTCTAACATAGCTTCTGTTCCAGACAGGTCAGTGTCCACACTGCTTCCTTTCCAGCTGCACCTCCTCCTTCTCCAGGTCTCATGATTAATCTTTCATCCTGTCCCAGGTTCCTCTTTGACTTTGGGCAGAGAATGTCCGTCCTCTTACCCACCATCAAAACTACCAACTCTTTAAGACCCTGCTCAGTCCTACTTCCTCAGGGAGTCTTCTCACACTACTCTAAATAATAATTTTCCACCTCTGAAATAATTAACCCCTGTCTTTTTTTTATATGTGTCTTCCTGTCCTTCCATCTCTCACATTCCCTCATGCTCAACTAAATTAGCTCAGACACCTGGTTGGAGACCTGTAGGCTTTATCCTCTCATTATTTTTCCAGTTTATCTGCCCTTTCTTGGCTTAATTCTTTCCTTGTTCAGCCTATACGGTATCCCATTCTCATCAATCTGATCCATAGTCCCACCTCACCTTGACCTTCAGCCTTGCTATCTCCAATACTGATTAATAAATTGTTTATTTCTTCTGTTTCTTTTCAGTAGCTACTATTACAAATTTGAGGACAATATAGATTAGTTCCTTTAAATTTTCTGTATGCATTTCTGTCTATTTAACAAATCTTTCCCACTCTTATTCACCTTCCTTTTCTTTTAAGCCTTTATAGGGTTTCTTAAGTGCCTAACCTATTCCTTTTTCCTTTCATTCTTAGCAAATGGCCATCAGAAGGTATAATCTTGTTCAGTGTCACTATTGTCACATTCAGGTTTGCCTCTATTTCTTCCTAGTCTTCGAGGAAGAGTGCCCCTACTCTCCACGGCTGCCACTCCCTTCCCTTTCCATCTTCTTTGGGTTCCACTGTTTTGGTCCACCCTCTCCCTTGGCTTCTTTTGTCAATTTATAACATGCTCGAAGCATCCCCATATTTTATGTATTTTAAAGATAGATTTATTTATTCATTCATTCATTTATTTATTTTAGAGAGACAGAGAGCATGAATGGGGGAGGGGCAGAGGGAGAGAGAGGAACGCAAGCAGATTCTGCGCTGAGCGTGGCATCTCACGTGGAGCTCAGTCTCATGATCCATTAGATCATGACCTGAGCTGAAATCAAGAATCGGACACTTAACCAACTGAGCCACCCAGGTACCCCAGCATCCTCATATTTTAGAATGTCCCCATCTCCTTCTTGGTTTCACAAGTAAACTTGTTAAAGGAATGGCCATGTTCACTTTTTTACTCTTGATTCCCAACCTCAGCCACTGCAATCTGACTCCTACCCCACTGTTCCACTGAAACGACTCTCAAAAACATACATATATACACAACGGAATGCTATTAGGCCATAAAAAAGGAAAGAAATCCTGCTATTTGCAACAACATGGATTGACCCTGAGGGTATTATGCTAAGTGAAAGAAGTCAGCCAGAGAAAGACAAATACTGCATGATCTCACTTACATGTGGAATCTAAAAACAACAAACTCATAGAAAAGGAGATTAGATTTGTGATTACCAGAGGAGGAGGATGCGGGAATTCGATGAAGTGATCAAAAGGTACAAACTTCCAGTTGTAAGATAAGTAAGACTGGGGATGGAATGTACAACATGATGACTATATGGTATATTTAAAAGCTGCTAAGAGAGTAAATCCTTAAAGTTCTCATCACAAAAAAAGGCGGGGGGGTTGTACCTATATGAGATGATGGATGAACTAAACTTACTGGGGCAGTCATTTCACAATATATGTTAAGTCAAGTCATTACGCTGTACACCTTAAACTTACACAGATTTGTATGTCAATTATATCTCAATAACACTAAAAGAAAAAAACACTTAAAATGTTGCTAGGCACCCCCCTCCTAACCTGCCAAATCCAATGGCCTCATTCCATCCTCATATAGCACTCCACAGTTGTTTGCCTACATCTTTGCTTTCATGACATACTTCCATATTTCCTTCTATCTTCATGATTCTTCCTGAGAGTTTTTCACTGATTTCTCTTCCTTGGCCTAGCCTTTAAATGTAGGTCTTTGAAAAAATTATTCCTAGGTTCTCTTTCTTCCTATGACTAATTTTCTCTCAAAATGATTTCTTTGATTCCTATGGTTTTATCTGATTCTTATGTGCTGACTACTCTCAAGATTTACTTCCATCCCCAATCTAAACTTTAGACCCATATTTCTAGCAGTCACTAAATTTCTCCTGACATCTCAAATAGCCTACAGAAAGTTGAACTCATTGTTTGCACTTGACACTTGCTCCTTTCTCTGTATTCTTTATCTTTGTTAATAGCTTCACCAGAATACTTGGAGATAGTCATTTGAGACTATTTCCTATTCCATACCTCCAAGTCCAATGGGAAACCAAGTCTTAACCCATTCTACCTTTCCAATCCACCCTCACCCCCATCCTGAAAACCTAAATTCAGGTAATTCCTGAATCTCTCTAGTCTATTGAAAAAGACATCCAATGAGTCCCTCCTTCAAAAGAGTGCCTCCCTCTTTCAATCTACTCAATATGCCAGCCCTAAAGTTTTTGTGCTGCTAGAGCTACCTTGTTACATACATGATCATGTCACTTTTTTATTTAAGAAAATCAACTTTGATCTGAATTATGTTTCTAAAAGCTAGCCTTTTATCTTCCCAAGGTAAAATACTTCTCTTCAGTCTTCTCAAGGCTGGTTGAGAAGACAAGTGTATAACGTTTGCCCACGTGGTTTTTATTTGAGAGATGGTTCCTATTTTCTTCTGTTGTTCCAAGTAGCAGGTGCCATCTGTGAAACCATTTCTTCCTCTTTCCAGATGCAATTCCCTCTACTCCAAAAAGGGTCTCTCCTCATCAGTGGTTACATACCCGCCTCATTTGCCTGCTGAGGCAGTAGAGTTGTATCTCATGGCCATGGTTAAAAGTTGGCATTTGGGCTTCAGTGAGCTCTCTTAAAGATGTTATATTTATCTCTACAGGAAAAGTATTTTCACTTGGCCATAAAATTAATGTCACTTTTAAAATGCCTGCTGCAATGTCTAGTGTCCTGGCTTTCCAACTGGAATAAGATGATCAGGATTAAAGGAACTCACCTAACTGAAGACGGTCCTGGATTTTCAGGCTTATTTTCGAAGATTTACAATTGTTACTTTGCATTTTACACGTGCAAACAAAATCAGCAAGCCAATTAAACCTGCTTTCAGTTTACTCTGACAGCACACGAAGGTGCTTATTCACTGTCCGTGCCAGCCTGGGCATCATGCAAGTCTTAACACATGGATCTCCCCTCCCACCATGGCTGGGAGAATTTGAGGATTTTTTTCAAACCTTGTTTAAGATGTGTAAAGGCTGTCCTTCCACTCAACCTTCCAATGTAAAGCCCTACTTAGCAGAAGACTGAAAGCCTGATTTTGCGTTGACTTTTAAGCCTTTCACACAACATAAATACCAAGAGCTTTATCTGAGTTTACTTGCACTGTCTTACTCAAGATGGATCTTAAAAAATGCCTTAAGGATCTCCCTCTGGTTTGTCATGTGTTAGGGTGTGTGTGAGAGCAGGAAAGAAGCAGCCAAGGATTAAGGTTGTTTATCTTAAAATTTTTAGCTTGCAGTCAATCATTTTGTTTTAATGTGCTACATCATACCCCAGGAATTGTTTTAACCCATTTGTGCCAGTCATACCAAACTTTCTGTGAAATCAACTTACTTTGTCTTTTTGAAACTGCTCCCCAGAAAACAAGGGAAGTAAAGATTTGAAGTGATCGTATGAATAATTACATCAAAATCCCACTATTTAAGTAGAGTTTGAGCTTGTATTTTTCTCTATTGACTCAATTTTGAGCATATTTGTCATGCAAGGCCCTGAACTAGCTATATTTTGCAGGATATAAAAACGCTCTATCAATTCATTAACTAATTGATTAATTAACTTTTAATTAACTTTCTGCTTCACTTGTCCTCTAATGACACAGCTGTCAACATTTAAGAGAGCCAAACATGATATACTGATAATCATTTTCATAAGCCATTATTCCATGTTATAGAAGTTTTGGGATACAAAATCATACAACTGTGATGTCCTCTTAAAAAAAAAAAAAAAAAGACACCCTTCCCCCATGCTAAAGAAAAGCTATAAATTTAGGCCAATATAAACTTGTCAGAGTTCTCCCTCTCAATTTCACACCAGGGCGTGGTGCTACACAGCTGGGGAGCTGAGCTAATAAGTGTTGAAAAATGAAAAATGCTGCTTTATGGCATCACATAAACTGGCAAAAAGATTGCTTTTCCCTCCACCCCATTTTCGACAAACAAATGCCAAAATGTAGATGCTATAAGAATGAGACTTTATGGTATTAGACCCATGGGGCAAACAGAGTTGTCTTGTGGGATTTTCTTTTTATTGAATACTATATGTAATAAGAAGTGGCATAACATTTATAAAATCTAATCACTTTTTGTTCCTTTTTGAACCTCAAAGGGGTCATTTCTAGGAAAGCTGTTGGAAACACTGCATAATGATCTATTTATCCATTAGTGAAACAGGATTATCTCTCCTACAAGGAGCTTTCCCCAACAGTATAAATACCGTAATACGAATGCACAAAATGAGCATTCTGAGGAACATCGCATTCAACAAATATTTATTGAGTAACTATAATAAAGTTCAGAGAGTGAGGCTAAGTGCACTTGTGTAATTTACATTAAATAATATAATCAGGATTGAGCTGTTTTTCTTGGGTGGTTTGTTTCCTAGCTGATGGCCATTCACTTACTCACTCGCCCCTCACTAGCCATTCATTCGGCACTCAGTCAGCAAACATCTATTGTAGATTTACCATTTCCAAGTCATATAGGCCTACTAAATCACGAGAACTCTGCCATTACAACAGACATCCTTCTCATCCTGAGAAGAAATCCCTTTATTCAAGGACTAGAAATCAACCTGGTAGAGCCAGAACAACAAGGTAAGCAAAAAAAGAGAAGCAAGAGGGTACCCTGTCAGGAACATTCCTTCCTTGTGGAGACATATATTGAACTTCAGTGAAAAACGGAGGAGAGGGCCCCTCAAGGCCCTCTCCTCAGGCTTCTACGTGTTGTTAAGAGTCCAGTGGCTGGGAATTTCTGATTATATTTAGAGAACTGTGGTTTTCTATTCTACCTATGCTTTCCTGATTTTCCACACCCAGAAACATATTCTTTCTCCTCTGAGCTTGCTAAAATTTTACCTACAACTTTTTATTGCAGTTATTAGTATTTACCTTATAAATATGTACACCTTCTGTCTCTCTACTAAATGTAAACCTCTTAAGGGTAGGACGTCTTATGTATCTGTCGTAACGTCTTATGTATCTGTCATTATATTCTATATAATTAAATACTATAGCATCAAATGATACTTACTGTAGTCGTAAGTAAAGTCAAAAAGTACTAACTGAGAAAACTTAAAAGCATGCCTAACATTTGGGAAAAGTACCATTTGAGTAGTCTAAATCATATGCTGATTAATAAATAATAGGATGAAATGAGAGAATTCTGATTATAGCTTTTAAAATGTGTAATTACATGAAGAAGCCACTGAAAAGTGACCTTCAAATTCCTGAAAGTATTTGAGTATATTTTATAGGATAAATTGAAGGCTACAATTACATGAGCCGAGTCATTTTCCATTTTTATGTTCCATAATTTAATAAAAGGCATCACTGAAGTATTTTCCTTGCAAACAAAGGCAAATTCTGCAAACGGCAGATGGTTTTCAAGAATGAATCTATTCCCCTGTCACTATTGCTACTGAGTTACTACTCAGTTTACAATTACATACATCAAAATGGTAAGAACAAGAAGGATTTTGGTTAATTGTAATAGCTTCTAACAATTAAGCAGATGGCCATAATATGTATCTTTTTTCTCATCATCTTGCTGCTATATACTCTGAGCTACAAAAAGGAAAACATAAGGTTTTCCTTTAAGAATACAGATTTGTCAATCTATCAGTGCCATTAACATTTTACCTAATTTGGTTAAATTTAAGGAAAGTTTCTACTACCAATACTCGGGTAATAGTAAAGTTTTGGTATCCGGTCGAACTCTCAGGATGACTAAAAATGTGAAGGCAGTTCACCATATCTCCACATCACATATCTAGGAAGGGCACTGATTCCTGATTTCCCTCTGGAAGAGAGAATTATTATAGTTTTGTTTTGTTTTGTTTTGTTTTGTTTTGTTTTGTTAAGATTCGACTGTTCAAATTTGGAAAGTGGTGAACTTTGGACAATGTTACATTAACACGAGACGTCTGGATATGTGAGAAATCGCCAATTTTGTGTCACTTACAATGAGATTTTTTTCATCCACTTGAATTCAAATGATGGTCATCATGATACAGTGTCACCGGGCTAGGCACAAAATACCCAAAAGGCTTACGTGAGCTTAGAGTGAGTCAACCACAAACAGCAGGGTCTGACAAAAACTCTCAGAGAGGCAAGAAAGCACTTCTTCAAACAACATGGGAGGTGGGAAAGAAACTTCAGCAGAACAACTTGGAATGTAGTAATGTGGAATGTGGGGACATCTTTCGAGGAAAGGATTTAGTCAACCACAGGTCAAACAAGACAATAATTATAAACAATGACAACCTCTGAGAACAACTGCCAGAGGCACAAATTAAAGTTCTCTCTTCAAAGGGCTTCATTTTAAGCTTCAGATCCCAAAATAATTGCTATGATTAGCAAAACCTTTGAATGTAAAGAATGCTTTTTTTCCAACTTGTGATATAATTAAAAGAAAAAAAGTATTTGATTCTTTACAGTATTTCTGTGCTGTTTTTGGGGTTTTGTTCTTGGGTTTTTTTGTTTGTTTGTTTGTTTTGGAGCTCATATGAATCTTTTAAATAAAGCCCTTAGAGAAGTTTCTTCGGTTGACCTTATGGGAAATATCTCAGAGATCTGCAGAATACAGTTAAGAAATGGTTGCTGTTGAGTACAAAGAGTACGGCTGAACTTTTAATATTACACTCTGTATTTTCCTTCTTCTTTTCTCGTTACTCAAAAATGTACAAGTCTCCCCTTTTTAAATATTTTATTTATTTATTTATTTGAGAGAGAGTGAACAAAAGGAAGAGAGAGAGTGAGCTGAAGGCAGACGCCTAACTGACTGAGCCACCCAGGTGTCCCTGAACAAATCCCCTTAATGAGAGAAACTTGGTGCTTTCCAAAAAGCACAACTTGGAAAAAAACGCATGCACCTTGTGTTTATGGCTGGGTCCCAGGTCAAAATCAAAATCGTGTCCTGTGTGAACTGAAATAATCAACAGATTTCATTTGCTGTGCATTTTTACGTTTTCTGGAAGTTTGTTTTCAGACAACGTATTTATTGGTACTTGAGTCTTCACATTTGTCTACTGAATGGCTTCAGACAATAATGAGATTGGAGTCTATGTGTGTGTGTCAAAAGAAACATAGGATTTGCCTTCTCGACCTCCATTCCTGGTATGCCTTCTCTGAACAGGCAACAAATTGGTGGTAGCTATTACCCCGAGTGGCTTCCAGATGTTAACCATGTGACTAAACAGAGCTCCTCTCTGATGAGACTGGCAAGAGAGGGAAACTTAGTCTATGCAATGATTTTACTCACAATGAAACACACTTTTTTGTCTATAAGCTCCACCTGCGTGAAGTAAAAAACCTACATAAATAGGATACTTTTTTTGTGGGGAAGAGGAAGATTTAAATGTGTATAGCATATGTGAATCTACTCATTTTTTTAAAAGAAGAACTAGCTGACTAAATGAAAGCTGATTATTATTTATTTTTTAATGCTTTACTTTTTTTTTTTAGCTTTTCATGCTTTATAGAGAGGGATATACATTCTTACAGTCTGTTAAGATACGGAAAGCTCTTTCAATGTTTTACATCGTCTAAGTAAAAATTTGCTGTTAAATTGTTTTCAGCTAACGTTGAACACTGATGCACTTCACATTTCTTTTGTGTGAAGAAAAATAAATAATTCGCACTTCTGCAACTTAAGTATGTACTTTTTCTGGCTTTCTTGAAATTATATTATTATTAGAAGCAAGTACCAGCAGGCTTCATGGGTGGCATTTCTCACTGAGAAGCAAGACATGAATCAATATTTTTATTAGAGTCAACCTGCTTGTCTTCATAAACAAAATATTATTAATATTTTTCCATTTAGACTTCAATGTTAGTAAGAAGAATACACAAATTGTTAGAAGAGAGAAGTAAACTACCCTGATAAACAGTTTTTCAAAGACCATCATTGGTGCAAATTGAAGCAAGAAGTTGAGACTGTCAGTTAAAAAGTTTCAAACGCTGATATTTAATGTGTTTTTTTAAATGTAAAGTATCAAGTAGATTGCTTATTCATCTCCTACATTCCCTATTGACACAGCTGTAGTTAATGAGATTTTTGAACCTCCTTTGTCTATTATGCATTCTATAATGACCATGTAAATATAAACTAGTGGAGAATATGGGGAAAAAATTAAGTGAAAATTCCTTCTACAAACACACACACACACACCCCTACAGCCTGCCTTCAAGTGAGAGAATAATTGCAAAGAACGTAGCCTAGTGGCAACATTAAATGGAAGCTCTTTATTTTTGTTAATACTACTTTTTAAGGCCACAGTTTAGGAATGGGAAGTGGGAAAGATAGAAAAGTAAAGGGTCAGATGTGCAAATGCTAGGTTAGTGGTGGCTGAGCTTACTGTAGAAGCAGGTGTAAAAGGCATTTGGGCTCAATGAAGACAATCAGAGGAAGAGAAGATAGACTTCAGTTTTGAAGGACAAGTAGTCAAGTAAAGGATGGTGTAGCGGAGAGCTACTTCTGGCCAAGAGATCAGAATGGCCGAAGGCACAGGGGCAGCACAGCACATATGAATAATTCTTCGAGTTCAACATGATGAAAGAATAGAATAGGACTTATGAACAAACAAACACAGAGACCAACAAGAAAACAGACTCTTAAATAAAGAGAACAGGCTGGTGGTTGCCAGGGGCGATGGGGGAAATAGATTGAGAATGCACTTGTCTTGATGAGCACTGAAAAATGTATAGAATTGTTGAATCATTATATCGTATACCTGAAACTAACACTGTATGTTTATTATACTTCAATAAAAAAAGAAAAACATTTTTAAAAAGCACCCCCCCCCCAAAAAAAAAAGAATAGAATAGGAGACTAGCTGTCTCTGGAAATAAACAGGGAACTGAAGAGTTTTTTGAAAGCTGGTTTTGTAAAATCAAACCTTATTATTAGATATTAAAAAAAAATCTTTAAAAAAATAACTCTGTGAAGAATCCTTTTATATAGTCTAGGTACGGGGAATATAAAGATGAAAAAATCCAATTTGCCTTCAAGAAGGTCAAAGAAATAGACACTCACTGAAATATAAATTATATGATATTTAATTTATCTTGTAAATTTAGACTTTGACATGAATATCATACTTTCTTAAAATGAGACATACTATAAAAATAACCCCATTTGCGTGTTGTTTCCATGTGTGGATTTGCAAGAATCATCCTAAAGAATAGTATTTTCTAAACAGGTTAATTTTACCTCAAGAGTGTATAAGACAAGACAATCCTTTGGAATGTGGAAAGAAAATACTGAAACTTCTTGATACCTTATTTTTATCCCATGCTTTTAAATTTCTACTTTAAATTTGTTTGTTTTGTATGTACAGAATATACCACTAAATAGTGCATTCATAAAACTTAGAAATAAATAAATATGCACATATAAGAAATTTGATAGAAAACATTTTACTGATGGGCCATATAGCGGAAAAATTTTGGAGACAATCACTATAGAAGTTAATTATTTTTCTCCTACCAACTGAACTGGATGACATGGTAGATAGACCAGGTAAATAGCATTGCTTTGGTTTGGCTGAGGGTTTAAGGCAAAGGGTCCTCTAAAAGCCTTGCTTGTTGGGAACTGGAGTGAACCTGTGGCCAGTAACTGTATGTGTTGTTGCTTTCAAAAATATAGAAGCCTGAAGCAGGGTCATGCCTGAGATCCACACATTTCTAGGGAGTCCTTTGGTGGGTTCACAATACCTCTAAAGTGCGTTCAAAATGGTGTGTGTGTGTGTGTGTGTGTGTGTGTGTGTTGGAGCCTGTCCCTTTCTTTTAAGATGGTCCATAACTTTAAGCTGAATCTTAAAGGACACCATGAACATGCCCTCACCACCCTCACTACCATCAAATCAATAGACTTGCCATAGGACAACATCCTCTCTTCATGGGCTGGCTGATTTCAGTCCTCCAATCACACATGCCACATTTTAAGCAACTGGCCTTCCTGGATTAAGGCTCTTTCTTTTCCTTGTCCTTTATTACCTACTTCTTCTTTTCACTCAGTATCATGTCCTAGTTTTGTCTGATTCCCACCACAAGATTTCTTGACAATGGGCTTTGTGTTTTTCAAAGAATTCTACCTCGCAAGTGAAGGTGGAAACCAGTCCTAATATTGTGATCCTGACCCTGGCCCTGTCTGGTTTACTCCAAGTCTTGGCCTGTCCACCTCTAGCTACTGCCAACACAGCCAATGACAAGCAGGTGCCTGAAGGAGTATAGAGTTTCACTCTTCATTCACTCCTTTTCTTCAAAATATAACTCAATTAAAAGCATACTTTAATTCCAACAAGTAGTATTTATAATTCTGGTAGGTATTTCAAGAGAATACAAAGATAAATAAAATAGTTCTTGCCCTTAAGAAAGTGCAGCTTATGAGATCACAGGGCCAGCAGAATAAGTATTCACACTTAGGTTCCCTACCTCCTATCCACTGCACCCGTCACCCCAGAAGACTGACAATTTTGTCTATAATTAGATTGGTATTGTTTGTGGGATTTCAGATTTTCAACACGGTTTAATAAAGATCTTTATCTTCACTTACATTCTTTAACTCTGTTAACCTCCGTAAAGGCAAATGAAACTAATGTATACAAATGAAAATGTATAAAAAATGCTAAATTAACATTCTGAATAATCCACTCTTTGAAACTCCTATTTTGTCACTTGCATCCATTTACCTATTGGGATAGAAAGCATTTAACAACAAAATTTCCCATCTTAACCATTTGTGAGTGTACCATTCAGCAGTGTTAAGTATAGTCACATTGATGTAAAACAGAACATTTTCATCTCTTAAATATGAAACTCTATCTGAAACTCTGTACCCATTAAATAACTCCTTTCCTTTCCCCTGGTAACCACCCTTCTACTTTCTCTTTCTATAAACTTGACTACTCTAGGTATGTCATACAAGCAGAATCATACAATATCTGTCGTTTTATGAGTAGCTTATTTTACTTAGCATAATGTTCTCAAGGTTCCTTCATGTTTTAGCACATGGCAAAATTTCCTTGCTTTTTAAAGCTGGATATATTCCATTGTATGTATATACCACACTTTGTCTACCTGTCCACTCAATTTTTGATGGAATTTGGGTTGCTTCTATCACTTGGCTATTAAAAGTAACACTACTATAAACATGGATGTGCAAATATCTCTTCAAGACTCTGCTTTCAATTATTTTGTATATATACACTTGCATCCATTTTAACCTATATAAAGAAAATTTGCTCTTAAAGACTGACATTTTGCCAGCATTTTATAAGAAAGTAAATTTTCTGAAAGTATAATAATACAAAGGAATGCTATTTGCTTTTAGAATGTAAATTAAGGAGAATTTTACAAAACTTTTATTTTCTTAATAAAATACAGATATGACAATAGGAAATCTGCTGTCATACTTTATATAAAATATTTTCTATTGGTCAATGATATAGATAAAGAGGCAGATATACACACTTGCGTTTACACATATATATTCTAAAAGAACCCACTTTGGAATAAATTACAGTTACTTTTCAAATTGCAAAGATTGATTTGTATTATCTAGTTATTTTTTTAAAATATCCTTTTCAACTCTTTTGTGCCCACTGGCTTTTACTAACCAACAGGGTAAGAGTAAGAAGAGAGAGTGAGGGCGCTAAAGTCAGTCACACAAGAATGGAGGACAATCATAATGGCTGATCTTTCTGATACTACCAAATAGGAGTTTGTGCAGAATAATTAAGAGTGTTAAGCCATAATTTTATGAGGAGAATTAAATATCAGAGGTGCATTTATAAAAATACCAAGTGTTCCATATTTAGACTTTCATGATCCTAGAATCATAGAACTTGTAAGCTTATCAAGCCCTACTCCCTTATTTCACAGTTGGAGAAACACGTTCAAGAGACAAGTGGCCCGTCTAATGTCATCTTGTAATTCCTGAAGCTGGAACAGGAACTCCCTATTATCATTTCAAAATTCTTCTTACTGCATACTACTACAATTACATATATATTTCATCTCCTCCTAACTGAATGTAGCAGGATATAGATGTTCAGACTATATTGATAGGGAAATACTCTTTTTCCTTTTCTTCCTTTTCTTTGTAATAGATGTATGGAATGCAACAGAGTCCCCTCAGCAAATGGGAGGGTTTGAAGATTTAACCTTCACTTCCCTCAAGGAAACAAGATCTCGTTAGGAGTTGCCAATAGTTATTGCTCTGAATTTGAAGACCTATCAAGGTCTGTGGTAGGAGAGCAAAGAATGGATTCTAAAGTACGTAGGCAATATGAAGATCAATGGAGGGACCCCAAGACTACTACGAGGACTTAGAGAAAATGGAATAAGAGAGTAGCTTGGTAATATGAGAACTGGTCATGGGAGGTGCTCAAAAGTAAGACAATCCCTTTCCTAAAGAAGAGTCACATGACAATGCAGAGAACACAGGTAGGCGTCCAGGTATGGATGCTGACCACCCAGCCTACGTTCAAAGGAGGAACTTCTGCAGTCTTCATTCAGGGCCTGCACACTGTATTGGTGGGAATCACTTTGTTAACAGCGCAGCAGAAGTGATAAGTACCCATGTTCCAAAACTGTATTTAATCATTATCTGAAAGTCTCATGTGCCCACCTCCCCAGTGCTGCCTTAGCCCAGCTCACAATGCCCCAGGTAACCAACCTATCTGCTCTAAAAAGGCCCCAACTATGCCTTGCAGATCTAGTAGAAGTAGGGGCACTCCTCTCATCTGTACCTAGAAAGACTGTGTCTAGAATAACAAACACAAGTTTAAGCTCCCTAGAACTGAAGCAATGGCTGTATTAAAGTTTATAAACTCAAACGACTGTTCCTTTCTAAAGAGTTCAGTTTTACTGTTTCCTAAGAATTCAGGACCTTAAAGTGTTTTCTAGTTTTTCTTTCATAAATGGATAAGGGGAAGATATAAAGGACCTTACTTTGTTAATTTATAAAATTTTTAAAATTACCTAATGCTGAGACATTGTGTCTGAAAAGTTCTCTGTTCTTTTAAGTAATTCAACAGATAAAAACGAACCAATGGCGAGGATACAATTTGATGCTCAAGAACCAGGAAAACAAGATGCGTAACTGCGCATTGCCTGTATGATGAATGAAACTTCACTTAACTGAAATCATCTGAAAGTACCAAACATACTACTGTCAATGACTAGTCTTTCAATCATTTTTTTTTTAAGCCAACAAGAGTTTCTAAACACACAGTGGAACAGCAAACTAGATAATGACCTTGCCTTATATCTTTAGATTTCAGTAGATATCAAAACCCTACAAAAATGGAGATTTTTTTTTTTTACTTTTATTTTGTCTACTAGCTTTTCTTAGTTTAGACACTGAAGTTACCAAAAGTGGAGTACATCAATAATGGGCAAACAGACTGTCTAAAAGCAAATGAGTAACAACAAAAAAATTAAGAGATACACAAAGAGTAAAAGAATGCATGAATAAAAATCTACCAGGAAGAATTTTTCCCCCAGTTCAATAGGGCAAAAGATCCACCATAAAAGAAGCAAATAACCATTCTGAGACTTAATTACATTTCAAAGTAATGTAGTTACATGAAAGGAACAAAACATTTTTGTTCAATAGTTTGCCTACCAGATGGCACTTCTAAATATAGTAATCTAAAACCTTCTGTGTGTTCTATAAATAAGATGAAAGGAATAGCAATAATTGCTAAGCATTTAAATCACTGGAAATAAAAGAGCACTTTGATTAGGTTCGGGAAAATCTGGTTTATTCTAATAAGGATCCTGAATCTGGGAAGACTCAAGTTCTAGGTGAAACTCAGAATCCCAACCTCCTGGGACTGCTCTTCTATCTGCTCAAAATGGTTTTCATTCAGGTAGAGAAACAAACGAGGAGCTAATACCAGGAGACTTGGGGAAATCTGAAGTAACTGATTAGTAAGAACTCCTAATCAGTAGAGACTCTAAAGGGCTACAGTCCAAATCCCAAAAGTATTTGGGGGTTTGGGGGTTTTTGTTTTGTTTTGCTTTTGAAATGAAATAGTTGGGGCATGTCCTGTCTTATTTTTGTGAGCTCATGTGTAAATGTGTAACAGTTAAGGACCTGGACTTTAGAGTCAGGCCCAATATGTGAGCCCGGGCTCTACAAACGACTGGCAGGATGCTCTTCGGCCAAGTTCCTTACCTCTTTGAGCTTCACTGGCAAAAACAGAAAGCAATAGTACAGAGTTTTATGGGAATTTACTTATGACAACACTTGGCACTTACTAAGTCCCAATGAATTTCAGCTGTGTAGTATCCCCATTAGTAATATATATTAGCTATAATACATTAGCAAATAATTATGTTTCTGATGTTCTGCTGTTTCAAAGCATGGGATGATGTGCAGCCAGGTTCTCTGGCAGTAATGGAGTTCTAAGAGCAGAACTTGAAGACTTACCTGGCATATCTCCAAGTGGTTTCGCCTAGTATAACACTGGCCTCTTTTCACCTGGCTCTGGAAAGTTATCAAGAATTCATGTGTGGAAGGCGGGCCTAAAGATAGAAGTATTTTTTAACAATTGGTTATCAGAGGTCAGTCCACCCCAGTCTGTCCTCTCGAATGACTTCATTCTCAGTACTCTCAGCTGAAGATCTAGAGGCTTTAGTGAAATGACTCAGAGTTCCTTTTGGATCTGGTGAACTAAAGGCATGTAGGCCCATTCCCATGGACAGCATTGGTCCAACACTGTGATAGCATAGAGCTTATCTTGGCAACTGACCCATGATGTTAAGCAACTTAGTCACTTGGGAGTAGGGTGAGTACCATGAACAAATAAAAGATAAGTTGGAATTGCTTAAACATGATGCAAACTACAATGAATGGAAGACTGGTGTTTAATGGCACTTAAAGTTCTACTCAGTTATTTGATGAATTTTACATGAGGAAAGAGCCATTTTTTTGGGTCTCCAGCCCTCAGCATTAAAAGATGTCTATGGCTAGGTCTTTATATAGAAGGTAATTCCATTTGCTTTTAGTAATTTAAAAATTGTGATAAAATGTACATAACATAAAATGTACCATTTTAACCAGTTTTAAGTGTAGAGTTCAGTAACAATAAGTACATTTGCAATGCTGTATGACCATCATCATCACTATTTCCAGAAGTATTTCATCATCCCAAACAGAAACCCTATGCCCATTAAACACCATCTCCTCATTCCCCCTTCCCCTTTGCTTTTGGTAATTGCTACTTTACATTCTGTCTTTAGGAATTTGCCTATCCTAGGTACCTCATCTAAGTGGAATCATACAATATTTACCCTTCTGTGTCTGGCTTATTCCACTTGGCATACTGTTTTCAAGGTTCATGTATGTTGTAGCATGTATCAGAATTTCATTCCTTTTTAAGGCTGAATAACACTCCATTGTACGCACACACATTTTGTTTTCCATTCATCCACTGATGGCCAGTTGGGCTGCTTCTACCTTTTGGCTATTGTGAATAACGAACACTGGTGTACAAATACCTGTTCGAGTTCCTGCTTTCATTTCTTCATATATAACTAAAAGTAGAATTGCTAGATCATATGGTAATCATTTAACTTTTTGAGGAACAACTAAACTGCTTCTACAGCTGCTGCACCATTCTACATTCCCATCGGCAATGTACAAGGGTTCCAATTTCTCCACATCATCACCAACATTTATTTTGTTTTTCTAATGATAACCATCTTAATGGGTGTGAAATGGCACCTCCTTAGATCTGCTGTGTAAACTATTTTTTAAAACTACAGTTATTATATAGTTGTCTTATTTTGTATATAAAAAGCTACAAACACCCGGTTCAAGGCCCAAAGTGGAAGGTAAAATATGATTATATTTGTTAAATTTTGAACATAATAACAACAATATTTCTCGAAATAAAAAGGCAATCCTGAATTTCAGGGTTGCAGTTAAAAATCATACAGCAAATAAATATACCCATGAGGCTTACCGAAGCTGTCACCTGCACAAAACCACCCTCTGCAAAACCAAACTCTCAAGGCAACAAGAACTGACTCAGACTTGACCGAGTCAGGACCGCACCGGCGCCACCGCGCATGCGCGTCTCCAGGCGCGCGCCCCCTCCCCTGCGTGCCTACGTGCGCGGGCCCGCGCGGTGGAGGGGCGGGGCCCACGGAGCTCTTCGGGCGGCAGCGATGGCGGCTACGTCGAGTTCGATTCGGTTGCAGCGTTGTATAGTGTCGCCGGCTGGGAGGCACAGCGCCTCTCTCATCTTCCTGCACGGCTCAGGTGGATTACAGTTTTACGTCCTAGTTTTCTGCTTGGGAATCGTCCTCCCCTCGGGTCCCCTAGTGTTGCCCTAGTGGAGGAGTCGCTGGGCCTCGATAGGGCTCAGTGGTCTCGGAGAGGACGACCCTCCCCTCGCTAACCCCGCGGCTGTGGACACACGGCCTTCCCCACCGTGTATTCCCTTTTTCGATCATTGGCCCATCGTCCTCGGTGATGGCCCTTGTGTCCCACCACTGGGCCATTCCTCCATCCACACCATTCTCCATCCATTGCAACCCTTGCTACCACCCCGACCCCCTCATTGTTCTCCCTCAAGTTTAAACAGAGCAAGTTAGTAAGGTAAGTTTTCTGCTAGAAACAAATTATTTAGTACTTTCCAGGGTCAGCTGTTAGTGATTGGGGCTTTCAACCGCCTTGGATTATTTGCCACTTTCTTTTTCCAGTCTCTCGTACTGCTGTAGACAATTGAGACAGTTAATATTTGTAAAAGGAGGCACTGTGCCAGGGCTGGAGTACTTTCTCCCTTTCCTTTCTTTCCTGCTACTTCCTTCTTTGTCCTCTTTCCCCTTCTTGTCCTTAAGCCCCCTAGATACAGCACAGAGTCCACTCTCAGTCCCAAGGGCAGATACTCTCCTTCCACTGCTCGCCCTTAGTGGCGCGTGTGCTTAATTCTGTATAGCATTCCTTACACTCATCTGTAATTACTTAAGCCTGTCTTTCCCACTTCACTTCCCCTTCCTCAAGAGTAAGGACCCTTGTTTTATTCTTTGCATCCCTAGTGCTTGGCCTAGGGTAAGTTCTTGGGAAATATTTTTTAAAGAAATGAGATGCAGCCAGTGTCCTCAGGGCGCCTACCTAAAGTTAAAAAACAAAAACAGTTCAATTAGTTTGAGTCAGCAGTGGATGGGAGATCACAAGATGGTAAATGATTTACTGCCAAGAGAATTTTAAGGAAAAAACTGTGGTTAGGCATACTAAGTAAGGCATTTGTAAGATGAAGAGCTTGTCAGATTTTACCAATTTGACTGAGAGCGTGGGCTTTGAGCTGAGACTTTTGTAGGCTTAAAGAGGATGGTGGTTGGATAATGGAGTGGATTGGAAAGGTAAGAGGTGGAGGCCTGGAAATGGGCACTTGTGGGAAGTATTCTCATTTTAAAAATGAGCCCTGATAAGCTGAACAGCTTGCCCAAGGTCACTTGGCTGTTGCCATGAGTGGTAGTGGAATTAGCGTTCGCACCCAGATCTCTCCGACTCCAGAAGGGGTAAGGTGGAAAAACTCTGAACTAGGCTGTATCATTTTGGAAATAGAGAAGAAATGGGCCAAAGATGTTTAAAGGGAAAGACTTGGCTAATGAAATATATTTAGAATGGTGAAGTGAGGTGTCGAAGAGGACACCAAAGCTTTACAATTAAGAGACTATTCCTGGTACTATTTGGGGCTCCAAGGATGTTCATTTATAAGCATCCAGAAATTCCCGGATACCGTAGTCTTTGTAATAAATAATTTAATTGTTTCGTAATATCTTTAGGAAATACTCCTAGACTTCTCTTTTTTCCTTGGATCACTTTGCTTAAAGTACCATCCTTACTCTTTTCAATTCCAGATTACTGATATTTTTATAAATTGTAAACCCAAATTATATATTTCTCCCTTTGAACTTCGGAACAAAGAATTTATCCAAAGAATTCTGCTAATTATGCAAATGAAATGCAATTCCCGTAGAGTTAGAGCTCCATTGTAGTAAATTAAAACCCTTACTGGAAGTATGATTTTACATTAGACTTTACTATATGTGGTTATGTTATAGGTGTTTGGGTTCTGGTTAATCCAAATACGGCCAAACCAATTTTAATAGTTTTACCACGCTCTTAGAATAAAGTGCTGGCTTTTTAAAAAGTGGGCCTTGTGAATGGATGAATGGATGTTACTTTGTAGCATTAATTTTTGCTTTTCAAGGTTGGAAAAGTGTATTTAGAGGCAGATTTTTTTTTTTTTTTTTTAAAAGGGCTGAAGTTCTCTTCTAGAATATGGCAGCCATAGAAGAACATACGGGAATGTGAGTAAGATATAGCCAACTTAATTTGAGCCTTTCCTACTACTAAAATACCAAAGAAGTACCTTTTTTCAGGATAATAAAAACAAACAATAGTTTAATTAGCTTTGTTCAGCTTCCCAGCTTAGATTAATTCACTCTGTTGTATGCTCCTTTAGAACACTGTGGTACTTCTTTTAATGGTATTCATATTTGTAATTACCAAATTTAATGTCTATAGTCCACACTGTGCTGTAAGGTTCACACAGATCCAAATCGTGCATATCTTGCTTTCTCCTCATGCAGTAAGTCTCAGCAAACTGAGTTGGTTCTTATTAAAGTTACTAGTAATTTCTGTGTTGCTAAATGTGGGGAACATTTTTCAGTCATCTTATTTGAACTATCTTCAACATTCAGTGTTCTCGAAACGCTTTCTTGTTTTTTTCTACCTGTTTATTCCTTTTAATTGATTTTGCTCACTCATCCTGTTCTCTCTCCATTAATGTTGGGGCTCCTCAGAATTTGGTCCTATGACCTCTTTTTTCATTTTGCATTTTTCTCTCCAGGCTAATGTGCATATATGCCTGAGTATTCTGTCTTTTCCTCTATATGGTGACATAAATTTGTGTCTCTATTTTAATTTTCCTTCAAGTTCTGGACAAGTTTATCCCACTGCCTAATAATCGTTCATTTATTAATCCATTCATTCAAGAAATATCTATTATATGGCCACTGTGCAAGGCACTATTCTAGGCTCCAGGCATATATTAATGAACGAAACAAACAAAAATCCCTGTTCTTGTATTTATTTATTTATATGACAGAGAGCGAGCGAGAGAGGGAACACAAGCAGGGGGAGTGGGAGAGGGAGAAGCAGGCTTCCCACGGAGCAGGGAGCCCGACGCGGGGCTCGATCCCACTACCTTGGGATCATGACCTGAGCCGAAGGCAGATGCTTAACGACTGAGCCACCCAGGCACCCCAAAAATCCCTTTTCTTGTGGAACTTAGATTCCAGTGGAGGAAATATTATATAGTGGATAGTAGTAAGTTCTATGGAAAAAAGAGAAAGCAAGACAAGGAGGATGGAAGGTGTCGGGGGTGATAGTTTTAGATAAGGTGGTCAGAGTAGGCCTCACTATGAATGTGGTACTTAGGCAGCTGGACTTGAGTGAGTGAATCATGTGGATGTTGGGTTAGAATGTTGCGGACAAGGGAGAACCTGGGACAGAGGCCCTGAAGTAGGTTCCCCGACATTCATGGGAACAGCATTCAGCAACCATTTCAGGTTTTGTGGGCCAGAATGGTTTCTTGGACATTTTTCTTTTCTGCCTCTCTTCCCTTTTCTCCTTTATTTTTTTTTAGCAACTCTTAAAAAATGTAAAAACCATTCATAGCTTACAGCGTTTGTCTTGCAGCTGATTGTAGAGGTAGAGGACCTTGTAGGCAGTATAGCGAGTATAGACCCACTGATTCAGGTGTTTCCTGTCTCAGTGTGTAGTTCCATTGTTCACTCAGTTATCCTGGCCAGAAACCTCACCGTCATCTTTGAAACCTTCACCATTGACCCCCCCATAACTAATCTATTACCAATCCCTATCTTTTTTATCTCCTAAGTATCCTTGTACCTATTCGCGTACATGCCATTGCTAGACCCCTAATTTAAGCATCTGTCACCTGGACAGTAGCCTCCTAATTGATCTCCCCACACCTACTTTTGTTCTCCCCTCCTGTCTTCACACAGCTGCCAGAGTGACCCTTAGAAGATGGCCACCTTTCTGCCAAAAAGTAGGTCCATGCTGTTAGGATTTGTCACATCCCTATAGTTTCTCTGGCCTCATCTTGCACTCACTGCTCTTTCCCTCATTCCTAAATGTCCTCCTCCTCCTTCCTGTAAAGGATATCAGCATTTGCCATATTCTCTCCGAGTTGCTCTTTCCTTGTGCGCTTCACTTTTCACCATCCTGTAGATCTGAAAACTGTCAGTTTGTGTCATTTGTAATCTAGGCATTAAATTAAAAAAATAACACTGGATAAAATACAAAATGAACTTCACTTTGCAGAGCTTATATTCTAGTAATGTTACCCCTGACCTCCTTAGCTGGGTCGCTTCTGAATGTAATAAACCCTGGCAGCACCAAGTGTCTCATCTTTGCAGTGGTTACATTTGTCTTTCATCTTTATGTATGATTGTTTGACTTATGTGTGTTTCTCACAATAAACTGTACCCTCAGTGAGAGTAGGGACCCTTTCTTCCTCATCTTGCCGAGCAGAGTGCCTGACGCAGTAATAGGTATTCAGTAGATATACTTTGAGTTGATGTCTTAATGAGCTGATTTAAACAATTAAAAGTTGTTACCTTTAAAATTTCTTCTTCATGACTACATAACATGGACCTATATTTCCTTCCTTTTTTTTTTTAATGGAAATATCCATACATTAATTCTTGCATGGATTTTGATTATTTTTCAGCCTTGGGATGTATAATCATTACTTTACATCATGTAAACCTGTTACCAAAATTAAATTTAGATTTCTTCAAGTTAAAAATAAGGTTTGCTAAATACCCCTTTTGAAAGATCTTGTTATTTTAACCAAAAAAATTGTTTTAGGTTGGTCCAACTATAAAAGTTTATATTCACTTCAGAAATTTAATTTTTTTTTTTTTAAGATTTTATTTATTTATCTGACAGAGAGAGACACAGCGAGAGAGGGAACACAAGCAGGGGGAGTGGGAGAGGGAGAAGCAGGCTCCCCGCTGAGCAGGGAGCCCGATGTGGGGCTGGATCCCAGGACCCCGGGATCATGACCTGAGCCGAAGGCAGACACTTAACGACTGAGCCACCCAGGCGCCCCAGAAATTTAATATTTTTAAGAGTAAGATAAGAAATGACAGTGTTTAAAATCAGATACGGAAAGAATTTTTTTTTTTCGAAAAAATAATTTACTTCATGTATTTGTGCCTGTTACACCCTTTAAACAAACAAGGAAACTTAAAACTCAAACAAGGTCTTTAAAGTGATCAGTGGTGAAGTTAGGAGTAAAACTATCTAAATTGTTCTTAGTTATTGATGCCTGATCAATTAATTCATGTTGATAAATTGGTTTCTATGCAGTTTTTTTTATATATGGAGATTTTTTTGTATTCCTTGTTCCAGCCTCTGTATGATATGAAAGCTACAGACTTGCTTTTAAATACACTGTGTTGTCAAAATGTTTTTTCTTAATCTACATTTTGTGATCCATCAGGTGATTCTGGACAAGGATTGAGAACGTGGATCAAGCAGGTTTTAAATCAAGAGTTAACATTCCAACACATAAAAATTATTTATCCAACAGCTCCTCCCAGGTATGCAGTAATTTATCTCACTGCTCAGTATAACTGTGGCATAAAATGTATATAAATAGATGTACTAGCTAAATGTTCTTTAAACTTAATTCTGTATTTAAAGTATTTTGAATTGGGGTACCTTTTCTTCTAGAACTTTTTTTTCCCCCCAATTCCACGATTGGGCCAGGTTCTGCGAGGCAGGTAATTTCTTCCCTCTTTGTAAAGCATTCCCTGAAGGTCTTAACTTAAACTTTGTCCTAAGCACACCTACAGAACTCTGCTTCCTCTGGCCCTGCAGATTGCTCATCTTTCAAACTCTCTTTTCCCTTCATTTACCCCAAAAAGAAACTAATAGCTCCCAACAAGTATAAGCTTTCTAATTTAGTTATGTCAGAGTTCATAATCTCTGGCAAAGGGTTTTGTGGCATGCTTTCTACACTTAAAAAGTTTTAGAAACAATGTTAAGCTTTTTGAATCAGTAAACCATAATAGGAATATGGAATTGACTACTTAATAAATATTTAGATTATACAACCGGTAGATGTGTTTAACAAAATGCACAATCATGAGATTGGTATAGTTTTGAAGTCATACTGCTTTTTATAATTATTTAGTTAGCATCTGCATAGGCTTTTATCCTGAGCACATGCTTTAAACTGGGGTTTGCAAATACTTTTTTGGGTAACCAAGATTATGTGCTGAGCTATGCATCCCACTCTGATTTCCCATTAATCTGTTCTTGATTTATTCTTATTAATTATACGTGTGCTTATGCAAAGGCATTTTTTTATTTTTCTATTAACTTAGTGTTAAGGAGAATCAGAACCAGAACTTCAAGGACCTTTTTATGTACAATTAAGATTTTACTTACTGCAATTGATAGAACTGAAAGAGTTAGAACAATAAAATGATAATTTTGTTGTAAAATTTAAGATTCAAAAAAAGTTATTTTTATATAATTTTAGAGGAATTTAGTAGTTTGGTAGTGCAAATAAAAGACCTACTGATCAAGGGGTTAATTTTGTGTTGTAAGTTGAATGTCTTTGAAATGTCAAAAGAGCTTGTCATTTGCTATTGGTTTTTAGGGTAAGTGAAGTTTGGAAGGAGAAAGACAGTGGTATTCCTATGGAAATGGGAAAGATAAGTTCATTTCAGCCTAAATATAATCGTAATTGTCTGACTAAATTGAATGGAAGATCATTGGAAACAGATTCTAGAATTAATGCTTTCAGCTTAGGAATTTTATATCATTGCCAGTTTTTTTTATTATGTTATGTTAATCACCATACATTACATCATTAGTTTTTGATGTAGTGTTCCATGATTGTTTGCGTATAACACCCAATGCTCCATTCAGTACGTCATCAGTTTTGATACGTGTTCCAGACCAGTGGATCTCAAACTTTAGGCCCTGAGAATCCAAAAATCTCCATGTGCACTCAGTATTATTTGTGGATGCTGTTGTGTTTAAGTAAAATATAAAATCACTGAAATATTTCACTGAATTCAGGTAACTTTTTGGTATTATATATTTTCATCGTCAATACCTATTTGAACAGATCATCAAACATTTTAGACCATGCTAACCAATGAAATAAAATATGAGCCACATATGTAAAGTTAAGTGTTCTTGACACCACATTAAAAAAAGGAAAAACAAACAAGTAAATTAATTTTAATAATATATTTTATTTAACCCATTATATCCCAGATATTATCATTTCAACATGTAATGTTGAATCAGTATAAAATCAATATAAAATTATTAAAGTGATAATTTACATTCTTTTATTCTTTCTAAATCTTTGCTGGTATATATTTCATATGTGCAGCATATCCATTTGGATGCTGATCGATCAATTAAATTTATATTAAATAAATAATTATTTCCTCAAAGAAAACAAAAACACTAATTTGAAAAGATAGATGCACTCCTGTGTTTATTATTGCAGCGTTATTTATGGTGACCAAGATATGGAAGCAACCGAAGTGCCATCAGTAAATGAACGGATAAAGATGTGGTGCGTGTGTGTGTACACACACACAAACACACACACACACACAGGAGTATTACTCAGCCATAAAAAAAAAATGAAGATCTTGCCATTTGCAGCAAGATGGATGGACCTAGACGTATTATGCTAAGTGAAGTAAGTCAGAGAAAGACAAATACCACGTGATCTCACTTCTATGTGGAATGTAAAAAAACCAACGAACAAAGAAAGAAACTAAAAAACAGAGTCTTAAATACAAAGAACAAACTGATGGTTGCCAGAGGGGAGGTGGGTGGGGGATAGGTGAAACAGATAAATGGGATTAAGAGGTACAAATTTACAGTAATAAGTAAGTCACAGAGATGAAGAGTACAGCATAAGGAATATAGTCAAAATGTTAACATTTGACGGGTGGTGACTACATTTATCAGTGGTGAGCACTGAGTAATGTATAGAATTGTTAAGCATGTTGTATACCTGAAACTAATATAACACTGTATGTTACTTACACTTCAATAAAAAAATTACATTAAATAAAAGTGAAAGTTAAGTACCTGGTTAAACTAGGTACATTTTTAGATGCTCTATAGCTCCGCGTGGCTGGGAGTTACCATTTTGGGCAGTGCAATTTTAGACTTTTAAAAGGAGGTCCCATACATTTATAGTATGTTAGGGACAACTATCCTAGATCAAATCATTTTTACTTAGATTTCTCATGGGTTTTAGTGCGTGAACTTGTAAGATTTTTTTTTTTTTAATGATGAGACGATTTAAATGGTTAGTTCTCAAGCAAGGATGATTCTTCCTCCGAGAATATTTGCAGTGTTGGGAGACATTTTTGTTTGTCACAGCGGGCTGGGGAAGCAGCATAAGAGGCTCCGGGCAGCTAGTGGGTAGAAGCCTGGGATGCTGCTGAGCATCCTGCACTGCTCGGGACAGCCCCCACAATAGACCGTTATCCAGCCCCAAATCACAGTGGTGCCTAGGCTGAGAAACCCTGCTTTAAAATTACACCTCTGTTCCCACACATACCAGATGATTAGTATCTTGGTTCTCTGTTAGGAAAAAAAAAAAAAATGTTGCAGTGTGGTCAGCTGTTTATATTTTAGAAAAACAAATATCTGAGGTAATTAAAGTATGAATGGCATCATTGTCTTTGAATCAATACAAAAAGAAGTTGAGATTGCACCTAAGAACAGGTCTTTATGTACTAGGCTTTCTTTATTTTTAGATTTAATTACTCTAGGTCAGAAACATTAAATACAAAAGTCCACTTTCCTTCAGAATTTACTCTTGAGAGCATGGGATTGTGAAGCTTTGCTTCCCTGTTTTCACTGGTTCTAAGATTCCTAAAATGAAGAAATAAAAACCTTACAATTGAATAAACTTTGCAGTTTCCCGTTTAAGAACTCAAGGGCTTTTCAAAAATTTTCAGAGATAGTGTATATATGTGTTTTTACTATAAGATCTACAGATCTGCGTCATGGGGTATTACATCTCAGACCTCTATCTTTGATTGGAGGCATCAAATAAGAGAGTGAAATGAAATGCATGTAATTAAGGATAATAATGCCAGTTAATTTGCTGTCAACATACAATTCAAGTAAGTTTGTAAAATGTTTATTGCTTTCAAACATAAGGACCAGAACCCTCAACTGACCTAGCAAAGTTATTTTGTGTCACATATTCAGCAAGTTGTACATTCTGTAGCTCTGCTGTATTTCATTGGTCCTTTCGCACATTGGAAATCAAATGTCACTGACCAAGGATTACCAATGGCTCCAGACCTTTGGATTTTATGATCTTCTAAATGTCAGAAGGGATCTTATAACAGGCAAGTATAACAAGCAAGAACTGGTTCAGTGTTTTATTATATTAGAAAATCTGTTTCAACATTACTGTGAAATCATTTTTCTTTTGTTCCATGAACAGTGCAGAAATCAGCAAGTCTTACTTCCAGATGTCTCAGACTCTTCAGAACAATTAGAAACTGTATTTAATATGCAGTTTAAAATTACAAGATCTGAACTATTTTCATTCAAATATGAACCATATCTCTATTGACTGAGGATTTTTTCAATCTTAGTTCATCTTACATCTCATTGTAGTTTTGGTATATGCTCTTTCCTTTCTGTTCTAATGTATTTCCAGATTATTTTTACTTAAGTACATGGGCATTAAAGGCATTGAATTGAAGACACTAGATAGTGTTTACAATTCAATAATATTTTATTCTCTTGTTCTATTGAAATTGGTGATGATGCTTCGTTAATTTCGTGGTGAATTAAATGTAATACATTTTAAGGGTTTTCATATTTTTAGACCTAATTTTCTGTCCCACAAATGATCATTTCTTAGTTTTTTCCCATTAAATTATGTTTGGTAGTTATGTATTATGACTCCTGTTTACCATCTGGCCTCTTCAGTATGCCTTTTCCAGACTATTCAATCAGTCCAGCCCTAATGCCCTCAGATTTTAGAACTATTAGTGGTGATTTTATATAAATATAGTTAATAAAAATTTGTCCTAGAGGAACAACATTTTGGAAACCTTTTGCATTTTTCTAACTAAAAGTAAAAACTTGAGTAAACCACAAATATCATAAAAAGTAGACAGCCACTGTTAAGACTATCATCCTATCTTTAATATCTTTAATGTCTTATTTGTTTATTTAGTTTTGCAAATGTGAGTTCATACTAAACATACAATTATAAATTCTGCCTTTTTTTCACTTAATACTATATTTGATGATTTCTTCCTATAACAATTTCTCACTGAAATATAGAAAACTGTTTTAATAGCTATAGAATATTCTTCTAAAATTTATTCTTTTGTAGACTGTTTTAGTTTTTATCCTCAGTTTATCACTATATATATCTATTTATCCTATTTCTGATTTTCCTTCAGGAAAAATTCCTAGAAAGTACTCAGAGGCCTTATAGTCAGTTCCTTTTTGTTTAAGGGATTAGCTCTTCTAAATTGTTTTCCAAGAATGGACAGTTTGCATTATTACCAACAGTGTATTAGGATACCCACTTCGCCGAACACTTACTAGCATTAATTTATTTTAAAAACAGTTTCTACTTTTATTCCTGAGGCTCTCTAAGGGTTATCTATCAGTTATCAAATAAACAATGCTTTCAGTATCACTAAATCAGCCTAGCAGTTTACTAATTTAATGTGTTTAGGTAAAGATAGATAGATGATTTTTTTCCTTTTACACTCAAAATTCTTTAAATATTTTTTTCTTGGTCACAAAATTGTTGCCTTTACAATGAGATCTACTTTATAATTTAACAGCCTCTAAAAAATAACAGACTGAGAAGAAAAATACATAGAAGTATCAAAACAGGAACAGAGTACTAATTTGTTGATTATTTCTAAGCTTAGTTAATGGATATAAGCTTTGGAAATATGTATAGTTACATTTATGTTTTATTCATTTTCGTGCCATTTATATTTAAGTGTATTATATGTTAATAAAAGTTATGTGATACATATCCAGAGTGACAAATATAGTAATATATAAGCAATAAATTCACTTGTTATTCCTTCTGATTACTTTGAATCAGCAATCTGATATGTGCTATACAATGTGCAATCTTTGAGAAACCAGTACTTCAGTTAAGGAGGAAAAGTGAAGACTTTTAGAAATATGTCATCTAATACTTTTTTTTTTATGTTATGTTAATCACCATACATTACATCATTAGTTTTTGATGTAGTGTTCCATGATTCATTGTTTGCATATAACACCCAGTGCTCCATGCAGAACGTGCCCTCTTTAATACCCATCACCAGGTTAACCCATCCCCCCACCCCCTCCCCTCTAGAACCCCTAGTTTGTTTTTCAGAGTCCATCCTCTCTCGTGGTTCATCTCCCCCTCCGATTTCCCCCCCTTCATTCTTCCCCTCCTGCTATCTTCTTCCTTTT
>NC_138374.1:127197758-127209855 GCF_054177405.1 Leptonychotes weddellii
TCTTAATTTTCACATATCTAAAATGAACTGATGGGACTAGATTTCCAAAATCCTTTAGTCATTAACTTTTTGAATTTTAGGTCCCTTCAGATTTTATGGAGTATAAATAAGAACCAGTAATGTAATACTCTTTTTTTTGCCACAGTGTTGGACCAATAGGTCAGGGAAATATCCAAGATATCATATTGTTCAGTAGGCTATTGAAGATAGAATTATTGTGGTACAGTGGTTAAGAATACGATCTTTGGATTCAGCAGGCCTGGGTTTGAATCTAGATTTCTCTATTTAAGTGCTGTAAGATCTTGAGCAAGGTATTTCACCTCTCTATTGGTGTCCCAATTTCCTGAAGTGCAAACTGGAAGTAATAATTATATCTACCTCAGAGAGTTGTCATGAGAATATATGGTGTTATTGAATATATATGTAAATTCCTCAGCATGATGTCTGACATAAAATAAGCACTGAATAAATGTTAGTTATTAATAGTAATCTGTGATATCCTTGTGGGCAGGATGTAGAAATATTATCCAAAGAATTAATTGCTGATAATCCTTGAAGAAATTTTCCAGACCTATGTGTGTGGGTTGTATTTTCAAGGAGTATTTGGGCTAGCAGTTTTATTTTCATATACATGAGTTTTATTTTCATACTGTTCAAATTTCCAGATGATGTAAAGCTGAGAAAAATAATGAATATATTGAATAACAAAATGGAAGTCTGAAATGATCTGATCATCTAGAGTAGGATCAGCAAACTACAGCCTGTGGGTTAAATATGGCCTACCACCTATTCTTATAAATAAAGTTTTATTGGAATACAACTACATTGTCATTTACATATTATCTATGGTTGCTTTTGTGCTACAAAACAGAGTTCAGTAGTTGCCAAAGAGACTATATATGGTCCACAGAGCCTAAAATATTTACTCTATGGCTTTTACAGAAAAGGTTTGCTGACCCCTGGTCTAATGCAGTAGCTTTCAGAATTTTTAAATTCCAGCTCACAATGGGCTATATATTTTACTTGCTGATCCTGTACATGCGTTTCAGTGATTAAAGTATTACCAATGCTAGAGTATAGGGTTGCCAGCTTTATTTAGCAAGTAAAGAAACTATATCTGGAACATACTTATACTAAAAAAAAGTATTTATTGTTTATCTGAAATTAAAATTTAACTGGTGTCCTGTATTTTATCTGCAACTCCATCTGGTTGTTACCCCCAGAGAGTTTGATTTAATTGGCTTGGGATGTGGCCAAGGCAGAAAGATTTTTAAAAGCTTCATTTCTGATTCTCATAGGCAGCCAGAGGTGAGATCCACTGGTCTAGCAATCATAAAAGTCTGAAGTAGGTCACTGTGGTGGAAATGTAATACAAGCATTCAGTTCAAGAGAGATTCACACAGCAGAGACTGGGAAAAATTGAAAATTAGGGGAAAGGAGAAGGTGGTGATGTTAAGGTAGGGAATCTATGACAATATTACACATGCAGTGATTGAACATGCAATGTGTTTTGTTTGGGGCATTTTAAATTTAATATACTGGCCCAATGTTCATGAGTCAGCACCCAATTGGAAGGATTTTTTTTTTTTTTTTTTTTTAGCTTTACAGTTAATTGGAAAATTGGAATTTTAAACTGGAAGATAATTGTTTTTAAAATATACTGTTCCCAATAAGAATCATCTGGGATATTATTAAAATGTGGATTTTTAGGTTACAGTCTCTTAGATTCTGATTGAGTAAGTATGAGATAGAGGTCATAATTTGCAATTTAAGGAGCACCACTTCTCATGTAGGTAGATTAAAGTATCAACCATTTGTACTCAAGTATACCAGCATATATATAAAAAATTACAGAATCTTCCTTCCCACCTCTGAAAATGGAAGCAGATTTTGGATGTGATCTGGCTCCCTGCATTTTCTGCATCAAAATTTGAGAGCTCTTACTTTGGAAAATATAGGTTAATTTGAAATGGAGTTTTAAAAACATTTTTGCAGGAGATAACTTTCTATTTTTTTTTTAATTTTTTAAATTCAGTTAACATAATGTATTATGGGAGATAACTTTTTAAATGTCTTTATTATTTACATGCTTGAGATTATTAGAGATATTAATTTTAAGTTTGGAAAAAGACACTAATCAAAAAGCAAAAGGAGGGGAAAAGATACGCTATATAAACAGTAAACATAGGAAAGCTGACATAGTATATTATTATTAAATAAAGTATACGTCAAGGTATTACCAGAGATAAAAATGAATATTTATAAGCTAAAAGTAGATATTAAAGAGGAAGACTTAATAATACTGCTTATAAGCACATGCAGAGGAAACTGACAGAACTAAAGGGAGAAGTAGACTGATCTACAATCATAGTTGAAGATTTTAATACTCATTCTTCAGGATCTAATAGGATCTGCTGAGCAGGGAGCCCTGATGCTGGGCCAGAAGGAGGTCCTTGACTCTGTTCGACAATGTATGGAAGTTCAAACAAGCGCAATAAGGCAAGTTGATGAAATAAAAAGAATAAAGGTTGAAGAGGAGAAAGTAACAGTGCCTTTATTCCCAGATGATATGACTGTTTACACAAAGATCATAAGGAATCTACTAAGTAACTACTAGAAATGAGTGAATTTAGGAAGACAGCAGGATGCAAGAACAAGACACTAAAATGCATTTTTATGTACTTACAACAAATAATAGTATAGTATGTCTTTTTTTCATCTTTTTGCTTTTAGCCAATCTATATCATTATATTTAAAGTGGGTTTCTTAAAGACATCATGTATTTGAGCTTTGTTTTTTCTCTTTAACCAATGTGATGGTTTCTTTTAAATGATTTGTTTAGACCATTTACATTTAATGTAATCAGTGATAATGTTTGACTTTAAGTCTACAGCTTTTTCTTCCTCTTTCTCCCTGTGCTATCTTCTTTATGGATAATTTGAATTTTGTTAATATTCCATTTCGACTATGTATTTTTATTTTTTCCCAATTCTAGGGATTACAAGATATATATCAAACCTTTCACCTAGTTAGATTTTTACTTGACATGAAATGTAGGAAGCACACAACCATATAGTTACCTTTATCTCCTCCCCCCGTTATGCTTGTCGTATGTATTTCATTTACATATATTGAAAACCCTATCAAAACACAGTTACAATTTTTGTTTTCACTATTCATACATATTTTGAAGAGCTTAAGAAGAGAACAATAGTCTGTTATATTTACCAAGTTGTGGTCTATTACAGCATGTCAGTATGTTTTGATTAAATTGTAAATTGCCATTTTGACTATAAGGTATCCTTTTCCTCAACCCTATTTAATAGATGTTTTTAATCAGCTAAGTTAGGGGTATATTAAGTAAAAGTCGGCAGTTAACTTGCCATGTTGATTTAAATGGAAAATATTGCTTCATTTTTTTCATTATTAATTTGAACTCTATTTAATTGAAGTGCTCAATAAAGATTTTTGTTTCTAAAGCAACTTTAGTTGTATTTGTAATTAGAGGTTTTCTTGGTTTGGGCTTACTATTAGAATTTCCATTTTAAAAATAATAGCAATTTTTTAACAAGCCAATTAATAACTTATATGATGATATAAATTGCTCTCATTGTTTTGAAAAATTCTAGCAGTAATAAGATTTGCATAGTGCCTCTACTTTTTGATTACTATTTTTCCAGGGAAGTGTATGTTTATATTTTTTATTAAATGTATTCCAGAACAGGGTTAGGTACTTTAGATTTAGGTGTAGATAATAATGGATTCATTTTTACTCTGTTACTTGAAATTCAATTCCTATCTGAAGCACAATATTTGGAGATCGCTCTCCTGATACCAATAGATCTGTACTTCAAGTACACTTCACTGGCAAGGAGTGTACTAAAAACAGCTATTTTGAAGAAATAGTTTTACTTCCTTGGTAATTATTTTAAATAGCACACTTAAATACCTATTTGTATGTAAAAACTTTTCTTAGAAACATGGTTTTTTTTTAAGCAACAAAAGAAAAATTTGACCTTTTCCTAGAAATCGCAATATGGATTTTATACAAAGTAAAAAGATATTCAGAGCAAAATAGACCAATATTAGATAATTCTCTTATTTCCAGCTGACCCAAATTATTCCCAGTGACACAAATGATTATTGACATTCATCATTCAACAAATACTTGTTCTTGGCACCCAGGGTATTGCTGTGGAAAAGAATCAATGGAAAATATAAGAGCAACTAAATATATTCATTTCAAATAGTGATACATTCTGTTAAGACAGGTAAATAGAATAATGGAATAGAAAGAGAGAGTGTGTGTGTGTGTGTATGTGTGTGTGTTTTAGGGCGGAGGGGAGATACACTTTAAATTGTAGGGTCAAGGAAGACTTCCTTAAGGAGGGGAATATTTGAGCTGAGACCTAAATGATCGATGGGAGCCCCACCATGCAGAAGTGTGACACAGGGCATTCCAGGTAGAATATCAGATGCAAAGCCCCTACATCAATAATGAGGCCGTCCTGTTTGAAGAAAAACAAGAGGGAAATGTGCCTGGACCTGGTGATTGCTGGGGAGGTTCTATGAAATGACAGAGAATACTGGAGCCACGTGATGTTATCTTAAAGGTTATGAATGACCTTTTGATTTTATGATTTTAGAGAACACAGATCAAAACAGAACTTGGTATCAAGCTGAATGTCAACTCTTTTGTTTTTTAGCCTTGGACATTTTATTCCAGTTTAATATTTTACCAGTGTGTTTGATTGATTGATTGACTTAGGAGCCACACAGATGTTCTTTACCAAGCATATTTATTTATTGTGGTAACGTCTGAGCTGTTTTATACTAGCTAATAAAGTGATTTATTTGAGGGAAAAGGTGAATGAGTATAACATATGTGCCAGTTTGTTTAGCTGTTTTAAAAAAGTCTTATTTTTATGCTTTCTTTAAAGGTTATTCTAACATATTAAGAGAATTATGCATTCTTGATTATGTTTTCTTAACAAAAAAGTTCTAAATTATTCTTTCTCATTAAATTTTCCCAGTTATCTCTTTTGAACAAATTGTAATTCTCTTAAGAGAATTGAGAGAACAAAAAAAACTCCTATTTTGTGAAATTTACATCAGGAATCCACCTTCGTGGAGCATCTATGTCTGATTAAGTAAGGCACTGTCAAAGACAAAAAATTAAGTGAGTGTCATTTTTTTCTGCTAATGGCTGAGTTCCCAGAATGATTCAGATTTTAGCCTATGATATCATCCTTATTTAAGTGTTTAGACAGACAAATAAATACTTAGAGAAATAGAATAAAATCAAGAGGGAAGTAGAAATAATTCAAAAGAGTAACAGTCTAATTCAGGCTTTAAAGTGAATGCTGTATATTCAGTTTTCATTCAGAACATTGAGATTTCGATGACAAATTAAATGCAGTTTGGGATTTCATTTTGCCTGACACTGACATTAATACTAGTAGAAAGCACCTGCTTTCATTTTCAGAGTACTTTAAGAAAGTTAATCCTGAGAAAGGGATTCTGGGAGATGGGAGGCTTGAATGCTTTCTGTGTTCTCTCCCCTTCTGATTCCAATTTATTTACCTCTCTTGAGCCAAGCAGCTTCTGAGGTCAGAAGGCCTGCAGGAATGAGGGAGAAATTAGGTTCTTTGGAGTCCTAGTAGAAATCTGATGCAGAATTTTATCTTCTCTGCACCCTTTGAAAGCCTGGAAAACAATGCAAGAGAGGCCCCATATGAATGTGGCAGATCCTAGGAAGAGCTCAGTCTGCAAAAATCTTCCCTCCTCTCAGTTTTATGTCATAAAATGTTAATTCCCAGACAATAATGCAATATTAGTTAAAATTCCACAAGGACTTTTAAGGAGAATTCTTTGAAATTATTTTTAAATTACTAAATATGCGATTAATTTCTTAGATAAAAACGAATGGATGCCTGAGAATAGGGAGGACGAGTCTGAAAAATAGATGGGTTTTGATAATGTTAGAGAGTAACTAACATTACTCAACTTTAGAACACACTTTAAAGCCACTTCAGTATCATCAGTATCATCCTAACATAAGGATAGATAAATACGTAAGTAGAACAAAATAGAACCTTTCTCAACCAGAGTTCTTCACCTGAATCACAGAGCTCAGGGAGCTCAGGAAATGATTTGTTGTTTTCTTGATTTCCCCAAGGATAATATAGAACTAGTACCATTCTAGATGCATTGGAGAGAAGTCCATTTATTGTATATAGTGTATGTGTTAGGCATTAGGGCTTCATTCTTTCACAGAATCTAGGTTGAGAGAGACTAGATAACTCAGAACTATAAAATTAAATATATGGTGAAGATGGAATTTCACCTTTGTGAAAGATTTTTTTTTCTTTTAGTAATAATAGTATGAACACAATTGACTATCCATATGGGAGAAAATGAACTTGAACCCTTATGGCACTTCATGTATGAAATAAATTCCAGGAAATTTCATGACTTAAATCTAAAAATGAAAGCAAAAATCTTTGAAATTTTTGAGTTCCACGTGTAAAAATGTATGGATTAGGAAGAGCCTCTTAAATCAGGAGACATAGAAATTTTAGTTGCTTTTTCTTTTAAGGACATCAAATGCAATGTCTTTTCTCTGATTTTTTTAAAAGACACCATAAATATGTAATGTCAATATGTAAAAATAGATGTTAAAAAATACCTGAAATACAAATGACAACTATTTAAGTGTCAATTATAGACCAAGTGCTCTTCTAAACTAATGGGAAAAAAATCAAAACCCCAATAGAAAAAAATATCAAATGATACAAATAGGTAATTCTGTTTATGTAGAGTTCTAGAACAGGAAACACTCTCTATAGTGATAAAAATCACTCCATGGTTGCCTAGGATAGTGAATGGGAATTGCCTGCAAAGGGGCAGGGTGGAATTTTCCGAAGTAAAGGGAATGTTCTGTGTCATTGTGGAGATGATTATATTGGCAGGTCTTGGACCTATATATTTAAATGTGTACTTTTATATATGTAAATTATGCTTCAAGAAAGTTGATTTTAAACTATAGTTGATACCCTTAAGTGCTAATATTTTAAAAGGATGTTAGCACCTATTGCTGTTAGGGCTGTGGACAAAAGGATGTTCTCTTTTCTTGCACAAAAGTGAATCTTTATAGCCTTTTTTTTTTTTTTTAAAGATTTTATTTATTTATTTTGAGAGAGAGAGAATGAGAGAGAACACATGAGAGGGGATAGGGTCAGAGGGCAAAGCAGACTCCCTGCCGAGCAGGGAGCCCGATGCGGGAATCGATCCCGGGACTCCAGGATCATGACCTGAGCCGAAGGCAGTCGCTTAACCAACTGAGCCACCCAGGCGCCCTGAATCTTTATAGCCTTAATGGTAGCAACTTTGAAACATCTAATAAGATAAAAAATATCTTTCTGTCCAGTAGTCCTGTCTCTTAAACTGTTCCATAGGAATAAAAGTCCCAGTACATAAAAACATGTATGCAAATATGTTTAATGCAGCACCATTGTTAGTGGCTAAAACCTGTGTGCCAAATAAATGTCCATTAGTAGGGGAATGGCTGATGAAACTGTGGGACATATTTATCATATGGTATTTTATAGCCATTTAAAAGGATGGGTTCAAACTATATCAGGAAGGATATCCGTAAGTTACTGTTAAGGGAGAAAAGCATGATGCATATAAGGAAAGCAAATAGGCTATTTCGTTTTTTAAAAGGAAATAGTGCTCTAAAAAAATATCCTATAAAGATGCATGTTTTAATATATGTGCAAAAAAAAAAAAAAATTCAAGGATATATTCCAGATCCTAAACACAGCTTACCTAGTGTGAAAGGCAGGATGGGGGGGTGGGAGAAGAGAGGAGCAATGGAGAGGAGGAGTGGTGCACAGAATAAGATTTATCTGAAAAACATCAAAAAAAACACATATAATTTCCCATCTTTGCAAAATATCATATATCTTCATAAACCAGAAGAACATTTAGGTTTTTATGTCCTGTCTTACAGGGGATATTCAAAATACACATTCAAATTTTAGAAAGATGTTGCAAAGTAATGTTTATAACATTCTTCTATTTTAGTAAATAAAGAAGATCCTCTGTAGATGAGCTCTTATTTTCAGATTGCTTTCAGTTTCTCTGAGAAACTTTCCAAATATAATCCTCTTGATTTCCAGGCACCAAAAGTGGATGTCCATTTATGTTGGAGTGGTATGATCAATGCAGAAAAATTAGTTCTGCTCTCTCCAGTATCACTCATTTGGTCCCATAGAGTGGATGCTACTCAAGGGCAGATCTGCACAGATTGTGGAGTCTTTTGATAACAGTGGATGAGAGAATAAGAATTGAGTATTTCTAGCTCTCTGGGTTTGCTGAAGTTCCAGTTGGTTGTTCCACTTGGAGAACATTTGTTTTTCACTAGAGCACATACAGGAAGGCACTGTCAGGACTCAGTTGGTGTCTTTCAACCCTCTTTTTTTCCCCTTCTACCTGTACATTTCATACTTTTATTTCACTGACTTTGGAGGGTGAGAGTATACAGCTAACTCTGAGATGGTCAAAGGGTAAATATAGGAGGAATTCTGCATCTGTGGTCAGCACTGGTTTAGATTTCTTTGAAATAATGATGGGTACTTTTAGTACTGGTTGTGTTTTCCAAGGCTTTCTTGCATAGGACATAAATCCTGTTTTCACTGTCGTGTAAAGGGAAAGCACTTTGCCACGTGGAAAACAGTTTTTTTGATTGAACCCTCTTATCCCTCATCTTTGGAAAACCTTCATTCTCCGTGTTTATCTTCTGTATCCTGCTATACCTCTATGTTTGCTTACAGGAATGTCTAAGATTGTTTTCATTCCCCTTCATTAACCTTTACCAACATAGGACATGTACCTGTTGACCCCACTGTAATTGGTTAAAACAGAACATTTGGAATACCTTGCCATATACACACACTTACTCACTTTAACAGAGCATTCCAGAGTAGGAGTATACAATGAATGGGTGAAGATTCACTAATACTATAACCATCTCACCTCATATGTAAATATAAAGCATCTTGTAAGATCAGTTTTGTTCAACAGAGCACCCATTTCAGAGCATCTTATCACATAAAACAGAAGTCCAATGAGGCACCCAGTTTGAGACCCAAATGATGCAAACAGTATGGATAGCTTCTTGATGAGTGCTTCCAAAGAGTATTTGTACCCCATTAAATTCTCATTTCAAGGTCCCTGAGAAGACCAAAAGAAAAAAAAATATAGAAGTTCTAACTCTTGATTAAAAAAAAAAACTGAGCACTCATTCTAAGGATCATCTGGATGTGATTAAGAAAGCTCTTAAAATATTAACTCATCTTTTCATACTTAAGTGCTACAAATTAACCACCTTTTAAAAGCATTTTGGTGAATCATTTTTTTCCACTCTTGAGATATTAAACTTTTTGCAGGGACAAACATTATTCAGTTGGTTATGAATACTAAAATATTGATCCTACATTAAGGGGGGGGAAGAGACTAAAGTAAATCAAAACAGAAATTGAAAAAAAAAGTGGTAGACCTGATCAGTCATTTAAATTGAGCAGAAAAAAATAAACACGCGTACACTATATTAATTATATAATTATATGTTATATATATATATAATTCATTTTTCATGGGAATTCTCTGAAGAATTTATGAATCTGAAAAGATGGAGAGAATAGGAAAAGATGATGAGTTGGCATTAAGAAATGTTAATGGGATCAGTGTAAGTATAGGCAAGTAAGTTAATGCAATATGCATGAGGCTGTTTTCAATATGAACTCTTTAATTTATAAAACTTGGAGGAAATTGAAATTATTCAACACAGTAGTTGTTTTAGAAATTGAAACATCCATTTTAATAACATTCCCTTTTCCTTTGTTTTCTTTTTGATTTTGTTTGTTTGTTTTGGTTTTACAAACAGGCCATATACTCCTATGAAAGGAGGAATCTCCAGTGTATGGTTTGACAGACTTAAAATATCTAATGACTGCCCAGAACACCTTGAATCAATCAATATAATGTGTCAAGTGCTTACCGATTTGATTGATGATGAAATAAAAAGTGGGATCAAGAAGAATAGAATATTAGTAGGTAAGACTTTTAAATGTTGGTAATTTAAGTTTCTTTCAGTTTCGTCTATTTCAATACATTGAACTTTACTTGGAATATTATTTAGAAACACTTGTATATCACTTGACCTTTTCATAGTGTCAAATAGAGTTTACATATTAAGGGTTTCAAAAATATTAAACAACAGCTCATGAAACCTTAATTTATTTTCTTTCTGATAGTAACATAATTTGAGAATTCCATGCTCAAATTTCAATTAAGAGATCATTCACTTCAGTTTTTAAAATATTTTAGTTAGCTTAAGTTTTATAAATATGTTTAAACTATTGCCATGATTAAGGTAGTATATGCAGTCAAAATGTAATATAAAATCCATGAAAAGTAAACTCTTCAGACTTAGTATCACAGGAGCAGGGCATTTATAAACTCCTGTTAAACATACCTTCAGCAGTTTCTGTTTCCAAGAGAATATAAAGTACCTTTAGATAAGCTGTTTATTCTACTTAATGCCCTTTTCTTTCTCTGTAATCATTAAATACATAAACTATTAAAATCTCTATTTCTATAATACATGGGAAAATGAGATTGGCTGGGTAGGATGTGGATGGTACCGGACATATTTTGGTGAAGGAGTTTTATTTTCAAATATAAGTATTCAATTTATAATGAGTTGTATTTAATGATGAAATTATAAAGCAAATTAGCTATCTCTATCATATTCTAAATAACATTAAAATGCACATTGAGATCTTGTATAGACAAGATTTGGGTAAATTAATAAACTTCCTTTGTGTTTATTGAAGTACTGAACTAGTCATTCAGTTGAGAGTCAGTATAATAATATGATGAATAAAATCCATTCTCTTCTGCCTTGCCTTCAACTTCCACTTTTGTTAGTTAAAAGCAGTGTGCGCTCCAGCCCAGCAACATCCCCTTTCTGGTCCTCTGTTTTAACATCTAAATAGAGAACAACAACAACAAAAAAGTAGGAATAACAGTACAAAGTCATGTTTTACTGGGAGGCGGATGTTTGTGAAATACTTGGCTCATTCTGGGTTTCAAAGCCCATGATTGTCCCATTCAGTTAACCAAACAATTTTAAGACTTCTAATACATATTGTCAAATTCCTTTCACGAAAAAATTGTACCTATTGATACTTGTACCACCCCATTACACTGTCCATCTTATTACATCCTCACTGAATAATATTGTCTTGAAAAAAAATTTGCTAAAAATAAGGTAAATAATTTGTACTTAATTTGTTATTTTCCTTCTAATTTTGTTATATTTTAACACAGGAAAGCTTTTCTTAGTTGTCTGTTTGTCTTTCCTCTTACGATTTTTCTTTTCCAAATAAGGTCTCAGTTTAAGAAAGTCTCTAAAACTTGGGTAAATATTCAAATAGATTTTCGACTGGTTTTCTATAATGTGATTTATTTTTTTTTTACATGTAATTCTTTGATTCATCTGGAATTTATTTTGCTTTCTTTTTACCATGTTATGGAAGTATTAATTATTTTCTGAAGTACCAAGAGAACCTTGTTAAAACATAGTCTTATTTATAAAGCATTCAGTAATATATTCAGTATTTTATCAAAACTCCATTGAATTTATAACAACAAAATTTCTTTTTGGTAACTTTGTAGATGATTACATTATAAAATGATAAAACTTGAAATTTATGACAAAGCCATGTTAAAATATTAAAATATTTACATATTATGTTATTTTATGAATATAAAAAGCTAGGAAAGAAAAAAAGCTATTTTTTTAGAATTTGGGAGTTGAGCTGATTAACTTTTTTTTTTTTTTAAGATTTTATTTATTTATTTGAGAGAGAGAATGAGATAGAGAGAGAGAGCATGAGAAGGGGGAGGGTCAGAGGGAGAAGCAGACTCCCCGCTGAGCAGGGAGCCCGATGCGGGACTCGATCCCGGGACTCCAGGATCATGACCTGAGCCGAAGGCAGTCGCTAAACCGACTGAGCCACCCAGGCGC
>NC_138374.1:127210355-127321749 GCF_054177405.1 Leptonychotes weddellii
TTTTTTTTTTTAAGATTTTATTTATTTATTTGAGAGAGAGAATGAGATAGAGAGAGAGAGCATGAGAAGGGGGAGGGTCAGAGGGAGAAGCAGACTCCCCGCTGAGCAGGGAGCCCGATGCGGGACTCGATCCCGGGACTCCAGGATCATGACCTGAGCCGAAGGCAGTCGCTAAACCGACTGAGCCACCCAGGCGCCCAGAGCTGATTAACTTCTATAAGAAAGCCTCTTTCCTCGTTTGAGATGTGAAAGAGACTGCAAAAGTGCAGATGCAAGGTAGTTTGTTCTTGTTACCTGTATTGTTAGTTATTTAACGAGTCAGTGAACATAAATCTTCAGGAACAGTTCTGTAGCATTAAACATGTACCCCAAACTACACATAATCCTTGACCTCTTACACTATGACAGAACATTAGTTATATTACCTCCTTTTTTGTGTATGGGATTCTTTACATGGGTTAACTCTTAATGCAGAGAGGAAGTACCATTCTAGTCCTGTGGGGATTTTTTTGTTGTGGTTGTTATTTGCTCATCTTACTGACCTAACTGAACCACCCATTTATTTGAAAATTGTGGCACAAGAAGCAGCGTCATGGCTGTGTTCAAGTACGTGTGCGTGCATTCCCTGCATTATGCATATCATAGTTGCAAATGCGCGGATGCAGCTGATGACAGGAGAACACAGGCAAGAACCAGGGCCCTGGACTCGGCCTGCAGATTTCCAACCCTAGACTCACTACTTTGTAGGTACAAAATCCCCTTGGACTCTGTGCCTGATGATAGTGATAGTACCTGTCTTACAGAGTCGTGATGATTGAATTAGTCAATTCATATGAAATACTTAGAAGTGTGTCTGGCATGAGACAGGTTTCTTGCTGTTATTAAATAGTCTTTATACCCCTTACGCCACGGTCACTCCAAACAGCAGAAAGGCCCTCCTGGGCCAGGCCTGCCCCTGGGAGACTCAGGTAGCTCACTGCTTCTTCCCTACCAGCTGTCTTCATTTTTTGCTCCATGGTGGACATGCTGTGTTTCCCTCTTTCTTTTTCATAGATTATTTAAAAAGAAGTTACTGCTTAATGTTTTTCTACTGGTTTTTGTACTTTTGTGCGTGTGTGTGTGTGTGTGTGTCTCTCTCTCTCTATATATATATATGGTACATTTTAAGTGAAGTAAGATTTAAGTGCTATTCATAACATTTTAATGAAGGAGGGTTTCAGTGGGAAGTCAAAGAAAAATGCATTTAAGATTCTGAACAATTTTTGGGCGCCTGGGTGGCTCAGTTGGTTAAGCGACTGCCTTCGGCTCAGGTCATGATCCTGGAGTCCCGGGATCGAGTCCCGCATCGGGCTCCCTGCTCAGCGGGGGGTCTGCTTCTCTCTCTGCCCTCTTCCCTCTCGTGCTCTCTCTCATTCTCTCTCAAATAAATAAATAAAATCTTTAAAAAAAAAAAAAAAAAAAAAAAGATTCTGAACAATTTTTATTACATACACACATATGCACCACAGTGAGGTTGGGTTATTTTTTAAAAAATAATTGTAAAAGGAAAAACTAGATAATTTTAGGATCAGAAAGGAAAAACATGGAGATAATAGGTACAAAAATTGTTAATCCTTATTGATTTTGTTTAATATGTGATAAAATTTCTGATTTAATATCATACAATATATGCTCATGGAACCCTGATCTCTGAGGTTATATGCAACCAGTGTAGCTTTGTAAAACAACACTATTCTCTATATTTGGGTAAGTGGGAGGCTATTCATTGTCTGGTTTTATTTTGATGAGTGGTATTTTATTATATTAAATTTATTTTTAAAAACAATTGTTTTAATAATATATGTTTTCCAAACTGTTTTTGGATAGTGTACCTAGCTTGATCAAGTCAAAGATGGTACTTCTCATACCAAATCTGATCTCCAAATTGTTAATAAAAATGTTAAATCTTGGAGTATCAAGAAAACTATCAAAAATTTTACAGCCTAATGAGGGAGATACAGAAGTAAGGTGCTGTAATACAATGTATTGCAGAAGTGTGTACAAGGTACAGTGTGAGCAGTGAGGAAAGACAAGTAAATCTTTGGGGGAGTTAGGGACTGCTTCTTAGAAGAGAGGACTCTCCAACTGAGTTTTTGGTTTGTTTTTTTTTAAAGATTTTTTATTTATTTTTTTGACAGAGAGAGACAGCAAGAGAGGAACACAAGCAGGGGCAGAGGGAGAGGGAGAAGCAGGCTTCCCATGGAGCAGGGAATTTGGGAGTTGAGCTGATTAACTTCTATAAGATGTGGGGCTCGATCCCAGGACCCTGAGATCATGACCTGAGCCTAAGGCAGACGCTTAACGACTGAGCTACCCAGGCACCCCTCTCCAACCGAGTTTTAAAGAATGAGTAAAAATATCACTGATAAACACATTCATGGAAGAAAGGAAGGGCACATCAGAATCTCTCAGGATATACTAGTTTAGTATGCACTCCAATTCCCGAGGATTATCGAATTAGATACAGAGAATAACATGATCGAATGTGCATTTCAGAAAGTTTATGCTGATAACGCAGTGGAGGGCAGGCCAGTCTGAAGGCCAGGAGAATAACAAAGTGGCAAAATAGATCCAAGAGAATGATGGCGATTAACACACACACTGTTTCCAGATTTAGGGAACACAAAGATGAATAAGGTTTATACTGAAGGACCTGATAATCAACTGCAAGCGTTAGCTGTGAAAACAAATTCTTGGTTTTCTAGTCATCAGTGGAAATAGATTGCCTTCTTAATGGAAAAAGTAAATTAACTTTGCTTAGATAGGAAGAACTAGACAAAAAGTTCACTACCTGTCCTAGTGTCGGGGTCAGATACAGAGGAGATGGTCAAGGAACACCAGTGTGTTCCTTGGAGATATTTGTGAATCCTCACTCTGTACATTAAGACTGTCAGGCATAAGAGAGCTTATCTATTTAATTTTATGTATTTATACCACACATGATTCTACAGAGTGTATGATAAGAGTTAGGGGAAACATGGGCAGTAAAATAGTAACTTTAAATCAGTTTCTGATTGTTGACAATATAGTTACTGTAATAAACCGTTGGTTCAAATCTTGTATCCTGAAGAAATTATTAATAATGCTAGATTATCCTGTCTTCTTGTTTTATTAACATGTGGGGAGTGTCCATTGTGCAGAATATAAGCAAATTCATAGTACTACATTCTGTCTCTCTGTTAATGTCAGTCTTGAAACTCATTTCCTTCTGGTATGTTTCTGTATAATGTGAGAAATCAAAATGGAGAAAGGTATATAATTTTTCCCATTTGTACTGTTGTGCTTTAAAAGTACATATAGTAGTAATACTACTAAAATAGTTGGCATTTATATTACACTTGACAGTTTTTAAATTGCCATTATTAATACATCATCATGTTTTATTTTCAGATAGTGTTTAAATTATAAGGTTGTTTTCATGCACAGTATCTCTTTTGAGCCTTGTGATAGGTAAAACAAGAAATTATTATTCTCATTTCAGATATTAAAAAAAAAAGCAAAACTAAAATTCAAAGAGATTCTAGCTAACATAAAATCGAGTTGGGACTAGAACACAGATCCTTTGACTTAGTCACCTTCTACCAGGATGGGATTCCTTTTTCGGCCACTAGGTGGTGACAATTTGTTAAGACAAAACTGATAAAATTTAGGGTTTAACTTTGATCTAGGACGTATAGAACCTGACAAGTGATATAACCAGATTATAAGAATTTTGATAATATGAGCATTCTGTCAGAATTTTGAAGCAGGGAGAATCAAGTACTCCTGGAATTACACCTGAGTAATTTACATGGATGTTCTAAATACCTATCGTGAGAGAGATAGTTAAGGGAATTATGGTCTATTAATACAATTGAATGTTATGTAACGATCAAATACTGTATGTACACATATAAGGAACTTTATGAGTGTGTGTTCAATGAATAAAATTATGGATTTTGTAATTCTGTTGAAAGACTTAAGTCAGTATGATATCGAAGAAAAAATAAGGTACAAAAATTATACATGTTGAGTGTTTAACTATTAAAATGAACTTTTAAAAACCTGTCAGAATTATGTATGAGTAGTGAAATTTTGGATGACTCGTTTTATTTCTTTCTGTATGGTGAAAACACTTTATACACTGGATATATATCAGTGTATTAATTTTATAATATTTAAAATAAAAATGAAGGGATAATTGGAATGACCAAGATGAAGATTAGCACCAAAATTTCCAGGCTCCCTTTGTCCTGACCTTATACAAGTTTCTTCTGAAGCTCTTTCTTGGCCTAAAACTTGAGAATGATAGCAGATTCCTACTTTCTTTTCACATATGTATGCCTTTGTTAAACAACTTGTGTTTCTTCAACAACAATGAGAACTTTAAAGGCTTGGAACTCCTGTTCCAACAGCTTTTTCTGGAAGATGATAAGTATTTTGTTTACCCTATAAATATCAGAGAAAATAGACAAAGATATATTCCCAAACTTTTTGAGACTTTATCACAGTTCAGTCTGAATAACTATAAAACATAAGTTAAATGGAAGAACTGTTGAAATTTGAAGGGAGGGTAGATTTTATTACATTCTAAAAATCCTGATGGTAGACTTGAATTTGTAAGTATTTTTTTTCCTCTGGGTTTTGTTTTCAGATAGATTAGTTTTCCCAGTATAGTTTTTTTATACATTGTTTCTGTTTTATTTTATTTAAAGAGTTCATAAAAGCTAGGTTTATTATTTTTTTAACATGTTTTATTCAGCTTGTTAATCTTAAATATATGTTGAAATGTTAACTCTTGACGTTTTAATACTTTGCCAGCAACTATAAATATACATTATAACCATTACCTACAATGAGTTTACTATTTGGTATTTACTTATTGAACAGTATATTTTATATTGCATTTTAGACATTTAGATGGAAATTGAATTCAAATAACTAGTCTTTTGTGTTAAATTTCCTTCTATTAGAAAAAAATATACAAAGTCCCTTTTCATAGTAAGTTGGGATGCTAAAGGTGATTGTATTATCAAAGATGACTGGTGAGAAGTTGCATTACCTCACAAGATTATAATTGGGTAAGGGACTTAGATTAAATCTTCAAATAATAAGATTTCAATGAGTACATTTATTTTCACTGTAAATTATAAGTATTGAACATGAGGGTCAATGTCTGCAGGATGCATTTATGTTTGTTTGTAATGACATCTCAGATGTGGGAAAATGTTTTCTTTCTTACTTTTGGTTTTGTTCTTGTTATAGGCTGGTTTCATTCAGGGAGCTCTGAAACCACACTAAGTGATTAAGTTACCCTGGTCAATAAAAATGAAATGTTGGAGGGGGAGATTTAATCTGTAAAATTTTCTCAATATGGATGGTTTTAAAATAATTTTTTAAGTTATTTTTGCTTGCTAATCTGTTTCATTCACCTTTTATCTTATGATCTTTAAATCTCTATCATATTAAAAGATCACATTTAATGATCCTAGCCTCAACATCTCTTTATGAAATGTTTTCATTTTGCTCCATTTATGAATTGTGAAGCTTTTTTCAATTATTGGTGCAGCTTAGATTACCTAGAACTTCATTGTCCAATGTGATAGTCCTTAGCACATGTGACTATTTAAACTTAAATTTAAACTAGCTAAAATTAAATAAAATTAAACATTTAGTTCCTTAGTCACACTGGTCATATTTAATATATTCCTTAGGTACATTTGGCAAAAATACAGTTCAAGCTCTTGGATTTCTCCAAAAAGTAAAAACTTTGGTCCTACAGCGTTGGTATCTATAGCATATGGATTTCTTTTAAATCATGACCGTATTTTCACTTTCTGTTCTTACCCATTTTACCTAATCCTGAATTGTCTGCCTTGCAGCTATTGATACTTTTCTAAGACTATGATTCTCATACATTTGATTTATAGGTAGAAGAGCTTTTAAAAATTAGACATATACTTTGAGATTGTGTTAAAGGGTCAGGGGCTGACTTTAGGAATCTTTATTTTTAAGGAGCCAGATTTAGGAATCATTGGCCTGGGGCACACTAACCATTCACTCCTGCTTTTTCTAAACTTTACTTTTATATCCAGTCAGATCACCAAAGAGCCACGTTCCCTGATGATATAAATTTGTCCCCTTGCAGAAATATTCTTACCGAACCACAACCAATGTTTATTCGTTTATTCAGTAAAATACTTACTAAGCGCCTGCTATGTGCCAGGCACCGTTCTAAGTGTAGGGACGGTACACCAGTGAATAAAACAGACAAAAATTGCTGTTTGCATGAACCTTATAGACTACTGAACGTTAAGTCTTTCTGTCCCAGACTTACATAAAAGAGTCAAGAACAGAAAATGCTGTATGTAAAATGTCTGGTTTTGAATTTTATGTTTAATAAAGATCTCCTTGATAAATTCCACCCAGGAATTCAGTGCTAGTAGAAGCTTCTAGTAGGATTTGGCATGATTCCTTCTGTTAGAGAATGTTGTCTTGCTACAGGGAAGCAGTTAGAAGACCAGCCGCACCCCTAATTTCTGCTGCCTCCCCATATTATGGTCTGTGTCTCTCTCTCTTTCGTTCCTGATCTCTCATTCTTCCAGCAACCCCATCTCTCCCTCCCTCACATTTTCCCCTCATTTTAGAGATGTAGTTTTATTGTGAACAGTGTGTTTGGTTATAAGCAACCTAGAATTCATTTTGTAAGTAAATTGGAAAAAGGGGAGATCTAAAGCGATGAAGGAAGTAAGCATTTGCTAAGATTGGTTCTTTGAACTTGAAGGAAGGCTGCAATTGTATTCTGGGAGATAGGGATTCTTATTCTTAAACGGAAAGTAGGCTTCTGTATTCACAGTAACTGTAAACTTTGGAAGTCCTTGCTCTTTGACTTTTACAAGTTATTATTGAAGCATTTGTATATAATAGATTTAAAAACTTGGTGGAAACCCTGGGGCATCTGGGTGGCTCATTTGGTTAAGTGTCTGCCTTCGGCTCAGGTCACGATCCCAGGGTCCTGGGATCAAGCCCCACACCACCTCCCTGCTCAGTGGGGAGTCTTCTTCTCCCTCTCCCTCTGCCGCTCCCCCTGCTTCTGCTCCCTCTCCCTCTTCCTCTCTCTCTCTCTCAAAATCTTAAAACAACAACAGCAACTTGGTGGAAACCCTAAGGATCATCTAGTCCAACTATCTAATCTTACTGGAAATGAGATCCTGGGTTTTAAATAATTTACCCCAAGGCAACTGCTAGAGTGTCACTGGTAGGATTAAAACTCAGTTTCCCTTTATTTCACTGTGGTCCTCTTTCCACCTGACTTTAAATTAGAAAATGTTTCGTGTGCCTTTAAATATGATAAATTTAAGAGATGTTCGTAAACTTTTTATTACTTTCATCCTATAATATATGGTTTCTAAGAATTCAGCTAAACAGACTTTTATTGAATTGCCACCGTGTACTCACCACTGGGCACGGAAGATGAGGAAGCCAACTCCTCGGCACATGCGCACCATAGAGTGGGGACACTTTGCTGAGCTCCTCATAAGCCTGCAACCACAGTGTGCTGATGGAAGAAAGAACTGTTTCTTACCCTCAAGGATTTCAAACTCTAGAGAACTAACTTAGAGTTGCTAAATTAAAACTTGATAAGAATTCTATTTCAGAGTGTTTGCTTTATAACCCACATACTGTATCCCATAGCAAAACTTGAGAAGAAAAAGAGCAGTCTATAACTGGAACTGTAACAAAACCCAGGAAGTTTCTCATTCTGTTTACTTACAATGAGAGTTTACCAGAAACACTCATCTTGTCTGGGGCATGTCCTGTTGATCAGTGTACGCATTCACAGGTAATGTAGTCCAGTGGTTTTTAAACTTTTTGGGAATCTGATGCACATATGCGACTTTCACACTCAACTTTAAGATGTGTATGCTGCCTCCTCCCCTGCCAAGCCCGTTCATGATCTCTCATCAGACGTATCTGTGTCTGTGGCTGGTGGGGGGGGTTATTTTGAAAGAGACTTTCAAGTGGTCCTCATCCATGGTGAACTTCTGCTACTGATGAGACCCTATTATTTCTTTCTGGTATGTTGAAAACCACAGATGTAGTATTTATCATGCACTGTCATTATTTACATCTTACGTACTTCTTAAAAATCTGAACTTCACAAGCCTAGTAATCTTCACTCATACATTGTATCCTGGGTCCAAAATGATATCGGCCTGCCCAGTAATATTATTAGACATTATTAAATAAATAAATAAAATATAAAAATAAAAAAATTTAAAAGCAGTTCTATTTTAATAAATACTGGAGGATAGTAGAGAGTACATTAAGGTCTGTTGCAAGCAATCTGGATTCCAAAAGTCCTAGCTTCACAGCTATAATTAGGGGCGCATCCTTAAGGAAGCACCTAATCTTGGGCCTGGTTCACTTCATCCGTAAAAGGAGATTGTAGTAAATTCAAATTTATAGTCTCTAAGGACTCAGCTTTACACTTTGTTAAGTGAAATAAAGCAGGCATCTGGAAATGAGATCTGGATTCTACACCAATGTATATTTTTATATTTCCACAAGTGTGTGGCTGTGTGATTTACTTTCTATACTTACTTCTCACAAAATGTAAATCGGACACCTTTTAACTCTCACTCCAGCGGGGGCATAGCATTCCAGGTCTCTAGCCTGCAGTTGGGCCACCGCGTCCTATACCTATCTCCATATTCTGTGACGTCTCTGGTGCTCCCCTCGAGGACAAGGGCCCATGTATGTAGTACATGTCCTGCTGAAGGGAGCACGGGGACCGTGCATTTTAGTCTGCATATCTCCAGTGGCTAGCACGGTGCTCGGGCACATAAAAGACAATAAAAATTTGTTAAGTGAGTAAATTATTTTTTAGCTCCTCTGAAAAAGTTTGTATAGGTACGTATGTTTTAATTATGTTTTAATTACACCATCGTAAGTCGGTTTCCAAAACGATATTGTAATTCAGAGATATTTTAACTAGCTCACCAAATTTTTGATCATCTTCCCTAAAAGATCACTAAACATCTATTATATGGCAGGCCCTAGAAATAGAACTCCTCATGGGTCTCGGAGCTTGGCAAGTAAGACAAAAAGATGCATGTTATTAATTCTGGTGGCAGAGTGAGGACTCCTATAATACAAGTATAAGCAAAATGTAAGTAGACATTAGAAGTTTGAATAACACTTGTGCTATGACTCATATCTTGGAATTATGATAAGTATTTTAGTCAGTAAGTATGATTTCTTTAATTCCCAGCTCTTTTTATAACAAGTCTCTTTACCAGTGATGACATAGATGAACCAGTGTTACTTACTCATTGCAAGTATTTTTTTAATGAGCTAGAAAGTAGACTAAGTTGCTTTTTAGCACTGTCTCTCTCTAAAGGTCTCCAAATATTTTAAAACATGCGTGGAAGCCTGACACAGATGGATCTTGTTCTAAATTATTGTCTCATATATTCTGCTTTTTCTGATAAGTGAATTTTTGCTTCTTTTAGGAGGATTTTCTATGGGAGGGTGCATGGCAATGCATTTAGCATATCGAAATCATCAAGATGTGGCAGGAGTATTTGCTCTTTCTAGTTTTCTGAATAAAACATCTGCTGTTTACCAGGTAAATTTTTAAAAACAAAACAAAAGCAGGCATGAAATATTCACACATTGAAACTAAAAATTGATAATTAAGCAATAACGATTGCTGCACAGAGCACTGCTGGAAATCCATCCCCAATTAGTTAATATTAAATATTCCAGCTGGTCATTAATGTTCAGGAAATGCCATAGAAAGAGTATTGTTAAGCACAGTGTCAAAGGGGAAAGGATAAAAAGAATCTATGTAAGATACATATGTATCCCTTACACATAATAAAAATACGGGTGATTATAGCAAGGTTTGTTTATTATGTCCCGAATGTAATCAAAACAAAGACTCACCTTCCCGATACCTGTTACATAGCAACATGCTAATATATGAATACAGTACCTGAGAGCATTGTAACTTCCTGCCTGAAGTAGAAGCAGCAGATACAGAAATGAAAACTAGACTGTAATTTTTCCCTTGATTGTCCCTGCCTTCCTCCGTCCTTGCACCCTGCGTGAAGAGGTCTGTCTGACCGAGTCTCACAGTCTCTTCAGGAAGCCCTCTGACCATGTTTGAGACGGTCCTCTATGGAGTCACTGCTGGTCGCATAAACTAACTGCAGCTCACGTGATGCTGCAACCAGCTGAGCCCCCAGCTAGGACCACCAGGGTACACCTTAGACTGCACCACGACTGCTGCTTTTCTCCCTTGGAATATTGAAGCTTGGGTAAAATTGCAATTTTTCTGCCCTGTGTGATTTCCCAGAATGACGTTCTTAAATGAATTTCTTAAACATTCCCATTTCTATATCCTGTTCTCTAGGCTCTTCGGGAAAGTGATGGTGTGCTCCCTGAATTATTTCAGTGCCATGGTGCTGCAGACGAGTTAGTTCTTCATTCTTGGGGTGAAGAGACAAACTCAATGTTAAAATCCCTAGGAGTGAGCACGAAGTTTCATAGTTTCCCGGGTGTTTACCATGAGCTAAGCAAAGCTGAGCTAGAAAAACTGAAGTCATGGATTCTTACAAAGCTTCCAGGAGAACTGGAAAGGCAAAGTGAATGAATCAAGGTTGATTTGTTAAGCTACATGTCATGCCTCTGCGAAAAGTGGTTTTTACTGCCAAATTACAATTTGATAAATGATAATTAAAATATTAATAAATATGAAGTGTACTGATTTATTTAGTAGTTATTGAGATGCTTAACACCACAGATGTAGCATCGTCTTATTAATGGTAAATATTTAGACAAACATCTGTGGATTGTTTTTCAGATACATTTGTAAATGGAGATCTTTTGAGTAATTAAATATTTAAATTTAAAAAATAATGTAAAGTGGGTTTAAGTAAGGGCAGTGAGAAGACATGAAGAGGCTTAATATGGCATTTTATTTAAAAGTGTCCTATTTTGTTCCCAAATATTTGGGAATATTTTAGATACATTTGTTACCGATTTCTAATTTAAAGCCATTGTGGTCAGAGAGCATACTCTGTTACTATTTTGTCTATGTTCATGAAGGCTATTGGTCTGTAGTTTTTTTTGACCCCATAAAATGAGTTGGGAAGGGTTTTCTCCTCTTCTATTTCCTGGGAGAAATTGTATAAAATTGGTATTAATTTTTTCTTTAAATGTCTGTTGGAATTCTCTAGTGAAACCATGTGGCCCTGGAGATTTCTGTATACTGTACCCTTTTAGCTCATCACATTCTACCTTCAAGTTCATTATACCACCTCACACTTAGTATAAGGACCTTCCGTTTTTCCCTTCCTGGTCTTAATGCTTTTTTTCCCACTTGTAAATATGCTATAAATAGCATGTACCATAAATCTGACAACATATTACAACTATCTTATTTAAAGTCCGTTTTCCTTTAAATCAACTTAAATAATGAGGAAAACATCTTATATATCTACCTGTGTAGTTACCACCTCCTGTGCTCTTCAGTTATTTTTGTGCTGATATGTGTTTCTGGTATCCTTTTCATTCTGCCTGAGGGACATCGTTTAACTAAATAATTCCACTGTAAATGTGCTGTTAATGAATTCTTTCAGCTTATATGTCTGAGGAAGCCTGTGTTTTACATTTGTTTTGAAAAGGTACTTTTCACGGAGTATGAAATTTTGGATTAACATTTTTTTCTTCAGTATTTTAAACATGGTGTTCCACTCTCTTCTTGCTAACTTTATTTCACACAGTATATCTGTTGTTATTATCTTTGTTTTTCTGTATCTAATGTTTCGTTGTGTTTTTGTTTTTGTTTTTTTTTACTCTTGATGTTTTTAAGAGTTTATCACTGATTTTGAGTAATTTGATTGTGATAGATATTGGTCTGGGGGTTCATGTTTCTTATCTTTGTGGTTCCTTCTCATCTTTTTGGGTGGTTCTTTCTCTGGTTTCGGATAGTCTGCTTGCACATGTGTGTCATAAGTACTCTGCTGAATAGTCCAGGTAAACTGTGTCTAGGTGTCTGGAGTTCTCTTTCTGTGCAGCTCGCTCTTCTCTGGTACGCCATCCTACAAATTCTAGCCATCCCAGTCTACTCAGATTCTTAGCTCTGCTTCCCAACACAGGAGTTCTCCAAGCTCTGCATGAAGTGCTCCTCTCAGCTCTGTGGCCTGGGAGTTCTCGAAATGGCAATAAGCTGGGGCAGTCATAAGGCTCACCTTGTTTCCTTCCCCTTCTGTCAGAGACCACTGACCTTTATTGCCTGATGTCCAGTACTTTGAAAAACTTAGTTTCCAGGATTTTGCCTTTTTTGTTGTTTCAGATGAAAGAATAAATTCATTTCCTATATTACCTCAATGGCTGGAAGCTACACTAAATTATCCTTTGAAGTTTAATTTTTTTAATTCTTTTATATCCAGTTTTTCCAGTGCTCTTCATTCCTTAATGTAGTTTCAGATTTCCATATGATATCATTTTCCTTCTGCCTGAAATACTTTAACGTTCATGATAGAGCGGGTCTGCCACTATTAAATTCTTTCAACTTTCGTATGTCTGAAAAAGTCTTATTTTGTCTTCATTTTTTTTTTTTTTAAGATTTTATTTATTTATCTGAGACAGAGAGAATGAGAGACAGAGAGCATGAGAGGGAGGAGGGTCAGAGGGAGAAGCAGGCTCCCCGCTGAGCAGGGAGCCCGATGTGGGACTCGATCCAGGGACTCCAGGACCATGACCTGAGCCGAAGGCAGTCGCTTAACCAACTGAGCCACCCAGGCGCCCCCTTGTCTTCATTTTTTAAAGATACATAGAATTCTAGGTTGACAGGGTATTTTTTTTCCTTTCATTACTTTTAAGATCTTACACTATTCTAGTTTGCATTTCTTTCTGCTGCTTTTCTAATCTTTTTTTTCTTCCTCTGACTGCGTTTACAATTTTCTCTATCTTTAGTTTTAAGCAGTTTGATATTATGATGTGCTTTGGTGTTGTTTTCTCCATTTTTCTTGTGCCAGGTGTTTGTTGAGTTTCTTCTTTTTAGATTGTAGGTTTATAGTTTTCATCAAATTTAGAGACATTTTGGCCACTGCATTTTCAAATATTTGTTTGCCTCTTCCTCTTCTCTTTTTTGGGGGACTTTAGGCTTACTGGTGCTTATTCCTTTTTTTTTTCCTTTTTTTTTTTTTCATTCTTCCGCTCTGCATTTCATTTTGGATAGTTTCTATTGCTTATCAAGTTCATTCATCTTCTGCATTGTTTGTCATTAATCCTACCCACTTTATTTTTTATCTCAGATACTGCACATCTCTAGAAGTTCTATTTTTATTTGTTGCATTTTATATTTAATATGCTTATTCTCCTCCTTGAATATATGGGATATAGTTAAATAGCAACTATAATAGTCTTCTTTATTCGGTCCCTCATCTCTGTCATTTGTTAGTTTCTATTGATTAATTTCTCTTTCTACTAAGGATGATACTTTCTTGCCTCCTTCCTAGGCCTCATGATTTTTTGTTAGATCCCAAGCACTGTGAGTTCTACCTCATTAAGCACTGGGCTATTTGCATTTCTATAAATAGGAGCTTTGTCACTGAACGCAATTAAATTACCTGGAAGGTACTTAGAAACAGTTTGAGCCTTTCAGCCTTCCTTTTAAGCTTTCTTAGGAGGTTCCAGAGCCCTGTTTCTCCAGGACTGATTTTGCCCCACTCCTCAAGCAGCGCCTTGTGGGTACTCCAGCAGACACTTGCTGGACTGTGAGGTTCACAGTCTGGCTAGTGTAACACAATCGTCCCAGCCCTCTGTGAGCCCCAGTGATTGTTTCCTCTGTTCCTCGTGGGTCACCCTCCCCTCAGACACCTCTCTCTGATGGTTAGTGCTGGAGTTGGGGTGGGGGGGAGGATCTCTGCAGATCTGTGGCTCTCTCATACTCTGCTCCGTGAACTCTAAGCTCCTGGCTCTCCTGGCTCCCTCTGGGTCTCCCTCCTCACACTGCAGCCCGGAAACTTTTCACACACAAGCTGAGCATTTGTTATTCTTAAGGAACTGCCCTGTACTGCCGGTGTCCAGTATCTGAAAGCACACACATGTTTCAGCTGTTGAGCTATTTCAGGTTGAAGAATAAGTCTGATCCTTGTATCTCCATCTCGGTCATCTTGGTCATAAGCAGAAGTCCCTTTATTTGTCTTGTATTTAAAGTTATCAAATCTAAATGTGAAGAGGAAGGGTAGGAGAGAGAAAGACTGATAAAATTTAATAAAATCCAAAATCCCTTTGCAGAAGACTGGGCAGGGTTTTAATTATCCCAAGCTTTTATTGACCTTCAACTCCTTAAACTTTTAAATGCCTTGGCTTGAATATACACAGTATCACTCATGTATAAAACCCTTATGGCTGCAATTTACCCTAAGAGTACCACATATGTATGGCATAAAGGAGGGTATCTGGTCTATACATTTCAAGTGTATACATCCCAAATATAGTGTAAGGAAAGGAATCCAGATTTTTTTTTTTTTAAACACTTGTCCTGTCACTGAGTAATCATGTATTCTGGCATAAGCCCAGCCCCTGCCACGGTATACTCTTCTGTGAAATTGTTGTCTGAAGATCAAGCTATATAACATGTGTAAAAGACTGTAATAAAATATGTTAAACAAATTTAAGGTGTTACTAGTATTTGTTAGTATGGTTCTAAATCCATCTCCACAAATACATCCATGCATGGAGGATATATCTAAAATTTTATGTGGCTATAACGTTCAATCCAATTCTCATGCCTCCCCATTGGGCTAGTAGGATATCCGCTGTGTTATCGTGAGCAGCATGTTCAGGGGAGATCCTCCAGGCTCCAGTTCTCACTCACTAATCTTGAGGTACCTATTGTCCATATGCATGTGGTCTCTTAAAGCCAGGTTTTTGGAAAATATATGCCAAGGCTGGAAACACCAGGGCTTAAGGTATCCTCCTAAAGAAACCACTCAGTTGGGCGCCTGGGTGGCTCAGTTGGTTAAGTGACTGCCTTCAGCTCAGGTCATGATCCCAGAGTCCTGGGATCGAGTCCCACATCGGGCTCCCAGCTCAGCGGGGAGCCTGCTTCTCCCTCTGACCCTCTCCCCTCTCATGCTGTTTCTCTCTCTCAAATAAATAAATAAAATCTTTATTAAAAAAAAAAAAAAAAAAAGAAACCACTCAGTCATTCCTTTCATGTCCCATCCCAAATCTCTCTGTTGCTTTACCCACAGAAACATTTCTGAAGGCAAGGGAATTGAAATAGCTGTGGTACTTTCTTACATGGGAGAAAAAAAGTGGCAAGAAGAAGAAAATGTACATCAGTATCACAATAAATTATTATATGTTTATGTTAGGGAGACTGGAATTTTGCAAGGGAGGAGAGATAAATCTAGGATACGAGTGAAGGGAGACTTGCACTTTTTACTCTTTTGTTTGAATTTTTATGGTGTGCTTTATTACTTTCATGATCTGTAAGTGAAGCAAAATGTTGATTGCTAGTATTTTTTCTCAGCTGAAATCTGAATAAGAAAGATCATCATCAGTAGTAAGGAGCTTAAATGTATTCTTTATAGGAAGTTGAGTATTTTAATTGATGTATAACAAAATGAGCTGAGAACAAAATATAAAGCAGAATGACAATTTGGCTATTGATAATGTGTGGTACTTTGATATGTAAAAGAGAATGTCCATATATCATTTAGCCAGGATGTATTTAAGCAAAAAGTCTTTATCATATAAAAGGGATTTCTTGATTTATAAGAGGACAGAATTACCAAAGCCATGCAAACATTTCAATACCAAAAGCATGCAGATACTTCAAGAAAATTCAGATTATATGATACATAAAGTCGGTTCATAAGACTTTGACTTGGAGTAATTTTAACACATGAAAAGTTAGAATTGTATTTACAGAGAAATATGCTGTTGTATGTATTTTAATTTTACTTCCCAGTTTGCCCTTTAAAAATATGTTTCTGTGGGTGTACACATGTAAACTCTTCTGAAGTAGCCTTAGCATATTCCTACAGTGAGGGTAAGATGTGTGTGATATCTCTATCATATTTGTTAAATTCTGCCATTTAGCTGCAACCGAATTTGTTCCATACAACATTGAATGAAGACTGCTATGAACAGGACTCTACAAACCTCAAAGAGTTAGTGATTATCTTTTTGATCTTAGGCCATATCAATGAAAAAATAAATTCCTATCTGTGAACCAAAATAAATTTGAATCCCTTGCCTCCTTTTGGCTAAGCAGCCTCCCAGAAGGTGTACCAACCAAGCCAACCTGTCATTGTCATTAGGAAAAAGAAGAATCATACTCAGGAATGATCAGGAGGGGGACACCTGGGTGGCTCAGTCGGTTAAGTGGCTGCCTTCACCTCAGGTCATGATCCCAGGGTCCTGGGATCAAGTCCCGCATCGGGCTCCTTGCTCAGCAGGGAGCCTGCTTCTCCCTCTGCCTGCAGCTCCCCCTGCTTGTACTCTCTCTCACTCTATCTCGCCTATGCTCTCTCTCTCTTTAGCAAATAAATAAATAAAATCTTTAAAAAAAAAAAAATGATCAGGAGGAATCCTGAATTTTCAAAACCGTTCTGTATAATCTCCCAACACTTTCATTCTGACTCTAATTCAGAAAACAGCTGAGAAGAGATGATCCCTTTCTGAAGACGATTGCATTCATCAACCAAACTGCCTTACTAGGGTGTACGGACAGGAAGAAAGTGACAGAAGTAGAGCCAGACATTTTTGAGTCAGTTCTGGAGGAGAATGCCCCAAAGCTCCATAATACCAGATCCCAGTGAATTGCAGGGAATGTGAAAAGCCCATTAAATACTTAACCATCAGCCCATTTTTTAATTGTTTTGTGATAAAAGGCACACCATTGTCAGGTTGGAAGTGGTCCAGAAATATAAACCAAAAATGTCACACAGATGACTTTCACGAGCCACAACAGTGTGGCCGGTGTAAGCTTATCAGACTGGAAGAGCAACATATAACCTGAAAAAGTGTTACTAGCCATGAGGCACCACTTACAGCCCCAAGAAGAGGTCAAAGATCAGTTGTAATTAATGCGTTAGGAGCAAGGACGGGCATGCAATGGTAGCCTCTGATTTTCAAACAGGATCTTTTACTCTGTACCCAGTGGAATGGTTGATGTGTTACCATGTCTGGTATGACGATGGTTCAGGTAAGCAACAGTGGCAGTCTGGGTGGTGCAGACCCAACCAGCAGCTTGATTCCAGTCAGTTTCAGCAGGAAATAGGTCCATCTGCATGAGTGACCCAGAGGGTTCGATCAGCAGTCACTCTGTGTTTCCATAGTGAGCAGTGCCACAGAGGGGTGTCATTAATCTTCCAGTCTATACTTTTCCAAGTGACAGTCCAAACAGGCCGTGGCAACAACCCCAGAGTCAGTAAAAATATGAGGTTTACCAAGGGTAGTGTTTGTCATGTCAGAGCTGTAAGAACAGGCTTTTCTGCCCGCTGAGTGGAATGACCACGGCCATTTTCAGGTCTGAGCAGTTGGCCCTGAGGCTGAACAGTTGCAGCTGCCCAGTGGACACCATCCGATTTCAGCTTAGCCAGACCATCAGGGAAGCAAGCCCCAGCACTGAGGGAGACTCTGGGAACCGAGGGCCCCACTGAGCCAGCGACTTTGCTGCAGGTGGTGGAGAGGGACGGCTATAATTTTTTCACGTGGAGCCAAGATGCCGTGGAGGCCAGGCTGGCTGCATTCTTGAATGTACCATTTCCATTACTGGATCCTTTTCACTCTGTTAGTCATTGAGTCTGAGTCCATCCACCCCAAAATAGAAATAGCAGGTTATAGTCACAGCTCCCCCCCCGGAAGTCAGGCACTCGGCTTCAATAAGAGCCCCAGGAAACTAAGAGCTGCTTCTCGAAAGAGGCAAAACTGGTAGCTATGTTGAGGAGGCAATGAGTCCAAACCCCAAGGGGCATCACCGAGTGGAGGTCACCTCCCTTTGCCAGAGGTTCCAGTTGGCAACAGTCAATCATGGAGACTTGTAGCTCAAGGGGATCCCTGAAGACGGAGGGCCCCAGATGTATTAGTATTCTCTATACCCAGCTCTTCCCAATCAGGAGAAGCCCTTTTGGTACTTAGGAGTATTTGCATATAAGCATGTAAAACACCAATACCAATTCTGCATTCAGCCCTGGAACCCAGAACAGCAATGCATTAACACAGAGGCTCCACACCCAAGTTCATGCTAACTTGCCTTCCCCAACTGTGAGCTCTGCCCCGATCCCATCAGTTGAATTTGGGCATCCCATCAGCACATGGGACCCAGTAAAATGGTAATTCAGGTGTTGGTATCCACCAGAGCCACAAGAGTGTGAATCCCTTTCCTTCCCAATATTCCCCAACACACACGATAGATTGTGGCCTTTCATCCCTTTTGGGGAGAGGGAGATGTCACCCTGACCCTAACCTCCTTTCTCCTTAAACCAGCTGAGGTCAGTGAAAGGAGAAGGGCTGGGTCGCAGGGGTGCAGAGAGGGAGAGGACACCACACAGTAAGCAAATCACGTCTCAGTTTTGAGAGTCATGGCAGTTGTTTGCAAAAATTTATTTCAATTTCAGTTTCCCACCCTTCGTGGAATCAACCTCATCAGCACTGTAAGCCAAATCTAGGACAATAAGAGCTTTAATACCAGTCAATGCCCTCTCTGTGGTTTCCCATGGGAAATTATTTTAGGGAAATGTTCTGAGGCCCAAAGCTTCCTTAAAGCAGGTAGAGCCCACTGCAGAAAAACAAAACAAAGCTCAGAGGCCTTTTACCGCCATCTGCAAATGGATCTAGGTTGGCATGATAGACTGCAGGACAGGCTGAGCCATAAGACGTCCCAGTTGTTCTGTCCCTCCTTAACAACCATCCTGCACGCCATCCTCCATCTTCCAGGCCAACCGGCGAGAGTTCTAAAGATTTGCCTGGTCTCTGCATGTAGGGATTGTGAATTTCCCTGCTTTCACACTCAACACTGCAACTGTTTTTGAAAGAGGACAGAACCTTCTGCCCCTTGAGCATACTTGTTAGCACTCGTTATTCTGAAGGGGTGGGCGCAAGGCAGTCCTCCCACTTGGAGGAGAATTAGCAACGAACAGGGCACCATTTGGGTCCTCAGCCTATAATCGCTTCCCTAAATTCTCCTCATTAAGAGGAAATAAGATGGAAGACCATTTATTGCCCAATTGACCATACGGATTTGGTCGATATGTTTGCAGCTGTTTCCCATGGTCTGACTTCATGTTCTGTTTAACCACCCTGCAAAGCCTTCATTCCTTTTTAGTACTCCAGTATTTCAGAAAATGAGTGAAATTTCATTTGAAATATTGAGTGGACTTTTAAAAAAATGTAAAATCTTATTTTAAAGTATATTTTCTTTGTGCTGCCCTTAACGTTATTACGTGCATTACCTTTGTGATCTTATATAGGCCTTTGTTTTGGATTGGTTGTGAAAGCCATGTAAAATTTTTAGATTGAGAATAGAATTAATGGTTCTATGATAAATGGTGCACATCCTGTTTTGAAGAAATATTTCGGGCAGAATGTCCATAAGAGACTTATGTTTTTGCCAATAATTTGGTTCACAGCATCTAGGATCATCCTTCCTTCCTTCCTTCCTTCCTTCCTTCCTTCCTTCCTTCCTTCCTACCTTCTTTCCTTCCTTCCTTCTTCTTTTTCTTTCTTTCTTTCTTTCTTTCTTTCTTTCTTTCTTTCTTTCTTTCTTTCTTTCTTTCTTCTTTCTTTCGTCTTAAAAAGTGATGAGCAAATTTGATGCCTTTGCATCTTATTTTAAATTCATTTTAGGGGTGATTTCAACATAGCTTGTTACTTCATATTATAACAAATTAATAATTGGGGTTTTTGTTTGGTTTGGTTTAGTGTTTCACTACCTACTCTTACAGGCATAGTATTAGTTAAAAATCATTCTGTTTTCATTTTCTATTTCCCTCTTTCTTCCCACCCTAATTTTTTCTAGTCAGTTGTTGGCTTGTCCAATTGTAACTAGAGATACACTTGACATATTAGTTACTTGATGTATTAATTTTGGCCACTTCTGGTATGCTTTCTTTTGCCAATGAAATTATTGAAATTGAAAAATTGGGTGGGGGTGTCTATGAGAGACGGAAGTCTTTCCCCTGGGCATTAAGTATTAAGCCAGTTTCTCTATCACATAACAAGAGAGAAGTGTTAAAACCAAAGTTCATGGCATGCGACTGGCAGAAGCAAATAAATGGTTCCCTTTAAAATTTTCACTTCAACAGCAATAAATCTCTAGTTAAGTCTAAAAACCTGATTTTAAAATGGCAAACGAAAAATATATCGATTTCAAATAGTAGCTGAAATGCATTTTTTTTTTTTTTTAGGTTTCTTAATTATCCTGTGAAATGTGCAGTGGGTGTCAGGGCAGCTGCTGAGCATTGTCTTAGTTCTTCCATAGAATCAAAGAGTTTTTACTGCTGGAGGGAATTCAGAGATTATCATTTTACACATATGGAAACTGAGATCCAGAGCAGTTAAGCGATGTACTTCTAGTCCTGAATAAGCAGGGCTCGAACGTGATTTGTCTTTCTGATGCTCTTTCCACAGTGCTGAGATGCTCTAGTGGTGGTGTTAGCTACAAATTCACATAAATTTCAAATGTTTTAGATTCAGACCCATTTCCTTTCCTTTGTAGATATTTTATACACATGCTGCTTTTGGCTTCATTTCTCCTGTTTTGCTGAAAGAATGCAGGGGTCTCTCCCTCTGCCTCAATGTAATAGCAAGCCCAACCTAATTTTTAAGTCATGTTATAGATTTAAGAGTTTTTTTCAGGTTAGTAACCATTTTTATCAGAGTTCTAATTTCTGAATCCTATAGCCTGATTCAGTCTTTATCTTACTTGATATCTTCATAGGACTTGACACTCTGATTAACCCTGATTCTGGAAACGCGAACCTTCCAGTTTGGTTTTTCTTTTTTTTTTTTTTTTAAAGATTTTATTTATTTATTTGAGAGAGAGAGAATGAGAGACAGAGAGCATGAGAGGGAGGAGGGTCAGAGGGAGAAGCAGACTCTCTGCTGAGCAGGGAGCCCGATGTGGGACTCGATCCCGGGACTCCAGGATCACGACCTGAGCCAAAGGCAGTTGCTTAACCAACTGAGCCACCCAGGCGCCCCCAGTATGGTTTTTCTAGTGTCTGAGGGCTATTTCTCTGTCTCAATGGCTCCTTTACTGTGAGTCCCTTAATGTGGAGGCTTTTCTCGGTTCTGTTTTTCCTTTTTCTCTCTCTGGGTGATCTTCCACTTCTATAGCCTCAGACTGCCAGCTCCATACTTATGTCATTCTACCTTTAGTTCTCCTGCTAGCTCCACACCAATGTTTTGAACATCCTGCTGGAGCTCTCCAGTGACCCCCTGGCTGTCAGGCAGCCGCTATACCTTAAGTATGTTCAAAACAATGCAAAATGTTCACATTGATCAAATGTGTGATTTGGGTTAAAAAAGAAACCTAATCTCTCCCAGTTTGTTTTCCCAGCTGTAAAACGGGGTTGTTATCAAATTAAATGTGAAGAACTCAACACAGCAGTTGAGAAGTATTGCTTTGCTGTCCATTCCTGAGCTGCTTCTCCTGTTGTGATCTCTTTTAAAGGACTTCCCTCTACATAATAATGTCTTTGGGTTATACTCCACTCTTCCCCACCTCTCACCTTTGCATCATGTCAATTAACAAATGCTCTGATGTTCGATCAAAGAAGCATCTTTCCATTTGGGCCTTAAACCATCCTCAAAGTCTCTGTCTTAGTTCTGGTCTTATCATGCCTTTGGATGGGTCTCCTTGCCTCTGATTTCTTCCATCTATTCATTCTCCAACATGGCATCAGAGTTTTTGGCCTGTCCCACTACCTAACAACATCCAGCTGGCTTCCCAGTGTCTTCAGAATACAATTATAATTATAATTGTCTAACTAAGCAGTAAATCCCTTCACAGTCTGGTCCCTACCTCCTATTTCAGCTTTATCTTTTGCCCCTCTTTTCTCTCATGTCACAGTGCACATGAATAGACACACACACACACACACACACACAACTCCCAAGGCTTCTGCCACACCCAGATTCCCTTGACATGCCAAGGGAAGACAAGACTTTGCCTTCAGTATATCATTTCCTCCATTTGGAAGTCTCTCCTCCCTCAACTGACAAACTCCTAAATTTAAAACCTGTTTAAGACCCAGGTTTTGAGCAACTCAATGCCTCATCCAGTTATCTTTGGCAAAAGAAGTTGCTCTGTTTCCATGTTTCTATATGGGTTCTTTATATGTTGGTCCTCTACCCATTCCAAATTTTGATCTCAAAGGCAAGGGCTATATATTTGTTTTCCTCCTCAATACCTAGGACTATGGTTGGTACAAAATAGACATGTAATAAATAGATAACATAATTATCATTTCCTGCTGACTTCTTAACTAAGATTTCTTTGGATATTCTTTAGAATTTATTTTATAAGCCTCCAGGAATGTGGTCCTGTCTTCCATGTTAACTCCCCATGAGGTTAGATTTCATGTTTAAGAAGACAACATCTTGCAGCCAACATGTGGTGAAAAAGCAGCAAACAAAACCCACCAGTATGCATTCTGCTCGCCACCCAGCCTCCAGCAGATATGGGTCATCAAGCAATGGCATCCTTCCCTGAGAAGCCAGGTAGATTCTTCCTTGTGAACACAGTACTCCAAGAGCCACTATTAACTGAATGAAGTTGGTGGCTGATGTGGAACCTCATTGGGATAACAAGTCATTAGAAAACACAGGGTGGATATCGGATGACCTGAAATTCTGGTCCAGCTTTGTTGCTGACAGCTGTGAGATACACGTGATGGCACTTTATGTGGTGTCTTCCATGACATAAATATTCAGCAATTCATTGTCTATTAGTGAATGATGATTACTGAGCTATTTTTGCCTCATTTTCTCTACCCAAACAATAAGGCAAGTAATTTCCAAGCTACTTTTGATGGTTGGCGTAAGAATAAATGGAACGAGGAATGTGAATTAACTAGGAGAAAGTTTTAAATCATGAATAAAAAATAGTTTCATTGAGTTAAAATATTATGTACAATGAAGTAGTTAACTTGTAAAACTAATTTAGTATCTTACAGTTGAGTTATAAGAACTAGAAAGGTAGGATATACTGGTGTATATTTTTTAAAGTTTCAAATATATATGAAAAACAGTTCTAAGTATAGTACAAAGAACTTTTTTTTCTGAACTATTTGCAAAAAAATTGCCAACAAAATGCCTCGTCATCCTATAATACTGTGGTATTTCCTACAAACAGGAACATTCTAAAGTTCCATGGTACAACCATAATAATCAAGAAATTCAAAATAATGCATTACTGCTATCTAATCCTCATTAGATTAGACCTCCATTCAACTTTCACCAAATGTTCGATTATATCCTTTATAGCAAGAGTCCATGCCAGATCATACACTGTATTAAGTTGTTATGTTTCTTTAGTTGCCTTTGGTCTGGAGCAATTCTTCAGTCTTTCTTTAACTTGTATTACCTTAACATTCAAAGCTTTTAGGCCAGTTATTTTTGTAAACTGGATTTTTCTGATATTTCCCTATGATTATATTTAATTCCTCTCATGCAGAAATATAGAAGTGATAGTATATAGTTTTTATTGTATCCTATCAAGTGAGTCATGGTTTCAATTTATCTCATTACTAAAAATATTCACTTTGATAATTTTATCAATATCGTGACTTCACTATAAAGGATTACTCACTATAAAGTTATCCTTTTCCTTTTTGCAATTAATTAATAGTATTTTGTGATGAGCTTCTTGGAGACTGTGGCAGTATCTAATTCTTTTTTTTAATCAATGAATTTTTTTGAAGAACAATGTTAGCATTATTTATAAAGTTAATATACATCAACTTTTTAAATTTAAATTCGATTAATTAACATATAATGTATTATTGGTTTCAGAGGCAGAAGTCAGTGATTCATCAGTCTTATATAATACCCAGTGATCATTATATCATATACCCTCCTTAATGCCCATTACCCAGTTACCCCATCCCCCACCCCACCCCCTCCAGCAACACTCAGTTTGTTTCCTGATTAAGAGTCTCTTATGGTTCTAATTCTTCATGAAAGTTTTAATTTGTTTATTTACTTATATCAGAATCAACTCATGGCCTCATTTTTTATTCAGTGGGTTGTAATATGTCACAATAATACTTTATAAAACATTTTTTGATACTGACATTATCCCAGAATTGGCAATTTGGAACCTTTTTGAGTTGGCTTTGGTGTCATTTTTACATGTCCCTTTCATGCTTTGAAAATTGCATTATTTTACATCTCAAAAAAATGTATCAGGCTTATCTTGTACTTCTGTTGCCCAATCCCTGAATCAATCATTTCTCCAATAAAGGACTAGATAGACTTATTCTTTTGGGGTATTGCAGTTCCCAGGCCCTCAGTGGAAAAAACTGGGGATAAATGTATGAATATTCATACACACACATTTACAACTATATTTATGTATATGTATATTTATGTATACTCTATATTATGTATATATATTGTTATATATTATCCCCATATAGCCTATATTATGTCCGTATATTTATATTGTATGAATCCATATATACACAAAATTTAGAATATATATGGAATATATATACAAAGAGAGAATACACACATACATATATATGTGTATATATATATATAATGAGTTTATACATGCACCTCCAATTCTAATAATAGTGATTGTTTTGCTCCTGAGTTGTTTTAGAACCAATTTTACTGACTGTCAACTGTAACATTTTCAGAAGTTTTGTAAATTGGTTGTTAAACCACGGGTAGCTTGAAAATGGCCATGGTAGGAATATTTACACCATGGAAATTGTCAAACACTCCCATCTATGTGTCTGATTCACATATTTACAACTGAAATACCCAATCTTATTTTTGAATATGGACCAAATTTTCCAATGACTTGCTAGATATCTTCTCACTGATATTGTTGATATCCCATGAGCAGCAAATCCAGGGTAGATAACTTGATCATCATTTCCCTTAATTCTTCTCCTATTCCTTATGTTCATCTTACTATAGCTAAGAGGGCAGCTTTCCTCCCAGTCCCACAAACAAGGAATAATAGCATCATTTTTTATTTCCCCTTCCCCTTAATCCTCCTAAATCTAGCCCCCAGGTTCTGCTGAGTGCATCTCTGACCTGTTTCTTATGACCCCTTCTTTTATAATCCCCATTATTCATTGGCACAGCCTTATTTTAGGCTTTTGCTTTTTTCTTTCCTGCTCAGTTGAATGTTTACCTTTCATAAATTTCTTACCTTAAAGGAGAGAGCGGTATGATAATGAAATAGCTTCTCACTTGTCGGAAACATACTCAAAATGAAAGTTGTCAGGACAGAGTGATATGGTTGTAGAAAACCTGAGAAACGATGACTTAAATGGTAAAAACAGTTTCTAATCTCACAGAAGAGAGTTGGAGGAAAAGTGTTCTCAGGTTTGGTATAGCTTCCAACACTATCATTAAGGACCCAGCCTTTTTTGTCTGTTCACTCTGCCATCCCCAGCATATTGGCCTTTTTACCCGACACTTGTCATTCTATGGTCACAAAATGGCTGCCAGAGCACCAAACAGTGCATCCTCGTGCCACAGAGAAGTCATGGCATAAGAAAATATCCTCACTTGTCTTTTTTCAAGCAACATAGTCTTTCACAGGGGCCCAATTCTACCAAGATTACAAAATACATATTTATTAATTCAATGTGCATTCACTGAATATTATTTTAAGTGTTAAGATAGGGTGGTTGACCACACAGACAGAAATTCCTGCCCTGAAGGAGCTTACATTCTAGTAGCACATCTGTTCTCCCTTAGAGGAAATCTAAATCTGAATCAGAAGAGGTCAGAAGACTTTCCAAAATTACCTTAACTTACTTCCTGCCACTCTGCTTTACTCTTTCAAAAACAGGAGCTGGGTGTTGATTCTGGTGTGTTTTGATTCTGACCTAAATTATATTTTTCCTGGCTAATATTTCTTAGCTTGTGAAATGAACTTGGGCTTTTTCCTACTTTTAAGGACTAACATTTGCAATGCTATTTTTGCATTTTTTGGTTCATTTTGGTCGATTATAGTGTTGAGACTTTTGTAGCCTGCACTTTGAACAGCCACTCTTCCTTAAATTTAGTGTGTCCCATTTGAGAAGAAACTTATATTCTAAATGGAAACTTTTGCTGTACAACATGGCTTTGGAAAAGTGCCACAGGAATGTTTTTAGATTGTATAGGACTTGGCAATAAAAATAATTGAAGAATGACATTAAAAAATAATCTTTGGATTTTGTCACCTTATAGAAGAAAAGGGAAAATGTTATTGTATCACTCTTTCTCCATGATATGGTTTTCTTAAAGGAGAACAGTATATGTTTAACTAAATAATAACTAACTCCTTAATGTCTATTTTAAAAGGACATTCTATCAGTTTGGATGCTTTGGAACAGCATGTAATAGAAAACACAGACTCTGTCTTAGTCCATTAGGACTGTAATAACAAAATACCACAGACTGGGTGGCTTATAAACAACAGGAATTTATTTCTCACAGTTCTGGAGACTGAAGTTCAAGATCAATATGCCAGCAAGGTCAGGTTCTGGTGAAGATCCTCTTCCGGGTTGCAGACTGATGACTTCTGGATGTGACCTCACATGGTGGGAGGGGTGAGGGAATCTCTCTAGAGCTTCTTTTGGAAGAGCACAAATCCCATTTATGAAGGTTCCTCCTTCATGACCTAATCACCTCCCATAGGTCCCATCTCCTAATATTATCACACTGGGCATTAGAATTTCCACATATGCATTTGAAAGGGGGGGGCACAAACATTTAGCCTATAGCAGACTCAAACTGAGTTAAGAAATAAATGTATTATTTCACATAACAAGAAGTCCACAGGTTGGGCAGGGTCTAAGCAAAATGTTCTTCACTGTGCAGGCAGGCTGTTGGGGACCCAAGTTTCTTCCACCCTTTGACACTGCCATCCTAAAAGCTGGCTGTGGTGTCAGTCCTCATGGCCTCTGATGGCTTCAGCAGTTCTAGGCATTACATTGAGATACAATATCATCAAGAGGAAAAGGAAAAACCATGTTTTTCTGGCTCTTTCTTACGAGTGAGAAACCTTCCCTAAAGGTCCCCAGAAGACCTCCCTCTTATGTGCTATTGGCCAGACTTGGTTCACATGCCCATTTCTAAACCAGTAGCTGGCAAGAGAAAAGAAGTGGGGTTATCACGATTGGCTTTGTCAAATCAGGGTCCATTCCCTAGAGCTGGGGATAGGATCACCTTCTCGTGATGCACATGGTGCAGTGGAGAGCAGATACCTGAATGAAACTGGGTTCTGCCAGGAAGGAGGAAATTGAAAAGAAAATGGTTGCCCAGTAGGCAACAAAAAGTCCTGGCATACCCACAATAGTATAAAACTTTCTTCTTAAGGAGTATCGCTACATTTCATTATCTGAGATACATAGGATTGCTTTCCCCACATGATGTAATTTAATTTGTTATTTTGTTTACTATAGTTACATGAATGTTCTCCAAACTTCACATATACCTCAGTGTATCTCTGTGGTAAGTAGTTATCTGGAAGTATTTTTTTTCAAGTACATTTCTAAGCACTTTTAGCTCTTTTAATCTTCACAACAATCTTTTGAGATAAGTACCATTACTATCCCCATTTTATATGTGAATAAACTAAGGCACAAAATGAATAAGTAATTTGTCCAAGGCCACCCACCTAGTAAATGCATTTTTAACTATTTAGAATAACGGAAAGCAGAGGTATCTAGATACTGGTTGGATCTTTTGCCCTGAAACCAATATGATCAAAGTCTTCTATCTACACAAACTGAGATTTTTGAAGAGTGCAAAATTCCCCTTTGAAGGTTGGAAGTATTTTTAAAAGGTGAAATTGAAATGTATTTTTAGGACAAATTGATGTTATTATGAAGACTGCCACTCCAATGGCTTTTTAGCTATGTAAATAAAACATGAAAGATTTTTCTCTGAAATAGAGGTTTTTAAGGTAATTTAGCTTCAAGGGGCTACAGTATTATGTAACCATTACATTCCATGCCATAAATATGTGTTGAGTGAGTCCTCTGGGCCAGGGGCTATACCACATGCTAGACATACAGAGCTGAACAACCAAGATATGGTTCTTGCCCTCATAGAGCTTACAGCCTAGTGCGAGAGACAGAAAATAAACTACTCAGTAAATGTTAACAATATGTTAGATGAGACTTTCTTACTATCTAGGTATTTTGCTGGAAGTTCCAAGCCTGAGAAATCACACATTCTATAGAAAGGTGCTAGTTTCTTGTTCAGACAGGAGAGACAGGGGTTTGAATTAGTGGTGAGTACCTCTAACGTGAAACAAATAAATTAAATAAGGTAATTATTAATTCCACGGATACAAGTTATGTAAGGAAAGAAATGTAATCATGGAATATTATATATCTTGGCTCTGAATAGAGTTTACATAATTATAATAATATAAGCAGTAATCATTGAGAAAATACAAATGTTACTCAAAAGTACACACATACATACAGAGAGAAAGAGAGAGAGACAGAGACACAGAGAGGGGAGACATAGAAAGACAAAGAGAACCAAAATACAGATCGGGGGAGGAAGGGAAGGAGATAGATAAAGGGGCAGTAGATGGATAATAGGCAGGCAGGCAGATGGAAAATAGGGGGATGGAAAAAGGGGAAGTATACTGTGTGTGGTAGGATCAGTTACAGGGAAAGCACATGTAAAAGAAAAGGATAAATCCACTCTTCCCTACTGAGAAGATGATAAAATCTAAAACCGAAAAATTTTTTTAAAAAATGGTTAAAAACATGCTATTTAGAGATGTGTAGGTAAATAGCAAATTAAGCAAAAGAACTAAGCAGGGGCCACTATTTGTGTAATAAGCTTTATGAACTAAATTTGAAATGTTAATAAAAATAAAAATGAACTTCAAGCAAACGATATCTGACAGTATTTTATAGCTGCTAAGACATTTGAATCATCAGTATTTTAAGTCATCAGAATGTTATGGAGAAGTCATGTTTCATTGTCCAAGAGAATCCTCTGTTGTTTTTCCTTTTGGCTAATATCTGAGTCTGTGTTACAACTAAATTTTCCAAGTTTGTTCTTTTTTTTTTTTTTTTTAAGATTTTATTTATTTGACAGAGAGAGAGAGACAGCGAGAGCAGGAACACAAGCAGGGGGAGTGGGAGAGGGAGAAGCAGGCTTCCCGCCGAGCAGGGAGCCCAATGTGGAACTCGATCCCAGGACCCTGGGATCATGACCTGAGCTGAAGGCAGACGCTTAAGGACTGAGCCACCCAGGCGCCCCCCAAGTTTGTTCTTATGAACTATCCATGAACCATTGCATACAGAGGCCATTTTGAAAGCAAAAATAGAAGACCTGAATTACTTTCACCATTCAGTCACTTAATAACTGTCAAGTAGGTTCTTGCTGCTATTTAATTGATTTAGCGACGTCGATCCATTGGTCAAAAGAAAACTAAGTTAGTTAGAATTGTATTGTCTTAACCATATATTTTCAATAGTGTCTAAAAGAAAAACTTAAGTAAAATATGTATGAAGTGAATTTCATGTCATTAAAAATCTTAAGTATAGTTGTAATTACAGTTTAGCAGATGACCTCCAATCCTCAACTGCAATAATCTGGCTCTGAGTCTCCTTTAACTTCATTTAATTACCTCAGTTGCCTTTTGATGCCTGAAATGTTATCTAAGTGCTCAGCAGGGATCCACATTGGTTCAGTGTCAGTTCCCATGGATTGGTGCAAAGAAACTTTATAGGGTGCTGGTGGGAGGTTGTTTTCATTAAGGGCAGTTCTAGATGAAGAGATGAATTCTGCGGGAGAATCATGCCAGCGCAAATTTCAATCAATATTTATGCCATAGCCACACAGTCCCACTTGGCCACCCACCCAAGTGGACACAGTTTTGATCCAGAAGTCATTTTAGAGGCCCTTTTAAGAAATTACTTGTCAAAATTTAGTTATATAAATCCTTGAAAATAGCTAATAAAACCACTAGCAATGACAGCTAAGGGCATTTCTAAAGAAATATAATTCTACTTTTAAATTAGTCCCTCTTGCCAGTATATCGAAATGCTTGGAATTTTAAGTAAATCATCCTTAGGATCCCTTAACAATTTTGTACAGATGGAAGGCCATGTGGGTGAATATCTTGCATGCATGGGGATGAGATCCAGATGGTGAGAATGTAGAAAGGACTTTTTGAAACATGTTAGAGGAGAGCACTGAAACATCAAACACTGAGATTGTAAGCAATGGAAATAACTGTCCTAAACTCTAAGACAATGCAAAATATGAAGATGTGAAAAACTCATGGTATCTTCATTTAGGTTCTCTGGACTGAAAATATTAGTATTTTCTGTCAAGAAGAGACTTGCTTGAATATACAAATATATTCATAAAAACATGCATATTAAAAAACATACATATGTATGTAATATATATTACATATATGGCATATAGTATACACTTCTATTATTAAAATATTAATTACATATATTACTTACATTGTGTATATGTGCGCTTATATATGATTGTGTGTGTATTTATATGTAGACAGGTTTTTTAGAAGACAAATGTCACTAGTAAATGATAGAAAATGTTCATTATTAAACTTTCCTAATTTTTTAATGCCACCACCAAAGCTACAAAATATAAAAATAAAAAGGATCATCATTTTTTAAACAGATGGGAAAAACACTCTCTGGGGAGATACAACCAGACTGATGTTTTGTCTGCACCAATTTTTTTGCAGACTATCTGGCATTTCTTGACAAGCTTGGCTTACTTCCCTTACATGTTCAACATCAATATCAATGGGCAACTACATATATGTTCACACAAGGGTAAAGGCTATGTCAAACATCTACAAATTTGTATGTGTAATTATTTCTATGCAGCATATACCAGCTACCTTATTTTCCCTAAATATGGAGTTCTTTCAGAAATAGAGGTTTTTCTTATGTTCCCCATGATACACACATAGAAAACAGTACAGAATTTTCACGACACTGTTTCATGACATTATATGTATATACATGTGTGTATGTGTAATTGAAATTATGTGTATTTCATACCACAGTTATTTCCATAAAACTGGACATAAGTTCTCAAAAGATAAGTTTTCCCTTGAAATTTTAAATTTTAATTTCTTAGCTGTAATCATGTATTTGTTTCAGAAAAAAAGCACCTTTCCTCTTAAATAAACAAGTATTACCTATATCATCTTAGGTCTGTGAGGTTTTAGGGAGGCATTTACTACATAGATTCAGAATGAGGTGGTATCCTTTATGTCAGATGACTTAGTGATTCTGTAACTCAACAGTAACGCCCAAGGCCAAATAGCCTCACTACAGTTCATTTAAGCACATGCTTTTTAAAAAATTAGTGTAGCATGAAGTTGGACCCTTATGTTACATCATAGACAAAATTAACTCAAAATAGATCAAAGACCTAAACATAATAGCTAAACCACAAAATTCTACAAAAAAAATAAATAAATAAAACGTAGGGGAAAGCTTCATGACATTTCATTTGGCAATGGATTCTTGCACATAACATCAAAAAACATAGGCAATAAAGCCAAATATAGATAAATAGGACTATATAAAAATTAAAATCTTCTGTACATCAAAGGACACAGTCAACAATGTGAAAAGGGAACCTATGGAATAGGAGAAAATACGTGCTAAGTATGTATCTCAGAAGCAGTTAATATCACAATATATAAAGAGCTGCAACTCAACAACAACAAAGAATAAAAATTGGACAAAGGGCTTAAAGTAAACATTTCTCAGAGAAGATCTACAAATGGTCAACAAACATACAGAAAGATACTTAGCATCACTAGTCATTCGGGAAATGCAAATCAAAAGTGAGTAATCACCGCATACCCAGTAAGATGACTACTATCGAAAACGAAACAAGTGTTGGAAAGGATGTGAAGAAATTGGACCCTTTGTGCATTGTTGGTGCAAAAGTAAAATGGTGCAGCTGCTGTGGAAAACAGTATGACAGTTCCTCAGAAATTTAAAAATAGAAGTACTTTATGATCCAGCAATTCTCCTTCTGAATATATAACCAAAAAAATTGGAGAGCAGGGTCTCAGATGTTTGTACGTCCACGTTCGTAGTAGCATTATTTACAGTAGCCAAAAGATGAGGCAACTCAAATAACTCTTGATGGTTGGATAGATAAACAAAATGTGGGATATATATAAAATGGAATATTAAAAGGAAGAAAATTCTAACATATGCTACAACCTCGACAACCTTGAGGGCATTATACTAAGTAAAATAAGTCAGTCATAAAACAACAAATACTGTATGATTCGTCTTCAGTGAGGCATCTAGGATAATCAAACTCGCAAAACAAAACAGAATGGTAGTTTTCCTCGGCGGTGGGAGAGAGGGTAATGGGGAGGTGTTTATTGGACGTATAGGTTCAATTTTGCAAAGTGAAAAAGTTCTGGAGAAGGGTTGCGCAACAATGTGAATATACTTAACACTATTAAACCCTAAAAATGGTCAAGATGGTAAATGTCACATTATTTTACATCATTTTTTTTAAATCAGTGTAACAAAATGCAATCAGATATAGTGAAAAAATGCTTTCCAAGGGAGTGATAGTCTCGGCCTATAATTACTGCTGTATGTAGGGGGACAGAGGCTGTGATAAGCATTCCAAAGAAGAGACATGGTGTGTTTTGGGGTAAAGCAGAAAAGGATACAGTGGGAAAAAACCTATCACCTCCGGGGTCAGTTAAACTAGGGTTTGACCATACTGAGCCAAGGTTGCTGAACATTCTGGTTCCTGGGTCCTCTATGTTAAGGAGAGGCAAATACGTAAGCCTTATGAGATTGTTTTGAAGATGAATTGATATGAGTTTGCGGAGTTCCCAATACACAGCCTAGAAGAAAAAAGTGCTAATATAGCATTGCTATTACTGTAATTATTACTTTCTTCAAATCAAAATTGTATTGAGCTTTTGGAGTGCCTGGGTGGCTCGGTTAAGCATCCGACTCTTGATTTCAGCTCAGGTCATGATCTCAGGGTCACGAGATTGAGCCCCACGTCAGGCCCCTTGCACAGCAGTCTGCTTCTCTCCCTCTCCCTCTGCCCCTACCCCACTCACATGCATGCACTCTCTCTATGAGATAAATAAATCTTTTTTTTTTTTAAGATTTAATTTATTTATTTGACAGAGAGAGACACAGCGAGAGAGGGAACACAAACAGGGGGAGTGGGAGAGGGAGAAGCAGGCCTCCCGCAGAGCAGGGAGCCCAATGTGATGCGGGGCTTGATCCCAGGACCCCGGATCACGACCTGAGCCGAAGGCAGACGCTTAATGACTGAGCCACCCAGGTGCCCCTAAATAAATCTTTAAAAAAATTGTTTTGAACTTTGGAAAAGAAAGTAATAATATACCAGAACTTATATTTAGTAGACAGAATTTTATGCATAAGTTATTGAATCAATAAATTAGTGATGAGTCTAAAAAAGTATAAATCCATCTCTGTTAGATAACTTCCTTAAATAATAGTTTCTTTCCCTAATCAAATAAACAATACTCACAGAAGAGTCCTACATTTACTTATGCACAAAGGATAAAATGAAGATAATCAGTAATGTTATAAATCTTAAATTAGTGAGGGGCACCTGGGTGGCCCTGTCGTTAAGCGTCTGCCTTCAGCTCGGGTCATGATCCCGGGGTCCTGGGATCGAGCCCCGCATCGGGCTCCCTGCTCGGCAGGAAGCCTGCTTCTCCCTTTCCCTCTCCCACTCCCCTTGCTTGTGTTCCCTCTCTTGCTGTGTCTCTCTCTGTCAAATAAATAAAATCTTTTTTTAAAAAAAAAATCTTAAATTAGTGAATATTGAAAGTTATAAAAAATGATAATAAAAATCTTCACATTAAACTAGAAAAAAGTGATTTCTCCTCTGTAACTGTTCATAACTCAACTCCATGGTCTTTCTTTCCTGCCCACTGCATGAAAGAGCCAGAGACATCAGTCATCTTCTTCCTGTAGAATTCTTACTAATTATTGAAATATCTTTTATTAGGTTCCTTTGTAAAACATAACATTTGATTACTGAACTGGTATTTATATCATGTAGGGACACTGGTTGAGTGCATAATGTGGAGTCTCTAAGAGAAGGTGTATTTGCAAATATATCATGGATACTGTAATATCCAGCCTCTAGTTGGGAGGGAAAAAGAGAGTTGTATCTTTTCTGGACGTGTTTAAGATTACTCATTTCTTTATTCTTGTACTCGATGAAAATAAGAATGTGATAAAGATCAAAGTCACTCAAAAGGATTTTTTTTAAGTATTAATTTTTCACACTGGCTTTCTCTGTAGTTCTTATGTAACGTAACACAAGATCCCTCATTTGTATACATCATAATTCACTTTGACTAAGATGTCCTGAGGAAAAGATTAATTTAATTAAAATGCTATGGGGACGTGACTGCTAAACATATGGTTTTCGATGGCTGACAAGACACTTTGCAGAGGTTGAAATAACCACGCCATTAAATCACACATTGACTGATGCATTTGCTCGTGGCGACATCTGTAAGCAAAAATGTAAACATCTGAAAACATAAAGGTGACATTCTTGAAACACAAAACTTCTTTCACTGAGAATGTACACTTTCTAAAGTTAATACTGAGGCATTTGATTACTACCAGACCACAGTGAATGAGAAAGTGAAGTTGCCAAGCCAAGCCTTTGTTTACAGAGCATAATCTAATTACCTAAGGATCAGTGTGGGAAAACAGGCCAGGATCTGACTTGATATCAATGCACTTTTAATATTTCAGACAATCTATTTTACGCTCAGCCTTGGAGTGTGTGACTCGACCAAAAATGTTTTTGCAGAGTAGCCCAGAAATCAAGTTTGCCATCACTACTGTGTATGTGTACACATAGCCATTCACAAATAAAATTACCTACTTCCTACATGGTTTTCTAAGACATATTCATTATGTGTGTGAGCCTCTGAATTCAAGTAGAGTCTTGGCATCAGGAAGACTTCTCAAAGCCAATACAGAGATTAAGTGCACCATGCTTGTTTTATATACGAAACGCCAGCATTTAATAAAGTTCCTGCCTACCTTCTGCACATTTGTGTAGGGAGCCAAGAGAATAGGTTGACATTGGGAAGTCCCATTATCAGGGAAAAGACCAAGTCATGGCTCTAGGGTTCAGCGTTTGTTTGGACTTTCAACAATATTGTTTTCATTATAGTGAGCTTAAATCAGCATTAGCGACCTTTCTATCAAAGAAATTAGTTCTTATGCGAATGGCCTATAAATAATATTGCTATATGGTGGAATAATAGGAGCATATAATGAAACTTGATTTCCAGCCAAACAAACATATGGACATTAAAAATTAAAAAAAGGAAAATGTGCACTATATGGGTCCCATGTGGGATGATGGAAGTGATCCACTAACATGTGTGTCTGGATTTTATCCATTTAGGAGCACAAGATTCTTTCAGGCAGGGGACTGCTCTGACTGTCTAGGGGTGTCGGATGTGAGAAGATGTGGTTTCCTGTGGGGAGAAAAAAGAGTGAGGCAAAGTTTTCAGCAGTTACCACGGTTTTGTTCAACATATTTTATTGGGTAATGGGATACTAAGACTCAAGACATAGGCGGTATTAACAATTACAGCATTTGCTGTTACCTCAAAGCAAGTAATGATGCCTGTTTTGAATGAAGGCCTACAAATACCTGCATGGTTTTAGTTATTTACATGAGACCTCCTTTTAATTTCCCACATTCACTTATAGAAATTCATGCATTCATTCATTCAAAACCTTTATCGAATACCTACCATTAAGACAATCTCCTAATAAATAAAAAAAATCACTTTATGTATCTCCACCAAAATAGTCCATTCATTCATATAACCCTAGTAACAATACCTAGTAACATATACCTCCAAGGTTCCCTAGTCTTCTGTGATAGTGTAAAGTACCAAAATAATGAACTGAATTGTAGTTGAATAATCCACCTGAACTTTCTATGAACTTTAAAATCAGTGAAATGCCACTTGAATATAGGAGAAAGCACTTTTTAGTTTTTTTTTTTCTTTTAACACCTAAAACTACATGGGTTCACAGAAAATGCTATATAGAAAGTACTGCTGAGTTAACTGAATATTTTGAACATAGAGGAAATTAGTGGCTAAAGCAACATAAAAAAATCAGGTCAGCACAAATGAATATGTACACCCATTGGAAATTCCCTACTACAATTGAGGTTAAGAAAATTTTGAGTGAGATATTATGCTACATAAATCATCAGTGGAATAAAATACATATTTTATAAGCTTCAAATTTCATTATTTTATATTTTCTTTCCGGTAGAACAGAAAAATTCTCTTTTTTTTTTCAAGTAACATTATTTTGGGGATTTTATTGACCACACTGCAGCCTTTTTTTTTTTTTTTTTTTTTTTTTCCCCCAAGCTGTAGCTGTAGCTCTTAACAAAGACTCAGACCTTATGTGTGGGAGAAAAAAGTAGTAGGGAGACGTTTACTACAATTACCGAAGATTTTGTCAACACATTTTATTAGATAATGGGATACTGTGCTTCACGATATTGGCAGTATTAGTAATTACAACATATGGCTTCATTTCGGAGCAGTGGTGTTGTCTCCATTTTATATAGAGTTATATTAGTTATCTTACGGCTGGGTCCAGTTTGACCGTAAACTTTCTTCTACTCTTTTCTCTGCCTTCTCTCTTCCCTTTGGTTTCTCTGTTTTTTTCCCCCCCAGATTTCAGCTTAGACTTCCCTTCCTTCAGGAAATAATATTTTTCAGTGTAGAGAAAGGATTTTGTCACGGAAGTACGTTTGTGACTTGCGATATGGAGTGTGTGTGTGTGTTTTCTTATGCAAGTATGAGTAATGATCTTAAAATGATAAAGTCTAAACTTAAAAGTGAGATTTACATATTATATTCCAATTTATACCAAACTAAATGTGACAGAATATAAACTCCTGACAAGTTGGGATTATAATGGAAATCCTGGCAATTCTTCAAGTATGCTTCTAGAATACATCATAATATTTTAACTCTTCATACTTAGGCCTGGAATAAAGTTAAATTACAGCATTTTCCCCACAGGCATTTAATCCAGTAATTATAATTAAATCTGTTCAGTTGCTCATTTTGATATGATCATTGGGCTTTTCCTTACTCACCAGACAGTAATTAATGGATTATAAAAGATTCATTAAGATAAAATATTTTTAACTGGGGCAAAGAAAAGGGCCACAATTTTTCCACTATCATTAAGCACTTGTCAAACAATGACTCCAAATGGGAAATGACAATTTGATGTATGATGAAATCTTTAGGTCCTGGTTTTGAAACATATGGAAAAATATAAACTGGATTCTTAGCAGACTACACAATAGTTGTGTGTTTGTATGGTTTTCATAATGCAGTTGTAAAAAGACCACTGCTGGAAAACTCTGATATTACTAGTTTCTTTGTATATCTTTCTGGACCTAAGAATTGGCTGTGTTAGTAAATTAGTGAAATGTGCCATGGAAACAGCCTAGAGGAAATAGAATTTATAAATGTGTGCATTCATCACTTCTAGGTCTGATCCTTAGAATGTGCCTTAAGATCTTTCATGGTGTTTTCCCTGTTGACATGACTGGAAATGAAGGTATCCATGATGCTAAACCACAAAGATAGGAGAATCCTGGATCCCTGAGTTTCCACTTAGAGGAAAACCACCAAGGAGAACTCATGGAACCTATATAAGACTATGACACAAAGTGATAAGTATGATTTTATTGTATTATCCATTAAGGTTTGGAGATAGTTGATTATAACAGCCTAGTTTTAATTACCTTAACATAGACAGAAAAGTTTGTATTGGATGGGGGTCATGGTGAAACAAAAACCTAAATTATATGGCATTGGTATAGCAGCTGGACATGAGCTTTGCAGAAACAAAGCAGACTGGATGGCTAGAAATTTGGAGGCTTCTTGAGCTGTAAAATCCAGTTACATTTAGAACCCAAAGAATAAAAGATGGGACTTTTGAACCACATTGGTTCAGTAAAACTTTTCCAATGCATAAGGTGACTAATAACTGTCAATGGAAGAGACGATCGCTCACTACCTGAAACAAATAAGCAAACAAAGCCCTGAATTTATTGCTTATTAAGAAGAGAAGAGCTATGTTTGTAAGATATATATGGTCCATGAGCAGAGACTGGCCTCAGATACACAGGATTTGGGGAAGCCAGGAACTGGCAGGCCTTCAGAAACAAAAGGTGGAGTTTGATCTTTAGATGTAAAATGAATAAGACTGTTGTTGACTGGCTTTCAGAAGGGTGTGCACTGGAGGAGGGTGCTGCTGATTGGATTTCAAAGTATGATTACAGACGCAAAGTTGTCATTGATTAAGTAGGATGGATTTAAAACCACTTCAAGTTGTTACTCCTTGCTATGGCCAGAAATCAATTCATCTTTTCTTAGGGGATTAGGAACTTTTTATTTTTGGGCTAAGATGAAATTTTTAAAATATGGTTTTCTCACTCATGGTTTTCCAGAGTTCTAAAATAATCACTATTAAGTTGAGAGACAAGGGCATCAGAAAGAGGAAGTAAAGTAAAACAATCTAAGGGCTTTATCTAGAAAAGAACATTAGGTATGCTTACTGACAAGTTCCACTGAACTAGGACTAACTGGATATAGGTCAAATAGGTCAAAAGCCTACTAAGTTTTTTTTAAGTTAAATTAAATTAATTTTTTTATTATTATGTTTAATTAGCCAGCATATAGTACATTATTAGTTTTTGATGTAGTGTTAAATGATTCATTAGTTGCGAATAACACCCAGCTCTGGGCCGGACATTCCCACATGGCCATGTTTGCTCTGACTCTCTAAAGAGAAGCCTACTAAGTTTTTGAAGGAACTGGACTGCAAGAGAACCATGAACATAGACTTGCATCAACCCTAGGCCTCCCCCAGTGTCCACTTCCAATAAGTCCAAGGAGAAAAAATAGACTACAAAGAACATACTGGAGAGCAGAGCCAGGGGTCATGGAGAACAACAGACAAAGCACCCCCTTCCAGAGAATGGAAGCAGGGTCTATTCAGAGAACTTTGAGTAGGGACTTTCACAATGCCTGCCTTGCTGGATTTCGTCACTGCTACGGAATAATAATTGTCATGTGTCTTCTACTCTTTCTTTTCCTGAGTGGAGATTTTAATTATGGTTTGCCAGTCCCTGCTCCATCCTTATATACTGGTTGAGGGCATGTAGTCCCCATAAAATTGATCCCAAATAAGTCTATCTGTAAAAACTATTAGAGAATAGGGGCACCTGGGTGGCTCAGTCATTAAGCATCTGCCTTTGGCTCAGGTCATGATCCTACGGTCCTGGGATTGAGCCCCGCATCGGGCTCCCTGCTCAGTGGGAGGCCTGCTTCTTCCTCTCCCACTCCCCCTGCTTATGTTCCTGCTCTCGTTGTCTCTCTCTCTGTCAAATAAATAAACAAAATCTTAAGAAAAAAACTATTAGAGAATAATACTGTAGAAAAAAATATGAATACATCCATGAGAAAGAAGAGGGATATATAACAATACATTAAGGAAATAAATCAGTAAGGATTTATTATTAAAACTAAGTATTGGGCGCCTGGGTGGCTCAGTTGGTTAAGCGACTGCCTTTGGCTCAGGTCATGATCCTGGAGTCCCGGGATCGAGTCCCGCATCGGGCTCCCTGCTCGGCGGGGGGTCTGCTTCTCCCTCTGACCCTCTTCCCTCTCATGTGCACTCTCTCTCTCATTCTATCTCTCAAATAAATAAATAAAATCTTTAAAAAAAAAAAAACTAAGTATTGATGTAAAAGCAAATTAATATAGTTCTCAAACTAAAATCTCATGATTTTCACGTTATTTAGAGATGGACAAGTAGCAGTAGAAATTAAAAGGGAATTTGGCAGAACAATTTTTTGTTGCATTGACAGTTTTTCTCCATCAGGCCTGCAGTTCGGGACTTTATACTGTGGAAACATCTAGTCCCATGTGGACTAAGGAGCACCAGTGTGTGTCAGACCAGACATCTGCAGGTGGTGCTAGGCCAGCTGTGCCACATTTCGGTCCTCTTTACAAAAACAGTCAGGGACAGAGAAGAGAATTGATGGGACGGAGTGCTGGCCTCTTGGATTCACATACTCTGACTACAGGCTTTTTGCTGCCTAAACACGTGGTCCTGAGATGGATCTATATTTGTTAATTACATGTGTTCTGATTACAGCTTTAGATTTTAGAGAGGTAAAGATTGGCTTTGTCCACTGTTGTGAACCGAATGTTTATAACCTCCCCCCCCATATTCATATGTTGGAATCCAAATCCCCCATGTGGTGGGATTTGGAAGTGAGGCCTTTGGGGGGTAATTAGGTTTAGATGAGGTTATGAAGGTGGAGCCCCACGATTGGATTAGTGTCCTCATAAGAAAAAAAAGACATCAGACCTCTCTCTGTGTCTGCCTCTCTGTTTCTCTGTACCTCTGTCCATCTCTGTCTATCTCTCTGTCTCTCTTATGTGAGGATAAAGCAAGAAAGCAGCCAGTCAGCCATAAGCCAGGAAGAGGATTCTCAACAGAATCTGCCCATGCTGGCATCCTGAACCTGGACTTCTAACCCCTAGGACTGTAAGGAATAAACTTTTGTTACTTAAGACACCTATGGCTTAAACTGTAGAATTTGTTACAACAGCCCAAGCTAACCAAATTCCCATGGAAGGCTGATGGGTTTTATTTACAAACAAATTAAAATTAACGGAAATGTTTGTTTTTTTGGATTGGAGCAAAGAAACAACAATAAAATTTTTGCAAACCCAGAAGCAAAGGAGAAGATTGAAAAGCCTGATGTCTGGAACACTTGTCTCTAGGAATCAATTTTGACCATAAAATGAATGAGACATAGAGTGTCTTAAGGCATTTACTTCTGTGGGGCCCAGCTGGTACAGTTGGTTAAGCCTCTGACTCTTGGCTTCAGCTCAGGTTGTGATCTCAGGGTCGTGAGTTGGAGCCCCAAGTCAGGCTCCGGGCTCAGCGTGGAGTCTGCTTGAGTTTCTGTCTCTCCCTCTGCCCGCCTCCTATCCACCCCCCCCAACACTATCTCTCTCAAATAAATAAATAAATCTTAAAAAAAAAAGACTTATACTTCCATCTTACTATCAGAAAGGCGCAATGGAGCAGTAGAATGAAAGCATAATAAAGGAAGACCAGATTCATTAAGCTAGAAGAAGGAGATTTCCTTAGGAGAAATGTTGAGATTTGAGGCCAATGAGGCAGATATAACAAAGAAAATGAGATCTGATAGTATGGGCTAGAATTTTGGAAAGGGAAAACATACCCAGGTGTAACTACTTTAAAAAATATAATAATGTTGGAAGGGAGAAGACAGATTTTAGTGACTCATATATCAGAAAGAATGAATCAAGACTCAAAGAAATCTTGAGAGCAAGACTGGCAAGATCTCAGAGATCAGACTGAAAAAAATTCCCCTAGAGGAACCATAATCAGGAAGCTATTTTATGGATCCTTATAAAGTTACTGATAGAGTAAATAAGTGCAATTGGAAAACCAGCCCTTGAAGATTAAGCATTATTAAGGGACCTTTGTGGTGACATGGTGATAGTAAAGGGGAAGCAGTTATTGCTTATGCCTCCAAAGAAACATGCCCAATAAAAAACATAAAGGAAGGCACAGGGAAGTAACATACACTACAAGGAAAGTACATACACTACACAGGGAAGTAAAAACACTACAAGGAAAGCCAGGTAGGGCAGTGATTAACAGAGTGGATCTAGGTTAAAAGTGGGTCTGGTGGAAGGATACCTCCTGAGTAGAATTACCCAACTTCTGCCATTAATGTAGTATAAATTATTTAAGCCCTGGAAAATTCCAAATTGGAGAAGGAATCCTGCCCGTGGATCACATGGTAGAGGGATAGGTTCTGATAGGTGAGGCCTCAAAAGCATCAAAAGTTCATCCAGTGAGGAATGTGGGGAAGGGAATTCTCCAGCTCATACATTTTCTGTGGAGAAAACGTCCCTGAGAGTCTTATTTTACTGTTCCTACAATTCCATACAGAGGCCACTAAAACAACCATGATACAGGTCTTAAAAGGTTTATTTGCCATAAATGTAATATTCATTCATTCATTTAAGTTTAGATCTTGAGAGAGCTCTTCAGTATCACCTTACAGTCTCAGAATTATAGGGTTAAATAAGGGGCAATCAAGTTACAACTTGGAAGCATTTGAATTCACTGGGTAGAGAGGATTAACATCCCAGGATGTTTTAGGTTGCTCAGCTTCTGGAGTCCTAAAGGAACTTCATCTATGCTCAGCTGTAGTTGCTGAGGGAATCCCAGTCTACCCAGGCGCTGGAGTGACAGTGATAAATCGGGGGGCGATGTTTTTCAGATTCAATGATTGTGAGCTTACATGTCCCTGCATTTTAGCTTAGAGCAAGAACATTTTTACTTTAATTATTCCCTGCAGATCTGATAACAAAATAAACTTTATACTCAAATTTGAGGCAACTCTACATTGATTGACTATGTAGAACCAATTATTCCCTGCAGATCTGATAACAAAATAAACTTTATACTCAAATTTGAGGCATCTCTACATTGACTGACTATGTAGAACCAGAAAATCCATTATTGCATCATCTTGTTTTATGCATTGGCTCTGGTGAGCTATATTGAACTGCATATCTCAACATAATTTGAAATAGGGAATAAAGACAGAGTGCGCATCCCAGGATAGAACCAGGTTTGGAGCTAGTTTGATTAATACAAACTTTGACCTGTGTCAGCACTCTCTGGTAACAAAATCTAAACTGCATAAACAAGAGGGGTTAGGGCTTCATGAGGACAGGAGGGGGGACTATCACGATAAAGTGTGCATGTGGGTGGGGGGGTGGAGTGGTGGCTAGCCATACCTCTGGTTTGTTTTAGGTTTAATGGTTAAGAAACGAAAGTGCCAGGGAATGTTCAGAAGGAACTGCTTTTCTCTCTGCATCCTGGTTCCGTAAAACACTTCTTTAGTGTAACAGTTTGCGCAGCTTGCCCATCTCTTATTTGCTCCTGAAGGAAGCTTGAGTGATCTGATTGGCGGATGACATCCAGGGTCAGCATTTGTCCGTTGAATGGAACTTATCCACCAACAGCGGTGAGCCCCAAATCAATTTGAGGCAGGAATTCTACTCTAGATCTGGATGTTTCTCTAGGCAGGCTAGCCCAAGGTCTTGAGTTGAAATGAAGAAGCAAGTCCCTTTCATCAAGCGATCTGAAGTCATGTTATCCAATTGGCCTTATCAGGAATAAAGCTGATATTTTCATCTCCATCTGGGTCTGATTTCTTAAATGTATCTGAACATGAGAGGGGCAGAAAAGGATATTATTTACTGCTTCCCTGAACATCAACCCCCCTCCCTATGAATCCTGTGTTACTGCCTCAGCTTGGGATGACTGACACCAAAACTCCCTTCCCTTATGCAAACAGATGCCTAACTTACAAGTAGGCTTAACCCTAAGTTTCATTTTTCATAAAGTGAGGCACACCTAGGTCAGAATCCTCGGTCCATCGCGATGTGAGCATGGGCACAGTAAACCATCTTCCCTGAACTTTATTTCTCTCTAACAGGACTATATTATTATTAAATGAGACCTATTAAAAAGAAGTAGCTAGTAGCAGGCCCAGCACAATAGATGTTCAACAATAGGTTATCCTTTTTAGTATTAATGATAACTTCTTAAGCAAAAGCAAATTTTTGAGATAATGTGTCACAGTTTCTAGGACATCATAGTTGGTAAATATTAATTCCTTTCAGTTCAGTGTTTGCCCCTGAAGAATGAGTAATAGAATCCAAACTAAAGAAGTTCTGCTTTATTTGTTAAATAAAAAAGTGAAACGTAAAAATCTCATAAAGGAACATCTGTCAAGTGAAAGTCATACAGTCTTTACTTGGGAAAGTTCTAGTTTGTGCTCCATTATTTATGGGACAGGTTTAAGATCATGTTGGGTGGCCCAGCTGTTCCTCCTGTGCATTAGAAATGTCGGGCACCGCATACTTCTTAAATCCAAAAGCAATAGCTCTTTCCCTTATGATCCAGCTCAAGATGGAGTTAGAGTTGGTTGGACAAAAAGTTGAGTAGGGCCATAAACCAAAGCTGGGCTTTGCTTCTTCTAGTTTGAATGCTTTCTGTGGTTTATAGTGTGATTGGTAACCAGGAAAGCTCCATATAACCAACTCATTGCATCTGGGTTAAGATGTATGCAAAATTATAAACATTGGCAACAGCCTCAGCTGAGGAGAGGTACCATGTTTATTCAAGAATATGGTATGATAGTAATCCAACTTCTGGCATATGATTTATTTTTTAGGCCAAAAAATCAAATGACCCACGTTAGAAAGCTTTTATTGAAGCCTCAGGCATGTAGTGCTTATTTGATTTTTAGAAGAAATCAAGGAGACATGTAGGTGAGTAAAGGGTAGAGAGGGTTAAAAAAAAAAAAAACTCTTGTTAACCTGAAATCAATTTTAGAGATTTTTTTCAATCTTTGAAAGAGTGATATTACTGGACCAAATGATATTCTCTCCATAAAGAAAACACTATACCACTTCTCAAAGTAATTCTTAATATGCATCTAAAGTTTCATTGTTAAAGAGTCAAATTTTCCAAATCAGAGAAAAGTATTACTTCATGGTTCCCAAGTTTCCAATCACTTACCATATGAAACCTTGAAGTTTAAGAGTCAAATGCTCCAAGTGAAAAGCATCTGTTTGATGTCGGCAAGGTCTTTGACAAATTCAGTGTTAAAAGACTCTTTGTGCTGCTCTTTGAAAATATATCACTTTATAATAAATCTCTGGGCTCTGACACACTCAGTGATGAGGTTTGCCTTATAGACTTATGCAAGAGGATCTGTTTGCCCCCCGCCCCTTCGCTCCCCATGAGGTGAGAGTGGATTCGAAAATCTAAATTAACAGACGGCTTCATGTTTAGGTGCTGACCTAAGTATCTGTATTTTCTTTACATTCAGAACACACATTCTCACAAGAGTGAAAGCCCCTGGCCTATCCAGTTTCATGTTTCTTCTCCATTTTTGGAAAAGAAGATACCAAATTGTAAAAGATGCAAGGAATTCAAGCTGCTGAAATGTTAACAATGGAAGTTGCTGAGCCCACATCATTATGGCACATGGATTTGGACATTGTTTGTGTGATTATTTCAGCCACTGTGGGGGCTGGTCGATTTTGCGCGGAGAAGAAATTCAATGTAAAATATTCGATTTTGTGGTTGCTTCAGGGCATGAAGTCCACAGTAAAAATGGGTATTTTACTCAACGATGAAAAGTATCGTGATTGTGAATTAAATACCTAAAAGTAACACACTTCTTGGGGCACCTGGGTGGCTCAGTCATTAAGCGCCTGCCTTCAGCTCAGGTCAGGGTCCCAGGGTCCTGGGATCGAGCCCCGCATCGGGTTCCCTGGTCGGCGGGAAGCCTGCTTCTCCCTCTCCCACTCTCCCTGCTTGTGTTCCCTCTCTTGCTGTGTCTCTCTCTGTCAAATAAATAAAATCTTTAAAAAAAAAAAGTAACACTTCTTTTTTTTAAGGTTTTATTTACTTATCTGAGAGAGAGAGCATGCTCGTGAATGGAGGGAGGGGCAGAGGGAGAAGGAAAGGAGGAGGGAAAGAATCCCAAGCAGATTCCCTGCTGAGCAGGAGCCAGATTCGAGGCCTGATCCGACAACCCTGAGATCATGACCTGAGTGAAAATCAAGAGTTGAACTGAGTAACCGACTGAGCCACCCAGGTGCCCCAGAAGTAACACAGTTCTTTAGGAAAATTGTATTGTATGATCATTCTAGAACCTTTAGATAACACAGAAAAGCACAAAGGAAGTGAATCCTTCAGCTAGAAATAACTACTTTAGCATATATTGATTTCTCTTATATGCGCACACACACACACACACACATTTATATGGGTGTCTTTAAAAAAAAATAACATAGACTCCTTCGCATATTGTTCAAAGTAGTAGTTTTGTCAGATAATGTCAGGATCATCTTTCAGTTTCCCTCTGTGTGGTATGTGTGTGTCTACACACACGTTATGTTCATTTTAATGGTTGCATCATATTCCATTATATGGATAGTCACAATGAAACCATCACCCAGCCAAATAATTAGATGATCACCAATAACTTATGTATACCATCAGGTTTCTTACATATTTCATTCCCTTTCCCTCCCACCAAAAGAAACCATTATCATGAGGTTTCTGGGTTTATATCTATCTCATTTTCTTGCGTTAAAAAAAAAAAACTACACTTACTCACACACATGCTCATGAGCAGGTTCAACATGTAGCTTATTTTTTTCTGGTATCTGGCCTTTATAAAAATGAGATCATCTTATTTGTGGTCTTTCTTGTATCACCTAACATTACTAATGTTTTTAAGATTCATCCATATTACTGAGTGTAATTCATCCTATGTAATATATTCCATGTGTTAAAAATACCACTATTTATATGCATTCTGCCGTTGATGGACATTTGAGTTGTTAAGGGATCTGTGTGTGTGTTGCTCTTATGAACACTACTGACATGAATATTCTTGTGCATGTCTCCTGATACATGCACAAAAATATCTATTGTGATCCAGAAAATACCAGATCATAAATTATGCTAACATTTGGCTATTCAATAAAATGTCAATTTTTTTCCTGAAATGAGTTGTACCCATTTCTACTCCCATCCAAAGTACATACAAGTGCATGAAAGTCGTGTTTGCTGCACATTCTCACCCACACTGGACGTTTTTTGTTTTTGTTTTTGTTTTTTCATTTTAGCTATTATTGTGGGGGTGTAGGGGTATGGCGTCAGGCTTTAACTAATATTTATCTTGTGACTAGTGAAGCTAAGCACCTATTCATATGTTTATTGGATTTTTGGATATTTTCTTTTGTAAAATGTCTGCTCATGTCTTTTACCCATTTTCTACTGGCTTCATACTCTGTTTATTTAACTGTAGGAATGTAATAACACATTCTGAGTTCGCTATTGAATAAATCGGTGGCAAATATTTTCTCTCATCCTCTGATTTACAATCCCATCCATTTTATGGTATCTTTTGATGAACAGAAACTCTTAATTTAAATTTAGTCCAATTTGTTATATGTTCCTGTTATAGCTAGCATGTTTTGTGTAGTACCAGTTGTGTTTAAGAAATATATTTGCCTACTCCAAAGTCACAAAGATATCTTCCTATGTTCACTTCTGAAAGTTTAGCTGTATTACCCTTTATGGTTAGATCTACATTTTATCTAAAATTGATTTTTGTGTATAGTGCAGGATTCAAGATTCACATTTTTTCCATATAAATATTCAATTTACATAGCATCATTGATTGAAATAACTATGCTTTCCCAGCAATCCCCCTGTTACCCTGTCATAATCTGGTGACCATATATATGTGAGTCTATTTCCTTCTGTTCTATTGGTCTATTCTCACATCAGTGGCTCAAAATATTAATGTTATTTTATAATAGGTCTTGAGGTCTGGTAGTAGTAGTCTTCCAGCTTTGTATTTATTCTTATAGTTAGACTTGACTATTGCAGCCCTTTGAATTTCCTTATAAATTTTAGAATCACAATGTCAGTATCCAAAAAAGAAGTTGACATTTTGACTGGAATTGTAGTTCAATTTGGGGAGAATAGATATCATTACAATGACTTTTGCTATTAATGAACATGGTATTCTTCCAACTATTTAGGATTACTCTAGTTTCTCTTGATAATGTTTTGGATTTGTTTAATTTTTTTGGTTTTTAATGTAGAGGTCATGTATATTTTTATTATATTTATTCAGAGATGTATGCTGTTTTTTGATGTAAATGTAGTTTTTAAATTTTATTTTGTATTTGTTTTTTGCTAGTATATAGAAATATAATTTGTTTTTATTGCTCTGGTATAAAGCAAACTTGCAAATCTCACTCATTAATTCTAATAGTTTGGTTGTACATCATTTGGGTTTTCTATGTTTAAAATGATTATGTCTCCAAAAATTGCAATTTTATTCCTTCTTCTTCAATTCTTATGCCTTTCATTTCTTTTCTTGTCTATTGCATTGAGGAAAACCTCTAATTCAATGTCAAATAGAATTGACAAGAGTAGACAACCTGTCTCCATTCCCAATATCAAGGGGGAAATCTTTCAATAAATAATAAGTAAATATGATATAGATATTTTGTAGATAACCTTTGACAAATTAAAGAAGCTTCCTCCCATTCCAGATTCTAAGAGTGTTTATCATGAATGGATGTTATTTTTCTATCTATAAAGGTGATAAAAATGAAAGAAAATCCACATGATTTTCCTCCCCTTTTTTCTTAATGTAACAAATAACATTGAGTTTTGAATTGAAACTCCATTTGGTCATGATGTGCTATTCTTTTTATGTATTGCTAGATTTGGTTTGCTAATATTTTATTTAGGATTTTTCACCTATTTTCATAAGATAAATTTGCTTGTAATTTTCCTTTCTGTAATGTTCTTATCAGGTTTTTCTATCAAAGTTTAATTGCATCATAAAATGAGTTAGGAAGTGTTCTTTTTTTCCTATTCTCTAGAAAAGTTTTTATAATATTGGTTTTATTACTTCCTTAAATGTTTGGGAGAATTCACAAGTGAAACCATCTGGGCTTAAAGTTTTCTTTGTGGGGAAGTTACTTCATAAATGATCCAATTTATTAATAGGTAAAAAACTATTTTGATTTCCCCTTTATTCTTGTGTTCATGTTGGTAGGTGTATTTTTTAAGAAATGTGTACTTTCATCTAAATTTCCAGATTTATTGGTATTACAATTGTTTATAATTTTCTCTTATAATATTTTTAATATCTATACAAATGGCCACTTTTATCAGAAGGCTAATTTGAAGCACCCCGCTTTAATAATCAGTCTTATTAGTCTTGCTAATTTTCCATTTGAAAGAACTATCTTGGGTTGGCTTTGTTGATCCTTCTGACTGCGCGTTTGTTTTCCTAGTTTACTAATTGTTGCCCTAACCTTTATTATTTTTCATCCTCTTCTCTATTTTGACTTAATTTTCTGTAATTTGTCTATTTGTTTAAAATAGATATATGATTGTTCTTTTCAACTTTCTTTCCAATATATGTATTTAAGGCTACATGCTTCTCTCTACCTATGGTTTTAGTTACATTCTACAAATTGTCATATTTTAATTACCATTTAATTTAAATTGTTTTTCAACTTCCATTGTGGTTGTTCTTTTCAAACCCCATTTGGTCATGATGTACTACTATTCCTTTTATGTATTGCTAGATTTGGTTCGCTACTATTTTATGTAGAATTTTTTCACCTAGTTCATAAGATAAATTTGCCTGTCATTTTTCTTTTTGCAATGTTCTTATCAGGTTTTTCTATCAAAGTTTAATTGCATCACAAAATGAGTTAAGAAGAGTTCAAGTTAGTCAACGGGATGACAGTTTCTTATTTGGGAGGGGAGTGTGGTGGATGGTCTGAAAATGTCCTTATTTTGCGTTTATCTTTAAGACTCTATATACTGCATAGGGGAAGGGTAGGAAAAATAAAATAAGATAAAAACAGAGAGGAAAGCAAACCATAAAAGACTCTTAACTATAGAGAACAAACTGAGGGTTGTCGGAGGGGAGGTGGATGGGGTTGGGGGTGATGGGCTAATGGGTGATGGGGATTAAGGAGGGCACTTGTGATGAGCACTGGGTATGTAAGTGATGAATCACTAAATTCTACACCAGAAACTAATACTACACTATATGTTAACTACCTTGAATTTAAATTTTAAAAAAGACTATATATCTGCATAATGAATTCTACATTGGTATTTATTTTCTTTCAGCACTTTGAAGATGTCATTCCACTCACTTGTATAGTCAGTTATTTCTGATGAGAATTCAGTCTTTGTTCTTACTGTTGCTTCTTTAAAAATGACGTGTATTTTTTCCCCTAGCTTCTAAGATTTTTCTCTTTGTATTTGATTTTTAGCAGTTTTAATATGATGTCTTTGGTTATGAATTTCTCTCTTATTTTACTTGGTGTTCACAGTAATTCTTGAAGTTGTGGATTGATGTTCTTCTCAACTCTTACCTGTTTTAGTATTATTTCTGTCCCATTTTCTACTTTTTCTTTTGGAACTCCAGTTTTACACAGATTAATCCTTCTCACTGTGCTATATATATATATATATATATATATATATATATATATATAGAAAGATAAGAAATGTGTACTTTTATCTAAATTTCCAGATTTATTGGTATTACAATTGTTTATAATTTTCTCTTATAATATTTTTAATATCTATACAAATGGCCACTTTTATCAGAAGGCTGATAAAAGTGGCCATTTTTATAGCAGTGTGTACTATGTATATAGTACATACTGTGCTATATATATATATATACATATATATATACTTTGACCCTTTGTTCTGTGCTTGTTATTTTTTATTTTTTATTTTTCTATCTCTGCTTCAGTGTGGATATTTTCCACTATCTTCTAGTTTGCAAACCTTCTTCAGCTGCATACAGTCTGATATTAAACCCATTTATTAAGTTCTTAATTTGGGTTCTAGAGTTTTTACTTTTGGAGTTTAAATTTGTTTTTTTAATATATAGATTCCAATTTTTTTTAAAGATTTATTTATTTATTTTTGAGACAGCACATGTGTGCTGAGCACCGAGCCCCACTCCCCATTCCAGGTTACATACAATGACACAGATCATGACCTGAGCTGAAATCAAGAGCTGGCTGCTTAACCGACTGAGCCACCCAGGCACCCCTATAGATTCCAATTTTCTGCTAGTATTCTTGATCTTGTAATTACAACTATTTTGATATCCACATTTGAAAACTCTAATTTTCCAATCTCCCGTGCACCTATTTCTTTATTTTTGAGATTTTGTTTTAATTTTTAGTTATCTTTACACTCAACAGGGGGGCTCCACCAGCTGAGCCAGCCAGACGCCCATTTGTCTTTTTCTTTTTTTTTTCTTTTAAAGATTTTACTTATTTATTTGAGAGAGAGAGAGAGAGAGCATGAGACGGCGTCAGAGGGAGAAGCAGACTCCCTGCTGAGCAGGGAGTCTGATGCAGGACTTGATCCCGGGACTCCAGGATCACCACCCGAGCTGAAGGCAGTCACTCAACCAACTGAGCCACCCAGGCGTCCCTCATGTGTCTTTTTCTATTGTCTCTTTTTCTCTTTTGATTTTTTTTTAAGATTTATTCATTTATTTATTAGAGAGAGCATGAGAGAGAGTGAGCACAAGCAGGGGTGAAAAGAAGAGGGAGAGGGAGAATCAGGCTTCCTGTTCAGTGGGGAGCCCAATGTGGGACTCAATCCCAGGACCCTGAGATCATGACCTGAGCCGAAGGCAGACGCTTAACCAACTGAACTACCCAGATGCCCTTTTTCTCTTGATTTTTGTTTGGTCTTGTTCCTTGAAATGCCTGATATTTCATAGGAAAACATGAGAAATAATCTGATGCTTTGGATGATGTTATCTTTCTCCAGAGAGTTAACTCTATTTTATTAGGCAGTGAGCCTAGGAAAGATTATCATAATCCAATCATATATTAAGCAGATTTAATTACTTTTCAGCCTTTGTGAGATTCTGTCTATATACAGTTGATTGCTAGCACTAGAGTGAATCCTTTCAAGGATCTAAGTGAAAATTTTATATATTTAACAAATCCTGCCCCCCTTGGTGGTTTCCCAACTAAAATTTTTATTCCCCAACCCAGTAAGATTGAAAGATTTTCTCACCTTAATGGTTTCTTCATTTATGGCTTGCAAATTAGCAAACATCTTGAGGAGAAAAGTGGAGATGAATGTTGTACTCACACCTCTCTTCTTGCCCTCTGTATCGTCTCTTGTTCCCTCAAGTTCGTGCTACCTTGCTAGTTCTCTAGTGTTTTAGAACTGATGTTTAAATTTGTCCAAGGTTTTTAGCTCTTCTCATTTGGATGGTTGTGCGGCCATAAACTAGTCTGAAGCTACTGCTGAATTTTTAAATATGAGGGAATTAATGAAATACTTCAAAGCAAAGAGCAAAAATATAAAAAGAATGATAACATGAGGTAAAATAGGCAAGATCTGAAGAATAGATCAAGGAAGTTAACATGAGAATACATTCTAGAGTAAGAAATAAAACCCATGAAAGAGGGAAAATAATTTGCCATGGGAAATTTATCAAGGATAAAATGATTTTTTTTCTATATTGAAGAAAGAGCTGAATCTAAAGCTTAGACGGGCTCCATGTTCCAGGATGAGGGGACACAAGACACATCTTGTCATAACCTGAACAAACTTTCTGAACTCATAGGCTAATAAAGAAAAATCTTCCAAGCTTCCAAGCAAAAGGAACTTACCAGCCATCAGGGAATGCAAATTAAAACCACAAAGAGATGTCACTTCATGCTTACTAGGATGGTTATAACAAAAAACACAGATAATAGCAAGTGTTGGAGGAGATGTAGAAAATTAGAACCTTCATATACTGTTGGTGGGAATGTAAAATAGTGCAGCTGCTTTGAAAAATAGTTTGGCGGTTCCTCAGAAATTAAACATAGAGTTAACTATTAGCCCAGCAATTCTGCTCCTACGTGTATACTAAAGAGAAATGAAAACTCTTGTCCACATAACAACTTATATATGAATGTTCACATATTTCAATGTTTAAGTGAAAACAGTTATTTATGCATATCAGCTACTTTGTTTCTTTTTTAAAAAAGATTTATTTATTTATTTGAGAGAGAGAGAGACTGGGGGTAGGGGCAGAGAGGGAGGGAGAGAGAAACTCAAAGAAACTCTAGGCAGACTCCCCGCTCAGTGTGGAGCCCAACATAGGGCTCAATCTCACAACCCTGAGATCACGACCTGAGCCAAAATGAAGAGGCAGACGTTTAACCAACTGTGCCACCCAGGCACCCCATAGCTACTTTGTTTCATTGAGTTGTCTCCCACATTTTCCTTTTCTTTTGATCACTGCTATCCATATCCTCAGAATCAGAATCTTTTTAAGAGGCACCCTATATCCAGGTCTGCATCACACATTATTGACAAAAGGGTCAGCTCTGTTCTAACAGGTGAATATTAATTATTGGTGATGGTATCAGAGAAAGAAAGATAAATTGGTTTTTCACATCACAGGTTGGGAGGATAGAGATTTAGATACAACATTTTTTTTTTAAAACCCTTGGGCACATCTGACAGAATTTCCAGTTAATTGAAAATATATTTTTTTCCTGTCAAGTTTTTGTAAAAAAGACAGAAAAGGCTTTTTGTTAGATAAGACTTCTTGTTTAACATAGATTTACAGTGCAGAGGGAAACATTAAGTACCAACTTGAGCAAAATAACTTCATAGACTCTCCAAAGTAGAAATTATCCTCACCTAATGGCTTTCCAGCTAGGGCTCCAGGCTGACCCCATTGAGTCTGTCTCCATGTGACACATGGATATGAACGTTTGATTGGGCTGGGTGGTGGGCAGTCTGGAGTAGTGTGGGTGGGATTCTGGACTAACCTGACCTCTTAGATGTTCTTTTCTCCTATTTGGTTTTTAAAAGGTCAGTGTGTGAACCACTTCAATGTCGCCCACTGTTTTCCTTTGCATTTTACAATGCCTGTGTGAGCTCCAGGAGGGAGCACGTTTATTGTGCATGCCATTCAATTTAGATTCTACTAGAGCAAATAATTATAACGAAAAAACTGGAAAATAAGTCCCTGATGTAAAATCAGTCACAGGGCCAAAACAGTAGTGCCAATTATGATTTCAGTACCTTACACACGTTACATTGCCAACAGTCTTTTAAGAAATATATAATTTATTGTTGGTTTGGGCGGGCATATTAATATTTGTTCTCAAGCAGCCAATTGTCTTTGCATTAAAAGTTAGTATTGAACATTTCAATTCGCTTTTGCTAATTTTACTCCTTTTTTTTGTTCTTGAATGAAGAACGTTAATAACAATAAATTGGCCAAAAGAGAAAGGATGTCCAGAGGGCTGACTCAGCATGCGTGTGGACCTGGGGCACACACAGCACTTCCTATAATTTTCTAACGAATGTTCCTTTCCTTGATTACGTGTATTAAAAGCAACAAGCCAATCACTGAAATGATAAAAGCTTACTACATTCTCCTTTTGTTGAAGTCAGGGATCCAGGTCTTGTGAAAGTCTTAAAGAATATGATAACCTGCTCTTATATGAAAGACTTTCCGCAGAGATGAATCACAAGCAAGTGAACGTTAAGTCATGATACAATAGATATTCTATAGTCCACTATATAATGAAAAAAAATTTGCAAAGAAATACCTCATTGTTAAACAAATGGCATGTGCCAGTATTAGAATAAAACTGAAAGGATGTGAAAGATAAATAATTCTGTAAAAATGGTCCCTATGATCGGCTACGTCAGAGAAGGATCAAAGTAAACTTATGGATGAATTAGTTAATGCTGGAAAAGACCACTCCAATTATTCTTTGAAAATAAACTTCAAGGTTGCAGGAAAACTACTTTTTGTATGAGCTTTCATAAACCCTGGCATTTCTTCTTAAATGGTGCAGGAATTCTCTTTTTGTATTTCCCAAACCCTAAGAGGAATCTTCTGGAGTGACACAATCAGAGTCCAGAGAACACAGGACCATTTCAAACACAACCACTCATTAATACCCCTAGCAACATACCACTTAACGTTTTTATATCAAAATGTACCCATCACATAAACTCAGGATATTTTCCGAAGAGCTAATGACATGGAAGCTCTGGCCAAAGTCAATAACAACAACAAAATAACCTGCCAGCCTTAGCCAACCCTTATCTACTTCAAGTACAGAGATTAAATAGTTCAAGTCTGGATGAAGCCCCAGTAAGCGCAGCCTCTGCCAAACCAAGAAAACTGAAATGTGCACAGGATATGGTTCTGCTGATCTGTGAGTTGTAGCCATGCCTAGGGGGAACTAGGACATGAATACCCCTTAAATAAATGCCTCTTATGCCTCAGTCTTGTGCTACCTCCTTTACTTATGAGATGTCATTTATAAACTCTCCTTTTGAGGACCTCGGATTTATTCATTCATTCGATCATTGATTCACCAAATATTTGTTCCTATTTTGCAGCTGAGGAAAGTCTCCTAGAGAATAAATGTCAACAAGTAATTTACTCAAGATCACCCAGTCAGCTAGTAAAACTGCAGAGAAGAGATTGAAGCGAGATGGATATGACTCCAAAGTCATGTTCTTTCCTCCATTCAGGCGCTCTCCGACCAGGGCTCCATCACAATCATCTCAGGCTCTCACACGTATTTCTGAAGCTGATTCTGATTTATTTAAACTAATATTTCTTGGTGGGGCCCAGGAATCTATTTTAAGAAGGGTTTCCTGTGATTTTGATATATAGCCAGGTTTAGGAACAACCAAAACACAACATATTAGTTTTCTGACTCCTAATACAATTACTGATCCAAAACACTTACTCAATAACTAATGATTTGGGGCACCTGGGTGGCTCAGTCAGTTAAGCATCTGCATCTGGCTCAGGTCATGATCTCAGGGTCCTGGGATCGAGCCCCGTGTTGGGCTCCCCATTCAACACAGAGTCTTCTGCAGTCCTCCCTCTGCTCCTCCCCCTGCTTGTGCACTCTCTCTCTCTCATGAATAAACAAAATTAAAAAAAATAACTAATAATTTATTTGAAAAATATTTTTAAGCACCACTGTGTCCCTGGCATTGTTATAGGCATGGCAGTGAGCAAAAATTCCTGCCCTCCCTCTAGCTTAGGGATAGAGGTGGGGCACAGGGGACAGACAAAAACATGAAAGATAAGCAAGTTATACATTATATTAGGAGACAGTTTAAGTGTTGAGAAATAAATAGAGAAGTGTAAGGGGATCCATGAGGGTAGGTATTAGACAGGTGGTCAGGTGGTCAGTGTTGTCTTCCCTGCAAAGGTGACATTTGAAGGAGAGGAGGAATGAGCCATGTTCATCTCTGGGAAGAATAACCAGGCAGATGGAACAACTAGCACAGAGGCCCTAAGACAAGGATGTGCCTGATTCATCCAGAAATACCAAAGGGCCAATGTGGGTGGAGGAAGGGAACAAGAGAGAGCAGAGAAAGTTGAAGTCAGAAAGGTAAGGAAGGGAAGAACAAGGTGCGCTCATGTTGGGTCTTACAGGCTATTATAAGTACTTTTACTTTTGCTCCAAATGAAATGAGAAACAATTGTCAGGCTTTGATTTAAAAAGTTATGATGAGCTGATATATGAAAAACAAAGAATTCCATTTACAGATGCCAGAAGAAGATTTTAAAAGAGTTCTCGTCCAGACTTCTATGAAAAGGCAGGTGTTTTTCTAGATTATTCCAGGGAAATGGTCACAGTCTCCGATGAAAGGAGGCTTCATTATTCTTTAGCCACCCATCTACTTAATTCAACTATTCATTAACCAAATATTTATTAAATCCACAACCTACCCTGTGTTAGGTGCTATGGTAAGTGCAGAGGGCTTTATAGGATTTATGACTTGGCCCCTAAAGTGCTCAGCAGCAGTGTATATGGTCCAGTTTGCCTGTGAAGTAATTGTTTATCCCCAACCTAATTACTTCCATTGTAATTAAGCCCCTTTCCTTTGGCTGACTGTCAATAGGTGATGTAGTCAGTCAACGTGGTCACCAGATTTATGTCTGTGACAAACTATGGCTGGCAGTCTCTTCTAAAGGTTTATTGGGAGGGAAAGGTGTTGTATGCATAGGCTTATCTGAACAGGAATACCGGAGATTATTGGCAGAGAAGAAGGAGTACCAGAATGGAGGGTATGAGCACTAGAAAGTAAGAAAGTTCTCTTGTTTCCTGGGGTTGAGGGCAGGGAAAAGGGAAAAGGTGCTGCTTACTGCTTTTGGGGAATAAGAGAGAAGCATGAGTCAAACTAGCTGCTTTTACTTATATAGTATATATTTTGAACTTATTTTATTGCCATTGAATAGGGAAATGCTTTAGAGCAATAGCAAAACATGGAATGGAGCTGGGCCAAATGAAAAAAAACTTAACACAGTGACTAATTCTTTTAAGATGATTCAGTTTGCAGACTTCACAGGTAGTGGAAATAGTGTAGTAATGCACAACATAACAGAATAATAGTCACCTCAGTTTTCTTACTCAGAGGGATAAATAGTCAAGGACCAAAAATGTGATTAATATCTTGATTATGCTTTAATACAAGGACATTTCAGTGGCCACATTTAAAAGATTTTTCTTTGTTCTTTACCTCGAGGCCAATAAATCTATGCTAACTTTATAGCGTAATGATTTTGTTTTATAAATATGTCAGCTTAAGGAATGATTGGAGTACATCCTACGTTCCCCAACCAATTTTTTATTCTTAAAGATTTAAACTGATAATCTGAATTTTTACTTTCTGCATGGCATCTTGATTATAAGTATATCATAAATCATAATTATAAACACATCATACTAGGAAGAAACAGAAAATCTCTCTGATACAGGAGACATCATTTTCTAAATACGTTCTTGCCATTTTAATTTCAAGAGTAAAGAAAAATACAAATGCAAGTAGAAATCATAAAGGCACCTAACTATTATCTTCCTGAGGTGGCAAAAGTATACACAATATTTTAAATTACTTACATGAGATATAATGCTCGGTTGATAGTTCAAGTCTGATAGAGCATAAATCTCAGGTTTAGATTTTGCTGATGGAAAATGGAACATAAAGGCTAAATTCAGACCTCTCCCAAGTCACTAGCAGAGTCCAGATAAAAAAGCAGCAGTGTGAAACCAAAGTATATGCTTCACTCTGCTGGAGAAGCTGAGGGGTACCATGATCAAGGAAAACAAAAAAAGAAAAGAAAAGCTTACCCTGTCTTGTATATACTTGGAGCTGCTCTTTGTTCACTTAGTCACTTACTTTTAAACAACATTTTATAAAGATTCTGTTGCCTTTTCAAAAAATAGTGGGACTGGAGGAATTTTGTCTTGAGGCTAACCTGTCCTAATCCTCACAGCATGAGTGGAATTGAATGTATGTTCACTGGTTCATGTTTGTTAAAGTGTTTCTCTTCTGAAGACATTTTTCTTTAGGCATTTTCTATATTCCTGACTGGGAGGTCAGCTCCATGAGATTAAAAGCTTGTATCTTTTTCTTTGGGGCTTTCTGGTTGTGCACTGAAAAAAATTTGAAAAATACTGTCAGTTAAAAGACCATACAGGTAATTTAGGAATATGGAATTGGTGAGCTAATGTTTGTGTTTGATATTTTATAAAAGCATAATCAAGATATTAATCACATTTTTGGTCCTTGACTATTTATCCCTCTGAGTAAGAAATGCTAGTCCCTTTCTTTCCTTACTAGACTCTTACTAAGATCATACTGGCCTGATAGCTATTTTTCCCAGTGTAGTATATGTGACCACCTGCCAAGGAATGACACCCAGTACCACAGATAAACCTTTAAAATCTCTTGAAAAGAACATGATTCTAGTATCAGGAATGATGTAGCACTTCAGGTATAGGGGAATGAAGAGATCAGCAAATCCTGTCTCCCTAAAACAACTTTAAAGCTGGACAAATTTAACAAAAATAATCATTCTAGTGAACTGGAAATATACCAAAGCAGTCTGTGAAAACCAGAAGCTTTGTTGTTGAAGAGGGCTAGCTTTATCTGGAGTGGAAAGAAGCTGCCAGAAGCAACTGAGAAAAGAAAAGACTGCATCTATCCTAGCCTGAGGTTGCAGTTTCTGTTTGGATGTAGTGGAATACCAGAGGGCTAGACAGGGAGATTCTGGAAATGAGATAGCCATTGAGGGCCTTGATAAGCATTCCGTGCATCCTTGACTGTCTGGAAGGCTGTACTCATGAAGTAGAGACCTCAGAGAGCCCAGCAAAAAAATAAGAATGGAGGCAAACTTGAAAAGTGCCCAGACCTGGAATGTACTCCCCAAACCAAATACAGATCCACTAGCAGAAAGTGGGTTGGACAGACATGAGGTATTTGAGCACAGTGTGTGCCAATCATTGACGGACCACTAAACTGTGCAGACATGGGGGTTCCCTCTAGGAAGTCAGGCTAAAAAAGGAAAATAAGTTTTTTTTTTTTTTCCAAACTCTGAGCAGACATCAGTAGCCATACACTGCAGGGGTGATAGTTTCTGCAGATTAAGCTAGGCTAGTTAATTTTTTAAAATAAAATGAGAGAGAAAGTAAACAACAATAACAACAGAAAACCCAGCAACAACAAAAACTCCCAGGATAAAAATAAAATGAGAACAAGAGTTGTTATATTATCTAAAATGTCCAATTTTCAAGAAAAAAATAATGAAAGGTGCAAAAAATAGAAACATATAACCCATACTCAGGGATAAAAAGAAGCAGTCAATGAAAACAGACTCTGGGAGGCCCTATAAGTTGGATTTAGCAGGTGAAGACTTCAAAGCATCTATTGCTTAATGTTCAAAAAACATTTTAAAGAACCAACAGACAATATCCTAACAATGATCCAGCACAGAGGGAACACTGATAAGGAAATCAAATCTATTAAAAAGTACTGAATGAAAATTCTAGAGTTGATAAATACAACCACCAAAATGAAATATTCATGAGATGTGCTCCACAGCAGATTCAACATGAAGGAAGAAAGAGTTAGTGAACTAGAAAATGGATCAATGGAATTTATCCAATCTGAAAAACAGAAAAATGATTGCAGACACATTAAACAAATCCTCTGAGACCTCTGTGTCACCACCAAGCATATCAATCCTGTTTGTGATGGGGAATCCCAGTGGGAGAGGAGAGAAAGAAAGGGACAGAACAAAGGGACAAAGGGACAGACTGGCTGAAAATATCCCAAAGTTTATGAAAAGCATTTATCAATGGATCTGAAAAGCTAAATGAACCCCAAAGAGATTCTCACCTAGACACACCACGGTTGAATTATTTTTTAGAAAGATTTTATTTATTTATTTTGAGAGAGAGAGAGAGTGGTGGGGAGAGGCAGAAGGAGAAGGAGAGAATCTCAAGCAGACTCCCTGCTGAGCTCAGAGCCCACACAGGTTTTGATCTCATGACCCTGACATCATGATCTGAGCTGAAACTAAGAGTCGGACACTTAACCAACTGAGCCACCCAGGTGTCCCCTCCATAGCTGAACTACTGAAAGCCAAAGGAAAGGAGAACATGTTGAAAGATTCAAGAGAAAACTCTAGTATCAGGAACTTAGATGCCTAACAGATGCAACAATGACCAAGGAGGCTGGAATGGATCTCACTCCACGAACCCAGATTCCTAGATCTTACAGTAAATACAAATGAAGACCTGGAGCCCTCTTTTGTCCTGCATGATGCTCTGATGCACATCTTTAAATAGGAGGTTCTATTATTTTTGGAAAAGAGATTAATAAAAGAAGATCCATAAATGAGTCTATATCCAACTTGACATTGATCAAATAATCTGATCAATAACAGCAGTACTGATTATTTTAGCAATGTTCTAACGAATGAAAATTCTACCAAGAGCAATGATAGAATCCTAGGGAGAATGCCTGGGTGACCACAGACAGCCCATTCTCCCAGGAATGAAAATAAACAGACGAAATCAATTCTGGGGAGTCTAAACATGTGAAAACAGTATAGTCATGCTTTTTCCCAGGTTGCTAGAGTTTAATGGCCATGGCATTTGAAAAACCTGCATTTAAATGGGTGGATGGATTATAAGAGCAAAGTGTGCAACTGGTTTCAAATAAAAGAAGAAGCTTTGTAATTAACAAAATGCTCAAGGTCAAGTCTATACCTTCTTATTCAATATTACCAAGCAAAGAAACAAAAAAACAAAGTTCTCTGATTCTTAATACCATGTGTTCAGATCATTTAGTGTGTTTTGGTGTCCATATGAGCTCACTTTCTGGATAACTGGAAAGTTAAGTAATTGCCTAGAAAAGGTAAACATTTGTTAAAGTCCTTAAGAGGAGGCTTAACTTATTTGATACAACTGCAATAAAATAGTAGGTTGTGTCAACATAAAATCCTTCTTGTATCTATCATATGATGTCATGTGGAACTGCCAACATGCAGTTTTTGATGTAAGACTTTTACAATATACTTCATTCATAATCAGAACCTACATTGTGATATCATTTTTCCCTACACTCTGAATAAATAAAGTGTGTTGACTTTGATTTATTTGTGTTTTCCTTAGGTACCTGATGACGACAACAGCTTAAGAAGATTCAATTGGCTGGTGTGATTGATAGAATTAAGTGGCTAATGACTGAGGAGGTAGGACATTTTCAATTCCAAACGAATAAGTGAATTCCTTCAGTATTTATGCTTTTCCTCTGGGTTCATGATGTACCACTGAACATAAGTTCCAAAGTATTCTTTCCTTTGTAAGTTTTTTCATTTCAAACAGAATGGTTTCTCTGTAAGCAAGAGTTTTACATTCCCCTCCCCTCTTCCTATATCTCTTATGGGGCTTTTTGAATGTTTTTTTTATGAGTATTGCTGACTAACGGGCTGAAAAGCGATCCAGAAGAACTTGGATATAGAATTTGAGCCAGATCTTGAAAATTGAAGGATTTGGAACAAAAATACAATGCAGTGGGGCAGTAGAGTCAATTATTTCAGGCACTGAATGTGTTCAGTATGCCCGAATACATAAAGAAAGGAAAGCTCACTGCTTACAAAGAGGGGCAACAGCCTGACTAATTCATACAGGGGTGAGACTGGGACACAGGAGGAGACCCGGAAATTATAAAATAGAAAATGTGGCCCTCACCATTCACCTGAAGAAAACTTGAAGCATGAAAGACTTAGTTTTGTATCTTTTAGGATCTAAGTGGAATTAATCGACATGTTTCAGGAGGTGAGTTCTATCTCCCATATTTCATTTCAAGGGTTCCTAGTGTTTAAGAGTCAGCAAAAGGATGTATTTTCCTGACATTATCATGTAAGATGATCCATAAAGACTCTCTAAAAGTTCACATGCCTTCTTCTTATATCAGGCTTTGAAAAATGATTTTATTACTATGAGTTTTACACACTATTCTTCAAAGGGTAACTCTTTTTTTCTTGTGTATTGTTTCAACAGTAAGAGTTATTTGTTCTAAATAATTCTTATCACCCCTTCAATCTCATGAAAACCATTACATAAGCTGAAAAGAAGATATTGAGATTTTCAAAGATGGTGTGCAGCACATATTATCAGTTTTCCTCTCCTTTCCTGCCTCCACCCACTCTTCTCTTCCTTACTTTGGGAATTCCTTAGGGAAAGAAGTTCAAGACTTTCCTGACTGTTCTTAACCCACAGCAAACTTCTCATTTCAAATGTCTTTGACTGCAGTGTCTGTAACTCTACCCTACTGACCCTGCTCTCCTGTGTGCTGCCTGGTAATTCTTCTCCAGATGCTTCAGAGATACACCCCCACTGGTGTCCCAAGTTTCTCAAGGGCAAAGGTTGTGACTTCACCTCTCAAGCATCTCCAATGTGATCTTGTATAATTTAGAAATGATTATCAACTAAATGTGCAAACAAGGGAAATGCATCCTTAACTTTCTATGTATTTGAAAACATGGACTACATGGCACTACTCTAATCCATATTATTCTCATCAGATTTTAAGTAGATTTTCCATTCTCCATTATTTCATTAAGTGAAAATAGCAGTCAATTTCAAAGAACATTTTCTTCTAAAAGCAAATTATAAACCTACATAAATCTTAAAGATATTTCCATAGAGTAGGTCAAGAATATACTACCTATTAAGGGGAGCTATAGATGAACAAAACACATGTTTCTTCTCCAGTTATTAACCATCATAAACATTAAGTTATTCATAGAAAATTAAATAAAATATGAAATATAATAGAAAATTAAATATAAATTAAAAGTATTAAATTCATCTTAAAGCTCAAGCTTCCAGACGCTAGCTTTACTCTATGTCCCCAAAACACAACTCCAACAAAAAAAGTCTCAAACCCTTGCACTTCATCTTTCTGCTGCTACTTTTTCTTCCAGAGAATTGGAACAAGTAACATCAAAGATATCATCTGTGGTTTTTCATCTTGACTAGTAGAAAAGGATAAACCTTATGCAATTGTTTGGAACATTTATTATATAGAATATATAAAATTAAACAATGTCTACCACATACCCCTTCCCTTTGGACCTGGGTGATTTCCTATCCAATTTTCCTCTCACTTAGTCAACTCATTTTTCAGCTGGGTCCTCTTGAAGAAACAAAACATTAATTGGACTTGCCATTGTGTCTTGGACTATTTTGGTGACAATTTTCTGTGACAGGGAAAAAGAGTTGCTAATTCATTGCTTCAGGAAATGAAGGCCTAATAGCCTCACATCTGGTAAATTATGGTCTTCCTGCTCCTTGAGGCAGCAGCAGTACACACAGCATTATTTGGAATTAAGAAAAAGCAGCGAAGGAAATCAATTTTTACATTTGCAGTGGACTAAAAAAAAAAAAAGCCAATAACATATTCTTTAAAAAAGCACCCACTGTCTAAAACATAGAATCGAGTCAGCCACAGGGTAAATTGAGCAAAAATCCTTCAATATCCTAATGGAAACTCTGAGTAGTCTGTGGACTTAGATCACGTGGCATAGCTTCTTGCCCCTGTTGGGTGGAGCCCTGTCTTGCCTCTGAGGGTAGGGCTATGTGTAAATTACCATATTTGCACACATGTAATAATATAGTCTTAAAGGCCTCTGGGGGAAATGACAAGTAAAGATTGATTTTGCTTTGAGTGAGGATCATGTTGCATATTGGATGGGAAAATCAGTCAGTCTCACTTCTACATAACACCTGGACGTCAATTTGCAAAAGAAATAAAGAAGGGGGTACAGGAGGAAATCTCCCAAAGGACATATACAGGACGCAGCAGCCTTCACTATGAATCGCAAGAGTTAGGGATAGAAATAGAAGGGTCTTACCCCAATTGCTGTCCCAACGGTGGGGTTGGTGGTAAATGGCTTTTATCACATCAATACCAAGTTGCACCATGGGCTTGTGAAATCATCCCAATGACTATCGTATTTGTTTCTGTCCAGGTCCAAGGGAAAATGAACTATGATGACCAAAGGAGCAAACTGGAGATATAAGCAGTTGGTGAAAATAAACCTAACATCTGGGAAGGGCACAGGTGTTTGAAAATGGGGCTCTTTCTGTCCTGACAGAGCAGTGATAGCATAGCACAGCATAGTTTACTCCCACCTAATCCTCTGTAATCCCTAGTTGGAACAATTAATTTCACAAGGGGTCATGCTCTCTTCCTATGGTATTTCTACTGGGAGCTTTATGAGGTGGATATGTGTCCATTATGATGCATTTTGACAGCTCCTTTCACCTGGAGCTGAGAATATTCCTTGATTGTGGTCAGTGCATTTTTGTGTTGTAAATGGAGTGTAGCTGAAGTGTTCCCCTGATCACAGATCACAGAAAACAGCATATGCTTAGAGAGGGAGAGAGAAAGGGAGAACACAGCTGTGGATTTAGAAATCATTTTGCTTGTCTAAACCTGGGCTTTGGGGCACCTGGGTGGCTCAGTTGGTTAAGCGACTGTCTTCGGCTCAGGTCATGATCCTGGAGTCTCTGGATCGAGTCCCGCATCGGGCTCCCTGCTCGGCAGGGAGTCTGCTTCTCCCTCTGACCCTCTCGACCCTCCCCCCTCTCATGCTCTCTCTCTCTCAGTCTCTCTCTCTCAAATAAATAAATAAAATCTTCAAAAATAAATAAATAAATAAATAAACCTGGGCTTTGTTCCACACAGATGACACAAACAGGAAGTGAGATAAGAAGCAGAGCGGGTTCAAGTCAGGATGTCACACGAGAATCAGCCAGTTGCATTCAGAACTAAACGATGTAGGGAAGCACCATTTTATAGGCTCAGAAACTGGAAAACAAAACAGAGCTCACTTAGGGCTTCAAACACCTGATGTGTCTGATGCTATTCTTTACTTGGTTTGACTTTCACTCACGTGATGACTCATGTTCAGATGACTGCTCACCTGAAGGCATTTAACTAATTGGCTTAAATAATTGATATAGTATATCTAACCTCATCTCTTAAAACCAGAGAATTATCATTGTGATTTTTCAAAATAGCCTAGCAAAACTTTGAAAATTAATTCAATTCATTGGCTTATGTCCAGAAACAAATTTGAGGACTTCAAATAAGCTAGACTTTTCCAGTTCAACTGTTTTCAGGAAGATGGAAAATTCCTTTTTTAAGTTTTGGAAGGGATGTGGGAATGCAGGAAGATGTAAAATATGTAACAATAAATATTATCCTCAAAGTTCAAATCTGTGATAATAAATTTTTGAATAGTTTTCACATTTATAATATCACTTTATCCTTCTGGCAACTATGATTTTGCAGGTGCCAATGTCCCCATTCTGCACATAAGGAAATAGAGACAGGACTATATATGTCATTTTTCCAAGGCTCCTGACAAGGTCAGAACTAGAACATAACATAACCCTAGGATCCTAGGGTCTTCTCCATTGCTGCTGGGCCTCATCCCTTTGTAAAGAAACCAGGCCTATTTTTGTTTGAGAGACTTGTCATGTGTCCCAGACACCTTAAGTGGTAGGAAGGGGATTGAGGTATAGGGGAGGAGAGAGAGCTTACTATATGGCAGGGCTGTTCAAAGCACTTCTATTTATAATTCATTTAATCATCACTATAAGCTTATAACGTATGCACTATTGTTTGGGGCTATTTTACAGATGAGAAAATGATGTTCAAAGAGGAATTCGCCAAATTCCACACAGCTCATAAGTGACAGAGCTGGAGTTTGAATCCAGAGAGTCTGGTACCTGAGTCAGGGCTCGCCCCACATTCTTCTTTCCCTCTCTAACTTGTGAAATTCCTTTTTATCTTCTTTGATCTTGAGCACAATCTTTGCCACATAAAAAGCACTTAATAAGTGATTTGTAGATTGGGAAAGAAGAGATGACACCCTGACATTTTGTCTACTTGCCTCTGGATCTACAATTGGGTTTTTCAACCCCTGCACTACTGATGCTTAGGGCCAAATAATTTGTTGTGGTGGAAGCTGTTCCGTGCATCATAGGATGTTGAGCAGCCTCCCTAGCCTCTATCCACTAAATACCAGTAGTGTCTCCCCCCACCCCTGCCCCAGTTACGATGGTCGAATGTGTCTCCAGACATTGCCAAATGTCTGCAGAAGTGGTGGGAACTAGAAGTCCTCAAGGTTGAGCCAAGAGAAGGAGCATGAGAAGGAGGTAGTCTTGAAAGGGGGTATGGCTGGTAGGGCTTTTCCAGGAATCCCATGTCAAGAGTGTTCTCACTTGACTACTTTTTCCAGATACAGCCTTAGGAAGGGAATGAAGGGCTTGTGTGCCTTTGCCTCCCCTCGTGGCAGCTGGGAGATACTGCTTGTTGGGATGACATACTTGAACCTGGGCAATATTCCAACTGTAGTCAGGAGAAGATAGTGATGGGGGGTAGGGATCCCTGACGGACAGGATTGCATAGTGTTACTGATGCTCTTATATGACTACATGCTGGCACATGCAGCATATTTCTGTAAAGAAAAGAAAGGAATGAGGCTTACTGGGAAGTAAGGGGTCTGATGCCCAGATGAACTGAGAGGTATACACCGGGGAGTCAGGATTTGACTTGGAGATGATATTGCTTTGACGTATAGCTGTAAGGGACGCTAGATGGAGAAAATCCAGAACCTGCTTATCTTTCGGCATGGGAGACATTTGTGTGTTTTCTGAGTCATCTGACACACAGAGTGGAGGACTTTCCTGATGGATAAGGAAACCTGATGTACTCATTTGTTATAACAATGAGGTCATTGGAAGACCCATAAAACTGAAGTTTGCTATCCAAGTTCGGATCTAGTTTGTTATTCAGATAGCGGTTCCAAGCTTATTTAACAAGCCAGTTTTGACAAGTTGAATTTCTTTATAGGATGTTGGTTGAATTGTAGCATAGCCATCCTGTCATGAACAGTATTTTCAACTGTGTGGAGAAAATCGAAGTCGAGAGGATTTTTCGCAGTGAGATTTATACGTCCTTCAAATGGAGACTTTCTAAATCAGATTTTCATCAAAGATGTAGGAAAGGACGCAAAATCTCCCTAGGCATTTCTAAAAATCATACCAGAAAAAAAATGAGAGAGAAGAAATTGCAGATAAACTTGCACCTTAAAGAGAGCTCAAGATATTTGAAAATCTGGTTACAAATACACCAAATAGCTTAACTTTGTTCCCTGAGGTGAGATGGCAGAATAGAATGAATACTATGGAGACAGATGATTCCCAAGGGAAGTCATCAACAATTTTTCAAAAGTTGATGAATGAATGTCCTTTTCATCACTCCCTACTGCAATATGGAGTACGTAGGATTTAGGGAAGTTCAGACTGTCGTCCAAATCCCTTCTGGACCTTCACTGAGCCTCATAATTTTTGCGAGCCTCATTTCCACATGTAAACATGTAGATAATACCTATTACATAAGGCTGTTCTATGCCTAAAATAGATATTTTTGAAACTTAGCAAAATACTTGAACTGGTCACTCAATAAATAGAAGCTACTATCATTATATTACTATCCCTAATACTTTTATGACAGCCTGTTAAGACAAATGGACATCTTCTTTTCCAAGATTTGAAGCTGCATTTTATTCTTCCTGTGAAACTACAATTTTGCCTATTTTCCTGAGATGTATACAGAAGGAGGGTGAAGGGAAAATGACTAATTTTTTACAGTTATTGGAATCATGTTAAGAAGTTATTAATTACTACATTACACATTCTGAACAATGGATATGTTTAATCTCAGAACAGCACACAAGTCGGTTTCCATACAAACCACAAATAATGACTGAACACAATCTACTCTCATATCCATCAATTTCTTGCCAACTTGACAAAATCTCAATTCACCATTTTGAGGACCCTCTGCAAAGTGACTCCAATGTTTAAAAAAGTCAAATCATTACAAAGTAAATGAAAGTTTATTACAAAATTTTTCAGGAACTACCCAGGGTGGTTGAGGTGATATTTCACTGGATCCCCTGATCAGAATGGGCCTGGCAGTTCAACTCATTAGGACAAAAAGCACATCCAGCATCTTTTCCATTTGTCATGCAGCTAGATAATTAGCATATAGACACATGCATTTAACACCATCCTTCCTCCCACCATCTTGGTCCACAGTGTCAGAAGAAGAGGAAGGGGGAGGAAGAGGTGGGGAGGGGGGCAGGGGGAGGAAGAAGGAGAAGGAGAGGAAATTATTAGTTCATAAAGATAAAGAGAATGAGGGGGAAGACAACAATAGATAAAAGTTTTTGATGCATTTTTGACAGTAGATGAAAACAGAGTAGGATAATGGAAAAATCTAAGCACCTGGAATCCAAGGAATTGACATGAAATGAGCCAATTCACCCTGCAAAACCCCAGAAAGACTCAGAACTTGAAGGACCTACGTTCAGAAAAGGATGAAGTTCAGGGGAAGGTTTGGATCCCAGTTTTTGCCCATACCCCATACAACCATGTAGCTATTATTAAACTACAACAGGTGCACACACACACACACACATACACACACACACACACACAAAGAATGGATGGTTGGATGTATGGGACCGGAGAATTATATTCTGGAGAAACCAAATATGAGAGGATTTTAATGGGGGGGGGGAACACTGAGAAAAAACAGAGGGCTTGGAATGGCCTTCCCTCTTCTCCTCTTTCTCCTCTTTCTCACCCTGATTCTAGGGTGTATAAATTTCTCAGTTGTCAAACCCATGTGATTCCCCCTACACCTATCCTATCACTCCATTTCTGGCAGAAGTTGATTTTTTTCTGCATGGCCACAGGGAAAAAAGTCTCTGGATAAGCATTCTGGGCTCCTCAATGGAAAGGGTAGGTCAACCACCCACCAAGGACCTACAGTGGGCCCTGTCAGTCACCACGTCTGCTCATGCATTCAGTACCAGCATTGTTTGAGTAGCTCACTCTTAGATATAAATGAACAGACAAGAATCAGAGACATTTGAGGAAAATACGCACCAAAGACATAGAGACCAAAACCAAAAAAATAAACAAATAAAACTCAAATAGACAAAGAAGACCTAGATGAATCAGAGTCAATGCAGAAATTCAAAGTGAACTTTTAAAAATATGTAATATACTCTTGAAGATGTACAAAAAAATTGAGTCCATAATATAGATGCAGGTCACTATAAAAAAGGATCAAAGAACAAGAAAGAATTCTTATTTATTAAATACAAAAATTAAAATTAAAAAATTAAATAGAAGGTTGTAAGGGTTAAGGAAGACTCAGAGTAGAACACAAATTTTTTAAAAAAGGAAAGGGGAGAGAAAAGATAAGAAAAAATAAAGACTTGTCTCCAGAATTTAGCAGCTAACAATTAAGAGTTCCATAAAGAGAAAAGAAAAAATGAAGGGAAGATATTATCAAAAAAGCAATTTTTTAAATTTCCAGAACTGAAACTTACGTGTCTCCCTCTTGAAAAGACACATAAAAGTAGCTAGTGCAATGAGTGAAAAAAGACAAAAACCTCAGGTAGGTTATAGTAAAACTGAGGACACTTGAAATCTAAAAGAGATTCTAGAAGCTTCCACAAGAGAGGAGGGAAACCATCAAATACACAAGAATGATATTAGTTTCATAACACAACTGAATCTTAGAAGACAGGAACAAAGCCTGCAAAGTTCCGAGTGACAATGTTTTTCAACTTAGAATTCTATTTCCTTCCAAACTATCTATCTATCATAAGGATAAAACATTTGCTATTTAAAATAATTTTTTCTTGCAGGAAATGTAAACACACACACACAACTTCCCTCTGTATTCTTTCTTAGGAAGCTATCAGTGAAAATGCTTCAGCAAAACAACTGGGTAAACCAAGAAAGAAGATGCAGAAATTACTCCCTAGCATAAGAGAGAGCTGGAGAGAAGCACCAGGATGCCTTCAGAGCAGGTCTGACAAGTGACAGGCTTATAGCGGAAGGAGAGCAAGTGGGGCTCCAAGAAAAAGGTGAACAGCGGGAAGATGGCAGATCTGTTTGAGCGAACAGACTATCGATGGGCTTGTGGCAGAGAGGTTGGGATTTTTGGAAAATAATTAATACAAGGTAGCAGAAGGTGAGTAATTTCTCCAGTGTTACCCGCCGGATAAACGGAAAAGCTGGGATTACAACCTGGCTGTCTGGCTCCTGAGTCTGGTTCCAGCACCCAGTACAACCTCACAAGAAAGTGACCACAGTGCGTGCTCTTTGCCATGTCATTTGTGAGGGTAAATTTGTTGATATGATAATAAATTCTGGCATAACTTGGTTGAGAGTGTTGAGGGAAGCTAAAAGAGAGATCCATGTCTAAAATTATCAATGGAAAAACAGCAGGGCATGCACATTATTTTAAAACATGGAGTTAAAGGCAAAGAAGAAACAGAGCAGTTGAGGATATTTGTCTCTAGGAGCAGGACTCAGGTGTAGAAAAGGATGGGATAATGGAAACATCGATGTTTCATTATTAGCTGTCTGGTGCTATTTGAATTTTAAATTCTACACCGATTACTCTGGTCAAAATAAAATTAATGATACGATAGTTCAAAAGCAAAACACAACATTTTAAGAAGAGTTTTTGTAGTGATGGACAATTGCCTTTCCAGCCTCTGAGAAGAGTAGAGGCAAAAATGTTTGCTGGGAATGGTGGGGTAGTTCAACTGTCAAATTACCTTGTACATCGTATATTTTCAACTAAAAGTTTATATTGCTGCGTTTGTGAACTATGGGTAGTGACTTATTGAGTAGCAGGAGTTAAGATCAAGATCAATTTTATCTCATTCATAATATGAGAAGCTATCTTATCAGAAGGTAATATCTCATTCATAATATCAGAAGAGTGACAATACAGTGGGTGGTGACTCTGTGCCTGGGCCCTAGTCAGATAATGGAGATCCAGAAAAAAATTGCTCTCATGGCTTAGTGAGCAGGAGGCCTGGTTATCAGAGCCCTTGGAGAGCAGACAACCCCAAAGGACCATGCTGCCTCTTTCATCCTCTTCACATGAATGAATAATAAAAACAATTATGCATGTACTAAATACATGTCCAGCACTGCTCATAATGCTTTTTATATTTTAACTGATTTAGTTTCACAACATTCCCATAAGGTAGGGACTGCTCCTGTCTTCATTTTACAGATGGGGAAACTGATATCAAAGACAGCATGGAGCCTGCTTAAGATTCTCTCTCACTCTTTCTCTGTCTCCTTCTCTTAAAAGGATAAAAATAAGATAAAATGGACAATTTTATGGTGTGTGAATTTCATCTCTTTCTCTTGATAGAGAGGTAGATAGATAGATAGCAGATAGATAAGATAGACAAATAGGTAGCAGATACAAATAGATATACACACACGTACAAGCCAACCAGCAGCGTGCACTTGGAAGACAACAGTTCTCACAAGTAGCCAGGTAGCTGAAGCTCAGGGGTCCAGATGTCTACTGAGGATTTTCCCACTAGGGTGTCTATACTGCTCCCAGGGGTGCTGTCTCCTGCACTAGGGAGCAGGAAAGGGGGGCTGGTGTATGAGAGCTCTAGCTATTGACCTCACCTGAAGTGGCAAACTGGGGATCCCAGGCCTGGAAGTCATTTGAGGAGCTAGAGATGGGAGTTATATACCAATTGGCAAGGAAATATTTTAATATTTTAACAAGGTAACACCAGCTGAATTTCAGCTCTGATTAGAACCAAACTCAGTGTAAACTTCCAAAACAAGCAACATACTCTGTTCAAATGATGTGTAAACAAGCCCTTTCATATCCCTGGCTTGCTAGGGTCTGTCAGGGTGGCGAAAAAAAAAATACCAAGTGTTTTTGCTTCAAACGCCTTCTCTCTGAACTTTGCAGCTTCCTTCTGCACAATGTACTGTACCAAACTAAGGGGTTTTTCCTCTGCCCGGAGTGAAAGCAAAGCTGTCAGACCTTCATACAACAGACTGGGACAGTCACCTCTGCTGCATGCTATTGGTCATAATAAGTCATGTGACACAGATCCCAACAGGAAGTAGAACTCCATCATGACTTCAGAAAAACTTAACGTTACTTTCTCTGCTCAGGCAACATTCGGCTCCAGGAAAACAGCTAATGTTTGGTAGTAGTTCTGGCTCTTCATCTAGATCTTCGTGGCCCACCCCTCTCTGCTTTTGGACACAAGGGGTTTCCTTCCACCTTGTCCCCATTCACCTGCTTTACTGAATAAATCTGCAAAAGAATTGAAGTTAGGAGATGGTAAGGAAGGAGGACACAAAACGAGAGGAAAACTCACCTTATCATCTTTTTAGTTGAATGGCTGGATGCAATAGCAAAACACCTACCACAAGTTTGCTCAGGGAAGCTCCTTCATCATTTTGATCTCTGATGCATGAGGCTAGGATGTCTGACTTCAGAACTTCTATAGACAGGCTATTGTACCTGAGAACACTAGTAATCCTCTCTTTCTCCTGGATACAAGGATAAAGATGAGGAAGAATACTAAGCACCTGCTTCCCAGACCTTCCAGTCTCCCCTGTATGTAAATAACTGTTTTAACAGAGCTAACAGGTGTACAGAATAGTTTTTCAGAATTATTTCCATTTCTATCCCATGCCAAGCAGATGCCAGTGAAATTGGTTTCCAGATAAGATTTTTTAAATCAGATTCACTTTAATTTGTGAGAATTTTAGTAGAATTAAGCATTAAAATCAGCATATGGTTTTAAAATATTGCATTCATCATAAAATGCCATTAAGCACACCCTCATTTAAATCATTTTGCTTGCATTGGTCAGAAAATTTTAATGCCTTACAGGATCTGGGTGATAAACTTAAGCTGTTTCCTTACAGGGAGGGAGTGTAAGACTGCTGGAACGTACTATCCTTTCATTTTCTTTGGCTGTATGACTCCTCTTTTGGAGGTGCAGGACCTGAGGGTGTGAAAATGAGATCCATTTCTGAGGGCACAAGATTAAGACAAGAAGGAGGTGGCAAAGAAAAATTGGGAAGTATCAGAGTCCATGCTTAATGCTGAAACCTGATCCTAACTTAGTCTGTCCACTGCCTGCCCAGTCACAGTGATCCAAGAAGCAAGAAAGCCCACGAGACGGGTGGTGAGATCAAATACGGTGATGCGCGTGAAATTATTCTGTAAATTGTAAAGCACAGGGTTTAGTGTTGTGAATTGTCCAGTGCCATGTATTTGCAGTCTTATCACAGAATGCAGGCTCTGTAGTGAGAGATTTTATTAGGTACGATGGGGAGAGAAAATGAAAGAAATAGAATGCACAGTCCTTGTGTTTAAGGACCTTGGAGATTAATATCACAGAAAACATGGCAAAGAAGCTAGTTCCAGAAAATAATGTATCACATGCAAAAAAAAAAAAATCTATAAGCCAATAGGCCGTAGAATGTGGGGATGGTTGGTCAGCAAGAAGTATTGTGTTGAGTGAAGAGTCTTTGGTTCGAGTGAAGAAGCACTCTCAGTCCTCATTCACATTCTGTCTTCGCTGTTTTTCTTTCTCTCAAGTTCTTGGTGTTGTCAAGAGCTTTCAAGTGCATTGTTTTCCTTACTTTCCACAATAACTCATGTCATATTCACTTTACAAGTCAAAAACTGTGATTCAGAAAAGTTAGATAAACATATTTACAGAATAATTTCACGTGCATCACTGATATTAAGCACTGGATTCTATAGCCAGCAAGTATTGTATGTGGAATTTGATGTCAGGTTTTCTGCCATAGACTGTGCTTAACTCTTATGCCATACTGCCCTGTGAAAAGAGCAAATCCAACAAAACTTTGTCAGTGATGCACTCTCTTTGCCTGCCTGGGCAACAGCCACTTGGGGCACTGTCTCTCTCTTCCCTTGCTGGTGCCCTGGGAGCCTGTAGGGCACTATTTTCTCATATCCCCAAGCCTGAAATTCAGACTAGGCCCCTCTGCTCTCTTCATTTCCCCAGCATAGCCTGTCTTTCACACCTTCGAAATCTTCTAGCTGCATCCAGCTTGATTTGAAAACTGCAGCTTTAGGACATTCACTGAGCACTTTAAGTGTGCTATATACTGCTGGACACAGTGTCTACAATGTGGAATAAGGTACATCCTCTCTCCTCATCTACTGGCGAGTTGGGATTACATAAGGAAGTTATTATAAAAATATGTATTTTATAGTTGCACGCTGAGAGAAAGAAGCGAGGTTTCCTGGGCACCCATCATTTGATCTAGAGCAGCAGATGGGGTTTCAGAGGAGGCTTCCTGGGTAAGAGTCACGCAGTCTTCTCTGACTCCATCCAAATGGCCTGAGCTGTTAATATCTTGCAATGCACAGGGACTTCTTGAGAGCTCTGCCACTTTGGAGATCTGGCTCCGAACAATTTCTGTATCATAAATTCAGTCATGAGGGTATTTAGGCCCATTGACTCTGATCATTTCTTTTTCAGACTATAAAAAAAAAAGTCTCCCAGTTTACTTCTGGGGTGGAACAGCTCATAGGAGACAGTGCCTTTAGAAGATTCTGAGCATTTACTCGGCAGAGGAGCCAGAGATGAGAACAGCTGTTCTCCACAGAGTTTTGACATTTCTGGTCTTAGCAAACCACACAAAAGTTGAAATGAAAAAAACAGAGGAGGTGGGAGAGAGCAAAAATAGGAAGGTACAGGGTCTGCCAAAAAATGGTTTGATTATGATATTACATAAAAGAGGTTGTAATAAAACAATCCTGTTATCCAAACTTACAATTTTAATTATTACACCCTGGCTCACAGTTGAAAATAGAGTCTCTTTCTCCCCATCTCTCTCCCTTCCCCCAGTTCTGCAATTTAGTGTGATCACATCATTGGAGTCATTGTTTGCCTCATCTGTCACATGTTTTGTTATTTTATTTAAATATGGAATCAGGAATTCACATTGAAATAAAACATCTTGTTTCCTATGGTTGAAAGCCAGAAAGAACTTGTTTTTGGAAGGCTGAATACAAAACACAAACCAGTGTTTTTGTATAATATCTGTCCTACTTGATTTCACCAAGTGATTAGTAACTGTTCATGACTGAGCCACTAGATGTGTGCATATATAGAAACTAAGAGCTTGGGTGTCTTAATATACCATGTATCAGGATAAAATTAGTACCTGTTGAAGAAGATTCATTTCAAATATGGCATCTGTTGTTAATAAGAACCTAAGGTTTAAAGCAGAGATAAGATATCCTTGGACAAAAACATAAAAACTTGCCTTGCAATTCCAGAAGTCACGACTTTTCTGTCTCGTCCTCCCAGCTTGAAGACTTAATATTCTTCATATATCCCATGCCTGGCATGGAGCACTGATTCTTGGGAAAGTATCCAGACTGCAGATTATCCCCTAAGCAGCTCAACTATTTTCACAAAGTCTTCTTTTTTTCGGCCACCACTAAATTGGAGAATTTACTGGAGAAGGTTAATCAAGTAACATTTCACAAAAGAGAAGGATTTTGATGAACCATTTGATAGGAGGAAGATGTCCTCAAACTCAGCCGTTTATATCCTTATTAACTCTACCACGAAGATGTCCCAGAGATGGCAAACATGTAATATTTCTCTAGAAGGACACCTGGCTTTTCTCCCTTTCACCCAGACTTGAAGCTTCCAATTCTCCATGCCTTCTACTTTTCCCTGGCTTCCCTTAAACAGTTAACCAAGAACTCTTATGGATTTTTAACATAAAATGTCATTTGTGTCTGGTTTTACCATTCTATTCCATCTGTCCACAGATGCCTGACTTATTTCTTTAAAATAGTGTTTACATCATATCAATCTCCTGCTCTTCATCAAGAAGAGAACAAGACAGGAATCCCAACATAGCATCTGAGAAGCGGCCTGAACACAATCCTTCATTACTTACCTCTAATAACTACATGAACCCTCTACTCTTGTCAGACTCATCTAGTTCCTCAAGTATTGTGAATTTGTTTGATTTGATATGATTTGGATTTAACTTTGAAGTCATGCATTAGTAAGGAGAGATACAATACAAATCCCCTACCACAGTTCTAAATTCAGGATTTAAAAGAGATTCACAACTTCCCAGCTCTGAGATACTCTGGCTTTTTTTTTTTTTTTAAGATTTTATTTATTTGACAGAGAGAGACACAGCGAGAGAGGGAACACAAGCAGGGGGAGTGGGAGAGGGAGAAGCAGGCTCTCCGCCAAGCAGGGAGCCCAATGCAGGGCTCGATACCAGGACCCTGGGATCATGACCTGAGCCAAAGGCAGACACTTAATGACTGAGCCACCCAGGTGCCCCTGAGACACTCTGTTTTAATCAACATTCATTATCAGAAAATATGGCTCTCCTCAAAGAGGTATATCATGTGATCATGTTGATTTACCTCCTTTAAGTTCCATTCTCTTCATCTTGTCTTCACTGCCTTAATTCAGCGTCTCCCCACTGCCAGAGCCTTTCTACTAGCTTCTTTGCCCTTGGTCTATCCCTCATCTCTAGTTATTCTCCAAACTGCACCAAACACTATCATTTCACTTCACAAATCTCATCCTGTGCTTCTTTTAGTTCCCTTTTTGTTTACAGATTCAAGCCCAAAACCCATGGCATTTGGAAGATCTTTGCAATGGGTCTTCTCAAGACCTCCCCCACAATTCCCCAGTTTTCCAGTTCCCAGTGATACTCTTTTTCTCTGGTGAATGGATGCTGAGCTCCAGCCACACTGACCTATTCATTTTCTGCACTCTATCAGGTAGCCTTTCTTGCCTTTAAAGTTGCTTTCACCTCTTTTTTAGGGTGCACTTTCTCTCATTTCTCCAATTGGCATATAGTTGGTAAAGTCAATATCTGATAAATAATATATATATGAATGCATATATGGTGAACATTTTCTAAATTCTAAAGTTGTTCTGTGCGCTTGAGATGCAAGGAAAGTGGCATCTGACATTCTGAAAATGCATGAATAAGTAAATGAGTCTATTATGAAGAAATAATTCAGTCCACATAGATAGCTGTTTCCAGATCAGCTGAGCTTCTGTAGCTTGGGCCAGGAAGATGTCTTTTGTGGCTAGGGGACATGTAGGTTTCTGGTTCATGTCCCAGTCATGATTCTGTGAAGAACCCCTGGAAGACTGCATGTGGGTAAAGTCTTCAATCTTGGGCACCAAGTTGGCAGTCAAGACCGAGGTAAAGGGTAGGCAAAGTGAGTGCCTTGATGCACAGTAGCTGGTTATTTAACCAAAGGGTTAAGTCCTCAGGATCTTAGAGACACCTGCAGAGGGAATTATCCATCAACCAGGCACATAAGTGAAGGGGACAAGTTCATGAAAAGAAAAACATCACTCTGAAGACGGGTAGCTTGGAGGAGGTGAGGAGAAGCAAGCTAAACACCCTTCCTTTATGAGTCACTTTTGAAGGTCTTACTTAATTTTTTTTTGTTTTAAAAAATAATGATTTAAAAGGTTCAAACAGCCTAGGGAAGTCAATCCATGCATACTTCTAACATTAGTTAATATTTACTAAGAAATCATAGGTTACAACAAATTAAACTTTTTGGCTCTCTTACTGAGCTTTTCTGGCCAACCATGTTAGTGACTGTTCCTACAGATAGTTTATAACTCTATTTTTTACCCCTCTAGAGCAACTAAAGTGCAAGGAGTTAGAAGAACTCTGGGCTTATGTGGTTCTTAAGCCAGGGTCTTGGGAAAATGGATTTGAGATTGGGGAATGGATCAGGGTGAGCAGGCAGACACTAGATGTGCCCACTAATAACTGGGAAAAGTGAGTTAAATTTCTCCTTGTTTGAGGTGGAATTCCTTCATATAAACCTGGGCACCCTCAGAGAGAAATGCTTTCTAGTCCAAACTGATGTTTATTTTGGACTCTGTTTCTCTTTCAGCTTTCAGTTGTGACCTTAGGAATGAGCTCACAATTGGAAGCAAATCTGTCTCCTGTTTCTACTGTTAAAGAATTACCTACCCACTGAAAAACCACATAGGATTAACAATGGCCTTGTCCCAAATATATGCTTTTTGGGATTGTACAAATTGTATTTATGGTGCTAGCAGATTTCAGTTCAACAGCTGAAATATTTCAATAAGAGTGATTGAATTCTTAGTAAATGGAATGCTTCCTCTGTTCAGTTTTGGTCTATTGAATGCTGGAAGGTTGGTGGGTCTGACCCATTCATTATGCATATCTGGGGTGATGGCAAAGGCAGTCCTTTTGGTTTTGATACCATGTATGTTTTTGGCAGCATCTCAGATTGAAATCCTATGAATAAAAAAAAATGGCCTTTAAAAGTTATTTTTAATCTCCTCGGTATAAGCTCCTCATCTTGAGAAATGGTTAGGGCTTCTGAATGCTTATTCTATTCATATAAATCATGATTTGGCATATCTCTTTTGTGGATTGTAGTTGGCATTGATTCAGAAATATCTGGTAGCTTCAATTTTCAGAATCACCAAAGAGAGTGGTAGTGTTTTTGTACTTCATTGATCGGATGAGTAGACTCCAGGTTATAAACATTGGATTAATATCCCAAATTCTTTGGTTGGGGAGGAAAGGTAAAAGAACTAATATTTACTCATTTGTTTTTCCAACAAATTTCTATTTGGTATTGCCCAAATGCCAAGCTGAATGATTTACATATAATATCTAGTTGACTCCTAAATATTCTATGAATTTTATAGATAATGGACACTGAAGCTCAGAGAGTTTAAGTAACTTGTAAATGGAGGAGGTAGTAAGGGAAGGACCCGAGGTTTAAATTTAGGTCTGTCATTAAAAATAACCAAGGCTAAAAAAAAAAAATAATAACCAAGGCTTTTCCATTAAGCAAGCTCCCTCGTGAATGTGTCATGTATATGAATACACAAACACAGCTCAAGGAGGGGCGAGGAGTCTGATTTGGGAAAAACTGATCCTTCTAGCTACTAAGGGAATGAGAATACACCGCCATATAAAAAACACCTTCCTCCTCTTGGTCCAGTTGCTGAAGGGCTCTCTCCTCACATTTCCTGCTTCTGTCCTCCTTTTTCCCACCACCCAAGACGTGCCATGAACTCCCACGGCAGGCAAATCAGGGAACATCATTTCAAGTGTTCTCCTCAAGCATGCCTCTGACATACTCTTGCTTTGAATAGCCTCAAAACATTTCAAAAGAGAGGATTAAAAAGGGAGTTTTATAAAGAAGCAGACCTGGAGTTGCACAGAGGCAGCAAAGACATTTTTGAGGTCATTCTTTCTTTTTTCTACACTGATGTATTCTCTCCAGAGTGATAATAATCTTTTTTGAAATGCAGGTCTAAGACGGAAGGAATTTTTATCTGGAAGAGTAATATAAATTAGCTTTGACTGCCAGTTTCCACTGATTATTACTTTCCAGGCGGAATTCCTACAAATTCTTGAGGCATGACCTCCAATGAAAAAATAAAACCCCTTTAAAAACTTGTTGAGAAATTCCAGATAACTTTCACAAGAGATTTAATTTTAGAGCATTAACACAATCTTGGTTGGAAAGATAAAACTACAATGCAGTTATTTGGTAAAAGTCATTACTTCACAATGAAGTCATTGGAGATTATTTTACTGTGCTTATCTGTCCCCTCTTTTTTTTTTCTTTTAAACTTGATTCCTTTCTCCCAAAACTAATTTTATTATGCATTACTCAGTGCACTCTGGATTCACCCTTATAAAAGCATAAAGTGTTTCAACAGATAGCCAGTTGGAGGCAGCCAACTTGAGATGCAACCTACCAGAATGAGCAAACGCTGTGATGTGTCATTACATATTAGTAATATGCATTATGCCTTATCCCATACCTATGGTTTTGGAAACTATAAGGGAAGAGTTTTTTGTTTGTTTGTTTGGTTGGTTAGTTGGTTGGTTGGTTGTTTTTTTTTAAAGCATGATATGAAGTCATGGATTCAAAGAGACTTCTGTATATTGTTGAAAGAGGTTTAGGCGTGAGGAAGTGAGAGCATGCATACTAGAATTTACTGCAGTCCTAACAGGCAGCTTGAGGGGAAGGTGTGGGCAGGACATCATCTGCACTGGACCTATGGCGAGAGTGTGAATCGGAAAGGTGAAGTGATTTGTCCAAGGACCCACGGCCTCTAAACAGTGGGTCAGGAGGAACTCAAGCTCAGGCACGTCTAACTGCAAGGTTGGCTCCCTTCCCACAGCAGGGTGTTGCTCTTTCTTGAGCTGGACTAAATGTGGATGGGAAAACATGAAGACCAGAGCCACATGTGCAAAATGTATCAATCGTCCAAAGTGGCCAAAGGGAAAAAGATGTCTCTACCCACCATTTTCCCAGAAATGTTCATTTACTTCAGTTCGAAGTGTCATTTAAATTATATTACATAATGTTATTATATACAGAGTCAAGATAAATCAGCATCTAGTAAAAAACTATATACATATGAAACTATAAATAGATATGCAATACTGGGTAGGTAGATAGATATAATTTTATATACATATATACCTTTATCCTCTGGTGGATATATGAATATAATCATAGGGGAAATGTGAATTATCTTTTATCTTTCAGGGCACTTAACATGAAGGAGTATGATTATCTTTTGAATATAATGATTATTATTAACATAAAATTCCCTGTTTTAACATTTTTAAAACAAAATGGTAACTTGTTGCCCATGAATAGATGGAAAAGAGATTTATAAAATAAGAAAGAAAAGAAGGGATTTTGTGAACCAGTGAGATTCTTTATCCTATAATGTTCTAATTTCCCTGAGAAGAAGCCGATGGTGGAAATTATCTTTTAGATATTTAAATGTTTTCTTCTTCCTTTCCAGAACATTCACATATCACCAGTTGTTATACAAGAAGTGAAAATGAACTGTCTTTCCAAGAGTAATTCAACATTATTAATTCTTAAGCAATGAAATCTCACAGCATGATTTACATCACATAAATCTATTCATTAACCTCATTGATTGAACATCTTATTTATTCAAGGCATCATGGACACAAACAAACACATCTTCTTCTCCAATATTCATGGTCCTCTAGGGAAACAGGTACAAAAACACATAATTATGGTACGGAATGGTGAGGATTATGTCTGGTATATAAACACATGAGTGAGTATAGCTGACCTTTCTAAATCCCCTGATATCCAGAAATCAGAACTATATGGAATGAAAATTATGCCAGAATATGTAGGAAAGTTGTGAAGATAGAGTGTGAGAAAAAATGCAAGTTTGGTTTTGTTCCATTTAGAACAGGCTCCTTTCTCTTAAAAGGTGCTCCAATAAATATTGCTCAAAAAAAAAAAAGATCTAAAGCAGTTTTACATGCATTATATCTCTTAATCTTCGAGTATTTCAAGGATGTGGAAAAAGGCAGGTACTTATATTCTTTCTAATTCCTGCATGGATGTCTATCATAACTTCAGTTACTTCCCAGGCAAGATAACAGAACCCTGTTCAGTAGAATTCCTTAAAGTTTTATAACTCTCCAAAAAGTTCTCTTGCACCCTTCCCTTTTTATCTGATAGAATCTCTCTCTCTTAGATACACAGTTTAACTCTTTTTCATTTTTGTTCTTGATATATTGTAAATGCCTCTTTACTTTTTATCATTTGCAAAAAGTGACCAATAACTAATTCTCCCTTTTAAGTTTTCTTTTTTATTTCACAAGATTTCATTTTTGTTTTGGAGGAAAAAAACTACAAAATATAGATAAGCAAAAGCAAAGAGAGGATGACGTGGGTATGTGTGTGAAGTGAATGTGTGTGTGTTGAGAATAGGGACTCTAATCAGAAGAAGCCATCACAGGCAAGACAAAAGGGACATGGGCATGCCAGAGGACAATGGCCAGCAGTATTAGGGCTGTGCATTCCTCCTGATTTTTCCCTATGATAATCCAGTAATTCTCCCATTTTTAAACTCAAAGCTACCATTATTCCTGTTCCTTCATACTTCATTTTCATTTACCTCAGCTCAGAGATATCACAATAATTGTTACACAATCTCCTTATTAGAAACAATCCATTCAGATTAAATTTTCTAAATAAATACTTTCAAAGAGTCACTCCCCCGGGTAAGAATTTTTAATATCTTCGCTTGTCTTACAGTATAGTATAGAATACCATCTGAGGTCCTCAGCATATTCTAACAACAAATTAACTTCATCTTTATTTTTTACCACTCCCCTATATACACCTCTACTTTCCCCAGATCAGAGGCTTCTCCCTGTCAGTGGTGAGGGGCAGGACGAGCATGGTGCTGGGAATCAAACTGATTTGGGTACAAATCACGGCTCCATCACTAATGTTTGGGAATCTGGACAAGTTGATTCATCCATAGAATAGAGATAATATTCTTTCAGGATTGCACCGGAAGATAAATGAGAAAGATCTTTGAAAACGTATTAGTTTCCCCTTCTCTCCAGTGAGATTGTCCCTTGCTCTTTCCCACCAGGAAACTTGGCCAAGGATAGCCCCTGATTCACATCCTTGTATTCTCACCTGTTGTTTTTCTTCTCTGAAGATCTCCTAGGTCACTTTAGCTCAGAGGAATTTCTCTCCTTCCTCTGAATGCCTAGTACAATATGTGGTTTCCTGCTTAACAATTCACCATTTATTGGTGAGATCTCTGAGATCTTCTTTGGCATGCTATCCTGTTTTATTCTTTTTCTCCTGTATATAGTGTCCCATGCTTTCCTGCTTTGTTTCCCTAAATAAACCATAAGTTCACCCAAGATAGGTCCTTTTGCTGTCTATTCTCACTACTTCACACAATGCCAAAGCCTAGAAGGTGCTCAGCTATATCTTTGCTGAATTTACATTATATCATCTTCCCTAGGCCTGCCCCCTAAATCCTTATCCATAAAAAAGAATTAATTAATCAAGTGATTCATTCACTCACTCATTTGTTTTCCACAAAGATATACTGAATGTTTAGTACATACCAGACACTGATTTAGTTACTATACCAGATAGAGCCATAAACAAGAGAGACAAGTTCTTTGTTTACATGAATCATCTTCTATTCTAATGGGAAAAGCACACAATTCAAAGGTAAGCAAATAAATAATTTAAGAGTCACGAATACCCTGAAGGAAATAAAATAAGGTGACAGGAGAGACAGCGACAGAGAAGCAGAGCTCTGCCTGGGCTCTTGGAATCCCCAGGACTTTTTGGTCATGGGACAGATGATCCACACCTGGCATCTGATTGTCTTCTGTCACCCAGTGACAGACTTCCCAATGACATTGATGGTTTCTCCTCCTCTATGTGCAGAATGTAAATGTGTGCGCTCGAAGGGGACTCGGCAGTTATAAAGTCTAGCAATTCTCAAATATCATTTTATTTATTTTTAAAAATGTTTAAAGATTCTATTTATTTATTTGTCAGAGAGAGAGCACACAAGCAGGGGGAGCGGCAGGCAGAGGAAGAAGCAGGCTCCCCGCTGAGCAAAGAGCCAAATACCAGCCGATCTGGGGATCGTGACCTGAGCTGAAGGCAGATGCTTAACCAACTGAGCCACCCAGGCGTCCTTCAAACATTTGCACATTCTCAAAATTGTAAAGTTTCCTTTCCCTCTCCATTTTGGTGACCAATAATACTACTGTAAATTTGTGTGGTTTTTTTTTTTTGCAGTTCACAGGGTATTAATATGTTGGAATACTATGTAAATTTAAAGAAGTCGTAAACAGCATTTATTACATTGGTTAAAAAAAAAAAGCCGGGGGGAGGGGTGCGCCTGGGTGGCTCAGTCATTAAGCGTCTGCCTTCGGCTCAGGTCATGATCCCAGTGTCCGATCGGACTCCCCTGCTCCACGGGAAGCCTGCTTCTCTCTCTCCCACTCCCCCTGCTTGTGTTGCCTTTCTGTTTGTGTCTCTCTCTGTCAAATAAATAAGTAAAATCTTTTTAAAAATCATTTTATTGCGATGCGTTCATTCAAGTGAAATCTCACAGGAAGGTCCTTTGAAACCTTGGACCTGGTTTATGTTATTTACTTTTACAAATGAAGAAATAGTACAGATGGGGCATAGAGACAAATGGTCAGGAGTTACGTAACAGGCAGGTAGGCATCCTTTGATACCTGTTTGGCTCATTTGGCCATCACTTTCTTCTGAAAAAAGGGGTCTTTATCACCATTTCTTATGGATAGGATTTATTGCCCTACTTCAATTTTTAAAGATGGTATTGTCCAGTGTATTCACTTAGTTTATTCCCTACACTTAATTCCAAGTAGTTTTTCCTAAAAGTGAACCAATAATAGACTAGGGATATACAGCCATTGGGGTTGTACAAGACCCTTTGTCTCAGCTCTGAATTACCTCCTCTTCTTTTCTGATCCTCAGTAATCCTTTGTGCTTCACTTATAGTCCTTGACACATTTTGCCTTGTATCACCCGTGTTCATAGCCTTTTCTTCTACATAAGACTGAAAATTCTCTGTGAGCAGGAATTGTGTTTTAATCTTTGTGGTACCCGCTGAAAACAGTGTCTTGCATTAGAGTAGGCACTAAATATCAAACATTAAATGTCAGACCCTGACACGCAGTCAAGCAGAGAGAGGTATTGAAATATTATTTTGAGAATTGATCACATCATTGGCATATGTGGGTAGCCTCCCCAGATGGCAGACTTGCCAAGGAAAGCATTCATTTGAATGGGTAAGATCTGGTACGTCATCAAAAGCAATTTGTGTGACTTCATCATCATGGCACCTATTTAGTGAGTGACTGTGAAGTTATTCAGACAGGGTAGTAGGTGCTTTGAGTGGGATTCAGAAGAAGCACAAAACACAGCCTATATCTTTAGCAAATTAGCAGTTTAGATTGGGAAGCAAGAGTCCAAAGATGTAAAGTTGTATATAATTAAATTCTAAATTGTGTAGTGAAAGTAAGTGAGGCGGAAATCCAAGAAGCCATCACTCAGCGATGGCTGTGGAGCATGGGGAAGGGACCAGAGCCTAGATTGCCATGAATACACCAGGCACAGCCCTGAGGTACCAGATCACCTGCATGGACCTCTAGGGGAAGTAAAGGCTAGTCCACGCAAATTCACAACACAGTGAACCAGTCAGAAGAATGAAGAGCAAAACTGACTTTCATTTTTCCTATCGGGAAGAGCCTTGGCTTGACACAGTACCTCAGATTTCAGAAATTCCAGGGTCAGATGTTGTTCCTAAAGGAGAAACATTCTGAGCACTTGTGAGAATGCAAAATTGTCCTTGAACAGGAGGAAGTCAGCCAAAGAGTTCCCAGACATTACTCACTGGTTCGGCATATCCCACAACCTACAAGGCTGATTGTGCCATGTCACCGAGGGGACCACAGTTTGTTCTTACACGGACTCTGGCTGGGGAAATTTGGAATGGGGAAGGGGCAGGATTTCTGATATGGAGATGCGAGATGCATGCCTTGTAAGGAGAGATTAAAGAAGAAAAAATATTCGAGGACCAGGAATGCCAGGTGATAGCATTTGACATATATCGCAGGTAATGAAACAAGCAATCGGGAGCTCTGGACACAGATATGCTCCCTCTCTCCTGAGGTGGACAGTGATTTCTAATTGGGATAAAAAAACATATAAAGTGCTGCTCTCATGGGCCTTTTGCCTGAGGCAGGAAGTTATGTGGAGGTTAGAAAAGAGATACATGGATAAAACAAGACAGTTAAAGACGCCTCTTCCCCACACCTTCCATTTATCTTGAAAAGATGTTTGGTCACGAAATTGGGTGGCACCTGCAGAGACTTCCCAAAATGACTGTGAAGGCCATAACTGCTGCTGTGAAATACTAAAGTAATTGTGCCTGTCTTACCATGATGCAGAAAACCCAGTTACACAGAATAACAGCACGATGCAGAATGCGGTGTTCAGTGCATTAGATAGTTGTTGAGAAACCTAGTTTACACATAGGAGTTTATTGACCACTTACTATATGTGGGGCTTTGTTCAGATGCTGTCAGAATATAAAAGAAACACAAGGCTGATTCCTCAGCTGAGAAGAACCTATAACTGGGGTGGAAATGAGAACCACTCTATGTTCTTGGTAATAATAAGCTCTTACTCTCAACATCACTACCACCACACTACTGTAATCCCACTTTGTTTATATAGTATTTTCTGGCTTAACCCAAGGTTATTGGTGGTATCTTCCTCCCATTTCCAGATTAGAGATGCTGTGTTGGGTCAGGTTATCTTCGTAAAGGAAGGGTACCTTAATCTTTGGACACTCTGTGAGTCCCAGCTATTACTGGTACTTTCTAGAAGACAATGAGCTTTACACATGGACCTGAATTCATAGCAGTCACACACACATATAGATGCATACACATGAATGTTACCATCTTCAGCATAGAACTTGAGAGTCCAAAATCCAAAAACTTCTTGGAAAATCTCTTTGGAAATTGATTTCAGCAAGTGCATTACATTCTGTGGATTCTTTAGCTCTGGCAAATATTTATCTAATAAAAAAATAAACTTTATAAGTAGCTAAAAGTTTTGGGGGGCTGCAATGGATAATTCTGTGTCCACTTGACAAGGCCACAAGGTACCTATTGGTCAAATATTATTCTGGGTATGTTTGTGAGGGTGTTTCTGGATGAGATTAATATTTGATTCAGAAGACTGAGTAAAGAAGATTGCTTTCCCTAATGTGAGTGGGCTTCATTCAATCAGTTGAAGGCCTGAATAGAACAAAGAGTCTGGGTAAAAGAGAATTCCTTTTGCCTGGCTGCCTTCAAGCTAAGGCTTGTTTTTGTTTTTGTTTGTTTGTTTTCTTTCTTTGGACTTGAATAGAAACATCAGCTCTTCCTGGATCTTGACTCTGTTGCACTCAGATTGGAACTACAACATTGGCTCTTCTAGTTCTTAGGCTTCTGGACTGGGACTGAAACTATACCATCAACTCTGCTAGGTCTCCAGCTGCCAAATGCAGATCTTAGGACTTGTCAACCTCCTTAATTGTATGAGCCAATTCCTTGTAATACATCTCTCTCTCTCTCTCCCTCTCTCTCTCTATATATATGTATGTATGTATGTATACACATACACACACACCTATATATACACAATCACATATATAGATATATAATAAATATCTCTTCATATAATGGAATAGAGGAGGTAGATAGATAGATCTTATTGGTTCTGTTTCTCTAGAGAACATTTATTAATATAGAGCCAAGCTGGAGGAATATATTAGTTGGTATGCTAGGAATGAAGTTTTGGTCACACATACTGTAAAAGATATATATATATATAGGGCACCTGGGTGGCTCAGTTGTTAAGCGTCTGCCTTCGGCTCAGGTCGTGATCCCAGGGTCCTGGGATTGAGCCACGTATCGGGCTCCCTGCTTGGCGGGAAGCCTGCATCTCTCTCTCCCACCCTCTCTGCCTGTGTTCCCTTTCTCGCTGTGTCTCTCTCTCTGTCAAATAAATAATTTAAAAAAAAAAGATATATATATAACAAAGACCCTTTATTTTTTTATAGGCTCAAAAACTGGCTTTGAAAGTAATTTTAAAGTAGGAATTCCAAATAGTTCTTGAACACTGGAAGTATGTAGCAGAGACAATTTCTTGACCACCAAATCTATTTCTTCTTCTTTCTGAGAATACAGCTTGACTACTTTTTCTGTGTGACTGAGTTCCAATGTATACTACTTCTAGTTATGGCCCATAAACAACCCCCGCACCAAGAGTCCTCATGCTCTTTTCTTTTATTCATGCTTTGAAGATGGTGGAACATGAGATGGAAGGAACCTGAGTCCCTCCTTCCAACTGGAGGACACTTGATCAAGAAGATCCGTTTTTGGTTTTACATGAATGAAAAATAAACTTCTATTTTGTTAAGCCACTGAGATTTCTGGTGTGTGGCTGGTTTTTGTCTGTTTACTTGTTTGTTTTGGTTTTTTTTTTTTTTTAGTCTTTTATTTTAATTCCAGTACAGTTAACATATAGCATTATATTAGTTTCAGGTGTACCATATAGTGATTCAACCAGAATATGGCTGTTCTGTAATGTCAGCTAGTAGTTGGTATAACCTAAGTAATACACAGCACCACTGGAATAAGGACAGAGGTGATAATGTTGAAGGACAAGATCCTGTGAACTTACAACTGCTGTTATATGTGTTTAAGATATCCTTCTTGGGGCACTTAGGTGGCTCAGTTGGTTGAGCATCCAACTCTTGGTTACGGCTTGGGTCATGATCTCAGGGTTGTGAGATCAGGCCCTGCATGGGGTTCCACACTCAGCTAGGAGTCTGCTTGAAGATTCTCTCCCTCTGTCCTTTCCCCCACTTTCAAGTGCTCGCTCTCTCAAATAAATAAATAAACTTAAAAAAAAATCCACCTCAAAATACAGGAATTCTACTTTAGCTAATTAGAATCTAGTTACTTCCATTTGTTGTGTGCCATGTAGTAAATAATTAGAAGCCAAACAACAACAACAAATAATAGTAATAATTGTAATAAATGATTTGGTTTGAAAACTTAATCTTAGATTTGATCTAATTAAGTTGCCCTGCTAACACTAAACCAATTACATTGCCAGTTTAATTCAAACAAAATTGATTTTTTAAATAGTAGTTATAGTGTGTTCCATGGGAAAAAAATATTATTGAGGTCAGAACAGCGGAATTTGAGTTCCTGCTTTACCATTTGCTGGTGGAGTAAACTCTCCAAGTCTGTTATCTCATCTGTAAGTCAAAATGGGATAATAATACCCCTTGGTGCACTGTTGAGAAGATCAAAGTGCTACACTTTGGAAGGGAGTAATTATTTTTGTCTGTTTTCAGGGTAACACAAATACCACTCCTTTTGGGGGGGTGCTGAACATAAGTCCAGCAGTTTTCACTCACTCATTTCCTGCTCCCTACCTGCAGTCCCAACATTTCCAAGAGGCTGTGAATCTGCTTGAGGGTCTGATAGCTGATTTGAGTTAGAAGACTTGTCACAAGCAAGCACTCATGTGTCCTGGAAGAAGGAACAAAGAGACCAAAAGACCAAGGCCTCTGAATAAAGTAAACACAACAGGAATGCTTTGAGAGTGATGGAGCCTGCACTTATCTTGCTTCGTCCAAGCTTGGACTTCAAAGCACATTTTGTGACTCACATCCACTAAATGACTAAACGCAAAGGCCAAGTTATGAATTATGGAGTGGAGAAAAAAAATGAAATGATGGCAAAATCTTGAGGAAAAAGTGAAGTGAAATCAAACTTATCTTCATGATTTTCATATTTCCGTGAGTGGCCATCCCTTGCCCCCATTGGGAAACATAAGGACAATATAGGAAAGTTGTTGAGAGAGTGGATTTTGGAGTCAGAAAATGCTGAGTCAGCCTCTCAGTCCAGCCACCTATTCTCTGTGTTACTTACCTCTTAGCAACCTCCTTTTCCTCATTAAAGGAAAAATAATAGTTCTTATGTCTAAAGATTGCCGAGAAATAAGAAATGCATTGATGAAGATAGAGCATTTAGCACAGTCTCTGGCGCACCGTGAAGGAATTCAACATTAGCTCTGATCATTTTTGGCTTATCCTGTAATATTATTTTGTCTTATACATTATGTATTACTCACCCTGCAGTCTTATTCGTCAGATCAAATTACTGCAGAAATACTCCTTCTTAGTTTTCTGATTGAGGAGTTGTTTCTTCCTCCCTGGTCCTGGACATGGTGTTGTTACCAAGGCCTTTGTGCTTAACCATTATCTTTCTCTGTCAGTCAGAGAATGGAAGAGAGGGAGTGGAAACAGTAATATATTTCTCTAAATTTAAAAAATTGTGAGAGGTGGCATTTCCACCTGAAAAAAATAGTCAAGTGTGAACACACATGAACTGTGTTTGGTGCTAGAATCTGTAGATCCCAGATGGACCAACAATCTACTCTTCTGGAATAACATGTATCAGTAGCTCCAACATTCTGTTTGGAAAACAGGAGTCTGGCACATCCCAAATTCAGCACAATGTCACCATTTCTGCCCTTCCCACCATACCAGTCCCGATCTCTGGTAGCGTTGACACATTTGACTTCCATGCTATATCAGAAAGTCCTTTGACGCTGGGCATCATGGCTGCTTTCATTTTCCCATCAGTCTCTTCACTCAGAATCTAGCCATGGTAGACACTTACTTCAGACTTTAAGTAGGATAAAAAGCTTAAATAAATTTGATCTGACTCCTAGTTAAGGAGATGCATAACTATTACACCACCAGAGGTGAGAGTTTGAATAAACACAGGACCCAGTAAACATTTCTTGAGTGCCTATTTTGTGCCTGGTATTGTGCATTTTTCCTTATCATATTTCATCCAACCTTCAACTAAAAATAGAATTGATTAAATAAATATTTAATAACAGGCAATTTTGCCACTCCAAAAATGCACACAAAACATCCTCCAATGATATTTTGAACAGTATACAATAAAAATATGTATTTTGTGAACCAGGAAAACTTGGAAGGTTATCATGGACTCATCAACTGTTCTTATTTTAGCACAAATCAGTCTCATCATCTTGCTTTCTGAACTCTTTTGAGCTGCTGTAAAGGTGGAGGCTTGTGATGAGAGAGGAGAGGGGAAAAATTGATGTTGGTGCTTTGAAAAGTTTAGGACTACACCTGCCCATATTTGGTGACTTGGGGAGATGGAGAGAAAGACACATTTCAGGGGTCCCGGGAGGAGGACACAGGGCTCCTGATGGTGGTAGTGGCAGGCAAGGACTGTTGAGGAAAAGAGTCAGGGGTGCAAGAGAATGAGTGGGAGGGCCACATGGAACTTCACTTTGAAATTTTGCTTGGGTATCAAAGTATTCCTTTCCCTGCTTTTTTCATACCCTTCACCCCAGACTGTTCATGTTTCTCCTTACTTCTTCCCACCGCAAAAGAATAACCAAAACAAAACCATTACTACATCATTTTGAGGAGTTGGGGAAGCAGTGAGGTCCCAGTGAAGGCTGTTTCCAGTGAGCAACTACAATTGCACACAGGGGCAGACCCCTGGGGAGGCCACACACAGGCAGGCCTCAGGCCATGTGTGTCCATCAGAAACATGTTCTGTGGCATCTCTCTTGCCGACATCTTTGCGAGAACGGTCATGAAGGAGAAGCAACGGGGGGCTCCCCACATTTTTCTTCTAATTTTTTTTTTCTGATAGCCTTCTCCATCTTTTCAGCACTCTTGAGGCTTTCACTCCCATATCTGACGGCAGACAAAGAACATGATTTCAGGTGGCATTGGGTTGAATTTATATCTGTAATGAATAGGCTGGGTTGGGGAAGAGAGCAGGTCTTCTCATGGCTTCCTGTGCACCCTCCAGAGCTCTAGGGAGGAAAACATGAAGTAACAGTGTAGTAACACAAAATCTTATCACCGTGACTATACAACTCCTAATCATGTTCTTAAAATGATTATTAAGGACAATAATAATACAGTCCCACTTGACTGATCTGTCCCTTTCTTCCAGAATCTCATCTTCTATTCAGTACTGCAGGTGACTGGGGCCATGCCTCATCTTGCTTGCCTGTCTGTAAATTTTTGGAAGGGAGAGCTCACTGGCTCACTGTCCTGTCTTGTTCCTGTTTACCATCCTTCATACCATCTAGCATAGGCCTTGCACTCTGATCCTCGGAAAACAGTGGCACATTAAAAAAAAAAAAATCACAAGTGAAAGATCCTGGGCTTTGAAACCATGGAAAGGCATTCCCTTTCTACCTCTACAACTAAGTTGTGAATCTCCAAGGAAAAACTACTAACCTCAGTGTATTGGTTAGGATTGTGTTGGACTTTGTCTAAAATAAATAAGGGGGTTTATTCTTCTCACCTGACAAAAGTCTTCCTTAAAGTATGCCTTCCATCTTCATGTTGGTTGGCATGTAATCCCAAGATGGCAGCTCCACTTCCAAATTCAATCAAGAAGAGGGAGGGCTAAGTGAGAAATGCTAGGACTAAAGAGAAATGACTTCTTTTAGTCAACTTTCCTAGAAGTCCCATCCAAGGTCTCCTTACAGCCATCATCAAATTGGCGAGAATCGTGCAACAGGGCCATGCTGACCAATGAGAAAGGCTAAGAGAGATTGCCATTAGAGGGGGGACATCACCACTGCAGAGAAAACCCATGCTTTGCTCATTAAGAAAAGGGAATGGATACCAAGGGGGGCATTAAATCCTTTTGCCATATTTTCCCCATTTGTAAAATTAAAAAAATAATACCTACGCTGTACGGATTTAGAAATTTAAATGAGATAATGCATTTGTATAATGCCTGGCTTATAGCAAGAATTTAGCAACCTATGTTTCCTCCACTTCCTTGTTCAGGTTTCCCTGATATCCAAAGGACAGTGTTCTTGTGAAACTCCCAAAATGGCATAAAGCTAAAAAGCAATTACCATTTATTCATGTGGAAAAATTTTTGAATGTGCCCAGGACCGAGAAATAAGCTTTCTTAGGCTGTCTTGATACCTTAGGATACATCTTGCTAACAGATGCACAAAACAAATATAGATAAAACACAGATGCTCACAGACATGGGTGGAAGCTTGATGCTGAGATGCTGTGTGTAGATCCAGGGAAGGAGCTGGGCAGCGCCACTCTCACTGCTCAGAGCACGTTGCCTCTGTAGCTCGCTGCAAAACCAATGCTAAAGGCTATTTTCTCACCTCTTACCATTTTTTCACAAAAGTGAATATCCTCCTCAGATATCTTGTGGTTAGCAAAAACAGGTACTCATGTAGGTCTTTTGTAATAGCAAAGTGGTGTGACGTCAACTTATGAAGAGTGGGAGATACCTGTATATAGTACTCAATAAATGTTAGTTAACAGGTTGAATTTTTATAGCATCTTATGGTTTTCAAATGATATATTGTCAACCTTGGCTTAGTATATCTTTATTGATCCAGAAGGCAGAGATCTGGACTCAGTAGACCTGGAAAGAAGTCTTGGACTCTTCAGGTAACTTTCTGAAAACTGTCTGTAGCCCAGTGCTTTAAAAGACATATCTGAAAAGAAGAAAGAATAGTTACTACATTTTTGATAACTTGGTTTTGTTTTTTGTTTTTTTGAGGAGGAGGATGGATTATTTGAGATTTTGGTGGTAATATAAGCAAATGTTAGCATAATGAGAAGTATAGTAATTTTGAATATTATTGGGAATCTCAAATTTAAATTAAAATGGAGAATGATTTTTTTCTGTTTAAAAAGGGTGCGATATTATTATAGAAATTAGTACATTGTAAGTAGTTAGGATGATGTACAAAAACAAGCAGAAAAATATTAGTGGTAACATCACCAGGATTCATATAAATTTTGACAAGTCAAAATTTTATATAAAACTCAGGTCTTTTAGCTGATTAGGCAATTCACAGTTGGCAAAAGGTGTACTTGAGTCAATCTTCACCTGGCAAATTTGACTTCCTGTTTCTAAGAAAAAAATGCCTCTTTAAAAAAATCTCATAAAATAACTCCCAAGGCTTTTTGCACATCAAATAGCTCTTACAGAATCAAATTTTGATGAGGTAAGTGTAAGGAGTTTAGTAACATATGGATTAAATTTCCCTTAAAATAGACATCATTTTAAAATTGAGGAGGAAAAAAAGTTCTTGGTAAAATATGAAAATATGTTTTGGTTTTCCTTGAACCCCAAACACAATTTGAAAAGTAGTTCAAGATGTTCACCAAACCCCCAATACAGCTGGTTTCACCCATCTCTAGTTCCAAGATATAAACTATTGGGAGTTCTGGTAATTACAAATATTACAAAAGTATTAGAAAATATTGGCAAATAGTCAGAGAGAAATGAAGAAAGAGCAAAAATTTAGAAACAAACAAATTCAAACTTAGGGATTCTGTCTCCAAAAGCTTACGGGTGGGCAATCCTGATCCCAAATAGCTGATGAAATAATTTAAATTTTCTTCTTACATTTCAGAAGAGAATATTTAATGATAAATATGGATGGATAAATATTTTAAGAACACTTCTGATAACAATAAAATGACCCCCCCCAAAAAAAGCTCCATTGCAGAAAGCAATTTGGTGACAGGCTACACCCAGAGCCAGTGAGATTCTTTAAGGGCAGATGCTCTTACCAATTTTGATCAGAACCAGTTAGCTCAGTTGATGAAGTCTTATACCAACAAAATTGAGGTCATGATTCAATTTATTCTTAAATTTGTACAAGCTTGCTCTCCACAATCGGTTCTTCTCACTAGTGGTAGGGCAACCTTTCTAAAATTCACAGTTCATGTCACTTTTTAAAATCCTTCATGGGTTCTCCACTGCCCTCAGAAGTAAGTCCAAACTCATGGCACCAAAGACCTTCCTGGGTACTGATTATGACTCAGTTTTCACTGCCTCATGTTTTACTCTTACCCCCTAGATAACTTTATATTCTAATTCTATGAACTATTTACAGCCCCTACCATGTTTCTATAGTGGAACATCCTGCTGATGATGTAACTTGATTTTTTTTTTCCTTTTTTCTTGCTGAAAGAGGTACTATTACGTCACTTTTATCATCTTTGGAAGAGTAAAGGATCTTGAGGCACTGAATGCAGTGCTCCCAATCCAAAGAGGAAATATATATATACCCTGTGGAAGACAAGTGGCCATGAGCAAGTATGCAGTTGTCCTGACTGTTCAGGAAAGGATGGGTAAAAAGAATCTATTTCCAGGACTGAAAAAGAAAAACTGCCTGACCCCTGGTGGTAAGAGTCCTTGGAAAGGAAAAGACATCAGAAATTCTAGGTCTGCAGGGGATAAATGCTTAGTCCAATCCTGACATCATGCTCCTGCAGTAACTGTCTGTCATCTCAGAAAATGGCTCTGTATGAGACCCAGAGACCCAAGGATTAAGAGCTTGGGGCCTGTGAACTCTCATTCCACTGAGGCTGGTTCTGAGGGTGGATCTTCCAGCCTCCAAGATTCATAGCAGCCGGTCTCTGGTCCTCTGGTCCGTCACCATCTTTTGTGGACTGTGTAGGTCCAATTGTCAACAGTGTCACCAAGTGGCAGCAAGAGGCACAAGCAACAACAAACGGACCAAACCCCAGGCTCTTCACTTTTGGGTGTTAAAAGCAGAGTGATGACCTCCTCTTGGACTGTATAAATCTTTGGAGTTTTAGCAAACTCAGAAAAATGAGGAACTGAGAGGTGGAGAGCTGAATATTTGACTAATCTGATGTGAATGGACTGAACTAGTTTTCTTTTGGGTATATAAAAGAAATAAATCCCCCCTGCCCTTGCCCAATTCTGTGGAGCAATTACTACCTGTCATACTCCTCTGACTTCCCATCATCTGGAAGGTTCCTCATCCCCCTCATCTTGCTGTCATCTTAAGTACCACTTCATTCCGAAGTCCTCCCTGCCCTACTGAGCCTGAAGTGTCCCCTTAGCACCCCATTCAGACATTCATGTGACCTTCCCTCTTCCCTAAACTGTGCTGTTCTCTTCACATTGCAACCAGAACTCCCTAAGTGAAAATGCCCAATTTGCTCATTGTTCTTCCATCCTACCCCCTCTCCCCGCTGTGAGATTGTCTAGAGCAAGGACTGCATGTTATTCACTGACCCATTTTCACTACCCAGCATGTACTAACTAATAATAAGAGCAGCATGTACTAACTAATAATAAGAGAACCAAGTCTTTGGTTAGGAAAGAGAAATGTCCATGCCAAATATCAGGCTCAAAAATTATGACCAACAATAACTCTGGTTTTGTTTACTAGCCCTTGAATTGAGTGAATAAAATAGATAGAAATTGGGCCAAGGTCATCAGGGAATTGTGTGTTTAGAGAAACACAAAGCTAATGAAGAAAGTCCTGGGATTGTTCAAGCCCTAATGAAATCATTGTGTCCTCAAACACTCACCAAGAGGAAGTGGAGAACTCCCAAAGCATCCCTGGGACACTGGGCTGGGAAAGAGTCTCAGAGGGCTGACTTGAAGGCTGGCAGGTGGATTGGCCAAGGAACTCACTCCACCGCCAGTGTAGGAAGCCCTGTTTTCCTACAGAGGAAATGACATGTGCTTTGGACCAGGGACCCTTTGAGGTTGCTCCCATATTGTCCTTTTTCAAATGGAAGACTTCATAATAGATTTTTTTTTCAGGCAAGTTCCAATCAGAAAACAGAAGCAGCAGAAATAATACAATACAGGGGATTGGTTAAACAGATGTTGGGGGGAAAAGGGAACACTGGAGTAACACAGAGACAGTGACAGGGAAGTAGGGCCTGGAGAAACAAAGAACGAGGTTAGTAGTTAACATCTAGAAGCGCAGAGGAGGTCCCTCTGGGACTGGACTCAGACCGCCCTCTGAGGAAGGGTTGTGCAGACTCTTCAGGAACACCCTGAAGAAAGCCCTCTCGAAGCTGGGATGTAGACCTGAAGAGTGAGGGCCAGGCAACCGCCCTGGGGGAGAACCCCCATGGAACCAGAACTCAGACCTATGAAATGGGAAGTGTTCAACTGGTACCATTGAGGGGACTTCGGCTCTGGGAGTGTGCTGCCTGGGGCAAAAGGCCAATTCTGAGAGATGCTGAAGGAAGAGGAAGGAGCAAATGTCTCCTCCCTGGTCCTGTCTTCCAGTCTCCCTCTGGCATCCTTTACCGGCAGAAGCCAGGTGACAAAGGAGAAATGTGTTTTGCAGAGTCCCAGCCCAAGCATCACAGAGCAGAGCACAGAATGGTGGGCTGGAGGGAGAGGCAGGAGCTTAGCAAGCACCACGTTCCAACCCTTTGTTTGCTCACCCTGACACATGCCCTTCTACATGGAGCTGAACTTTCAGAAAGGAAGAACTTCTTTCTACCTTTCTCTGATAGGACTCAACCATCTGCTATCACCACTGTTATTCAACATAGTACTAGAAGTCCTAGACACAGTAATTAGACAACAAAAAGAAATAAAAGGCATCCGAATCAGCAAAGAAGAAGTCAAACTCTCACTCTTTGCAGATGATATGATACTTTATGTGGAAAACCCAAAAGACTCCACCCCAAAACTGCTAGAACTCATACAGGAATTCAGTCAAGTGGCAGGATATAAAATCAATGCACAGAAATCAGTGGCATTCCTATACACCAACAACACAGAAGAAAGAGAAATTCAGGAGTTGATCCCATTTACAATTGCACCCAAAACCATAAGATACCTAGGAATAAATCTAACCAAAGAGGCAAAGAATCTGTACTCAGAAAAGTATAAAATACTCATGAAAGAATTTGAGGAAGACACAAAGAAATGGAAAAACATTCCATGCTCATGGATTGGAAGAACAAATATTGTGAAGATGTCAATGCTACCTAGAGCAATCTACACATTTAATGCAATCCTTATCAAAACACCATCCACTTTTTCCAAAGAAATGGAACAAATAATCCTCAAATTTGTATGGAACCAGAAAGGACCCCGAATAGCCAGAGGAATGTTGAAAAAGAAAAACAAAGCTGGTGGCATCACAAGTCCGGACTTCAAGCTCTATTACAAAGCTGTCATCATCAAGACAGTATGGTACTGGCACAAAAACAGACACATAGATCGTTGGATTGTCATAATCCAATCACAGTCCCACCAGAATATTTTGCAACGTGAACACTAAACTTGAAAATGACCCAACAATATAACAGTTCTGACATAAAATAACAGGAAGAGAAAAGAAAGGAAAATAACTAGCACACATGCCACAGGACACAGTAAGCAAAGAAGAAGATCGGCATGGCAATGATAGTCTCCGTTTCTGCAAGTGTCATGAAGCCATAGCAGACATCTATAATCCCTTCCCTCCAGTCCCCATCCTGTGTTTTCTTTTCCCTTAGCTCCTCAGCTAATCTGGTTCTTTACCTACTATAGTGATACAAACCTTCAATCCTCACGGGTTCTGCCTCCTTTTGGGTGCTTCCATTTTCCATGAACTTTTGTTATTGGGTATGAAAGCATGACAAGGTACCCAGAGAAAATCCAGACAGAATCCTTCCTGTCCCCACTGTACAGCAGCAATCCAATTCCCTCTGGGTCATCGGGATCATTCACCCAAGTGAGTAGTAAGTTTCTTTTCTACATGAGCAGCATGAGGACCCCAAAGTGGCCAGTGGTACTTTCAAATCTTGGGATAGTGAGAGCCAAAAGCAGACTCATTCAAGAAGTTTTGGAGACTGGTAATTGGGTTACTCTTTGGAGTAGTAGTTTACCAAGGGTAAAAGTCTCTGTTTAAAGAGATGAGGAAGAGTAAAAGAGAAAACCATAATGTGAAGTGGGAATGATAGAATGGCACCATTGACGCTGGTTCACGTACACCAGATCAAAGTAATGGTTCTGGAAATATTTGAAATTTTGGAAGCTAGGAGCACCACTTCTTGACAACTAGAGTCCCAATACCTTGGATAAAATTAGACAGATCATATAGTCCCAAGATTACAGAACCTGCCTGTAACGTATTCATCATTAAAACCTACCTTCTCTGAAACCCAACCTCTTAGCTCTCTCATTAGCTCAGCTGATAAATTTATCCAGGCTGATTTGGAAAGGACAAGAGTGATGAATATACTGGCCGGTTAGATAAACAGGTGTTTATAGTAGTAGAAAGCCAATTCATTCTTGAAGACAGAGAGAAGACAATGAGGTGAATCTTGGTGAGGTGTAAAAAAACCTCAGGCTGTGATTTTAGAACAGATAACAGTAGGATATAAATAATGGAATATATTTTTCTTTTCTTGGGAATTATTTTTGTCTTTCATACTTTCAAACATTCTTTTTTTTTTTTTAAGATTTTATTTATTTGACAGAGAGAGACACAGTGAAAGAGGGAACACAGCAGGGGGAGTGGGAGAGGGAGAAGCAGGCTTCCCGCGGAGCAGGGAGCCCGATGTGGGGCTCGATCCCAGGACCCTGGGATCATGACCTGAGCCAAAGGCAGACGCTTAACGACTGAGCCACCCAGGCGCCCCACTTTAAAACATTCTGTCAAACGTCAAGTGAAACAGGAAAACTGTTCACTTGAAACTTCCAAGAAGTAAAGAAGGTGATAGTTTACAGAGGTCTTCTCCAGGCTTCAATGTTATGGTATCTGAGAAAAACCAAATCAGAAGACAAGCCTCCTATTTGTTATTTTTTTCTTCCACACTTAGCCTGTTTTCTGTCCCAATTATTCAGAACTCTGTTGCTTCTGATCTTTTTATGAGCATGGATGTGTGTTCAAATTAAAAAAATCAAATGCATAAATACTGCAGTAAGGGAAAATAGAAAATCTGAAGTTAGCCTCAATTTTGGATTTAAGGCTACATTCTAAATGCTAGTTTGTCTAAGTATTGCTTTTTCTTTTGATCCTGGGTGTTAAAACAGGAAAGTTCTGCATGAAATTGGCTTCCTGGTGTGAATTGCAAGACTTGAAGTTCAAAGATACTTGTGAAATCCAGACCTTGTTTTATTCATTAATTCCTATAAACAAGCGCAACTCTTTAGCTAAACAATCCGAGACCTAGCTTGACCGTTTAATGTATAAACAGAAGCCTGATTGTCCTCTCCTGAAACACAGCAAAATTCAGGGGGAAAGTCACAAAGTGTACTGTCAAAAGCTACAGGTGAAAGCACAGGGATTAAGGCTGGGTCAATCATGGAACTGGAGGGGCGTTGGAAGAAAAATCTAGGGTAGAAGTCATGGTGGGCAGGAAATAAGTAGGAAAGGAGGACTGAAATTCAGGCCTTTGTACTGACTGCCTGAAAATAGTCCTGCTCTGGAGAAACCCTAGTCACCTCTACCAAGTGGGTGGCTTGGGAGAAGTCGGGGACAAAGGGACTGAGCCAAATAGACAAGCAGTGAAGTGTTCCCTTGCCATCTGTCTGTCCCCATGAGGCCAGTGATAGTCGAAATGGGCAGACCCCCACCTGTGACAGGTGGTATAATAAAATCCCTGCTACCTCTCTTTTGCATGTGTACACTGACCTTGATTCTGGACACTGTTACTACTGCTCCAAACAAAACAGGGACCAAAGTGACCCATGGACAGGGAGAACTGTGGTTGCCATAGGGCTGGCATTCATTCAACAATGTATAACATAAGCTTCAATGATAACCGAGCCATTTTAGAAAAGACGAGAGCAAAAAGCACAAACAATAATGAGAACCCCAAAGAAAAGCACAGTAGGTTCTTGCAGCTGCTTTTGCCTCCCCCATATAACAATATTTAGGGAAATACGGTTCAACTTTGGGGAAGAAATATATACACGCACGTGCACACACAAATGCACATCCACGTACATTCACCCAATCATTTTTCAAAGGCTGTGGCTTAAGCCTCCTCAGCTTTCTGAACATCAGTCCTGTTTTGACAAATCAGCAGAACTCCCAAGAACATGATAACTGGCTGGCGAGACGGTGATCACTTTACCACTGACTCTAAATGCATGCTTCTCTGGGAATACACGTTGATTCCTTACCCTGCAAGAGAACAGAATGTGGCCATATGGTTGCTACTAGGAAATAATTATCCCATAAGGGAAATGGATGCCCGTTTCTAATACTTAATCTTTGTTCTGTAACTTGTGGGTTAAGGGCTCTGAATCCTAAACTCCTTTCTCTCTGGGAGGGATGAGCGTTACCGTGGTTTCTCCTTCTTCCCTAAGACAAACGTATAACTCTTCAATAGAATGTTTCAGGATGCTCCGTGAACTGGGTCAGCTCAGGGAGCAAAATCTACTATTGTTTCCTTCCACAGGAAGCTCGCCTTACCTTAACAATTCCACATCTACCCAAATAAAAAGAACAGAAGGTAGAGACTCAGGGTCCTCTCCGTCATCCCCCCACTCCTGTTTCCTGCATTTAATAAAGGCAGCAGCTAAAATTTAATAGCATTGGGAAAACCATGAAACCATCTCCTGGAGTTACATGGCATGTTTTATATTATAGTGGTAGGATTAAGAAAGGAGGAAAGCTAGAATCTGCCCCTTGCTCCAAAAATTGGTGTCTCGACATCAGAGACACCAGACATAAGGCACATCGATCTAGATGGTGCCTGAAATACAGGATGAAGCCAAAAATATCAGTAAATATAATTTTTTTACAATGTCAGAAGTATTGGCTTAACTGATATTTTACTGAGTTATCTAAAGGTACCCACAGTAACCTTCCTAAATATAAAAGAATTCATTCCAGTGAAAGTGCTTACAGCAAATCTCCTTCTTGCTTTTTTTCAGATGAGGTGGTTCCAAGCTGATATGTTGTTCAGAGGGTTTGTTGTGTGCAGCAGGAGATCTGTTCCCAAATACCTCAACCTTATTAACCATCACTGGACTCAGGCTATTTCCTATGGGAAACACAAAATTTTGTTGTTGTTGTTTTCAATAAAACATTTGGGCCAAATTAGAAAGTAAATAAATGAATACTTCTCAAGAATCCATGATAACACTTGCTGAGCAGTGGGTCAGGCCAGATTTAATCTAAAATCTTTCTGCTGCATGTAAATGATTATGTCATAGCATTTGTCTTTAATTACTCACCTCTTTCCAAAGGCTTGACTCATAATGTGTTTCTTGGTTAACCACAAACACTTGTACTACAAGATTTGTCATATAGATTCACTCACCCCCTTCCCCACCCCTCTGTTTTTGCTCTTTGCAACAACATTCTTAAGTCATAGCTCCTGAAAAAGAAATTTTGAGACATTGTCTAAACCACCCCCTCCTTGATATTTTGAAGATTTCTGTGCTAAGAAAAATAACGCCATCTTCTCTTGACTCATGAAGACCGTTATAGCAGGCTTAATAGTAATGGAAATAGCAATCCTGTATCATCATGGTTTTGTACTATATGGTGTTGTTCCTGTGAGAATTTCTAGGAGTTCAAGAACATATGAAAAGAATAAAGACAAAGGGTTGTAGCTTGTAATTGAGTACAAGTCAATTAGGCAACCACATACATATTTTTTCCTTCATCACTTCACTTCTCACCTCACCTGCCCCTATGAGAAACAGAGTGAATTATAATTCAATTCAGAATAAATTAAATCGGCCACCTCTTCAGCCCACTTAGCACATATTGTTAATCCTCCAAGTTTTAGCAGAGGTGTTGGCTCCCAGTGGTGCTTATTGCCATCTCTTCAGACTAATCCGGAATAAAGTTTGGGATTATAGAGTTTGGGGGAAATGAAGGAAGTGATGCAATCCTAAAGATACGTTCATTCAGGACTGGGTTTTTGAGGGTAAAGTAGGAAGCACCTAAATGATGTAATTTGGGAGTTTTAAAGGCGTTCTGACTCCCAAATCTCCATTCTACTGACCTGAAATCCCTCCTTTGCTAGTTTAGTTTGTTTTGTTTTGGGGGGGGAAGTTAGTAAAAATAAAAAGGATTTTGCTAAAAACAGAAGTAGGCACATGAATTTTTCTTTGGGCAGTGAAAATTCCACAGTTAAAATGCCAATACTGGCAAGAATTGGTGACACATTAGTTATGCTCCAGGAAGGTCGAGAGATGACTAGGAACATTTTTTAGCTATCTTCTATAATCCCAATAGTGGTTACTACTGTAGGGTCTGGTCCCCAACTCCTTTCTTTCTTTCTTTTTTTTTTTTTTGAGAGAGAGAGAGAGAGAGCATGTGAATTGGGGGAGATGGGGGCAGGGGCAGAGGGAGAGCGAGAATCTCAAGAAGACTCCATGCTCAGCATGGAGCCCCATGTGGGGCTCGATCTCACAACCTTGAGATCATGACCTGAGCTGAAATCAAGAGTTGGCCACTCAACCAACTGGGCCACCCACACGCTCCTGCCTAACTTCCTTCTGTGATTCTTTTTTCTTTATCCATAGATATAGATACGTATAGATACTGCCAAGCATTTGTAGCTGATCTATCTACCTCTGCTGAAAGATTTTCTGTCTAGCTGATGGCCATCCTTATTCCTAGACCTAGACCTCCTACATTCTGATTCCAAGCTTCAGTAGCCTTCCTTTCTCTTTATGTCTGCCATTGTCCTTACCCCTTTGACTATGTGCTGGAAGAATTGTCATTTTCTCTTCATCGACACTTTCTGGTAGAGTCACCATTCAGAACATAACAGACATGTCAAAAATCCTCTTTTATGTTTGATAAGGAAATAAATTATGATATAATATACATACCCTCCTAAATGGAACCAGCCTTAACTGGGGGCGCAATTCCTATGCTAACAAGCCACATTAAGAAACCTCAATCAAAATTGCACCCCATATGGGCTCCAATTGCCAATGGCTTCATTTGCCAACACCAGAAGTGTTCTATTGCTTGTTTTGCCTTCTTTCCACCATCCCAAGTTTGAGCACCTGGGATTGACTGGGATTTCAAAAACATTTCTGTGTCTTATGTTTTTATTCATCAATAAGCATCTACTTTTCTATCTTTATTTACAATTGATTTTTTTCTTTCTTCTGATACATTGACTTTACTTCTTTATACCATATGCATTTTCAGGGTACCTGAAATCCTTTTTGGAACAATGCAGAAGTTATTTGGTAAACTTATTAGGGCATATATATATATTTTTTTTTTTCCTGTCTTTTGTTCCTTTCCTCTTTCTATGGCTCAACATTTCCTTAGTCTTGATTTCTTGATCTGATCATCACTATAACCTATAATTGGAATAAAAAAACAATCTAGGTACTGGTCCCAATTTTATACTTAGCAGCTATAATACCAGTAAATTCCTTAACTTAATTTGCTTTAAATGAAGACTATCCTTACAACAGAGACAATGTGACACATAGATAAAATCATAAATATGAAAGATCCCAACATAATACTTGATATATAGAATATACTCAGTAAATACTCCTTGATTCATAAATTATAAATTATAATTGTCACCATGCTGACTTGATTTTTGTTAGGCATACAGCAATGACAATGCATGTCTTAACATAGCAGGATTTCTGAGAAAACTCTTCTCTCTGGTTTAAACATTTCCCCATGGTCCCAAATGTAATGTCACTAATCAGATAGGTCTATAAAAAATTTTAGATGGGGACAAATGATGACTTAATCAAAATCATTTTGGGGGCACCTGGATGGCTCAGTCAGTTAAGCAACCTGCTCTTGATCTGGGCTCAGGTCATGATCTCGGGGTCCTGGGATCAAGTCCCACATGGGGCTCTGCACTGAGTGGGGAGTCTGCTTGAGGATTCTCTCTCCCTCTCTCCTTGCCCCTCCTCCCCATTGACACACTCTCCCTCTCTCTCAAATAAATAAATAGATCTTTAAAAAGAAATCCTTTTCGGGGCACCTGGGTGGCTCAATTGTTAAGTGTCTGCCTTCGGCTCAGGTCATGATCCCAGGGTCCTGGGATCGAGCCCCGCGTCGGGCTCCCTGCTCTGTGGGAAGCCTGCTTCTCCCTCTCCCATTCCCCCTGCTTGTGTTCCCTCTTTCGCTGTTGTTTCTCTCTGTCAAATAAATAAAATCTTTAAAAAAAAAAAAAAAAGTAATCCTTTTCTTCTTGAGTTTATGAAGCATCCTAAACAACCACCTCTCTTTTGTCTTTTTGTTATGTATTTTCCCAAGGACATGACTTGGTTTTCTTTGGAATGTTCAGTCAGCCTTCATTGCTGAAGTCAGCATGCCACCCATTTTTCCCCAGCCAACTCTGATACTACTTAATGGGAGTGGGAAGAAGAGATGGGTGTCAGAGGGAAATTCAGTGTCCAGTTTTCTCTCTCAGTCAGCGACAATAGCAGAAAACAAGAACTTGAGCTCCAAAGGTTTTGACTACCTCAGAAAATCATAGAACCTATGGCATTCAAGTGGGTTAACTATCTCTCCCAAAAGCATTCCAGTAATTTCCTCTTCACCCTCACCTCCTCCAATTAATTATCATATCTTTTGACCTTCTTTCTCTCTTTATAAAATTCATTAAGTTGCCAATTTATAGAGCAGAAGCTAACAGATAAATGTTATAATTTACTGTAGGCCCCTTCTTGGGAATAGACTTACAGATCTCTCAGGCACAAAATGCCACAAAAACATGAGGGTTTTGGTATCCTTTGGTTGTGTGAAGAGGAATAATAAAAGGACGGAATCCTAAGAGAAAAATTAAACTTTCCAAAGACAGAACATAGCTGCATTTTAAGTAACCACTTTAAAAACATGACTGCTGTTTTGGCAAAAGCCAGTAAGCCACACAAAATTAATTTCATGTTTCATTGACATTACTTTCAGGAATTTCATGTTGACATAACCTATAGAGTAAGGGTGAGATAGTGCAGACAATATATTTAATGCTGCTACACCAACACAAAATATTTTAAATCTGAACAGAGACCTGACATTGTAAAATAATAGTGTTCTGTGTCAAAAAACCGAATGAAACCGTGATTTTCGCATCCACTATCCAAATGCCAATTGCTTCTAGTGCAAAAGTTTAAATCAAATTGTGAACTCTTCATGACTCCTGTGTTGAGCCTAAGATACATTTCAACCTATTTCTGATTTTGTCTTCCACATAGATAGTGACCCTTTTATATGATTGCTATGTTAAAAAATAGCAATGAATGTGTGATTACAAGTTGTATGTCAAGTTAACAAGAAGGCATCTATGAACATTCGCTTCTAAATACATTCAATGGAATAGTTGCCTTTCTACAAAACAAAATGTTTTCACTTACTCAACCAGTTGAGGGGAAGGGAGGTTGTTGGCTTGGCCACTGGTATGTATGTGTGTCCCGTAATAGCCGTATGTCCCATTCTTTACATTAGCATCTGTCACCATGGATCCCTGACCAAGTGCTGAGGAAAATCATTGCATGACCAAGGCTCTCTCTGGCTCTGAGGCAACAAGCATTGTTTTTTTATAATGCACAGCTTCTGTTTCTACCTCTTGGCTTCCAAAGTCACATATTAGCTAGCAATTGGCAAGAGTCAGGCCAAAATTGCTGCTATTGTAAGGGCTTCTCGGGCTAGTTTCCATCTTCTAAAGGTATGTATTATCACATTCATTAAGAGTTATTTTCATCTGCTTGGCTTGTAATTTGTACCCTTTCAAGTATACCATAAAGCTGGGATTTCATTTAGTCTGGCAGAATCTGGAGACCACTTGGTAATACAGGAATCTCAGTGCTGGCTAGGTGGTTGGATTTCTTGAACTTTATGATTTCCAAATTTCAGAGTGACAACCATTGCTTGAAGTCATGGGAAACTTTTCCTCTTGTGATTTAGTTTGCCATGTGTATTAGCCAATTGTTGCCAAAATAATGCTGCATAATATGCCACCCCAAACAACATGATTACTCTCACTCACACATCTGTTGATCAGCTGGGGGTCAGCTGATCTAAGTTGGCCTCCACTAAGCACTGCTCCAATTTCCAGGTTGGATCTGGGTCTGCTCCACATGTTTTTCATCATCTTTGGACTGTGGACTCGCTGGGACATGTTTATCTCATGGCAACAGTAGAGGCATAAAGAGGGACAAGTGGAAACATACAATGTCTCTTAAAGCCTGTTCCCAGAACTGGCAACTTCACTTCTGCCCATATTCCATTGGTTAAATCAAGTCAATTGGCTGAACCCAAAGTCAAGGACTGGGAAAGTACATAATGCTTCTAGTGAGAAAAACTACAAAGTCATATGCCAAAGGGCAGGACACAGTAAGGGGTTATGCACTGGGGCCAACCATTCTTTCTTCCACATTGTCAAATGTCAAGGAAAGCATACAAGTCAGTCTGTAGCCATAATTCAAGTAATTAATGGTGGCACATTTGAGAGATACAATTCTCTCAGTGAGGAAGAAGGTCATGCAACATCTTTCATTTGAATTATAACTTTAGCTTGATGCCATGCTAAAGTCTCACAGCCTCTAAGGGCATACTGAGGGACTTGACAGTAGAATTCTAATTCTTTGTTAGTTAACACAAGTTACATAGAATGTTGATGGCTACAGTCAGTGGTATCTCTGGCCCAAGGTTGACTAATATGAAAAGGAGAGAATTTTGTAGAGATCTGTAAGGTTTTTTTAGGGGAAAGACTTTAAGGTAGACGTGATGCTGTGTCAGTAGGAAAACTGGCAGCTTCTGCTTTTTCTTTCTCAGAGCCCAGATGCTCATTAAGCAGTTAGGGTACCCTGTTGCTCTAGACGCCACATGGAAAGACCAAATTGGCCAGGGTTGGGAGAGAGGGGTGGGAGGTGAGATGAGGGAGAGGCTACATGGAGGATAGTGGAAGAACCTAGCCAACAGCAAGGGCCTAGATCTTAGACCTGTGGATCCAAGCTGAGTTGTCTTAGCCAGGTCCCAGGTGTTCAAACTATCCTAGCTGAGTTGCCATATATATGAGTAAAGACACCATGCTGGATAGTCCAGCCACAGCAGACATCATATGAAGCAGAAAAGAGCCATTCTTGCTGTGCCTCATCTGAATTCCTGATCTAAAGAATTGTGATTAAATAATAAACATGTTATTGTTTTAATCCATTATATTTGGAGGTAGTTTGTTACCCAGCATAAGATCATTGAAACAGTGACTTTTCTGATAATTTCTCCAAAAGGTGGAATTCTTTTCTTTTTTAAAAAAAGATTTATTTATTTGAGAGAAAGAGAGAGAGAGAGAAACAGCATGCACCGTGGGGAGGGGCAGAAGGAGAGAGAGAGAGTCTGAAGCAGACTCTTCCCTGGGCACAGAGCCCAATGCAGGTGTCAATCTCACAACCTTAAGATCATGACCTGACCTGAAACCAAGAGTCAAATGCTCAACCAACTGCACTACCCAGGTACCCCCCAAAAAGGTGGAATTCTTATTTGGTCTATATCATTTTGCCATTTTGAACATTCTTTCCAGAGAATGGGGCATTTTTATCATAGAGAATGTCAGTGATGATATATGATATTCTTGTTAATTGATGAGTTTGGAGAGGGAAGAGCTAATTTATTCTTTTCAACTAAGTATTACTTAATTTTGAGGCCCATGATTTACAACTGGATTACTTAAAAGAGAGATTCAATAAATTAATATATTAGCTGGTTTTCTGTCAGAAAATTAACCAGGTCAAAGGATGACCACCTACTGGAGGCTCCAAGGGAGAGTCTACTTCTTGCTCATTTGGGCTGTTAGCAGAATTCAGTATTTTGTTGTTGTAAGATCAAGATCCAGATTTTCTTGTTGGCTGTAAGCTAAGGGCTGTTCTCAGCTTCTAGAGGCCAATTGAATCCCTTGATTCTTGGCCCCTTTCCTGCAGCAATGGCAAGTCATATCCTTGTATTTCCTGTCTCTCCTTCTACTTCCTGCCTCCGTCTTCTGCTTTTAAGAGCTCATATGATTAGATTGCACCCATCTGGATAAGCTTAACCTCCCTGTGTTAAGGTCAGCTGATTAGTAACCTTAATTCCATCTGCAACTTTAATTTTCTTTTACTATACAACATAAGATAGGCACAGGTTCCAGGGACTGAGATATACACATATTCAGGGACCAACTGTTCTGTGTACTATAGCAAGATCTGCCTTCTTCACTGCAAGAAGCTCCTTTTACTTCATGGTATATACAAATATCACTCTCAGGAGTTGTGCAGTGTGTGTCTTGTGCAGCTATAGGTGACAGCTCTTAGAAGCATTCTAGAACAGAGGGGAGGCAAGTTACATACCCAGGGCTCCATTTTGGTGTCACTGATCCTCCCAATCAAACTGGCAAGTTACTAATTCCCTCTCATTTCAGAGCAGGGCTGCTCTTTCCACCCTCTCTCTCTCTTAACCCAAGAGGAAGATTTTCTCTTAGATCCAAACAAACAGAAGAAATTTTTAAAAGAAATATTTATAGTGGGAATTTTGTTTTTAATTTCAGAAAAAAAACAATTTTAGGATATATTATTATTTATATTTTCATAAATATATATTTATATAAACAAATTTAGGATATATTATGATTTCAAGGAAAAGGCCTCTGGACATCTGCACAGATCCATTCCCAAGCCTAGCTATTCCTCCCTCAGGATCCTGAATGCTTTCTACTTCTGCTCACTAAATTATCCGTCGGTGTCCAGCTGACTCAGCTTTTCTCATGTGTCACCACCTATTACCTAGCCAGGACACAGCTACCATCTTGTCCTCTTACAGTTTATGTTAACATTACTCATGACTGTTAATTACCTCACAATCTAATTACAAAGCCATGAGCTTGACCATGGGATGATTGATAGGGTGCAATATTTCTCAACTTTATTTATGTAGTGGGGAATGGTGTTCAAAGATATGCAATGTAAAAAGCCCAATATTTAAAAAGCTCAAATGGAGCCTTCATGATTATTAATTCAGATTCCCCCTTCCCTGCCTGTGTAATTCCTGAAACTCTATCATGGTGTCCTGAGGCTTCTTTGAGCATTGAAAACATTGGCATGGTGGAAAGAACCCTGGAGTGGGAGGCAGAATACACTCCCCAATGTTTTCAGTCTGTGACTTTGAACAACCATCTCAACTCTGAGATTCTCTTCTCATCTAAATAAGAATAAAACCTTTTTTCACCAATCCATGGGACTGTTAAGAGCATCAGTTTCATAACCTGCTAGGATTCTTCCCCATTTTTATGCCAGTATTCTAATGACACAGGATTGTTTGCTCTTCAACACCCCACCTAGGGTGACCCTAGGCCATTGACCAAGTTTTCCTCCATATCTAGAATGAATTTTCCTTTTTTCTTTCAGTGAAATTTCTACTCTTCTGGCGTAAGTAACAGCTCATCTGTGAAGCATTCAGGCCAAGTCATCATGAAGAGATTGTAAGTGTATGTGTTCTTTTTAATCTGGGTTTGCATAGTATTTTGTTTATACCATGTCTGAATTTCTATAAGCTGAAAGAAATGTGAAATTTTATCTTTTATGTCTGATATCTAATACAGTCATTGGCACAAAATAGGTTCCCAATAATTGTCTTCTAAATGAATGAATCAAAAACTAAACATGTGGAATATTTATTATTATTATGCTGTCTATCTCTATATGAAGACTGTATTTTCTCCTCCTAAATACCTTGCCGTAGGCTCCCCAACCTGTTATCACATTAACCTACCAATACTCCAGTGCACTGAAATCATTGCTGATAATGCAGAAGACACAGAAATGTTAATAAAAGGAAAGGAGAAATTGTACATTTCATAGTAAACTTTTTAGAATTTCCACTAAACTTGTCTGTTCTTCCAAATCCCCTCTTTCTCATACTCTTGCCAATGGTTCTGCTCTAACATAATTGCCCTGTATCCAAACCTACTTATCAAAATATTTCTTTTGTATAGAGAAAACTCTCCTAAGTCAAGTCTAATTTTCTCCAACAAACTACATTTTTACATATACAGAAAACTAATTCACAATAATATTTTTTAGCTTAGTTCATGTATTTTGTTTCTTCTTCAACTATATTGTCACTTACCACCTATACCTCTATTTGTGAATGTATACTCTAGAATATTCTGAGTTAATTTCCATCAAAACTATCCCCTCCCATTCACACCCATTGGTTTAATTTACCAGTCCTGTGCACTTCGTATTCCTCAGGGTGATAAGTACTAAATTATTTTTAAAGTAACTATAAAAGTGAAAGATCCAAGGAACACTTCACAAGGGCAGCATATTTCAAATCTTAGAACATTAGAACACAACTTTTCCCATTTACCTATAAGTAATTTTTCTGGGGTATAGTTTTCCTTTTAACTGGTCTGAGAAAAAGCACCAGGATTTATGAGAAATACAAAGTGTGATATTTAACTAGAAGCAGTAATTTTGGTAATAGAAACAAAGCTATTTGTATCATAGTTCAGTTCATTTTTTTAGTATCAAATTACAAACTGATTGTTTCCTTATTACACTCTGAACTCAAGATATTTAGATATTTGTTCTGCAGCATAGGATTTTTTTTTTTTTAATTTGTCCCTTTTTTATTTGCCTCATCGATTGAGCTGGAACATCTTTTTTTTTTTTTTTATTCTTATGTTAATCCCCATACATTACATCATTAGTTTTAGATGAAGTGTTCCATGATTCATTGTGTATAACACCCAGTGCTCCATGCAAAATGTGCCCTCCTCAATACCCACCACCAGGCTAACC
>NC_138374.1:127322249-127337513 GCF_054177405.1 Leptonychotes weddellii
TGGACATTGCTGCTATAAACATTGGGATGCAGGTGCCCCTTTGGATCAGTCCATTTGTATCTTTGGGGTAAATACCCAGTAGTGCAATTGCTGGGTCATATGGTAGCTCTATTTTCAACTTTTTGAGGAACCTCCATACAGTTTTCCAGAGTGTGCAGCATAGGATTTTAAAATAAACTCCACTAAGAACTGAAAACTCTTCACTTCTCTCTGGAGTGAGAACTCCCCCTCCCCCATGCAAAATCATTCATTCATTTGTCAGTTTACATATTTACCCATTCACTTGTCCTTTTATAACTAAATATCCTTTGAACGTTTTGATGTGCCCAGAGTTGTTCTACCACTGGGTATGCAGTTGCCAATAAGCAGGATTCTTGGCATCAGAAAGCCTATATCTTAGTGAGGGAGACAGTGAACTCCAGAAGAGGTGGTGAGGTCAAGAAAGGCTTCACAGTCAAGGTGATTTGTGATCATGGCAAAGGAACTGAAGGATAGTCTTCGCAGAGGAAACTGTGTTAACAAAGGAATGCAGCTCTTGGGACAAGAGTTGCATCAGCAAAGTGTGTCTTTGATGTGCCAGGATATCCTCTTTCTCCAAGGATCCAAGTCCTCTCAACCAGGAGTTCTATAGGCTTCACCAGCTAATTTTAGAGGTACGAAACCTTCAAAATTGAGTTGTAAAAAGCTTGATTTTGTTAATAAACATGCCAGGGTCTAATGCTACTGCGACTAGTTACTAATCATAATGTATTAGGCAAATAATGTAATCTCCCAAAGTGTCACTGTCTTAGTCCATTCAGGTTGCTGTAACAGAATACCATAAACTGGTGGCTTAGAAACAACAGAAATTTATTTCTCACAGATCTGGAGGCTGACCTTTCTTGAGATGAAGGCACCAGCAGATCTGGTATTTAGTGAGGGTCTGCTTCCTTGTTCATAGAGGGCTGTCTTTGCTGTGTCCTCACTTGGTGGTAGAGACAAAAAAAGGTCTCTGGGGTCTCTTTTATGAGGCCACTAAGCCCATAAATGAGAGCTTCACCCTCATAACCTAATCACCAAAGACCCCACCTCATAATGCTATCACATTGGAGGTTAGGATTTCAACATATGAAAGAGGGAGGGGGCAGTAATAAACATTCAGTTCACTTTCATTCCCTTTCATAATTCAAAATTTGATAGTAATGATACCTACTTCATTGTATTATGTGAGGATTAAAATAGGTAATTCATAGAAAATATTTAGGACAGTACCTAGCAATGGTATGTACTCAAAAAATGGTTAACTTTATTACTAGTACTGATACCAATATTAATACTATTACTGTTACTAATGCTACAACTACTGATAATAATAGCTATTATATTTTTAGTCCTAGAGTCCAGCAACAGTGCTAAAGTCCTTTACATGCATTAGATAATTTACTTGCCTTTCTACTACTATTATTTATTTCTACAACTACCTATTGTCATAAAATCATTGTAATATCAAACTGTCCATAAATGTTAATTTCTCATCACAAGGCACAATGTACATATACCAAGTCGATATGAGAAATTGGGAACAACAGCTTTGCTTTTTCTTACTTGTTAGTGCTTTTACAACTGAATCCAGTAGAATAGAAAACTGCAAATATAATACTAATGTTCGTAGGTATAGAATTGTATTTGTGGTTCAAAATTAGTTTTATGGAGTAGAATTAAGGTGTCAGCAGGACAAGTTCTTTCTGGAAGCTCCAAAGGAGAATCCTTTCTTGACCATGCTCATCTACCAACATTTCTTGGCTTGTTGCAATATCATTCCAATCAATCTCTGCTTCCATAATTTCATTGCCTTCTCTACCCTTATCCTAACTAGTTGACCTCTCTTTTATAAGCCCCCTTGTGTTTACATTGGGCCCACTTAGATAATTTCCCCCATTTTAAGATCTATAACTTATACCTGCAAAGCTCCTTTTATCATATAAGGTAACATATCAAAGGCCTGGGGATTAGGGCATGGGCATCTTTGGGAGCCCGTTATTCTGTCTACTGCAAAGGTTGTCAGAAATAATATTAAGTGATTCAGGGAGTAAGAACACCTGAAGAAAGCTTGTGGTAAGACTCTGATATAGAAAATATCTTACACAGTGTAGAATATTGTCTAACCCATAAAATACTCTTGCTGAATGCATTTGTTTCTTGTACTCATTTGATTAGAGTAGGAGCATATGGGAGATTTTCCAGGGAGTGGGTCATAAGCACTTGTGGTTGTCACCTTGACTAACTATGTGACCGGTGCACCTTCATCTAAACAATATTTTTCACCTACTCACACCACAGAAGCTGTTCCAGTTCTGTTCTGTGGCCAATCAAGATCATGAAGAGTAGGGTGTAGGGATCAGCAAACTAGAGCACACAGACAAAATCTGCCCCTTCATCTTTTTTTATAGTTTTATGAACCCAGCCATGTCCATTTGTTTCTATGCTGTTTATGATTCTATGCCTTTGTGAAACAATGGCCAAGATGGGTAGTTGCAACTAACACCATTTGACCTGCAAAACCTAAAATAGTTATTAACTCACTTTTTTCAGAAAGAAAATCACTCAGAGAATGGACTTTGAAATGAAGAAGATATGCATGTGAGTTCAGCTTGGTCGACTCCAGATCTTTGACCTTAGGCATGCTATTAGCTGTGACATTTGTAGGTATCTGGTCTCCTACTGTATTTTTGCCCTTACTGCTATTATTTGGTTAATAGTCCATCCACATTTTCTTGAGAAACAACTCCTTCCTCACTCCCATTTTATGTTGTTTGTTTAGAACTTGCTTTAGCCCTAGTCAAGGATAAGTATGAAACCCAGGCCTGAGCCAGAGGGATCATTTAGGAATTTGTTCAGGGGCGAACATGTGAGTTGACATGGACCAATTATCAGCCAGAGACAGGTGCATTCTATGGAGGCAAGAAAATATCTCCAGCTGTTGGTTACCATCTTGCCCCCTTGTGGGACTTGGAAATAAGACTGACAATAGAGAAAAGAAGAAATAAGAGATAGAGAAAAATTTAAGGTTGTATGATATCATTTGCAACACAGAATGAAACCCCACATGAAGCCATGGAGTCTAGTGACACAGATCAAAACATTCTGTCTCTGCTAAAGTCAGCTTAAGTTTGGTTGCCTGTCCCTTGCTGCAAATAGACCCCTGACTCATATAATACCTAACTTTGTCAAGCCTGTTTCTTCATTTTTAAACATTAGAGTAAAAACATCTACCTCAATATTTTTTGTGACAAATAATTGAGATTATGTAACTGGCACATGGTGAAAACCCAGTCAGTGGTAATCACCATCATCATTACTTTCACCAACATCATCATTAATATTGAAAATAGACCTAAAGTTGCTTCATCTTGGTAAATTGTGGAAAACGCTACACATGCTATACTCAGCTCTTCCTATGGAAATTTCAGTAACTCTCTTAGATTTTTTACTTGCAAAGTAGGGATAATTAATTCTGGATCTTTCTTTTAGATAGTGTTTTGAGAATCAAATGGTATGTTGGATACAATCATTTTTAATAGTGTGAAGTGTCATATTAACCTTTGCAATAATCTTCACAATAAATGTGTGAATGCACCAATTAGACCAAATTAGACCAAATAGGATTAGGCCAAATTTCTAGGTATGTGCATATGCTTATATGTTAATTTCACTCAGCGGCCAGTAAGGTTGCCTGACCCCACATGAAGGTTAGAGATATCCTGGCAAAAGAGACTGGCACCTTGGATGGCCCTGTCACTAACAGGACCCTTCATGAGGCTGCTATTGAGTTCTGGGCACTGGGTTACCCATGCTGCCTTGAATCAAGATATTGTCTGTGTGAGCCACAAAGAGACATAGACATCACTATTTGTCCAAAGAGAATCAGTTTAGAGCCGGGAGGACTGGGTTCCAGGTTCTCTCCTGCCATAAAACCCCTATGTGCTAAGGGAAGGTTACTTGATTTCTCTGGGCCTCAGTTCCCTCAAGTGTACAATGAGGATGGATAATAACCACCTTATTTATTTCATAAGATTTTGGTGAAAAGCAAAGTTGATAATAACTATGAGAATATTTTAGGAAAAAGTAAAGCACCATGTTGTTCTATTCACTATCAATAAGAGTTTAATCCTTTTCCATGCATTTTTAGAAAACAATCTTTTGCATCTAAAATTTGCACAAATAACAGCTAATTGTTGTTTCACTCTGAGTCAGCAGCTGAATGGTGTCTCTAGTTTGCCAAATTTAAAAATAGATGCTAGTCTTCTACTTAACACTGGGTTCAAGAGAATTTAGGTTTGGCAAGTGTACCCTTTGCATCTATTCCCATTTCTGTTTAGGGGCCTTCTTAAGACTGTTTAGAAAAACTCTGGGCAGAGAATACTTTTACAAAACAACATTTGATGAGTTGGAGTAAATGAATTAGAAACATATGGATCAAATTTCCCTGAAAATACATCAGGGTTGAAAAATTAAGTAGAAAAAAGCACTTAGCTTTATCCAAATATGTAAAGGCTAGCTTGGGAAACTTGACCAACCCAAAACCCCACTGCATTTTTGCACTGTGTATTGGCAGGATCTTGGGGTTCCTTTCCTTTGACTTTCTGTTTTGCTAACGAATTTCTCCCTTCCCAGTGCAGGAATTTATATCTCTTTCTCCAGGAATCTCAAAAGTGTACACATGAGAAACCTAACCCACTTATCATGAATATTATGTGCGTTGATGAAAAATACGTAGCGTGTAACTATCTTGCAATAAAATTAATATAATTCAGTGAACAAAATGCACAGCTTACATTTTATGCAGAATATTCTGTAACTAATAACTAGCGTTTTGGGTATTAACAAAGTGATGGAAATAGTTACATGTATAGTGTTCAGTTCTGCTAAGTAAGTCCTTCTGTGACAGTCTGAGTAGCTCCACTATTTACTTGAAAATCTCAAAAGTAGATCAATTCAATCCTCCAGCCCCAGGGTCTCTTTTGGATTTAACCTGAAACTCAAATCATGTAAGCTGCCTAAATCTTTCCTCTGTTTTTATTCAGGGATCAATAAGAATTTCCCCAGTCGTTTATATCCGATAAGAGTGGTGAACACGAGCTGCCAATTAAGAGGGTGGGAGGTGACATTAACATCTATCTATTCCACTTTCATGATTTCCTCATTTAGTCTAAATTCTTCCTTGGTCTTTGAGAAGTTGAGTCAATGGCCACATTTTTTAATCTATTCCTTCCAGTAACTTTAATGCGGTTCCCACATACTCAAAGAGTACCACTGTGAGTACCATCACAGTGGTTAAGCTGAGATAGGGGAAAAAAGAGGATTGCCAATAATCACTGGTCTGAAAATCATCAGCAAAACTGTCCCTAAAACTTTAGATCTTCCTGCCTGAATCTTTATTTGTATGAATAGGAAACTCTATTGTGTAACAGGATTGGGGTAACGAGCTCTTCATCTCACTTTCTACCTATGCATTCTCTAGGTCTAGGTCTGAAGGTCTATGGGATCTTGAGATCCCAGGATTTCCTCTGAACATAGTAGCTCTTGTGTGAACTCATTTAGCATTTATCTTAACCCACAGAGTGCTATTTACTAATGTTCCATATGCATGTATCTGCCCAATCTGGCCATCAAGTTGAATATTCCAAGGACAGGAACTGTATATGCATCACTAAACCCACGAACAATGCACAGGGAGTGCATTCAAGATACAGCTTTTTAAATTATCATTATCCTTTGCTTTTTGTCTTGTTAATAATAGATAGCCAGCTTGTCTGATATATTTTCCACCAAATCAACTCAAATACTTCATAGAGAGTTTAAGTTAATAATTTGAAGATACATTCCCAGATTCCACTACTTTTTAATAATATGATAGCTCTATACAATTTATTAATTTTATTACATTACATTATTTAAGAACATAAGATATTCAATTTCCCTCAAGTCACCTTATTATAATTTTTTATTCATTTATATGGTTCTTTGTTATTTTTCTTTTTTTGTATTTTCTCTTCCTTATGATTTTTTTTTAAATTTATTTTTAATTGAAGTACAGTTGAAGTATAGTATTACATTTTGTTTCAGGTATACAACATAGTGATTTGACAATTATGTATATTGCAAAATGCTCACCACACTAAGTGTAGTTACCACCTGCCATCATATAAATTTATTACAATATTATTGACTATATTCCCTATGCTGTCCAGATGGTACTTCTAACAACATATTACATATGCTAGTTCTATAATACACATACCTGAGGTGTGTCCTCAATCAGAAATTCTTTCAACTCTGAACTTTTACAAATTTTCTCCTTCCTTAGATTATATTGATGTGGGTTGTCCCATAAGCAACATGGTTCTCTTTTCAGGAAAGGTCCAATTTTATTTCATTTTATTTTCTGAAAGTAAGGTCTATTATTTTGGGTCAACTTGATAAATTGTCAGATTCAGTATTAGACAGTTGGGTAATGTATGTTTTATTTTGTTTTAATGTGCTGCATTTATTATACCCTTCTGTCCTGAACCGAGTGGCCTTTATATTATTAAAAATCTAATGAAAACAAAGTTCACAAAGAACCATTGTCAAAGAATACACTTATCATTTCATTTTTTTTCTATTAGGTGGACTTATAAGAGCTTATTTTTATAGGTCTGAGCATGAATGACAAGTTGTTTGCTTTAGATTTATGTAGAATTTATAATAAAAATGAATAAAATTTATTTTAAAACAAAATCTAAATTGAGTGGATTCATAAACCACTGCAATAAAAAGTTGATTGAATCTGAACCTTGACAATTTCTCTATGAGGTACATTTGACATCTTTCTAGTAGATTTGATTTACTGAAGCAAAATTTTAAATTAAGGTCAGGCAGGGAAAAAATAACAGCACCATTTTTGATACTTTTTGTTAGAAAATTCTTTATGTCTACATTATATATGTTCCAATTTATTTCAATACTTTTTTTTATCAACATGGTCAACAATCACAACTCATTCACATCCTCTTCTAGTTAACAAACTTGGGAATATTTACTAGGTTTCACTCTTCTCTTTGAGTCTGTAGATCAGTAATGAACCATCTTAAACTTCACCTCACTCCTGTTAAATAGAGCTCGCTCATTTTCCTTCTCTCTGGTCTTTGCCTCCATATACCTACCCATTTAGTCATTCCCTCTTCCATCTGTGACAGGAAAAGACAAGTCACTCTTCTTTTCTAAAGCTGATAACTCCACAAGTCATTTTGTTTTTAGTTACATTTTCCTGTATATGCTTTGTCTTTACCAGTGATTTCCTCCAAATTCTGGAGCATCTTAAATTCTCTCTTCCTGCAGAAAGCTTACCTTCCACTTAAGTTTCTCAGGTCAGTCTGGAACAAAAGCAGGTTTTTGAAATCTGCTACCCCCTCAAAACACAAACCCATCAATTCCCTTCTCCTAATTATCAAGTTCCTAACAGGATGGACTCTGCCTTGCCATTGCACTTGCTTGCTCATGAGCGAACCCATTGTTGTTGGTCTTCCCCTTACCACTTGCCTGAAGCTATTCACTCAAAGGGAAGCAGTGGACCCCTATGTTTTTCTCAACCTATATCCAGTTTTACTTTTTATAGTACTTGGAACTGTAAATGATCTCCCTTTCTAGAAATGGCTCCTCTTTGCCCTCTGTGTAAGAACACTGTTCTGGTCCCTCATCTCTTCTACCAACTGAGCCTCTCCTTCATTGGCTGTGTGTCCTCTTCCATTCACTAACTGGGAGGCTAACCCTAGGGATTTTGTTTTGGTTTGTTTTTTAAATCTTTTATTTTTTTTTATTTTTTTTAAGATTTTATTTATTCATTTGACAGAGAGAGCGAGAGCACAAGTTGGGGGAGCTGCAGGTGGAGGGAGAAGCAAGCTCCCCGTTGAGCAAGGAGTCTGATGCGGGATTCAGTCCCAGGGCCCTGAGCTGAAGACAGAGGCTTAACCTACTGAGCCACCCAGGCATCCCCTAACCCTAGGTTTTGTCTTTTTATACTTTACAACTATTTTAAACGTACTTTATCAGAATTCTTACTGTTACGGCCTTAAATAGTTTAATTGCACAGATGACTCTCTGCTGAATATGAGCAGTCTTAACATCATGGCATCAGTTCCAAATTCCACTGTCTCCTGAATATTACCCCCTCAATGTCCCATCCAAATCTTCACCTCTCTATGACTAGGACCAAATTTGTCATGTTTCTCCCCTATAAAATACCTTGACTCCTATTTTATCTGCTCTGACGAATCTATGAATAAATCCAATCAGTCCTTCCTTTGACATTTTTCTGTCCTTTCTTTTCAGACCCAGTGTATCCTTTACAATAAAACCATTCCCCCTCAGTGTCTTTTACTGCTGGACCTTTCCCTGAGATGTCTTCTTCATAATATCCCCTACATATGGTACCAATCCATGTTCATCTTGTCCATGCTTCAAAGCTCTATTCATAAATTATCTTTTCCACAATATTTTTCTTAATCATGATAGTCAGGAGTGACAACCTTCTTTATAACACTTAATTGTAAAATATAAACTTCAATTACTAAATAGGAATATTTCCTTATATATATATATATATATATATAGCAACATAAATTGATTACCAAGTGTCTTCACATACAGTGCATCAGGTAACCCTTACTTGTTTTTGAGTATTAGCTATTTGTATGCATATGTAGTCACCTCTATTGTAAACTTACATGAAGATTTGTAGCTTCTAATTCACCTCACAGTACCACATGGTGTCTTCCACCACGTAGGCATCCTGTAAGATTAATCTGATATGTGAATAAATGAAAAAAATGGCAGTGAGCCATGCACCTGGAGAAATGGTAACATGAGGCTGGCTCTATTTTGCCCTCCCCTTTACCCAGGCAGTTTCTGCTGCCCACGACTAGTAGGATTTTGTTTGTTTTTGTTTTTAATTCATAGATCAACTTGCACTATCAAGTATAATTAAAGAACTCTAAACTATAATTAAATATCAAGAGAAAGTATGTACATGTGTGCTGCTGAAAACACATTTCTTTTTTAAAATTTAAAAAAAATTATTTTTAATTTATTTTTAATTATTTTACATTTTTATTTATTAATTTTTTCTTGAAGTATAATTGACCCACAATGCTACATTAGTGTCAGGTGTACAACATAGTGATTTGACAAGTTTATAGGTTATGCTGTGCTCAGTTCAAGGGTAGCTACCATCTGTCACTACACAGTGCTATTAAATACCATTGACCATATATTCTATGCTGTTCCTTTCATTTCAGGATTCGTTCATTCCATAACTGGAAGCCTGTATCTCCCCATCCCTTCACCCATTCTGCCCATCCCCCACCCCAGCCCCTCCAGTAGCCATCAGTTTATTCTCTGAATTTATGGGTCTGTTTCTGCTTGAAAACACATTTCTAAGGTAAGTTGAGATGAGAACACCACTAGAGACTTCTGCTTGATGTCCTGCATTAGGTGAGCCCTCTTTAGGTTAGGAGAGGCACTGGGTAAAAGGAAAGGAGAGCAATCCCATCCATTTCCCTTCATCTGCCCTTCTTCTGCTTCCTCCAAACACACAAGGTGGTCACTACGGTTCAGAGGAAGAAAAGGAGGGAAAGTAAAAGAAACAAACTTTGAAAGGGCATGGCTCTAGTAGACCTCAAAGACAAATTTTGACTGCTTCATGACCACACTGTCTTTGGGTTCCAAACCGCTCAATCGTGTTCTTACACATACACTCTTTGTTCTGCCTCAGCCCTGTGAAAGTTTGTGCATCTCAGTCTGTATGTGTCAGTCCCTCTGGCCCGTGGGACCAGGGAGAAGCAGAGAGGGGTAGAGAGAAAAGTCTGGGACACAGCGTTGTGCAAGGCAAGGCTGCTCCCTGGGGAAATCAGAGAAGAAGGTCCACAAGTGTTTGCTGCTGAGCAGCCACTTGGTACACAAACATGTACACAAGAAATGAGTAAGAACTGATAAGGCTGGCATCAGAAAGATCTTTGGTTGGACCCCACCCCCAGGACATACCCCAGGAGACCCCATGAGTTGGGGGGAGAACCTGTAAAAGCAGGTGGTGGGAGGATCCCCGAGATTAATGCATTTGACCATATTGGTATTCCTAGGCGGGTGGCCACATAGAGGAAGTCTAGAAAAAGAAGAGAAGTTGTAAACTAGGAAATAAAGGTTGACTAGAAGGGGCTGACCCAGGATATCAAATCAGAAGAGCTTGATGAGAAGGGAAACAAAGAGCAAACAGGGCAGAGGAAACAGAGGGCTGAGCCTGGGGAAGGCAGCCATATTTTAACAAACACTTTGTTTCTCTTCTTTAGAGTTTGGCAAGTTGTATTTATTTTAGCTAAGATGTATTCACAAACCACAGAAACACCCTCAGATAAGACTTATATTTTCCTTCTTGTTAATCATTTTCCCTCTCTTTGTCCTCCTTTATATCTTTCATTCACATTGCTCTTAAATTGACATCATCATTTTTGTTCTTATGAATTATGGTTTTTCAAAAATCTTTCCTAGTGTTTGAGCTTGTTAACACTCTTTCTCTTTCTTCATCCCTATTTCTGGATAAACTTGTATGCCTGGATTTTTATTTAATCCACTTTTTGGCCATTCTTAAAAGCAAAACAAAGTCTAATACAGATATTCTTCAAGTCGGCATCCCTGATACTCCACTCTTGGTCACAGACATCTATAAAGAAATGAGCATGGATCCTGATAACTTCCAGAATCACTAGGGCCTTGCCTTGAGAAACTCACATAGGCTCAGCCCTTGCTCCTCATTGGAGCTAACATAAATACTCATCCTTGGGATTCTGCCAGTTTTTATTTTCCTTTTTATTCACAGTTAAAAAGAGAGTCTGGCTGCCAATAGGTGTGATCCACAAAATATTTGCACAGCATAAATTATTTTTTCTAAACAAGAGGTGTGGCTAGAATGATCCAAAAAACCCATCACTTTCTCTCAGATACTGCCACCCTCCCATGATATTAATGGATTCAACTTTACCCTTGAAGTCTGGTTCACTGGAGGAGACAAGTCAATTAGGTGCATGAGGCATCTTTCCTTTCCTTCTTCTTTTTTTTCCTTCATAAAAGGGTCCAGCTTTCCCTTGATGCATCGTTAAAAAAAAGAAAATCACCATGCCCTTGAACTTTCCCCCCTGGATCAGCCAAAAGAAAATCCTAAAATATGTCCTTTGGCAGAGAAGTACTCTTATTCCCATGGAAGAGAAAAATATAAAATAAGAAATTTGGGTTATTGTTCATCTGAGGGCTGTATGGGTCTCCCAAAAGACTTTGTAGCAAATATGTGCTTCCTGCAATCCAGGGGTGACCACTGTGAAACTGGCCAAGTCAGCAAAGAGGGGAAAGTCCAATTTCATATGGGAGGCCTGACCGTAAAACAAACTTGGCTTTGCTCTCTTGTGTGTTGCCCAGCTGTTGCCTTTATGTACAAGTTGGGCACATCCCACCTCCATGGGGCAGCCACCGCCTCTAGGCCATGGGCCAGGGGTAATTTCCAGCAGCACAGGAATGGAGACAGGATGGGTTTGGAAGGAACTGCCATAGTGAATGAAGTGAGAAGATTGGCCAAAGTGGGGGAAAAGCAGCAAGCCAAGGTTGGGTTGGGGTCAGTTCCTGTGGATCTGTAAATCTCTTTCATGGATCGTTAGTGCTGAAAGGAGCCTCTGGAGGTCATTCAGTATATCCCTCTTCTTCCCCTGGGTCACTTCAACACATGGTTTTCCTTCCGGGTCTGATAGATTTTCAAGAAAGAACATGATTTTTGCTTTCTCTCTCTCTCTCTTTTTTTTTATCTCCTGAATTCTCCATTTAATTCTTCTTGAGTACTGATATACTCTACTAATCAGGTCAATAAGCCAGAACTTCCAGGGAATAAAATCATCCTCTTTGGTTACTGTACAGACCATGGTATTGTGTTAATCATCCAGCCAGCTGTCCTAGAAATATTCAGAAGAGCCAGAGGGTGTGAACAAAGCTGTACAATTCATTCACCACTCTTGGGAAAGCAACCTGTATTCATGAATTTATTTGGCAAATATTGATTGACGTCCTGCTATATGCCAGGCCCTTCCTAGGCACTGCCTCTATAGGCTGGGAATGAAAAATGACAACAACCCTCATTTTGTGGAATTTACATATCCCGGTGGATGGAGAGAGAACACCATCTCCAAAGAGACTATAGCGGGGCGCCTGGGTGGCTCAGTTGTTAAGCGTCTGCCTTCAGCTCAGGTCATGATCCCGGGGTCCTGGGATCAAGCCCTGCATTGGGCTCCCTGCTCCGCGGGAAGCCTGCTTCTCCCTCTCCCACTCCCCCTGCTTGTGTTCCCTCTCTCACTGTATCTCTCTCTGTCAAATAAATAAATAAAATCTTTAAAAAAAAGAAGAGACTATAGCATCTCAGCTATTGTTGGCAGCTTCTATAAATGAATTATTTCATTTTAGCCCCACAACAATTCATTTGATAGATAACATTTTATTTTTTTAAAGATTTATTTTTTTTTGAGATTTTACGTTTTTTTTATTTTAGAAAGAGAGAGTGCATGAGGAGGGGAGGGACAAAGGGAGAGGGAAAGAGAGAGAGAGGAAGAGGGAGAGAAGCAGACTCCCCACTAAGTGTGGATCCCATGACCCAGAGATCATGACCTGAGCGAAACCAAGAATCAGATGCTTAACTGACTGAGCCACCTGGGTGCCCCAGTAGATAACATTGTATCAATGAAAAAACTGGTGTTCAAAGAGGGTAAGTGACTTGTGCAAGGCTGTACAAAGGTGAAAAGAGGTCTGCCTCACTCATTAGCACTAGACTGAATATACAGGCATTACTGACCCAGAGAGTCTCCCAGTTTTGATCCTGAGTTCTCTTGAAAGTGCTCCTGGAGTAACCCCTTCTTAGAATAATTGTAATTTTATAGTTTGTTCAGTGCAGCATTGACTGAAAACCAACTGTGTGTTAGGAACTAAGCTAGGGATTGAAAAGGCAGTAAGGTGTGGCCCCTGGCTTCACAAAACTTTTATTACAATAAGAGACTTGGACAGTATGAGAGGGAAATGCCATGAGAAAGGTGTGAACAAATGCTAATGAAGCACAAAATGGGGAAAGTTGAGCCCATCCTGTGATATTCAAGGAGGGCTCCTCAAACATGACACCACCAGTGAAGAAGTAAAGTGTGTGTGTGTGTGTGTGTGTGTGTGTGGTGAGTGAGAGGGTAGCATGACAGCCAAAAGGAGAGAATGGGAAACACCAGGAATAGCCCAGAGCCCTGGAACAATATGACATGTCTGAGGAACTTCAAGTGGCATCTTTTAAACCTAGACTAGGAAAAGCCCTCCATATCTGTTTTTACTCTTCTTAATGTTTTTATCCAAACCTCTCACTGGGTAGGTTTGTTTTGCTTTAATCTCTAAAATGACATGGAAGAAAGTTATAACATGATTTGAGAACACCCTAACCTCCTTTCTGTTCAGGCAACAATTGGAGTTTCGTTGGAGAAGCATAAAATTGATTATTTCATTATCCAGTGATACTTTTGATGTCACTGCATGACCTCCAAGGCCAGAATTAGAGTTAGATTCCATCGTATACCAAAAACGAATATTTTTTCATAGCAGAATTTTTACATGTAAACTGCCATTCCTTCAAGCTAATTTGTGCAGATAGGGACAGCTTCTACATGCTGCTGTGGAGGAATTAAAAGAGGTGTCTATTTTTTAAGTAATTATTTTGTAGCACCAGATACTGATGTTTTCTGTTCAAATTGATGAAGCCACAGGCTGAGATCCACAGGCATGCTCTGCCACACTGTATGTTTTCAATCAGTTCTACAAGGTTGTTATTTTTTTTTTCAATGTCAAAACTTAACCCACACATGGTCTCACGAGGCATGGAGATGCCTAAGCCACAATGCTGGGTTGTAGGACCTAATATCCGTGTAATGATGGGATTGGCTGCAGGGCACATTTGGAAATAATCTTCAGCCTTTGGGATTGAGACTGAGGGCAGGAAATAATAAAACTGTGTGAAGCTACACTGCCTCCTCCTTCTGCTCCCAGCATTCTGCATTTTGAGTAGAGAATATCAACATTCCACCAGAGTCTAGAAAACATTAAGACTTGCCGAAAGATAGCGAAGCGTAGAGCTGAGCAGAGCAAGTGAGCACCTTGGAGAATGGAGTAGAGCCAAGAGAAGGGCATTTGGCAACAGTGGAACAGGGAAAGACAGGCTGCAACTGAAATGCAGATGTTGGAGGTCTCCAAACATCTCATCAAACAAATAGATGAAGGGAAATACTTTTTTAAGTAGCATGCACTTAACCCAGGGAACTCGATGACACATGATTTTTATTGAGCCAAGGAACTCTGTAACGTTTGTCAAAGGGCTGGACACTGTGATAAATATGAATAACATCTGTAGCTCTGCTAAGTGGGGTGAAAGGGATGAGCCTGACCCATCTTCTGGCATTCACTGTGGAAACTGACTCCTGGCAGGGCTTTTTCAAGAGGGTCAAGAGCCCAGTGGGTCAAAGGCCATATTCTGAAATATTTGGTCATCTTGCTCTGAAATATCACAACAAAGCATAGGTAAAAAAGAATTAGATCAGGAACCTTATTCAGACGCTACTGTGTCTACCTAAGGCCCTCAAGATCTCCCTGCTATATATGTGAGTGCATATTCTATAATATCATAGCCACTGATTGATACTGTTATCTAGTATTCACCAAATTCTTCTGGTTAACACTTTCAGACAGAATATTTTTGACAGTTATTGGTTTAAAGAAGACCTCTGTAATAGACACACTTACACACAGATATATTTTCTCTCAAGGCCTTTTCATTTGTGGGTTTCCAGCTGTTGAAAGTACTTACCATTAGCAAAGTGTTGGGATGAGGAGGTCCCTTCTGACCCAGCGTACAAGTGGAATAGAAGAAAGTAGAGGGACTACTAGGGAAGAGAGGGCAAAAGAGTAGTCAAAGGTATAAAGTCAAAGAGAAGTCCCTCTCAACTTCATCAAGATAAAAAGCTTTTGCACAGCAAAGGAAACAGCCAACAAAACAAAAAGACAACCAACAGAATGGGAGAATATATTTGCAAATGACATATCAGATTAAGGGCTAGTATCCAAAACCTATAAAGAACTTATCAAACTCAACACCCAAAGAACAAATAATCCAATCAACAAATGGGCAGAAGACATGAA
>NC_138374.1:127338013-127498055 GCF_054177405.1 Leptonychotes weddellii
GGGTTAGCCTGGTGATGGGTATTAAAGAAGGCACATATTGAATGGAGCACTGGATGTTATACACAAACAATGAATCATGGAACACTACATCAAAAAATAAATAAATAAATAAGTAAATAAATAAGATTTTTTTAAAAAAAGAGAAGTCCCTCTCTATGGAGTATCACTAAGCCACTTGGGTGAGAATCAGTCTAATTACTGGTCCTGTGTTAAAATAGCAGGGTCTTCATCAAAAAAAGCTACTGGTTTACATCTGATAATAACCAATTTCTTCACAGAGAATGCCATGTTGGTCACTTTATCCCCAGCCAATCCACATCCATTGATGGTTAACGTTCTTGAAAAGAAGTACAAACACATCAAAAAGTTGTTGCTGAGTCTAGCAAAATAGCAAGCCTCTACTTTCTCTTTTATTCCCAAAGTCATTCTGAGGCTTTTAAAACAATACAGAAGATGGTTTGGATATACTATAATGAATGAGTCTCTCATATAGATGGCAAAGAGTCACCTCCAAATTCGACTTGGGTGGGGCTTTGTAGGAGCTTTCAGGGATTTGTCTTTTTTACTTCTAATTTTACTTGGATAGAAAGCTTTAGGTATTAGTACATTATAATCCCAATGTTACTAATATTTCTCCACTAATATAAATATAGCTTCTAAAAGCTACACCTGTTTTATTTTATAGAGAAAGTATTACTGAGGAAAGAGCTTGAATTCTACAACCAGATCTGAAGCTGAATGGTGCTATCATTTCCATCTTGTTTGACTTATCCCAATTTCTTAATCTCCCTGATCCTCAGTCTTTTCACTTGTAAATTATAACATTCACTTAGAATTATAACATCCACAGGGTTGTTTTGAGAAATAAATAAGATAAAATATGTAAAGCATCAAGAATACAGTAGGCACTCTGTAAACTTTACTGCTTATTAATATGCTCCCTTCCTTCAGGTGTCCTCCCAGGAACATAACAGGTATACAGCCCCAGTCCAACCCCTGTTGAACAATAACCCCAGAGACAAGTTTTCTTATCTATACCTACATGTTCATTGCCATCACCAGTATCTCAGTGCAAGCTCTATTCATCCTATGCTTGACTGACCACTCCCTAAATGGTTTTCCTTATTCTAGTTGGTCAACTAAATAATTCATCTGTCTTTCTCAATACTGAGCTTTCTCAAACACAATATTTATCATGCCACTGTCTTTCTCAAAAACATTCAGTTACCCCTCATTTCATACAGTATCAAAACTAAATGTTGATTTCTGATTCCAACCATGATGGAGTAATTGGTACCAACTAACTCCCCTGCTTTAAACAACTAGAAAACAGGTGCCCAAGTGGCTCTGTTGGTTAAGTGTCTGACTCTTTGTTTCGGCTCAGGTCATGATCTCAGGGTCGTGAGATTGAGCCCTGCGTTGGGCTCCACACTGAATGTGGAGCCTGCTTAAGATTCTATCTCTCAACCTCCCTCTGCCTACCAAATATGTAAAACAACAGTTTTAAGACATTGAAAAGCCATCAGCACAAGAATATGTTGTCGAAAAGTGAACAAAGAATATAAGCCTTTCTATTACCCCAGATATTTTTCCTGGAGGCATTTACTATATCCTGGCACAAAAGGGGGAAACCAAGGGATGCCTGGGTGGCTCAGTTCGTTAAGCGGTTGCCTTCAGCTCAGGTCATGATCTCAGGGTCCTGGGATTTAGTCCTGCATCGGGCTCCTTGCTACTCGGGGAGTCTGCTTCTTCTTCTGTCTGCCACTCCCCCTGCTTATGCTTACTCTCTGTCTCTCTCTCCCTCTCTTTCTGACAAATAAATAAATAAAATCTTTAAAAAGGGTGGGGGGGTGGACCAAGCAGATCACTATGGGCTCTCTGAACTGAGGAGACAAAGATTAGAGTTCAGAAAGGCTGAAGCTACTGGAGTTTGTGGAGCAGAGTACCAGTTAGGAGGTAGCTAAGCAGAGATAGAGCCCCTGAAATCCATATGGGGGCCCTTCAATGTTGGTTGAATACCAAGCTTGAATGTCATGCACAGGATGAGACTCCGTAAGTCCTGGCAAAGAACTACTAAAGAAAGAGAAGCTGTTGGAGAGTTGAGCAACTTCTAAAAGTGGCATGGTGTTAGAAAATGTTTATTTTCTGACAAACCACAGTAGAGGTACCTTGTTGGACACTGATGACACCTGGCAGGAACCCCAGAAAGGTGATGCTTCAGAGTAAGCTAAACTAGGTCTAGGGTAAAGGCTTTAGTGGACATACCGAAACAAAGTTTGAAAATATACATCAAAAGGATAAACTGGTCTCCCCCAAGAGACTTAACTGTCTGCCAAAATAAAATTCAACACTGTTTAAAGGAAGAAAATGAAATCCAAACTCTCAACAATGCAAAAATCACCGTATCTACGCCTGTATTCAACAATGCAAAAATCACTGTATCTACACCTAAGTAATCAGACATTACTAGACATTTGAAGAAACAAGAAAATATGACCCATAAACAAAATGAGATAAGAGACAGAAAAAAAAAAACCCAAAAGATTTAAAGCTAGTATTATAAATATGTTTAAGGGTTTAAAGGAAAGCATAAACATAAAAAGAGAAAATGAAAATAATAAAAGAATCTCTAGAATCAGAGTAGACAACATTTGAAATTTAAAAATTCACTGTGTGGGCATAAGAGTAAATTAGACACTAAGGAAGAAAGACCAGTGAATTTGTAGATAGGGCAGAAGAAACATCTAAACTTGGGGCACCTGCGTGGCTCAGTCAGTTAAGCGTCTGACTCTTGATTTCGGTTCAGGTCATGATCTTAGGGTCCTGAAATCAAGCCCCATGTCAGGCTCCATGCTCAGTGGGAGTCTACTTGAGATTCTCTTCCCTCTCAGTCTGCCCCCTCCCTGCTCGTGCTCTCTTTCTCTCTCTAAATAAGTAAATAAAATCTTAAAAAAAAGAAACCATCTAAACTAAGAAAAGAGAGAACAAAGACTTAAAAGAAATGAATGGGGCATCAGTGACCCATGGAATAATATTGAAGTCTATCATACAGTTTCAGAAACAGGGAAGTGAAGGGAAAGATATTTGAAAAGAGTGGCAAGAAATTTCCAAATTTGATGAAATCAATAAACCAGAGATCCAAGAATATCAATGCACCCAAAGAGGATAAAAACCAGAGCAAACTACATCAAGGTATATCATAATCAAATGACAAGAAACAAATATCAAGGAAAAAATTTAAAAGATCACTAGAGGGAAAACAACACGTTATGTTCTGGATAAAAGGGGTAAGAATAAGCACATATTTTTTAGACTAACCAAAGCTGAGATCATTTGCGGCCAGTAGACACAGACTACAAGAAATGTTAAAGGATGGTTTTCAGGCTGAAGGAAACAATTACAGATAGAACTCGAATTTCCACAAAGAAATGAAGAATGCTAGATAGGCAAATGTAGATTAAATAGAATATTTATTTCTCATTTATTAATTTTTAAAGAAGAGATTTGACCATTTAAAGGTAACTTGATAACTTGTTGTTGGGGATTAAGACATATGCAGAAGTAAAAGCTATAACAAAAGCACAAAAGACAGGTGTGCAGAAATGGAAGCATACGGTTCGAAAGTTCTTATATTAAAGGTGAAGTGGTATAAAATAAATAAAATCTTTAAAAAAAAAAAAAAGGGCACCTGGGTGGCTCAGTTGGTTAAGCGACTGCCTTTGGCTCAGGTCATGATCCTGGAGTCCCGGGATCGAGTCCCATATCGGGCTCCTTGCTCAGCAGGGGGTCTGCTTCTCCCTCTGACCCTCCCCCCTCTCATGTGCTCTCTCTCTCTCATTCTCTCTCTCAAATAAATAAATAAAATCTTTAAAAAAAAAAAGGTGAAGTGGTATAATACTATTGGAATGGAGACTGTGATAAACCAAAGAGGCATACTGTGACTATTTCATAGAGCAGAACTATTTCATAGAACTTTTTGTGGTGATGGAGATGCTCTATATCTACACTAACCAAGATGGTAGTCTTTAACACACTGAGATCATGAGTACTTGAATGCGGCCAGCATGACTAAGGAACTGAGCTGTGTGTGGCTAGTGGCTACTGCATTGGACAGCAAAGCCTACAATAACCACTAAAAATGAAACAAAACAAATGTACAAAAATCTATTCGCTAATAAGCCAATATAGGAGATAAAAGGGAATACCAAAACTAATCAAGTAGTCCCAAAGGAGAGAAAATACAGAATAAAAAGAGAACAATAATCAGATAGGGTAAATAGAAAGTGCTTTCTATCTAAACCAATCATGTTGACAATTACTGAAATATAAATGGATTAAACACTCCATTAAAAGGCAGAGATTGTTGGACTCTAAAAAAATGAAAACTCAAGACCTGACTGAATTGGCTATATTATTTTGGAAAAAGTAGACATCAGAGTGTGGAATATTGCCAGAGATAAGGAAGGACATTAAATAATAATAAAAGGGTCAATCGAGAAGATGTGTAGAACACTGCACACAAAGCAGCAGAACATAACTTCTTATAAGAGCACATGGAACATTCACCAAGATAGACCATATGGTGTACCATAAAATATGTCTCAATAAATTTAAAAGGATTGAAACCAGACTATGTTTTTTGACCACAATGGTATTAAATTAGAAATCAAAAACAGAAAGATATCTGGAAAATCCCTAGATATTTAGAAGTTAAACTGCATACTTCTAAATAACCGTAGGACAAAGAAGAAATGAGAAAGAAAACTGGAAAACATGTTAAACTGAATGAAAATTAGAATTCAAATATATTATAATTTATGGGATGATGTTAAAGTAGTGTTTAGAACAATGATTCCCAAGCTATTTCTTCTCAAGATCCCTTTGCACTCTTAAAAAATCACTGACAGTCATAGCAGGTTTGTTTATGTGAATTATATCTATCAATATTTGCCCCCTAAGAAATTAAAACAGAATTTTTAAAAGATATTTATCTTGTAAAATAAAATAATAAATCTCTTGTCTGCTAACATAACTGAAATGCTTTTATAAAAACAACTATATCTTGGGGCTCCTGGGTGGCTCAGTCGGTTAAGCGGCTGCCTTCGGCTCAGGTCATGATCCCAGGGTCCTGGGATCGAGTCCCGCATCAGGCTCCCTGCTCAGCACGGAATCTACTTCTCCCTCTCCTTTTGCTCCTCCCCATACCTGTGCCATCCCTCTCATTCTCTCTTTCTCTCAGATAAATAAATAAAATATTTTTTTTAAAAAACTGTATCTTACAAAAATTGAGAATGGCATTATTTTCTTTTCACAAATTTCTTTAATGTCTTGCTTATTAGAAGACACCAGTTCCCACATCTGCTTCTGCATTCATCTGTTGCCATAGGCCATTTTAATTGAAGTATATATAAAAAAAAAAATCCAGCCTCACAAAGCCTTGTAGTTAGAAAAGGGAGGGCTATTTTTATAGCCTTTACAGATAATTGTGGATATTTCTCTTTGATAGTATGCCAGAACTTGAAAAATGGTAGTTTGACCTTTTCTTACACCAGCTGCATTAAAATCCATTAACCTATTTTGCACTTTGAATGGATAATTTACCCATATATAATTTTGCTAAATTATACATTGGTCAGTTGGAAAATTTTTGCTACACTGAATTAAGGAGCTGTTCTGAATGTTGATGCATCATATTATATGTTATCAAAAATTCCATTTGTTAATATCACTACCAATGTCATCACAAGAGAGAAGTTTTAAGCCCACCATGGCAGATAAAATTTTCCAAAATTCTAATTTTCACTTGCAAATTCAAATGTTATCATTAGCAACAAAAAAAATAGCAGCTGATTTCTTGAAGTTACAAGTCTTCTCCATTAATTTTTGTAATAATGACTGCCAATTATGCACATTTTTTACCAGTTACTTTTTTTCCCCAAGTGAAACTGGTGTTCTCTGAAAAAAGCAGCTAGTTCAGCTTGCAACTCAATCACCCAAGTGCTTTGCCTTGAGACAGCCATTGTACTTCAGTTTGCAGAAGCAGTGTGTTATATATGCTTCCCATTTCACCACAAAGAATATTAAAAAGATGAACTAGGCACTAAGAAAGCAAGCAACCCAATTTAGAAAAGACAAAAGATTCAATTTGACATCTCACTAAGGAAGATGTACAGATGGCAAATAAAGCCTACTAAAAATGTTCAGCATCATATGTCACCAGAGAAATGCAAATTAAAACATGAGAGGGGTGCCTGGGTGGCTCAGTTGGTTAAGCGACTGCCTTCGGCTCAGGTCATGATCCTGGAGCCCCGGGATCGAGTCCCGCATCGGGCTCCCTGCTCGGCAGGGAGTCTGCTTCTCCCTCTGTCCCTCCTCCCTCTCATGCTCTCTGTCTCTCATTCTCTCTGTCTCAAATAAATAAATAAAATCTTTAAAAAAAAAATTAAAAAAAAAAAATAAAACATGAGACATCACTGCCCACTATCAGGATGGTTAATTGTCAATTGTTGGCAAAGATATGGAGCAACAGAAACTAATGCATGGCTTATGTTGATGGGGATGGAAAATGTTACAGCCACTCCGGAAGACAGTTTGGCAGTTTCTTACAGAGCTGCATAGTTTTATCATACAATCCAGCAATCACATTTCTAGGTATTTCCCCAACTTATTCGCAAACTTAGGTCTCCACAAAAACCTGATTATAAATGTTTATTGCAGACTTATTCATAATCACCAAAACCTGGAAGCAAACAAGATATCCTATGATAGGTATGATAGGTGAATGAATAAACAAAACTTGGGACATGTATGACAAAATACAACACAAATTCATGTTAAAAATACCTTCAGCAAATTAGTAATAGAGGTAAAACCTACATTTCGGTTGGGTAAAAACTAACATTTAGTAGTGAAAGATTGAATGTTTCAACCTAAGATCGAGAGCAAGTCAAAGATGTCTGCTCTCACCAACTTCACCTCAACATTGTACTGGAAGTCCTAGATAATGTAACGGGGCAAGTAAAAAGAAGTAAAAAGTATCCATATTGGAAAAGAATAAGTAAAACAGTCTTCATTTGAAGAAGGCATAGATATTCACATAGAAAAATCTCAAGGTATTTACAAAAAAACCTACTATAATTAATAGGTGAATTTACCCAGGTCACAGGAATCAAGGTGAATAATCAAAAATCCATTGTGTCCTGAGTACTCCTGTTTTCATTCTTTTCCTCAGCAACTGAATTCCTATAAAACTGAAAGTCCCCATGAGCCACACCCAAAACCACTTCTGTGTACCATGCAAATTGCTGCCATTCTCTGCGTGTGATTTGTAGGCATGCACCACCAGCACCCGTCCTCCAGGACTGAAGCCCTCACTCACCCAGCTCTCAGCAAAGTCCTTCTCTGGGACTTCTTTTGGCTGAAGAAACTTGCCTTGCCCAAGGTCAGGCCCCTTTCTGGAGACAACCTGCCCCAGAGACTGGTTGATTCGCAAGCATGAAGTCCTGGCACTCTCGCCCCAATATGCAACAACCTTGCATGGCCATCCCAGCTCTAAAGCTCCCCAAACTACTAATTAACTGAAGTCTGTATTGCAACTCATGTCAATTCACCCTCTCCCTTTGTCCCAGTCTGATCCTGCTTTCTTCACTCCTACACAGATGTTCTTCAGGACTCTCCTTGATTAATTTTCTGCCCAAATCCTAGATTCTGCCTCACAGGGAATCCAAACATAGACTGTAAGCCAACTGAGGGCAAAGAACAATAATTATGTGGTTTCTAGACCCCTTAAAATTCACATTAAGCCCCCAGTAAACAGTATCACCGAGAGTCCTGAGCAGAGTGTGTGCCCACTGGGTGTGCCCTGGGTCACAAGTTATGATATGTGCTTTAGGAGATGCCGTAGACCTGGGTTCCCCTGCCCTATGACTCCCCCCACAGGATGTACTGCCCTGGACAAATGCATGGGCTGCACCTGTGGCTAAGCTGTCCCTGAAGTGAGTTTATTTTTATGGGTCATACCATCCCTTTAGAGCCAATGCAAAGCAAGTGGGGAGGATGGGAATTTCCAGCAGCAATTATAAGGTAGTTCACTCCACTCTCGCTAGTTCATTTTTTTCTCTTTGACTACACTATTAAACTAGCTTGTTTTGTTTGTATTTTCATTGCACTGACACTTACATGTCTTTCACTTTTATGGGGACCTGGTGGCATCAAATGGATTGTAGGAGTTTTGTGGGGGTTTTAGCATTCTTTTATACACATGTGTGCTCATGTTTGGTTTCAAACACAGTGGGCACTTCCTGAATGCCACGTCTCAATATGTTTTTGCCAAGTTGACACGTGAAACATGAATGTCACAGGAGCTCTTTAGGAGTGAACCTTACTCTGTATAACCAGAGAGATGTGCTTTTTTCTTTCCTGGGAATAATATGCTGTTTCTTTTCTGAGTACCTACTGAAAATTGGGACTATGGATTCCAGAAGCAAACAGTAATAACCTGCTTAATGTCCCAAAGAAAAGTATATTCGTACAGATGAGAAAGGCTTGCCCTGGAAGTGGAGAGACCAGAAAGTGCAACTTTTATCCATAGATTTGACCAATTATGATAGTTTTAATTTTTAAAAGAGCTTTCTACTGGGGCACCTGGGTGGCTCAGTCAGTCAAGCATCTGACTTTTGATTTTGGCTCAGGTCATGATCTCAGGGTCTTGAGATCAAGTCCCAGGTCATGCTCTGAGCTCAGCAGGGAGTGTGCTTGAGGATTTCTCTCCCTCTCCCTCTGCCCCTCCCACCACTCACGCTTTGTCTCTCTCTCTCTTTCTCTCAAATAAATAAATCTTTAAAAAATAATTTAAAAATAAAATAAAATGGCTTTCTACTAATTCCACCTGTATATGTAGACAAAAAGGGAATAAAATAACCTATTAGAAGGAGGTAAAATGCATATCATTAAACCCTTATTGCAAAATAGCATCTATTAAATTAGCATACTCAGTTGCTGCTCAAGAGAACAGCAGAGAACACAATCATTAGCAATCAGATTCTTCATGTCCTGTGAGATGTGGTCAGTTATCTGGGTGATCCTACCTCGGCTATACCAAGATGGACCACGGTGGGTCTTGTCAGTAGTTACAAAATGAGGATTTTATTGATAAAGGCAATTTATCAATGGCACAAGGTAGGAAACAAGGCCAAAGCTCAGGCAACATTAAAGTCCATATAAGTCAGCAAATAAGGGATTTTCCAGCTGGAGAAATCTTACATCATACTTAAGAAAGCAAAAAGGCAAAACAAACCCCTGGCAATTAAACTCACTTGTAACATAATAAAGAGATTTGCTGAGCTACCATTTACATTTCTGGCTAATTACCAATCATGCCATGGGTGTCACAAGATCATTTTAAAGCGTTGTGCTTACCTCAGCAGTGTGGCAAATACTTCTGAGCATCACCATAGTCTTAACCTCTTAAAAGATATACAAAGTGAACTGTGTTTTCTTATATTGGGATTTATCCCCTTTTGACTACCCCGAGTTACATCAGCCTCATTATTTGGAGGATTGGGTTCTTGTAGAGCATAAAATAACCACTGCTTTGGAGATTAGACAAGCAGTTTTCTTGGGAACAATGGGGAGAACATCAGCAGATACTGGAAAATTCACCCAGTATGGGCTTTCACAAAGCTTTCCTTTCTTCTTGAAAATAACAACCCTCACCTCATTTAATACTTGAAGGTCATTTGCTAAAACATGGGATGTGGATTTAATGATCCAGTTTCTTAAAATAAACATAGGGTGCATAACAAATAACATCCCATGTACTTAGGGAGGGAGAAAAAAATCTGCAAACAGACACACAAAAGTAATGAAAATGTCACTGAAGGGATATAAACTGATTGTAAAGAAAAAATGCAAGTCCAGAATTTTCTGTTACCTGACAGACCTGGAATCAAAACCTTCATTTCTGTGGTGTGGTGGTCAAAGACGGCTTTCTTTCAAACTTTACACATAACACATAAAAGGGCTGGTTATGAAAAGGCTACAAGACTGGAGCAGGGCATGATATCCGGTTATATAATGCATGGAAAGGTAAGTGTGTGGGCATCTACACAGAGCAGCTGCATCAAGCCTTCCTCCTCTGAGTCCATCATCCCTGTTCACCCAGGGTCTTACAAGACTTAGTCAGAACTTTCATGGCATCTGAAACAACACAAGACAATCACTTTGGAAAAGCCAACCAGGATGGTCAACCTATCTCCTCTCCACATGGAAAAAAAATTCCAAGGGAGCATTGTTGTTAATGGATTGTTGCCAGCAAGAGCTTCGCATAGCAACAGGGAAACCACAAACCATACCAGGTTCAAGTTCAGAATCTTGAAAGCTTATCTAAAGCCCTTCCCAACTTAGCGAGCTTTCAGAATAGAGCTGGAAGACTTGCAAGACAAGACTTTCGTGGTGATAAATTTTAGTTATCCCTGCTTCTTATGAGAAGCTAAATTTATCGATTAGACTGTCTCTTCTTAGAGCTTGTCATTTTTCTCTTTAGATTCATAAGTGCTGTGAGGCTTGCCTTCAAAACATTTCTTGCAGTTTGCACTGATAGACTGACAGAAATTGACAAATATCTGCCCCCAAGTAAAAACAGAAGGTCCATGAGAGACAAGATCGTAATTATTCTCATTTTTCCTCATAGTCCAGCTCCCAGAGAAGTCCCAGGCAGGGAATGAACTCTCAACGGTGTTTGTTAAATAAATGGAAGTGAAAAGAAAAGGATTTGTGTATGAGTGTTCATACATGTGCATGCATAGGCACACACGTACTCATGCAATATATATTTCAGAACTGGAAAGGGAAACCCAAGAAGACATTTTCTGCACAAATTCATACCACATCTAATGAAACAAGATCCACGGACTCCTTATCTTCACATAAGTGCATGATAAGCCTGTTTTCAAGAGCATGCTCCATGATAGCCAAAGGAGAGGGGTCTTGTGGAAAAAGAACAAGCAATTGCCATGTCTGGGCAGGCTTCTTTAGTGGGGATGATCTGCTTCTTACCTTGTTCTTTTTGCCTTGTTAATGGAAAAGAAGCAAAGGATGATGAAAATAGAAAATGAGAATTGATGATAAAAGAAAAGAGAAATGTTCTAATAAGACTCCTTAAAAACTGGGGCACCTGGGTGGCTCAGTCGTTAAGCGTCTGCCTTCGGCTCGGGTCATGGTCCTAGGGTCCTGGGTCTTCAAAAAAAAATTATAAGACTCTTTAAAAACTAAAATCCGGAGTGCTTGGGTGACTCAGTCAGTTAAGCATCTGACTTCGGCTCAGGTCATGATCTCAGGGTCCTGGAATCAAGCCCCGTATCAGGCTCCCTGCCCAGCGGGGAGTCTGCTTCTCCCTCTCACTCTCCCTCTGTGCTCTCTCTCTCTCTCAAATAAATAAATAAAATACTTTAAAAAAAAAAACCTAAAATCTATTTCTTTTCTCTTTCTGCACAGTCAACAAAACACTCAGAAAAGAACATTTCTCTCGTAACAGCTGAACTTGGGATATGTGCAAAGTGTGTGTGCATGTGTGCATGTGCACGTGTGTAATATCAGTCCTAACTCTCTGATACGATGTCAGCTAGCAAAAGGTCCATTTTGCACAGGCTGACCGCCATCAGCCCTCCAGTCCCTAAGTTAGAGAACACACCAAAAAGCTGCCAACGCCTCATCTTTCATATGAGGACTGAGAAGGTTTGAACCAATGGGGCAAGAATGATCTAGCTGACCCTTTAACTGTCCAGGTCTCTGGTAGTATGGTTTATTTTTTCTTTCATTGCAAGGGCCTAACTGGGAAGAGTTAATGCTGACTTTTTTTTCAAACCACCTATCAAAATAGCTTTATTTGTTGGAGAGTGTATCCATCTTAATATTTCCAGTTGCTGCACATCTCAAGCCCTTTCCGTGTTGAGAACTCAGAGAATGCAGGAATGTGCTTTACCAAGCACTTTCTCTTCAACTTTTAAATCCAGGCTTTGGGGTCCTTCACACTCAACTTAGCTGCAAACTTGTAAAATACATGCACAAAAAGGGTTGGTCTGGCATCTCAGAAGTCCAAGGAGCTTTCTCAGGAAAGCCTCATTTCTTAGAAATAGGAAAAGTTGTTTTTCCAACAGTAACATGCAATGGCTCCAGAAAAAAAAAAAAAGGGTGTTATCACAGGAAAATTATTATCCGCATTATTTATGACAACAGTGAGGGGAAACAAGAACTCGAATCTTAGAGGGATTGAGCTTGGTGAGAATCTCTGATTTTAAAAACATTCTATTTTGGCAAATGCGATCTTTCAGTGTCAATTTTTATATTTCTGAGAAGTAAATCATATCTTCCTAAAACAGTTCTTCTCTCTTTCATTTAGAGAAATGAGCATGCATACTTTGTCCCTCTATTTTGGCCAGTTTTCTCAAACCAGTAACAGAATGAGGGATACCAAAATGAAATGTTAATCCCCTTGAAACCTCTCACTTCTCTGTTTTGATAGACTAAGAGAATGTTATAGTAAGTAGAAGACTCTCAGATCTTTTACTTCAATCTCCTCATTCTGATACCAGAGATGTGAAGCAACTTGGCCAAGATCACACAGCAAGGCAATCATGTGTATATTTCTAATCCAAGTCCCCTGCTCCTTCCATTAAAATAAGCCACCCTCCCCACTCCACCTCACACATGAATTTTCCACACAACTCAATAGCCAGTTGCTACACAACAAATTAAACTAGACACGTAGGAAACCAAAATAAATATAATTTTAAAAGTATTTCATGTTCAAAGGGAAAAGTTCCAGGGACCTGAAGACGAACATGTATGGATAATGATTTCCCAACAGTGCGGAATAAATCTTATTTTTAAATCTTTTTTGATTATGTATTTAATACTTGTGTTAGATATGTTTATTTTGTTAGCCTGTATAGCCTTTAAGTTTTGAAAACAGTGAAGAACTTGGTGTTATATAAACAGAATGGAATTCTACAAAGAAGTTTGGACAAAGGAATAGAAAACAACACAGCGATAAAATGTTTACCTGTAATATTTTTGCATTCAACTCTCCACCCCATTCTCATACTGTCTCATGCCTGGATGATCACAGCAGCTTCTTGGTTAGTTCTCCTGAGTCTACGGTTTCATTTCTCGAATCTCTCCTGAGCATGACTGAACTCAATGATGTTACTAAAATATCATTTTGAAGTCACTCTTCTGACAAATTAGAACACAATTTCCCACTACTTAGACAATAAAATTTAACTTCTTAACTGAGATTCCAAATATTCTACACCATATCCCTCTTCAACCGTATCTTCCATCATTCCCTTATACTCAACCTTCATTTGGTCCAAATCTAACTACCTGCCATTTCCTACATGTACCTTGAGAATTGCTATCTCCACACCTCTTCTGATGGCACCTGCTTCTATCACACCTGCCTGGCTCAAGTCTACTTATTCTTCAAGGATCTGTTTAAAAGTGACTTTCTTTGTTCTGGTTTCATAAACACAGAAAGCATACTAGTGATTGCCAAGGTGAGGGGCAGGAAGTGGGCAAAATAGGTAAAGGAGGTCAAGAGGTATAAACCAATTTTAAAAAAGAGAATGTCAAGAAGGTAAATGGAGAACAAATATGACTTCAATGTATTAAAAGAAAAATGACTTTCTTTGATTACTACCTTCAGCAATACTCTCTGCCTCCTCTGAGACCTTACAGTTCTTCATTTACACCACTTGTGTGTTTTAGAGAGCTGAATCTGTTCCAGGAATTGTGATAAGAGCTTTCCATGGATTATGTCATCCCATTCTCTCAACTGTGGGAGAAGGGTACTATATTATTCCTACTTGACAAAAGAGCACACTGGTCTTCAAGAGGTTATTTGCCTAAGATCACACAGCCAGTAAATGGCAGAAATCATAGCAAGCCTAATTGCCTTTATGTCCAAATGTGTATATATCAAAGTCATTGACTTCGCTTCATATTCATTGACACTGCCACAGTCCAAGACACCACTGTCTCTGCCTGGGACTCTTGCCAGGATTCTCTACTCCTGCTTGCTTTCCTGCCTCTTCATATTTCATTATCTGTACTTGTGCTTTCCAGTACAGTAGCTGCTAGTCACATGGAACTATTAAGCATTTGAAATGTGGCTAGTACATACTAGATTTTGAAGACTTAACACCAAAAAGAAGTATGTAAAATATTTAATTGATCATTTTTTTCTGCATTGCTTATTTTTTCAGCTTTACTGAGGTATAATTGACACATATAATTGTAAGATATTTAAAGTATACATGGTGGTGATTTGATACATGAACACCTTGCAGCACTAGATGCCTCCTGGCATCTGGTTAATTAACACTTCTCTCACCACACAGACTTATTTGATTATAGTTATGTTTTGGTGAGAACATGTAAGCTCTACTCTTTTAGCAAATTTCAATGATAAAATACAGTGTATCAACCATGCTCACTGTGTTTGACATTAGATCCTTGGACCTCACTCATCTTATAACTGAAATTTGTACTCTACCAATCTCTCCTGGTTTCCTCCACTCCCAAGTCCCTGGGAATCATGTTTCTATTCTCTGTTTCTAAGAGTTTGACTTTTTTATTTTATTTTTTAGATTCTACATATAAGTGATAGCTGTGAATTATTTGTCTTTCTCCTGCTAGCCTATTTCACTTAGCTCACAAAGGGGCCTCCCTGAAGAACAAAGATGACAGACCAACCTAGGTTCTTGATAATGTCATTGAACACCTGAGTAACTCAACTTAAATTCTATCTTCTCCAGTGTGATAATAAATACTCCTTAGTGTTTGAATTGGGTACTGTTACTTGCAGCCAAAAGCACCTTGGCTCCCATAATACACCTACCCTCTACTCCCTAATACATTCTCATTCCCACTTTGTGATCTTTGCACTCTGGCCTCTGCTCTAGGCTCTCCATAGCTAGCTCCTTCTATCATTCTAGGATCCAATAGGCTTTCCCTGAGAGGTCTCTCTAAAGTAGCCACAGCTTCCCAGCCCATCTTTATCTCATCTTGCTGTTTGTATTGTCTTCAGAGACCTTACTAGCATCTGATCCTGATTTTGTGATTACTTTTTAGCTTTCCCTCAATAAAATGTAAACCCCACAATTTGTCAGGCACAGAGAAGAGATTCAACAAATATTTGCTGGACAAACAAACAAACTGGAATTTAAGTAAAAGAAAGCAAATATATCACTTTTGCAGAAGAATCACTCTTAACACTTTTCATGGACAAGTGTAAACAAATGGTCTCTATTTGGATTTATTCATATACAAATTTGTATTGGAACCACATAGAATATGTCGAGTCTTTAAAGTTAGGTTTTTGGGTTAATCAGTGTATCATTAAAAAAAGATTTTATTTATTTACTTATTCAGACAAAGTGCAAGGGGGGGAGGGGCAGAGGGAGAGAGAGAATCTCAAGCAGACTCTGCTTTGAGCATAGATCTGACAGGGCTTGACCTCACGACCCTGAGATCTTGACTTGAGCTGAAATCAAGAGTCGGACGCTTGACCAACTGAGCAACCCATGTGCCCCAATCAGGGTATCATTTTTGCGAATTCCACCAAGAGTCAAGTTGCCTATTTAAGCTACATCCATATGAAACCACTGACAAGTAAGAAGTTGGAAAATTCAGTTAAACTCTATGCTTCTGCTTTCAAAGAGTGGTTAAACAACATATTTGGATTCTTTTCCATGTGTTTGGTGAAAAATCTAATAGTTGCATCAGATATCTGATTTATTTTTATTATTTTGTCATGGTATTATTATATCCTATATTTAAAAACAAAGCAGCACGATACAACAGTGCTGTAGTAAAAGTATGATGAAGGTAGGTACAAAGCCCTAAAACAACTCAGAAGGATGCATCAACTGACTAAGAATTTGGAAAGGATTCACAGAAAGGTGCTGGTGGAATCTTGTCGTATAGGATGAGTAAGTGACCATCCATTAAACAAGGTGGAAAGAAGTCAGTTGGGTCTCTATGTAAGTGATTTCCAGCCAATTCTTAATGATCAGTACACTTTCGTGCATGAAATTATGTGATTAATTTATATCTTTCAGATCTCAGTGATTTAGAATCCGTTATGCTAGTTTATTGCCTGAGCTATCTGGCAATTATGCATACACTTCCTACTTTTCTAGTAGAAGTGTTAATAAAAGGCAAATGACACAAGGGAAGGCATTGAACAAGAGGAAGAAGAGAATTTGAGTTGCCTGGGACTTGAATAAACCGCCTTGGAGCAACAGGAGTTGACCTGTTTCATTTGACTGTCGATGTCAATTAATAACAGCTCTTCCCTGGATGCCTCCACAAAGTTTAGACCTGGGAACAGTGCCCGAGCAGAATCCCCTCTTCTCTTTTCTTGACAGTACTCCACAAAACCAAAATTCTTTCCATGTTTAGTCATAAAAGAAGGGTTATCAAACAAGTCAGAAGCATAAATATAGCCATGGTAAATGGGAATCACGAGCAGCATCTTCCAGGACAGCAGTGAAATTTTGACTTAAAATTTTCTCCCTATTCTTAGAAAATTGTTATCTTCATCTTGATAGCATCTCTGGAAGCCTCAAATTTGATCTGGTGAAGCCATAAACTTTCAGCCAATATGACTGAGACTTCAGTATCTGGAGATTGGGTGTGTGATAAAAAAAAAATCAGGATGATTGACTACATTTTAAATATTAATCTAGATTTTTAATTTTGTGCATATGGCTTTCTCTCAATTCTGATTAGTTATTCCTCCAACTGAAAAGGCCTCATCTAGACATTTTGGCCTCAGGCTGATTCCATATTATGTTGCTGTAGTGAGAGTGATCTATCTAACGATATAATCCATTCCTCACTCACTCATATCCTGTCTAATAAAGATAATAACTGTGTAACTCACTAACCTGCCAGCAAAAAGAAATGAAATCTAACCCAAAAGATTGCAAATGATACTGAATATTTAAATGTCCACTATGTGTTATAGTTTGAGAAACAGTAAGTCTGATATTAAAAAGGAGTGAAAAATACGACAAAGTTGTATGGTAACAGAAAAAAAAAAAGATAATTGTAAAGAAATGAGAAAGATTCACCATAATATCAACTTTATTAATTACTTTTCATGAAGTTCTGTTTTGGTAATAAACAACTCTGAAATTTAAGTGACTTACACTACAGGAGTGTATTTCTCGCTCCTGTGACCTGTCATCCGTGGACCAGTTTCTGTTTCATGTGTCTTCATCACTCTAGAATCTGGGCTAAAAGAGTGATGCCATCTGGTACATTACATTCTCATGAGAGAGAGGAAAGAATGATAGTGAAACCACAATACTCTAAAGCTTCAGCTGGGGGGTGGTACACATCATCTGCTTATATTCTGTTGGCCAAATCAAGTCATATTGCCAAGCTTGGTATCATTGGGGCACGAAGAATAACCTTATCACAGAAAGGTTACCAGGGAAGGAACCTGCATGGATGGGTCTCATGAATAGGGGATGAGAGGTAGCATATACTTGGGACCAATAATACACTCTACTGCACAACTCTTTCAGTTAAAGTGTAGGGTAGTCCCTTCCTCTGTGAACATCTTTACATCCAGAAAAATGGGAAAATAAAATAACAACTTCTTACCACTTGGTGATGACTTTGGTAATGTGTATATAGGAAAACAACTTCTTTAAATTCAGTTCATTTTTTTAAGTTAAATGTATTATAAAGTTGAAACACAAGATAATTGGTTTCACTGAGCTTTTCAATTTTTAGCCATTGAACAAGTTGGCACTGGGCGAGAGTATGTAAGTCATGCTGATTCTGAGAGCCTAATTCCATGAAAAACAATGTTAAGTGTCATATTTAATTATACATCCTTCTAGGGTTCTGAATCTGAAAAACTTCTGAAATATAATATTTTGGGGAGCCTATTATTGTACTTATTTAAAAATATTTGTCTGAGAAGGACATAGACTTCCCCAGACTGACAAAGATGGACAAAAACAGTTAAGATCCTCTACTTGATCTATGACTTTATGTTTTTTCTTCTTTCATTTCCTTTTTGGATTTACTCTCTCTTATTAAATTATAAGATGAAATATGAACTATATCTTTCTTCTTTTCCTATATCCTTCGTTTTCTAGGTCAGTTAACATCCCTTTGGCAGTAAATAATAAAAACATAAAAGCTTATCTGTCTTGGATAATAAAGTGTTTTCTTCATCTCACCTAGCATTTAGTGTTAATGTGGAGTGACCTGAGGACTACATAATTTGGTGCTCAAAGACAATACCAAGGATTCAGTTTCTTTCCATCTTTTTGTTCTGAAATCCTCAGTATGTCAGCTTTGTTCTTTGGCAGTTCCAAATATCAAAACCAGGCAGTATAAGGTGTAAAAATAGTTTTGTCCTTTTCCATTTTTACTACAACTTAGAAGTAAAGGAAACCTGGTGCCTGGGTGGTTCAGTCGGTTAGGCATCTGCCTTCTGCTCAGGTCATGAACCCAGGATCCCACATCGGGCTTCCTGCTCAGCAAGGAGTCTGCTTCTCCCTCTCCCTTTGCCCCTTCCCCTCTGCTCATGTGTGTGCTCACTGTCTCTCTCTCTCAAATAAATAAATAAAATCTTAAAAAAAAAAAAAGAAGTAAAGGAAACCTTTCCCAGATACCCTCCAGAATACTATCCCTGTGTCTTCTTGGCCAGAGTTATATCTCTGACCCATACCCATATTGACATCAATTATTATTGGTACATCCAATATTGCTTTACTCCTTGACCTGGAGAGAGTCATTCGTTGTGAGTCTAATGGAAGAGGGTAGATTCCCAAGTAAAACATGGGGTAGGGGTGGGGTATTGGAGGGCTTTGTCAGCATGAAAAAATGGGATTAAGGTTACTGGCTGAAATACCATGTCTGCTGTGGTCCCAAAGACAAGATTTTCAATCATTCCAAATAAAGAGTATAACTGAAGAAATCATGTGTATAATTCAAACTGTAACAATCCTGAAGTATCTGCATCATTAAAGTAAAAACAGACTTTGGATAGCAGTAACTATAATGATCTGGTGAATCACTTCATTTTACTATCACAAACCCAGTACCACACAAATATTTTTCCAAGCAAGAACAGAGAGTGTACTCCTTCTTTCTTTATTTATATTTCACTTAGGCCCCAAAAGGATTTGAGCAGGCTCATTTAGCTTTGAACAAGGGTGGGCAGACAAATCTGAATAATGAAACTAAATAAAATGGGACAATATTGACAATATTTTTTAAACACTGTTTTGTTTCTTTTACATAACCTTCCCAAATAACTTACAAGTATGAAACAGAAACAATAAAAAAAGACTACTTCAGACTTACAAATTGTCACATCAGCATTCTGTCTTCTTGTGGATAGAATGAAAAATAAATAAATAAAAGTAGAATTTTACTAACATTCTTTATTCTAGCTGTATAAAATGTTTTAAACCTTGTATGTGAATGTTAGTACATCAAGACCAGTGTACAGGACAAATTTGAATATTTGGATTGACTGGCACCAGATTGAATGTTGATTTATTCAATTCTGTACAGTATGTCCTGGTCATATGCAATATTCACTGCACCTTGTGAGATACTAGGGATACAAACCTGATCAAGCCAAGACATATGAAGAAAACAAATGTATCTCCATACATAATGTGACAGACTGTGATAAGTACTATACTTGAGGTAATTTAGAAAGGGATTCTGGAGTGCTCAGGAAGGAGTGATTGCTTGGACTGAGGAAGAACGGTGCAATGTGAACTACTCGAGAAAGATAATGAACATATCCTTGAAGGAAAAGCAAACTAATTCTTGGCAGAAAAGAAGAAGGGTATTTCATGCCGAGCAAAGGCATAGGCAATGGCAAGTATGGTGCTGTTGCAGCTGACTTGGTGGGTCAGTCTTGGGGTGAGTCACACTCAGAGGAATGTGCTAGGAGAAGCAAATTTCATCTTGATTTACAGCTCTAAAAAAGCATTAGAGGATCTCTAAGTGCTTGTCCACAGCATCTCTCGTCAAGACCCCCTGGGTTGCCCAGTTCTCAAGCTCCCTACAACTTGAAGAAGTTCCCATTCTCCTACCTGAAAAGAATTCTGTCTCTGTCATCCACCCCACCCTGTTCTCACTGTTCCATTTTCTCCATCCTGTCTCACTCCAAGCCTTATGAATGTTGACCCTCTCTAGCTCTGGTTCCTTTTCTCCTGGGACCTGATTCAGGTGATTTGGACCTTTATTTTCATCCCCCTTTCTTCCAACCACTTTGATGCACTTTTTTATTGCCCTATTTCCCAATTCTGCATTCCAAAAATTCAGAAACAGAATAATCCTCCAAAATTGGGGAGAAGGAAATGATATTAAGTCTCCTCTGTGCCAGAGGCTGTGGACTCCCACAAATTAAACCTTTTGTCCCATCACATAAGAAGCCTAAAAATACCAAGCACCACCAAGCAGTACAGGGAGAGGGAAACCTGGAAATGAGATTTGGAAATTGCTTTGGGGCCAAATTGTGAAGAACCTGAGTCTAAAGCTGGCCCCACACTTCTAAGAAAGTGAACAGCCTTTTAGATCTGTGTTTTAGAGAAGTAATATCATAGCTGTATGGAGTTCAGGGAAGCAATAATTTCCAACACCCATCCTTCTGGGCTTCTCTATAGGGCATAACTCCTCCAGCAGATGGGCTTCTTCACTAATGAAGGATGTCCTTGTTAACTTTTCCAAGCACTTAAAAGAAAGGGCCAAGAAATTAGGTTTCAACTAAGACAGTTGTCCACTCTAACTTCCTGGCCTCTCTCTCAGGCTTCTAGTAATGAGAAGATGTATAAAATACAATTCCTTCCCATACAATCTTACTTTCATAATGCAGAAGTAATAGCATGGTCAATTAATGGTTCCATCAGCTCTTGGCTCTATCATCCTAGGCAGGTTACTTAATTTCTCTGGCCTTAAATACATACTGCAAAACACCTAGAACAGTTCTCATCAGGAAGGTGTTGGTCAAGTAATATGTGTTCCCTTACTTCTGCCTTTCTTGCAGTACTGAACTGCAGGTATGCATTACCTGGTGCCACAACTCAAGGGCACCAAAAAGAGGCAGGATTCATGGATCCTAACTGTTTGTCTCCCTAACAGGTTTTGGTCTCCACCAAGCACTTGTCTTTGGTGTCCCTTAGTAAAGAATAGCCTTCTTCAGATAGTATGGAAATCTTCATATGGAAGGGAGGACTGTCTTTCTAGAGGCATGAGGGATGTAAATTTCTGCTGCTTTTCCTGAGAACAAAACAAAGTCATTAACTAATGAAAAACATTCTATCAGTAATTTTTTGTGTCTTTGGATGGACACTATTTAATTCACAAAGAATGTCTCAATAATGATAATAAATGATTTTAGTGTACTCTCATTTTCTCGGGCTTCTCCCACCCCTCTGTCTGAAGCCAACTATCTGGTCTTCCCATCAATATCCCTGTTCTTTGAATATTGCTACACTTGGTTCCTTAGTTCCAGTCTCTGAGGATCCAGTTCCATGTTCATATATTAGTAGGATATAATGACTCAGTGCTACCCCACCTACATAGCACAATTGCATTTCCAATCAAAACTTCTGAAGACACAATACCTGTTTTATTCCAAAGGACTACTCTCCTGACCAAATCTCAGGCAACACAACGGGTGAAATGGTAGAGCATAAAGGTTCTGGGACAGGGACAATTTGTAATCATATTTATACAAGAAATACTTCCTATGCAGAGTCTGTTCTGATTTGAGGATTTTTAGAAACATAAAATATTAGTAGCAGAGGAGAACTTAGAAATCTTGTCCAACTTCCTCACTTTCCAAATAAGGAAACGAGATCCCCAGGTGAAGGCACTAGGATCTCAACAGAAATCTCTTAGCTCTGAAGGCCACTTTTTTGACCATTACTAGGATTCTTCATCTTTGGTTTCTATATGAACTCTCAATTCTGAGATATCCAAAGCAATTTCACACACAGTGGTTGCATAGTAAATATTCTTTGATGATGCCTGAAAGTACAAAAGAGCAAAAATTATTCTCACCCATTTTGTTTTCAAAAAAGTAATTAGCTCTACCATTCACAGACTGATCACTGAGAATTTGCAAGTAGTGCCCCCAACATTGTCCTAAAGGCAAAAATCATTAGGCAATCTGTAGCCCTGCAAACCTTTACATTGGCTATACTTTGGGTTAGTCTGCTGTTTAACCATCAGGCATTCTGGTGGCTGACAAGTCATTCTGACATAACAGTTGGGTATTGGTGAACATTGGTGTGTGTGCACAGACATCACTGAACCTAGATACGTAACCAGGGTGTGTGCCAGTGTATCCATGGTAAATGAAATGGTAGGGTGCAAGACTTTGAGAGCTCACCTGCACTCCATGTAGGACATTTGAGAAACAATAGGAAACCTCCCTCATCACTCCATCAGGAAGTAAAGCTAAGTTACAGTAGCTGACAGCATCTTGAGTTGTGGGGATACAGCTTCTCCTCGTAATGGGAATTACATGAATACCATGAGAGGAGAAACCTGGCTCCTGCTTGCTGAGTTATTTTAGCACTCTCAGAAGGAGTCTCCTCGTCTCTCTTGCTGTTAATTATGTACACTGCAGCAGCTTAATCTAATTATGACTCTTCAGTGATGCATGATAAGACATTTGCAGGCCCACCTTTTTAGTTCCGTTTTTCCTGGGCTTCTCTGCCTCAACTCTCCTTCAGAAGTTACACTCAGAAAGCTTAGTAACAATTGGAATCTAACTACATTCTAACATAACACTTACATTCATGCTTCTGTTCACACTGTAAAAGGTAATCTTTGAATGGTTTAAGCATCTGGATTCTATTATGGCCAAGTATAGCACTTAAAATGGAAGAGACTTTTTACATTTGCGTGGAATTCAGGCAGCTGCCTGAGCCACCCTTGGGCCTAGTTGTTTCAAAGAGATTTGCAATAGGCTTAAGTCAGAAATGATAAAATTGTCAAAAAACTCTGGAATTCCTTTTGGAAGGCAGCTAAAAAAATAAAACCAAACCAAACCTCCAAAAGGAAAAAGGAAGAGATTTCTGCCTGCAAATTTTTAATAATGCAGTTTATTGGGTCAAATACTGAAACTCCAAATAGTGGCTGCTGTGCATGTCCAAGAAAAGTTTCCACTTTTTTCCTCTCAAATATAACACTGGTTTTACAGTCTTGCAGATTAAAAATCACATGGGTTGGTGTTTTTTGTTTTGTTTTGTTTTGTTTTGTGTTTTTTTGTTTTTTGTTTTTTGTTTTGGTAAGGATATTAGATTTTTCTTCCATTTGTCCTATTTTATTTAAATAGTCCAAACCTCTGCGGTTTGGTCATTAAAATCCAGTTGGCAGAAAAAGGCTGAATCTTTATGTTTTCCAGCTGCGTTCCTACCAGCTACACACAAGCATTATTAGCCATATGACCATGTTTACATCAGCCATGAGTGAGAGTTTCTCATGACCTATCCTGCAGCACACAAAAATGTGGGGTGCCTGAGGCTCATGGTCTCTCTGCACAAAAAGAAGGCAAAAACTTCCAAAGAATGATATTGACCCAACTGAGAATTAGCTGCCCAAATTGAGTGATTCCAACCTTATCTCTGGTGTGCACCCCTCTCATTTAAACAAGGCAAGGCACAGGGAATACACTGTAGGCAAATAAAAAGGTCTGGTAGGACGAGAGAGAAGCAGAACAACAACAAAAAACACTCAAGTCACCACAGTGAGAAAGATGGGAGAAAAGATTTTGGTTCACGTAGTAGATGTTCTTCCAGAAAAGTACATTTGACCCAAAAATATTTTTTTACAGAAATAGAAAAATCCATCCTAAAACTCGTAGGGAAAATCAAGAAACTCCGAATTACCAAAACAATCTTTAAAAAGAAGAACCAAATTAGAGGTCTCTCACTTCCTGATTTCAAAACTTGCTACAAACTAAAGTATGAAAAAACAGTGTGGTGCTGGCATAAAGACAGCCATATGGACCAATGGAGTTGAACGCAGAGCCCAGAAATAAATCCTCACATATATGGTCAAATGATTTTTGACAAGGGTGCCAAGACAGTCTTGAAATTCAATGAGAAAAGGACAGTCTTCTCAACAAATTGTGTGGGAAAACTAGATTATCCATTTACAAAAGAATGAAGTTGGACCCTTACTGTATACTACATACAAAAATTAACTCAGAGTGGATCAAAGACTTAAATGTAAGAGCAAAAACAAAGAAATAAAGGGAGAAAGCTTTATGACATTGGATTTGGTGATTATTTCTTGGATATGACACCAAAAGCCCAAGCTACACAAGAAAAATAGATAAATTGGACTACATCAAAATTAAGACCTTCTGTGCATCAGTGGAGACTATCAGTAGAATGAAAGGGCCACCCTCAGAATAAGACAGAATATTTGCAAGTCATATGTCTGGTAAGGAGCTATTATCCAGAATATATAAAGAACTTCACAACTCAACAACAAACACAACCCAGGTAATCAATGGGCAGAGGACCTGAATAAACATTTCCTCAAAGAAGATAAACAAATGACCAATAAGCATATGAAAAGGTGCTCAACATTACTGGTCATTAGGAAAATCCCTATCGAAACCACAATAATATACCACTTCATACCCACTAGGATGACTAGAATTGTCATCATATGGTAACAGAATTACCATACGATCTAGCCATTCTACTTCTGGGTATATACTCAAAACAATTGGAAGGGACTCAAACATTTGTATACCCATTTTCACAATGAAATCATTCACAGTTGCCTAAAGGTGGACGCAACCAAAGTGTTCATCAGTGAATGAATGGATAAGCAAAATGTGGTATTATTCAGCCTAAAAAGTGAAGGAAATTCTGTCATATTCTATGACATGGATGAACCTTGAGGATGTTACACTAAATGAAATAAGCCAGTCATAAAAGGAAAAATATTATACAATTCTATTTACATGAAGTACCTAGAGCAGTTGAATTCATAGAGACAGAAAGTAGAATGATAGTTGCCAGGGTTCATGAGTAAGGAGTTTCAGTTTTGAATAAAGAAGAAAGTTCTGAAGATTGTTGGTGGTGATATCTGCACAAATATATGAACATACTTAATGTCACTGAACTGTACATTTCAAAGTAGTTAAAACGGCAAATTTTATATTGTTATGTATATTTTATCAAATAAGAATCTATATTCGCACAATTTTAAAGTCTCTCCAGATATCCCCAACTGAATAGAAAAGACAAAAGTTTCCTATAATAATAAAAGCTGGGGGCTGCCTCTTCTTCATTCAATATATAGTTGAGCTTATACAATAGATATTTCCCTGAGATATTCATTGTAAATTAATTTATTGTAAATCAGATTTTATAGTAATAATTTTTCTTTTTATTAAAAAAAAACATGCAAAGTAAAAAATTTTAATGACCCAGATCATCACCTCTTAATCTCCATTATAGATTTATATTTTTGTATATAATGTTTCCAAACTCAAAGACACCTAGCTTCCAAAAGGGATGAACCACAGACTGGCAACCATCTTCTATGAAGGGCCCAAGAGTGAATATTTCAGCTTTGCTGACCATTTGGTCTCTGTCTTAACTATTCAATTCTGTCATTGGAGCAAAAAAGTAGAAATAAACAATACATAAACTGATGGTGATAACTGTGCTCCAGTAAAACTTGCTTTACAAAAACAAATGGTGAGCAGGATTTGGCCATAGTTTGCTGACCAAGTAAACTCTCTGATTCATGCTAGACGTTCTAAAAAAGCTGCTCAAAGGAAGTGGTAACTGAATGGAGTCAGGAAGGACAAGGAAATAAGGAAATGTTACTCAGGAAAAGGTGGTGGGGGTGGGGTGGGGATAAGAGTACAAAAGAATGGGGGAGACAAAGGGTTTTGGGGCAGAGAAAACTTCCCATATGAAGACCTGGAAGTAAATAGTGCCTGGCATGTTTGAAGAAGCATACTGCTACTTCTGGAACTCACGGAGGGCATGATGAAAGATAAGATGGTAGAGTCAAAATACTTAAGGGTATATGCAAAGGCCTTTCAGCCAACTGAGACCCAGAGGGTTATAAGGGCTAAGGGAGTGTTGGGTGAGGTAAAGCTGGACAATCTGTTTTAAATTAAAACTTTAAAAGAGTTTTTGAATGTTAAACAAATGGAATAAGCAGTTCTGACCAGCCAATGTCCAGTGAACCACCTCACCAAAAATAAGGTGTACCATTAAATATTGATCTGTTGAAGGGAAACACAAATTCTTAATTCCAACCATTTCCATTTTTGCTTGGAGGTCAGCTAGCAACACAGAATACATTTCATTTTAATTTCCCAGTATATATAGTATGTATTATATAGTTTGTATGTCTGTTCTATACTTTAAGCCTGACATTTGCCAGTAAATGACATAAGTTCTTCTGCAAAAAATGTCATGGGGGACACTTTGGTGACTTCCTTTAACTTCTAAGTCACTATTCTTCAAATTTTTGATCAATTCTCAGCAATGTGACTGCCTCAACTTGATTGCTGAGTTGCCTTAGACAAAGGGTAGGGTAGCAAGGCATAACCCTTGGGTTATATTCCAATCTGGGTATGAAGGAGAGAACATGGGGAAGGACAGAGACTCCTGGCGCAGGCTGCTTCTCCACCTCTGACCAGATGATCACTGTCTCAGTGTAGAGAAAAGCAAACTGTCTGTTCACTTGCCTGGGATATTCAATCACCCTTTGGCAAGGCTTCAAGCATTTTTTGCTGTGATTGACTGTAAAGGGGGCATGGGATTTCACGGTCTGAAACTACAAGCTTAAGGATGTTCTTGGGAGGCTCAGGAGTGCCTCTGTTGGGTCTCAGGAAATGTGTCATCAAAGTTACTGTCAGGAGTTCCAGGAGAGGACTGCATTTTTGTTCCTACATTACTCTACCCTCTGTGTTGTTAATTCTACTGCTTAAACAGGGAGAAAAGATATATATAGATATCTTATATATATATATATATAGGGTGATATATATAGAGAGATATATAGATATGATAGATAAGTGTATCTATATATATGTATATATATGGTGATAAGTCTCTTTGAATTCCTGTTTATTGTTTGTTTAGACACATAAGCATCTGAGGCTAGATTAATGGAAGTGTGTACCATATAAGTCAGAAAACATTTCTTGCATGTCAATTGTGTCAGGGTGTTATGCTCACTGAAAAGACTCATTGTTAATTTTAAAAGGAGTTTGGAAGAGAGGAAAGAATGTCCATGCCCACAAGATTCAGAGTGAAAAAGAGGTAAGGAGGGGCTGGACAGGCAGTAACTTGCTGGTGGCCATCCCAAAACCCATGGCAGTAGAAGGTGTGGGTGGGTGGGTGGGTGGGTGCCAAGAACTGCACCAAAACTGTGCCAAAATTGTTGCCCACCTTATTTACTTAATCTTTATGAAAATTCTGGGGTATAGTTATCATTTTTAGTCTTCTTTTTCTTTCTTTCTTTCTTTTTTTTTTTTTTTTGAGAGAGAGAGCAGGGGGAGGGGCAGAGGGAGAAAGAGAGAGAATCTCAAGCAGGCTCCACACCCAGTGCAGAGTCCAAAGCAGGACTCGATCTTATGACCCTGACATCATGACCTGAGATGAAATCAAGAGTCGGATACTTAACCAACTAAGCCACCCAGGTGTCCCTAACCTTCCTTTATAAATGAGGAAATCGAAGCCCAGAGGAGTTCCTGTTTCAGTGTGAGTCCTCCAAGAAGTAGAAGCTGACATAAGTTTAGATGTGCAAGAGATTTATTGTGGAAAGGCTTGTGAAAAATAACAAGAAAAGAGCAGAAGCAGGAATAGAGAATCTTTAGCTCATGAGGCAGGCTGGATAGTGAGAAAAGAGAGACAGAAGGCAGGACCGAGTAGGAAGAACTCAAACTACAGCATAGTTCTGAAAGTTTCTGCCAGGCGAATGGGGTGCCCCAAGTAAACATGCTCACAGGAAGATCCCTGGGTCAGGCACCATTAACCCTGTCATGTACAGTTATTGGCTGGGAGCACCCTAAGGGAAGTGTGTCCTCAGCACCAGCATGCTCCTGGATCTAAAGGTACAGTATCTGGAGGCTGCCAGCCAACTATACTCCCTGCAACAGGTTCTCTCGGAAGAGGTCTGAGCAGACATCCCCATGATGTCTGTGTGAGGTCGTACAGATCACAAGAAGTGGAACTAAGACTTGATCATAGGCTGCCTGAGCCTTCACTCAATAAGCATTACACTTTGCTCTGAACAAGGTCAAAGAAATAAAAAATCAATACTTTTATATTTTAGATGGCACTTGACACTATATTTACTATACATCAGGTTTGGCAAATATTTCTTTTAAAGGGCCAAGTGGTAAATATTTTAGGCTTTGAAGGCATATAGAGTCTCCATCACAACTACCCAGCTTTGCTATTGTAGGGAGAAAACAAATGGGAGTGGCTGTGTTCCAATAAAACTTTATTAACAAAAGAGACTAGGTCAGATTTGGCCCAATGGCCATAATTTGCCAACCTCTGCTTTATATGACAAAAAAACAGAAGTCAAATCAAAAAGAAAACAAAGGGTAGTAAGCTGAAGAAGATTAAGACATGAGGCTCACAAATATATCAGCTTGTTTCCTTCACAATATTTTTTGGCTGTTATGTACACTCACATACAGTCTCTATTTCCAGTCCAGAAGGAAACTAAGATATATACTTCTAATGGAGACAAAATAGAAAACATCCTTTTCACATTCCTGGCATATTCTTTCCCAGGCCAGGAAAATAGCCAAAGTGGGCTTTGGGTGACTTAGTGATATGGATTGCGAGGAGCACTCATGCTGGGGTGACTGTAAGGGGTGGATGCAAAACATGAAGTAAGAGGGAACTTTTATAAAGGTATTTGAGGAGGACTAAGAAGAACTCTGTCTGAAATTGGTGTAGAGATCATTCATTCATTCATTCATTCATTTAAATACTAATGAAGCCCCACTTAATCTTGACTCTGTGCGGATACTAGAAATGCTGAAAAGACTAAACATGGACCCTGCCAGTAATGAGCTTATAGCCCACTGGGGGAGAAGACAATACAGTATAATAGGAGTGTAATATAAGAAGGCACATAGCCTCTATGAATCCATTTCTTGGATGGCCCTCTTCCAGATGCTCTTCTGACCCCTGGGACAGGGTAAACAGATCTAGGTTCCACCAGTTTGTCTAGGAATGGATTTTCAGATCACCTTTCCTTTCTGACTATATTATCATGGCACATGAGGAGCATGTTGCTGAGTTGGTATTGATGCACAGAAGAGGCACTGGAAAGAAGGTGGGTAGTCTCAAGGCAGGTGACATGCTTCACAATTTTGCAGAAGGTTGTCTTAACTGGATGGAGAATCTGACATGTATTTACATGACATGTATTCCCTTCAAAGGGAAGACAAGATTCAGGAAAGGAACTACAGAGCCATAACCTGTTGTAAGACCCCTTGGGATGGATGGCCACTCCTCATGACGGGGGCTCAGGCTTGTGGTGAAAGAAAGCTTTTCTTCATTTCAGACTGTATCAAGTTGCCTTCTGTAAAAACAAGAAAATATGTACTTAAAACTACTAATCACTTCACTCCACATAATGCCTAAATAACCAGTCACACATAAAACTGTATATGCAACTAAATTTCATTTTTAAACATGATTACATAGCTACATGTTTACACCCAACTGCACATCAGAGAAATAGAAGATACGTACATGCAAGAAATAGATTTTTTTAAATGTGGCCAACTCTAAACAAACATGGCACAAAAATGCCTAATTCAGTGCAATATTTTTGCTGTCCAGATCACATGTTGCATCAAGATGATAGTATTGTGAAAACATTGGTTAAAAAAAAAGTAAATCACATATGTTTCTTAAATTTTGTATCTCGAAAGACCATCTGGACTGTTGACTAAATTAAACAACAACACAACAGTCCCTGGTCCCATATAAACTGAGTCTCAATCTCGACTGTCACACTATTGCTTTCTAATATAGGAAAATTTTGAATTACAAACTATTCCCACTAAACTGAATTCACCTGTCTTTAAAGAATATATGCTTCCTCACTTTATTCTCTACCCAAAATTCAAGTCAGCCCTTTGAGTTCTGAAATATGAAAAGAATCAAAGCCATGGGTAGTTTGAGCTGTGATTTCAAAGTTCTGAAAGTGGAATGTAAGAAATTGTATTTGGAATTATGATAAATGAGAAATGCAACTGCATATGACACTTCAATTTTGGGGGCTGGTCAGTGTGTTCCCCAGTTCAGATGCATTACTGTACATACTACTGTAGGTCAATATGCTTTAGGTGATGTTCTGAACTCAGAAAAATGCACAGGACACATCTCTGATGGAGTTCTTGGCTCATCACTTGATTACATTCCCTGATATTCAACAGATGGCTTTAACCCACATGGCAAACAGATCTATTCAGTCAGTAGTTCACCATAACATTAAATTGAAACTAACATAAGGACCCATACATAATATTTAATAGAAACACAAAGAATTATAAATGGCATAACTCCAGAGTTTATTATTGCCCAGTCAATTTTTGTGGTAGCATATATTCCACTGACCAAATCAATGTGTATTTATTGTCAGATTCTCTCTTACTCTTTGGAACAATAAGCCAGTGGAATATTCCACTTGAGCTTGATTTAGAATAGATACAGCAGCAGACAGACCCTGTGGCTTTGGACATCAGTAAGAAGAGACATGATTTATGATGTCATTCCTGTTTACTATGATTCATTTTCTGTTAGGGCTATAGCATTTTCTTCAAGTAGAAAGTCTTCTTGGGTTGGTATCTTACTACCCCCTTCTCTTCCCTGACAACTTTTCCCTCTTCTTCCCCACTGTTTCCCTCTCCATCACAGCCTACACATCTTACACAAACAAATTTCTCTTAAAAACTAACAAGAACCCTATGAAGAAGTGAGACCAGAGTTATAAATGGAAACATCCATCTTTGTCCTTACCAATGATTCCAGAACTTGTTTGTGATTAACTTATGGAAAAGGTAGAAGAAAGTAAAACAGATGGGAAAGTGCAGAGAAATCTTCCTTAGAGTGCCATTACTCCAATGACAAAGTTTTTAATAGATAAAAAAAAATTTAAGACATGATGCTCTTGCCAATTCTTAAAATTCTGTTTGTACTGTAATTAGTAAACGATATCCACCTGCTGTTTCAGTTACACAAAATAATCTTCTCCTTGGAGTTCCTCAAACTGTGTGAATAATGCTTCTATTGGCAATCAAGAAGCATTTAGGAGGCATCCCAGCAGTGGCTTTTAAGAGAAGATATTTTATTCGTCTGACTATATATTCTAGTTTATTTCAAAAATTCTCAGCTCAAAGGGGATTTCAACTGATAAAGGCAAAATATACAAAGCTAAATCTACAAATCAAGTAAACTGCCTGATTATGATCTTTGGTCAAAAAGTGTTTGAAATACATTTTATAAATGTTTTAAATGGCTTCAAATATAGTGTAATACCACATTTAGTAAGGAGCTTAATAAAATGAATGGGTTCAAACCCTACAATATATTCATATTTTATTATTTATTTTTGTATCATAAAATATGTACAAAACTGATATATATGGAAGTCCTAAATGATACTCCTAAGTGACCTGGCAGTGATAAAGAGAAATCCATCAGAAAGGAATATGTATAGCTCATCCCAAGATAGATCACATTCTGATTTAAATATTATGATCCTGTATCATCACTAAGAGATGAAGAAAGAGACTACATAGTAAATGTCTATACCCACATACTGCTGGTGATATAACAAGTTCAGATGAGATCGTACTTATCTTGGATGGTCCAGGCCATAAAACCTGGCTGTCACTTTGAATGGTGTCTTCACTTGCTCTCCTCTGTAGTTCCCTGAAGATAAAATGGTCAGTGAGGCTGTGAGTTGATGCTGAATACACTCTCTAGAGGTCTGCTGGGGATCTTAAACACTCTAGTTCCAAAGTAGAACCAACTCATTTTGAAAAGAAAGCAGAAAAAGACTTCTATCTCACTCTATGCCTAGAGAACCATCCTTTCTTAGAGCAAAGAAGAATACACAGCCAGAATCAAACTCCTATGCCCAGGAATCCCACAATGTCAGGCTAGTAGGTACAGTCAGAGATGGAATAGAAAGGGCTGCCTCTTGCAATTCCTCCAGTCCCATACCTGAGTTTGCCCCAAGGCCATTCAAAAATTTATTCAAAAGCCTACGATAGATGAGTTCCAAATCTAGTGCATTCTGAAGTGTTTGGCCTATCCTTGAGGAATTTGGGGGCGATGCATGGTGACAACATATATCACTTTAAAAAGTTGTGTTCCATTGTTAAAGCATGAGTCCTGATTTGGGACTCTGAAAATAACTTTACATTATGGTTCTATTTATTAGGGGGCATTTGGCAAAGTGTTTGTTGTAGACCAGCAGGACAGGGTCAGAAAAGAGCAGAATTTCCCATATTCCGCTTTAGTTTCATTTCTTTTTTCTCTTTGCAAACTTCATGAAGGAAAGATGAAGTTGTTCACAGGAATGAGAGAGTAAAGAAACAAAGACAAACAGAGTTAAGAAGTAATTGTACACTATAATTTGCTAACAAAGAATTTTGTAGGTTGCCGACCTGTGTAAATTATATGCAGTTGGGAAAAGACCTCCAAGCAGAGGGAAATATAATCACTTCATCTATTTTTTTCTCAGTCAGTGTTTCTAACACTAACTCTATTGTATGAGTGAAATGTACAAAAATACATTAGTTTCACAGATAGCCTTTGAACACACTGCTGTAAGCCCTGGGAATTCTACACCAATCACCTGTGTGGTTGGAGCCCTCTAGTGGCCAGGTGGACTCCAGGCATATGGTTTCCTGAACTCTGTTCCTGAAATCATTTAATCTTCCACTCCCATTGGGCAACCATGGGAAGATTGAAGAGCCTCTTGGAACACTTCTATAGCTCAAACATAAATTGGGAATTCTGAAGCCTACCTTCTCTGCCAACTGGCATTTAGCATTTCCACTCTTCCAAAGTGTTACCCCTTTTCACTGACTCTGACAGAATTTTGAGTAGAACCACTAAAAAGTGGCTCTCACATTATTGTAGAGAAGAAAGAGTTCTCCACGGAGAGAAAGGAGAGATGTATTCTAGCACAAATCTTCCACAAATTTAGTTGTGTGGATGACTGATGGCTGATTTGTCACAATCGATGTATTTCCCTATAGTTGGAAGAGAAATTTGAGATTCCTCAGAAGTTTTCAGGGATTATTTGAAAATCTGTTTCACAAAGTATTTTTGGACATACAACCAGGTTTCTCCCAATGGCTTCTTTCTCATTCTTTGGTTATTTCTTTTTGGGCTCCTTTATTAACTTCCTTCTATACCAGACTCTTCCAAAACTTGGAGCAAACTGGGACTCTATTTCAGGTCTCCTCTCTTCTGACTTTGTGCAGTCTTAAGAATCTCTACTATATCCAATGCTTCAATATCACCTATGTACCAATAAACATTACATTTAAAGATTGTACACAGATATGTTTTTTTTCAGTTCCAGACCTGCCTACTTGTCCTCTCCTTTTAGAGGTCTCACAAGAGCTTCAAGCTCAATATGTACAAAAGTGAATTTGACCCAAAACTTCTCCCTCTTCAGTGTTTCCAGTCAAAGCAAATGGTACAACCTACAAATATCACCATCCTTTTTGAATTTTCCTCTTTTCTTGGGACACATTAATCACCAAGCCATTAAATTCTACTTCTTAAATCTCTTTCAAATCCATTCCCCCTTTCTCTGTTTTAACCACCACGACTAGCTGAGTCCAAGCCATACACACTAATGTAATCACTTTCTAACAAAAACTTTCATATCTGCTCCATCTAATCCATTGTCTTAAAATGCACATCTGATTGTATCATTTCCCTGCCTTAAACCTTTTGATGGGTTTTATGAAAAATTTCCAAAGTCTTATTATGGCCTCAAAACCCTGCATAATCTGGACTCTGCTTATCTTTCCAATTTCTCTTCCCACCCTCCCCCTCATGTTCCTCTGTCCAAATATAACAACCTTTACATTCCTTCCTGCCTTGGGACCTTCACTCAGCTATTCCTGCCTGACATTCTCTCTGTCTGCACTTACCTGGCTAATTAGAATACTTATCTAGCATTTTAAAATGTGTCTTTTTTGTTAAAACATTATGTGTATATTTCCTTTAGCTGAGCCATAATTAAAAGGAAAAAATTAAGCAAAACTCCTGCACAAAGAGGAGGCTGTCTCCCCTCACCTATAACTGCTGTGTTTACACAGATGGTGTCTTCTGAAAGGTTTTTCTTTGAGTTGATAAGGAAACTAAAATTAAACAAAGACATTTGATTAGCTGATTAATCAAGTTGAAGCCAGGACCCCTAAAGACAAAATTTAATTCTTACTCTATATCCCGTGTGGCAAGCTTCAGTTTTCTCTAATTTCCTTTCATCCAACATAGGAAGATAATAACTCTGCTGAGGTCAATTTGTTTTTACTAAGTTGTCTTAAACACCTTACATGTTACTTTAACCTCTGGGTTTGGAAGAAATTCTCAGATGCTTACAATCATGAATCACTGGGAGAGGAGGTAGAAAATATGTCAAATGCTCTTCTCTTTCATTTTAAGTGATATTTCCACATTTGGTTTTCTTTCTTTGTTCTTCAAACTGTACAAATTACCTGTGAAAATTTCTGAGAGAGGGAAAACAGTTTAATATGTTTCCTACCCAGCAGTGTTTGGTATTTACCTTTGGGAAGCAAGGTTGGCTGGTTTCTAATTCACACACAGGTGAAGCCTGTTACTTCCATAATTTTCACCCATTAGCTTCAGCCTAAACATCACTTTCTCATGGAATGCTTCTCCAATATCTTCAGACCAGGTCAGGTGTTTCTTTATGCCCATAGAAATTGTTATACCTCCTCTACTAATGATCATCATTAATTTCTGTCTTTCAGATGATGAGCTCTACATCATGTTTATCTTGTTCATTTGTTCATACTTTGCACAAAACACAGTACTCTGGACATAGTCAGCATTCAGAAAATACTCGTTGAGTGAAAAAAATGCAGTGTTTCCTGGTATGGACAGTAGTCTACTGACAAGACCATACAATAAGAGAAGAAAATTATTGTAAGAATGCAGTGTTTCTCACAGATACCAAATGCGGGGAGCGTGGTAGAGCCTAAAAGGGCAGGAAAAGTATCAGAAATACCACCAGGAATCATGTGTCTTGTCTTAGACTCTCTTTCTCAGTCTCTGATTTTGCTTCTCTTCATACTTGTGCTTCGCCCATATTTCTCTATAGACTTATCCCTCTGCCTCTCTAAGTGTAGGGTATAGGATATTACCTCATAGCTCTAGGGTTTATGTGCTGTCAGTTCAAACGGCTGGTAGAGTCTACTACTCTTTATCCCAGTTTCAAACTCTAAGGAGATGGTGTGTCTAGAATGGCTCAGAACCAATGGGATTCCTGTTCCAATCAGCTATGGCTGGAAACATAGTCTCATGGAATAGACATGATTTCAGGGGTCCGTGTATGTATGTGTGGATTGTGGAAGAGGCATTGAACATGGTAAATACCTCCAAAATTGTCTCTACTACACCATTTGTATGAATGTTTGAATGCTTTTGGAATGCCAGATCATAAATGACAAAATCAATGAAAATTTAAAAAGTGTGAAATGTCATTGGCTTCTCTGCAGATGTTAATGAAACTTAGAGGAAAATATACATTTTACAGAGCTGTATTGACAAATGTTTCCTCTCTGTCAAATAAGAAATGTGTTCGTTATTACTTGCTATTACTCTTTCATTAAAAAAATCTGTAATTTTTTATAGTTTTCTTTCAACTTGTCTGGTGGCTTGTAATGTTTTCATGGTATTATGTACTAGTATATCCAGCTACAGAATACTTGCAAAATATTGCTAACCCTTCCAAGCCATGTAGAAGTTAATTTATATTTATCAATCTAATTTCTCAACGTGCCTTCCAGTGGACAGATGGTAGGCAATTTATGGAGGGACACTTTCCAAGAGTTTGTGCAAAAGGTGTTAAGATTTTGGTTCCAATTCTCTTCATCATGAATTGGTAGAATTGATTTTCCTCTACCTTGTCCAATTTTACTTGAGTATAGGATTCATACATGTCCCCTTCTCCTCACTACTTCTCCTGACATTATCCAGGAGAATTTCTTTATAATTCTCAAATAATTAAAAATATTGAATCTTGCTCATTTTTTTTCATTCTGGCTATATTTTCATTCAGATGTGTGGAAGATATGTGAAGGTGGGTTTTTAAGTCACTAATTAACATGCATTTATCAGACTTTGCTTGAAAAAATATGAAGTCCCTCATTTGATGCATTTTTTTTTGTTTCAAGACTCAGTTGTATTTGTCAAAGTCATGTAAAATGAAATAAATTTGGTGCAAATATTCCAAGAACTTCTTTTATTTTCTACCCAGAATAAATTTTAGAATAAACAACCTAAATAAATTTGGCACTAGAATTGATTGATGTGCCAAATTTATTTGGCACATCAGATATGTTAAAATTTGGCACAAATTTTGGCACATCAACTTTCCAAATTGATTTGAAAGTGACTAGGATATAATTCCTATAATGTCATGTCACCATTTCAATAATTCATACTAATAGGACTGACAAATAGAGTATATTTACTTACAAGAAAGTTTAAGATTTCAAAAAAAAGCCTTCAAAATAAAATAAAAATTTAGAAGAATTTTTAAATTTTGAAAGTATAATTTAAATTTTTGAAATTTTAATTTTTAAAGTTATAATAATTTTTAAATAAATATAGAATTTGTTCTAAATTCAATTTAGGAGCATTTATCCCAATGCTGAAGATATTTTCAAATTTGAAGCTTAAATCTCTATCACAGGAAAAGACTATAAGAAAATAAAATATAACTCTTATTATGGTTATTTTTGAATGTAATTCTCCAAATTCTAGGCTGAAATATATTTTTAGTAGTTTAGGTCTTGCAAATTACATGATGTGCCTTAATCATAACGTCAATATAATTTGTTTATAATTGTTAACCCAAGAGCCACACTCAAAACTGAAGAGCCAGCCACAAAGAACTTTACTGAACTGGAGCATCTACAAAATCACTTTATATTTTAGTATTGTGAATCATGTTATATAAAATTGTCAAGTTCTGGCCCAAGTTATGCTCTCTAAATAAAACTGAATTTCAGTGAAAATAGTTTTTAAAAATCCAACACAAAAATATAGAATGCCAAGCATTTTAGATAAAACTTTACCTTTCTTATCTTTTTGGTAAATGAAGGAAAATGGAATAGGTTGAATGTACTACTACAACCACTAATTCCAGACATTTCTATTTCTATTATTTAATATATAAATATAAATAATGTATATCTGATTTAATTATTTAAGGTATTATTTAATCTTTACAACAGCCCTATAAAGGACATTATCATCATCTCTATTTACCTACACACAAACTGTGAGACAGGTAATAATCTCTAATTACATAATTTGTCAGGGTCACACAGCTAACAGGAGGCAGAACCAGGATTTGAACCATTTACCTTTGCTCTGAAGAGTGTGTGCTCTTATCCACTTACCCCCTTTTCCAAAAATAATATGCAGAATGTTTTCTGTAACGATTTCTAACTTGGATTTTCAAATCAAATTCTCTCATCTAAGTATTTCTAGCTACTTCATTGTTTTCTTTAAGCCTTGTGATTATGTCCAAAGACCTGAATAGCTAAGGACAAAGTGAAATATTTTTCAATATCCTCAAATAAAATTTTAGTGCCACAACTTCTTTTGTCAATATCATTTAACTCATTTTCAAAAATATCCAACACGTTAATTTTTATTAAAACTTACAGGACTGAGGACTTCCATAATAACTATTTTCATGAACTTCATGGTTTTTTTCTGATTTTTTGAGGCTTAAAGAGAACAAACAAATCTATTTTTACTATTACAGAGATGATGTTTACCTACAAGAAAACCAGCCAGTAAACAGGTGAAATATATCATCAACATGTTTGTTTACTTCTGGGGTATACTGACCTTAGGGAAAATCTTTGGTGACCATTTTTCTAGTAGCTAATTAGAATCCTTTGTCACTTTTAGAACATTTTGCTGGCATACACATGTGCTTATTATGCAAATAGGAAATGAACACCAAATTTTGCATCAGATATGTTAAAACAGGGTGTTAAAATTGAGAAGATGAAAATCACCATCCCGCTTGGTTGGGATGACAGCCCCGAGCTATTACAATACTTACTGTACCACCTGCTCTGAGAGTACAAGTTGGTGGACACATATTATGTGAATCAGTCAAGCTTCCTTCACCTGGAACTACCTCTCTTACCCCATGCCTCTGCTCTCTGGTTGAAACATGAAGCTTCATGTTTGGACAATGTGTTCCCATCACCTGGACAGAATTGGTTAGTCCAGAGTGAGCTCTAGAGTAATTGCAAGTCCTTTCCCAAGAATGTCAACTTTGGAGCTAGCAGATACAGAGACTGTGTTGTTTGGAGTGAATCTCATTAATGACAGTGCTTGTACCTGGAGCTCATTTACTTTTCAGATTCTATGGCAGACACAGTCCTATCAAGATATTCTTTTTCTTGACAAGCCAGAAAGATTTGCTTCTTGTCACATGCAACCTAAATACTTTAATAAGTATGGAGCTAGACATTTGTGCAAGCAAGCAATACAGTCTGGTTCAAAATTCAGACTTACTATGGACTCTGAGAAACAAACTGAGGGTTTTAGAAGGGAGGTGGGTAGAGGGATGGGTTAGCCCGGTGATGGGTATTAAGGAGGGCATGTACTGCATGGAGCACTGGGTGTTATACGAAAACAATGAATCGTGGATCACTACATCAAAAACTAATGATGTATTGTATGGTGACTAACAACATAATAAAATAAAATTTAAAAATAAATAAATAAAATTCAGTCTTACAAAGATCACGTTTAAAACTTGACTTTCTGCAAGTGAGTTCGATGTGGAAGCAGCTATTTAAACAGTGGAGTCAGAACTGAAAACTAGCATTTTCCATTTTGCATCCTTCTGAACTATTTGTTTTGATACATGTATTTTTTTATACCATGAGCATACTCTACTTTTATAATTTAAAAATGAAAATAGAGTCACTGGGATTCTTATCTAGCTTCACCACTTATCAGCTATATGCCCCAAAATGAGTTGCTTAAACTTTGTGAACTTTAATTTATATTCTTCTATAAAATAGTGATAGTCATAACATCTGGTCTATTTACAGTACAGTGCTGCTCTTCAGAAGTAGGAGACTAAAGGTCCATAATCCCTAGAACCACTAAACTTGGCTTTGCTGGGGGAAGAGAGGGGTGACCCATGGACCACCTAGAGTCGCAGGCAAAATTCTATATACATGAATGTAAATTTTTTTTCATGGAACCTCTGAGTCTCAAATGGACCTGTAAACCAAAAGTTTCTATACATGTACAATAGACTGTAAGCTCTGAGGGAGCAGACTGTGTGATATTCATCTTTGTGTTCCTAGACATGTTTCCTAGGGCATGTTTGACTATTAGAGAATATTTTGAAAGCATGAATAAAGAAATGAATGAAATGAGATTTTATTGTGAAAATACTTTATAAACTAATAAACTATATGTAGTATGCAAGTATTATTATTACCATTTTCATTTCCTGGGCAATTCAGTACATAGAATTTCCCACAATTGTGTATTTAATTTGCTCAATTAAAGTCACACTTGTGAAAGATGTTACTAAACCCTGCTCTTTGAACCATACCCTTGGATTATGAAAGTCTCCATCAAGCTATCTCAAGGAAACTAGTGTATCTATTTGGTAATACTCATCAACATCAAGTTAGTCTAAACTCTTAACCTAAACTCAAAGTCTAATATATTAGCTAGATTATTATCAAATGGCAAAGAGCAATCTACCATATAGAATTGATGTTTGCTACACATAATCTCTCTGAATTGGTTATGAATCAAGAATGAGTGATAAAGGCAACATCTGTAATAAAATTAATAGCAACATTCTCCACTGTACAACACCATATATGCATAGATTGAAAAGCAGTACACTAGACATTAGAAGGACTGGGTAATCCTTAGACATTATAATTTTATTTTAGTAAACTCGTTTAATTCTCCATTTCTTCATCAGTAAACTTTTGAGCATTGGATTAGATAGTTTCTAAGAATTTCTTGCTCTATGTGTCACAAAACACTTTCTAGTCTCTAGCCTTTATTTTGTTTGCTCAATAAGCCTGGAAGATAAACAAGCCTGAAAAGATAAAATAATGTAGAATATTATCTATATTTTATAAATGATAAAAGTAGGCTACAGGAACGTTAAAATATTTCCAAAAGTCATGCAGCTAGAGCTCATCACACCTTGATACTTACTGTACAATAACTCTTTCTCCTAAGGTTAAGAGTAAGAAATTGAGTCTCCAGGGGACATAGATGTTGGTTACCAGGAAACAGCAAGGAGGTTATTTTGTCAAAACAGACCTGGACTTAAATCTCAAATCCTTCACCTACCAACTGAGTCATCTTTCCCTCAGGAATTAGCCACCTAAGCTTCCATTTCCGTTTCTGTAAAATAAAACAAAAATATGTGTCTCCCAGGTTTATGGTAGGATTGAATGAGGCAATGTGTATATATAAAGTACCTGCCTTGGCTTAACAAGTGGTTGTCCCAGTCCCTCTTATCCTGGGTTAACTAATCACTCATTGTCTCATGGGTGCAGATCCAGCCTCCTCAATTAAAGGAGGAGTTTTGAGAATAGAGGGTAGATTTTTTCTCTCTTTCATACTCAAGCATAATGCTTAACTTCTAAAATGTGTCAACTTGGCAGATATCAGCAATCAGCATTCTCCTTCTTCTTTTCCGTCTACTTTTGGTAAAAGTGTCCTGATTCCAAGAAATAGTGTCCAATAACGGAAACTTTTTTGAGGAATAGTCACAGGATCAAATCCAAGGGTCTTAGCACAGAGTGTAGAAAGACCAATGGGTTATACCTGGAGATTTTCAGCCACACTGTACCCATGGATGACACCATAACCAGCATCAAATATGAAAGGCAATGAACTTTATTGTCATTTAAATGCATTCAGACTCACTTTATCCATAAAAAAAATAACCCATTCATAGGTACTTTATCTTTTCCAGCAAGTTCCCTCTACTTATACTCAAATGGTCCATGTTTTGTTTTTGTCTTTCATCTTAATATTTATTTTGCTGTGTTCTGCCTAAGGTGTTGCTGCTGAAATCCCTTTGTGGTGACGCCAGATGTGGGCCAGGACTAATGAGAATGAGTATCCCCAGGGAGAGGTGCTCCTCTCAAACACCATTAGGAAAGCTGGCCCCACAGTAGTCAAGAAAAAGATCTACATGAGAGGTAATGACTCTTTGGCCAAGGATTTTGAAATTGGACCACAATTAATCATGATAGAAAAGCTCTAAAAATGAAAATCTTAATATAACAAGATGATGTATTTTTAATAGTTGTCTTTTTACCCCCTTCTTATATGACTTCCCTGAAGCTCTTTGTGAATAGAAGACTGTTCTCCTGTGGAGTGACGGGAGATGGAAAAAGTTAGAACTATCCTTAAGACAATAACACTCCTAAATGGAGCCTGGTTTTATCCAGCTTGGGGGAGGAGTTGGGGGCCAACACTTTGAGGGAAGGACCAGCTCTATCCTAAGGCTGATTGCATCCCCAGAATAGGAGAGAATTGAGGTTTGCAAGTTCCCCCCCCTTGGTACTTTCCTGAACTGAGCTGGCGTTAAATCAAATCAGACGTTATTTCTGTTCTACCTCCAAACTTTCTTGGCTCTATGGATCAATAAATTCTATTTTTACCCCTAGGGGTCCAGAGACACTTTCCAAGGAGGTATATAATGATGGATGGTGTTAAGGGAGACAATTTCTAGATCTTGAAATTCCATATGTTTACTGTTCCTTAAAACTGATGCCTGAGAACTCGCCTGTGTTCACATCAGCCAGGTTCTCTTATTCCCAGGTCCCCTTACAGAATCATTATTTTCCTTGTGTACCAAAAAAAGTGTAATTCTCATCCATCTTGAATCACATTGTGGTACATTATACTGGGATGGAAAACTCTTCAGGGCAGGAACTAGGAACATTATGAAATATTTGTGTCTGACAAACCTCCTTTAATGAGGCACTATCAACTCACATTAGAGGTTCATATCTTTTCTTGTCTCAAATGTATTTCTGCTAAGAGCAAAGCCTGTGCTTAAGAATTGGGGTTATCTGAGTCCTTGTTGAGATATTCTGAATTCAGAATATTTTCCAAATTCTATACTAGGGTCAAGATGATGTTAACTTTTGTTTAAAGACTTCCTCCTCAATTACATAAATATTGTCAAAAAATGCATCACCCAGATGGACAGGCTTTTGGAAGCAAAGAAAATGTCATCAGTAAGAAATGCTCAAGCCTGCAATTCCTGATGTCATCAGGCAGCAAACTCAGGGCAAGACTCTCTGCCTTTATCTCTCTCTCTCTCTCTCAGATTTAAAATAGTCAAGGTTTATTAAAAATTTGCTGGTAAATTCCATTCTACTGCAAAACACACCCTCTCTTCATTTTCCCCATTCCCAATAAAAAAAAAGAGCTTGGTGAATATTTTTATTCATCTCATGTCTCAGTTACATATTTTGCATGATTTTAAGGAGGAGATAAAAAGTTCCATAATTATTTCTTACATCTCAGCATTACACTTTGAAATAAGGAAAATAAGTTTAGAGTTATTTCACATTTTACCTCCTCTTAACCATTTACTTAAACTCGTAACAGAAACATTTTCATTGATTTTTTCCAAAAATCCCTCTCATTCATCAACTTTTTTATATGCTTATTTATCTCTACTGTATATTTGGTAGATTTGGCATAACTTAATAGGAATACCTTATGAATTCTATAAATAATACTCTTAACGAAAACCAATTAATTATCTTTTATAAAGCCCCCATACATTTTAGTGGTCCAATGTCTTCTTTCTGTTATTGGCTTTCACTTAACCCTGACTCCCTCTGATGATAAATCATATCCATTCCTGTATCCATTAAACAATTAAGTGAGGGGAATCCTGATACATCTACATGGAGATGCATTTCCGATAACTTATTCCTTTTTATATTTGATAATTATTAATAAAAATATATTTCAATTTTTGTGATCAATTGCATAGAATTATTTTATAATAGTAATATTTACAATGAGAATTTTATCTTTGGCAACTAGTTCAGATTACAATGAAATATTTTATACATTAAACAAAAATTATAAGAGGATTCATAATTTTTAAAAATTCTTTTAGAAGATACGCCAGCAAAATATTTTAATGTCCACAGTTCTAGCCCATGTGTATAATGATTCAGAATCATTAAATAAACGAATACTAAAATATTTAATATGTAGCTTCTGTATACCAAGATAATATTGCTAGTACGATTGCCAGTAGGGTGTATGTTTTGAGTTGGTATTGTTTCTCTAGAAATAGGGATGAATTTGAATAGAGTGACTGGTGTTTTCAATCTTCTGGTGACCAGTGCCTTCATGTATTTACATATTTGACAAATGCCTAGGGTGGTCAATTGTTCAGCAATAAGGAAAATCTTACATGATTATATAAGCATGCTGCCCTAGAACTTGGTCTCTTATTGCACAGTGAGGCTTATTTCTAAGAGAAATGTACCCACTAGGTCTTTCCTGGACAATTCATCATATATTATTATGCAAAGTAAAAGCTGGCAATAAAAAGCTCAGTTAGAAAAAAAAATGGAAAGAAAAATAGAGAATTGGATTAGTTTCAACTTTTTTTTATTTAACTTGTATTCTGTTATTTCCAAGTTTCTGTTTGGAAAATATGAAATGCCAACATTTTATATAATGATGTCATTGCTATAAAAATCATCTTTAAAATTTTTCCTTTGAGTTTTAGTTTAGTTAGTTCTGCAAGAAACTGAATCGAGGCACTTGAATCAGATCCCAGACTAAAAAAAAAAAAAAAAGAGCAAGTTGCTCACCATCTTAAATAAAAATTGAATGCTTTGTTTTGCTTCATTTCTAGTACCATATCTGAAACTAGAACTAGTTTGTCTAAGCATGATCAGTTTTTTGAAAATTTCATTTTCCTCTAAGATAAGCCTTCACATCAAAGCTAACATTACATTGTTCATAAACATTAAACTCAACAAGTCAATCAATCTTGGCTGACTAGATTGACTTCTAGTGAGATTCTACTAATATGGCGTTGAAAATAGCTGTCTTGTCTTAACTGTTAACAGTACCATCTAAAGGAAACCTCTATTAGGAACAATAGAAAAGGTTAAAGTAGAAACATTTGCAACTTTCTATTGCACAGTATGCATCATTTGGTAAAATTAAGAAGTGCTGAAAGAGATGATTTTGTTTCTGAATTCATATTAATGTAGGCAGTAAATTCATATTAATCTCATTTAATCATGCTAAGGGGAAAGAAGTAGAAAGGAGAGAGAATAAAACCTAAGAAAAGGGTTCTCCTGTTCTGGGAATGAAGGAGAGAATCAGAAAAAAACAGAGATGTTCCCTGGAATCTATTCCTTTTTTGTCTCAAACTTATGTCAGAATAAATATCTCCTCACCTGTGATTAGATCTGAAAACCAGAGAATAACTGGAACTCAAAGATCAGGAAAGGGCAAAGGGGGATTGAAATCTAAGAGTCCCACAAACTATAGAAATACAATCCTCTGGTGTGGGACCAATCTTGAGCTTGTGACCATGAGTCATGGTAACTGTAGTAGTCAGAAACACCCAGAAGGTAATTAACTCATTCAATCATATTCTCAATAAAAACTTGAGTGTGCACACATGCCAGTTATTGAGTTAAGTTCTAGGTATACACTGAAGAGAAGAAAAAGTCCTTGTCTCCTAAGAAATTGTAATACATTGCCGGAGACAGACAAGTAAACAATCACAACATAAGGACAAAAGGGGATGTATATAATGAATTAGGATCACAGGAGACAGACATCTTCCCAGCTTTGAGAAGACCAAGGGAGGTTTCCCAAAGACGTGAGGTACTGATAGAATTCTGAAGCTGAGTAGCATTTAGTTATTAAAAAGTGTGGAGGAGAGGGAGGAGGAGAGAACTGGGGATTATAAGAGGAGTAAATAGCCTATATAAAGGCCCAGAGGAAAAAGAGATTATTGTAGGCAATGGGTTACTAGCAAAAGGTTTTAAGTGGAATATATATGGTCCAAATTTACCGTTCAACACCTACCTGGGCATACAATGCATGGAGAATAGTAGAAGGCAGCAATGCTGGAGCACAAAGATGTTAGGAGGATGTTGAATTCATTCCTTTGTTTTTATTGTCTGAAATTTAAGAAACTCAATCTGGGGTTTCTCTCCTATTGGAGTGAGATCTTTCATTTGAAAATATAATCTCTCTGTCCACCAGGAACTACCTTTAATGGAATCTGTTTCGCTGTAGGTCTTAGTCAGCTTGGGCTGCTATAAAAAAATACCACAGACTGGGGGGCTTAACAGAAATTTATTCCTCACCATTTTAGAGGCTGGAAGTCCAAAATCAAGATACCAACATGGTTGGTTTGTGGCTTGTAGATGGCTGCCTTTTCTCTTTGTCCTCACGCAACAGAGAAAGAGAGTAAAGCTGTGTGGTGTCCCATCATCAGGGCCCAGCCCTATGACCTCATCGAAATCTAATTATCTACCAAAAGCCCTACCTCCAAATACCATTACACAGGGGGTTAGGTCTTCAACACAGGAATGTTGGAAGGACATAATTCAGTTCATAGCACTGTAGTTGAGATATTAATTATATAACTAAAGTCCAAACAAGCAACCCCTTGTGGGAGGAGTTGCAAGTAATCTAGGCCTTTCAATTATGTCATTTGTAAATAAAAGACAACATTGTCTTATTCCTCATCGTTTTTAAATATTTTGATGCTGGAAGATGGTCTGTTCAAATGGTCACTTATTCTTTTATAGTATAGAATAGTAATGTGCATAATAATAATAATAATAAAAAACTTCCCTGGAGCTTTACAATGTGCTGATGCTGAGTAGAGATAATTATAAGGCACTATGGATACACACCAAAAAAAAAAATGGACATCAAAGTCAAAATTGGGAGTTGGGATCTAAAGGATAATTGAGAATCTGGAATTAGCAAGGTAAAATGGGAGAGGAAGACAGGAAGTGGAGAGAGGAGGTAAATAGGGCCACAGCAGGTACAGTCTGAGGGTGAAGGAGAGGGTGGCCGGCATGGACAGAAGCAAGCAGTGCAGTCAGACGATGGAGCAGTTCTCAGTGAAGAAACTGATCAAATCGGAAATCAAGGAGGGGTTACCACATCATAAAAGGGCTGAGATGGCATTCACTTTGTTTGTTCATTTCAATCTAACTCCATCGGGTCCTCCTTGACATCAGGGAATAAGTCCTTCAGGTCTGTTTCATCCCTTCATCTGGTACAGTGCTTTATAAATAGTTTATAAAAAACTTCATGTCGATTGGGAAACTCTTTTAATATCCAACAGGAAATACATAGGTTAATAACATTTTTTTTACCTTTTATTCACCTGCTTAATTATCATCCATTCAATCAACAGACATTTCCTGAGCACCTCCCCACATATAACGCATTCCCCAGACACTGTGGGGAGGAACAGAGGACCCGCACAGCCACAGTGCGATATCACGGTACACGTTCCCATCACCATGATTCAAGGTGAATGCTCTTCCTCCCTTGCAGCACTAAAACAATCTGCACCGAGTTCATCTCCAACTATTTTCTTGTGAACTAGAGAAGCTTGAGCTTGATTGAGTAGACAGCAATGTGAAATAAATCCTCTTGGGGATTAAAATGGGTATCATGTTGTTGACCTTGTATAAATACAGGCAAATAATATCTCCAGGCAAATGGTAAATGTGGATGTTTGCTCTCTGAGGCACACTACTTAAAAAGTCTAAGAATGATCTATTTTAGGAATAGACGTTTCTCTTGAAAGAAAAATGGTACATCTCTACCAAGTAATCAGAGGATATGTGAGTATGTGCTTGTGCGTGCACGTGTGTGTGTGTGTGTATTCTCTACTACTTTTCATTTCTGAAACAGAAGAATTCTCAGAGGACCGTTTTCTGAAACACTAAAATTCTCAAAAAGATTCCCGGAACAGCACATTACTATAACTTGACACCATGTTTTAGATACTACCCAATAAATGTTTGCAAGGCAGCAATAAACCTTGTTTCTAATAGTGGGCTTCATGCTGTGCCACTGAAGTGCAGAGGAAATGACTGAGCAGAAAGCTCATGTACAGTATGCAAAGGCAGCATCAAAGACCTTCTGAGGCCAGTTCATTATCGTGCCTCTCTCAGGAGGTTCAGAGGCTGCCCTGATTCCTTCCTCGTTATAGGTCGCTTATTTCAATCCTTTCTAATAACCCCTGAATATGGAAGCACTCAGCAAGGCCACATTTGAGGTAGTCAGAGGTGTTTGGTCCGTTGGGTTGAGGAGCTGAAAATTGGAATGCCTTGCAAGTCTACTTATAATGAAAGTGTCCCTTCAGCCTATTTTTTGCTGACAGTCCTATGGCAACCGATATTAACCAGCACTGTGAGTGCCCCAGCTTCAGGTGCCAGGTACAACCCAATAAGCTTAAGATTTGAGAACTCCATTTTCTTAAAAGGTTATAGAAGCATTTAGATATCAGGCAGAAGTCCACCTTTTAAAAGAGGAAATAAGTTTTTATTATGGACAACATTTTCTCTGCATTAGGGCCAGGCACTCTTAACTGATATTAATTTGCTAAAAATTAAAGCAACAGTTTGTCTCCTAGTCAAGAAAGGGAACCTTGGAAACTCAGAAATGTGAGCCCTCACGCTTGGCACTTGTGCCTAGAAAAACATATCACACAGGATTTGAAGCAAGTTTATCTGTGCAGTTCAGGTATGTACCCAGCAAAGTCAAACAACTCTAATACTCTCTTTGATTCTGGGTAGACTGTATCACTAATTAGGTTATAAGCTTCACAACTAAACACACTTGTATGACTTTGCTTTCTAACTAGGCTCTCCTTACTTTTAGAAATATTCAATGTTTCTTTTTCCTCAGAGTTGTGCTCTTCTAAAATCAAGCTGAAATGACCATTCTGATAATTTTGGGTTGACAAGATCTGAAAAAGAAGGAAAATGAAAATTAAAACCTATGCTGAACCTATATGCTTATAGAGATTTTTACTTATTTCTCTGTTCTTAGCAATTGGTACAATGTCAAGAACCTAGAAGACATATAAGTCTATATCTTCAATGGAAAAAAAACAAAAAGCATTTACTCTTACAAAATGTTCATTGAGCTGCTGTTTTCTCATCAGTGAAAGGGGATGATGACATTTATCTTACAAGGTGAATCAGTGGGGAACGCTTTCAGTGGCAAGTAACAAAACCTGAATGACCTTAGCTTAAAGAAGCATCTCAAATCTGGAGGTTGATGACTATGGCCATGAATTCAGGAACACAATAGCTAACAATTCTGTACTTATTTTGATCTTTTCTTCATGACGTTGCCTCACAGTTGGAAAATGGTCACTATAATTCCAGACATCACGGTCCATTCAAGTCAACCAAAAGGAAAGAGGGAGGTAAGAAGTGTCTGTATCCTTTTATCAAGAAACCAAAATCGTTTCCAGAAGTGCTCAGCAGATTTCTGTTGCTGTCTTCTCAGCCAGTACTGTGTTGAAAAGCCACCTCTGGAAAGAGGGGAGACTAGGAAAGCAAGAAACTGACTAGATCTTTACCATGGTTTGAAGAAATGGTGATTCATCATCTGGAGCTGGTCACATTTTGTCTCCAAAGAAATTTGGGGTTCTATCATCAGGAAAAAGTGGGGGGTTAGAGGATAATTGTTGGGTAAGTACCTAATGGTGTCTCCTATAGGGGTTTTAATAAAGATTAGAGACCATATAGATAAAGTATCATAACATTAACTGGGACACAGAACTCAATAAACAGGAAGAGGTATGATTTACTTGATAACAATAAATTTAAAGTAATAACTAAATAGTAAACATGAAATCTAAATGAGTTTGTGAGAATGTGGATTAGTGTAGTGTGGATGTGAAAGTTTTGATTTGTTTTTATTTGTGAAAATGTTATTTTTTTTTAATATTATTCCGTCTTTTTTTAAATTTTATTTTATTATGTTATGTTAGTCACCATACAATACATCATTAGTTTTTGATGTAGTTTTAAATAACATACTAGCATCCATCTGTTCAGAGCTGACTTCATTAATTTTGGGAAGACAAATGAATGTTAGAATATATAGATGTCAAGTATTTACATCTATTTTTCTGGGGAAGGGAGACTCCTTAGGCAGATGGGGTCCTGTTGTCACTCCCACATAACCCTGGGTATATTATCTTGGAGTTTGAGAAAGAGGAGTGAACAAATTGGTCTTGGGAAAACAGAAGGATCTATACTAAGGCTTTCTACTTGATGTTGAGAATTAATGAGTATGTCAAATTGACTTTCGCATGTTAGACAGGTAGGCTAGACTCAACCCCAAGATCTAGGTTATCTGAGAGGAAAGAAACTTTGGACTAACATTAGAACCCCTTTTAAAGCAACCATTTGGAAGCTGACAGTGAGTGCCTTGGAGAAAATGACTATGTTTGTGAGTTTCAAGCACATTAAGAGTTTGTCTTGAAGTATATGAGTCACACTGTTAAAAAAAGAAAGGGCTTACCTTGAAGACTGAATCTTGTTTTCACAATGAAGGAAAAGTAATTAACGAGCCAAGGAAGTGTTTTATAAATATACTATGGGCAGTGTAAACAATCTGTCTTATGGGAATTCAGTGGAGAAAAAATAATTTTCCAGAAGGGGCAGCTTAAAAAGTTTATGGAAAACACTGGGTTTAAGATGGAATATAAGTGATGGTTAAGACTTTCAAAAGTGAAAAAAGAAAATTAATTTTCCACTGAGAGGGAAAGTGTGTGAACAAACAAGTGGTTGTGAGAAAGAGTCTATCACATGTGAAAAATAGTGCTGAATCGGAAGGATCTGTTAGAGATTGATGGGAAATGGAAAGGTGGGCTGGCTCTAGGAAGTGAATCCTCCAACTGAAGAATTTGAATTTTTGTCCTTTTGACAAACGGAAATCTTTGAAGAGTTTGAGCCTTCATGATAAATGAGAAAGCAGTGTTTCATGTGCTGGTAGGATGAGGGATGAAGCAGGTTAAAGAAACTTAAAGCCCAGAAATGGCTTGGAAATACCCTTTTCATACTTAAAGTATGGGAGTCAACATCTGAATTTGGGGGTGGCAACGGGAATATAAAGGAAGAAATCAATGTGAACAATAGTACAAAGGAGAAAATTTTTCAGAAAAAAATTTAAAAGGAGAGAAATAATGACACCCAGATTTGAAACTGGGTGACTGGAAAGGGGATGATTTTATTGACTCGGGGAGACTGAGTGCTGTGCTGCTTGAGCATATTCACAGATTGGAGTTTACTTCTTGCTCATTTGGTTCTGCTTAGTGAGTTGACTCTCTTCCATGCCATTCTTCAAGGATTTAAGCTCCTCAGTAGTGTGGCTCCGCTTCACTGTCATTTGCTTCAGGCCAGAAGGGGAAAGAGTATGGAGGTGAGCATGGGGGGTGTCTAGGAGCCAGACCTGGAAGTAGCCCACATCCCTTCAGTTCTCAGTCCTTAGACTGAAACTCAGTCACAGTCCAGACCTAACTGCAAGGGAGTCTGGGACATAGAGCCCAACTCTGTTTTGATAGACAGCCAGCAGCCTCTCACATTCCCTTTGTAAGAGGAATAATTTCCATAAAATAATTTATTTTCACATAAAGTAATGCAATGTTGTACCATTTTTCTGTTTAACTTTCTCTGATTTGAAAATCACCCCCGCCCCTGCCAATTTTTAGTTGGCCAGTGTCGCATCCATTGCTTCATTTCCAAGAACACACCTACTCTATCCAGTGAGATGAGCCTACCTATTTTCTCAGAAACTCTTTATAAAGTTGGACAGTAAATATAGAAAATGATCCTGTTGAAAAGGAATGGAAGATAAGAAAAATATATCCTCTCTTTAAACATGAATTGCATCAGGTCAGTTATTTATATTTACTGCCGATGGCCTTTCTAGCCAGCAAATGTTAAATCTAACCGGGTAACCTGAATTCAAGGTTCTACACACTATGATCCCAATCTGTTTTTCTGGCCTTCCCCTCTCCACTCCCCATTACCTACATCTTCACTGAAAAATCGAGCAGCATTATGTTACTAGTAAACTCTAGACAAGAACAAAATTAAATAGGGCGCCTGGGTGGCTCAGTTGGTTAAGCCACTGCCTTCGGCTCAGGTCATGATCCTGGAGTCCTGGGATCGAGTCCCGCATCGGGCTCCCTGCTCAGCGGGGAGTCTGCTTCTCCGTCTGACCCACCCCCTTCTCATGCTCTCTCTCTCTATCTCATTCTCTCTCTCAAATAAATAAAATCTTTAAAAAAAAAAAAAAAAAGAACAAAATTAAATAAGAAATAGTTTAAATTTTTTCCTTGGATGCTAGTTATTAATGAAAATCTAGTTTAATTCTAGGAAATAGAGGAAATTTTTTTGTTGTGACTCTGCATGCAACACATGCAATTTGTGGAGGGGGGGAGCTCGGGAGTTTAGTGGCACTTTTAAAAAAATGACATCTAATTTGTGGCTTCTGTGTGGTTTGATACTGAAAAATTCCTTGCTTCCTGCAATTGGGGTTTGTTTAGGGATAAGGACAGGTGTGGATGGTGAGGTGGTGGTGGATCAGAGACAAAAATTGGAGGGAGTGAGAGAAGAGATCTTCCCCCAAGTACTAGGGTGAACACAGTGTTATATGTAGTGCTGGGGCTTGAGTTCTGGAGTCCAACTCTGGTTGGGGTGATAATTTTTCATCTCAGCTTGCCACCTAACTCTTAACCCTAACCCTAACTCCATAACTTTGGGCAATAATCCCTCCATACACCACTTCCATATTTGTAAAATAGTGAACCCAATAGTACATACCTCACAGGATCATAATCAAGACTAAATAATATACAAGTTAGATGCATAGCATGATACATGTCACATAGTTAAACACTCCATAAAGATGAAAATGTCTTCTATTATTACTCAGAGGGAATGCAAAGAAAGTGCCCCCCAAATGCTTTTAAGATTACCACAAAGAATCCATATCCTTTCTCACGTTCATACAGAATCTTCTCTAATTGAAAGGTCCTATCTCAAAGAATGCTGTGACTTATGACTCGTGTGGTGATATGAAATGAGAAAACTGTCCTTTGGGAGACTGCATTTAAGTCCAATGTTACCAAGACAGGCACAATGCACAATAAAGACAGACCCAAATGAAGTCTCCATGTTAAGAACTTACATTAAGTACAACAAAAGAGATAAATGCATTTTTGTGGTTTACTTCTTGAGACCTCCAGTATGATGAGTTGGCTCATTACGTTTGTTTTTTTTAAAGGAACTGTATAAGACATTATCCAGTGAACTTTTCAATCCAATCTATTTGTGATTGCATCTTTGTTTTCAAAGAAACTATTTTTGGAATTCTTGGTTTAGAGTTCCAGCTCTTGGTGTTGTCAAAATTAAGTAGATAGAGATACTGGGCAGGATGTAACTGAATCAGCTAATGGAACTCATGTGTTGAAGAAAAATTACTTGACAAAAAAGAATTGAAGCTTGGGGGGAAAAAAACTACCCTTGGGAATAATAATGTGATGGAGAATACGCCTTAATATGCTGGAATCTGAAAAGATTTCATATCATCTTCTCTCTTGAAAGGAAATTAAATTATAGGAAGAGGCTCTGCTATCCTAAAATAGTAGCCATCTTCTTATTTATTTTTAATTAAATTCCATCCAGATAAGCGATCTTCATCTTCTTTTATATGAGCTTGCTGACTTCCCCTGCTCGGATGCCAGATAAACAAAACACCTTCCAAATTCGATCCATTTGGGATAGCTACTTTTAAAAGCAGTGTTTTAAGAATCAGATAACCCATAATATCTTTGGTAAGGAAAGAGAAGGCCCTATTTATTTTGGTAACTGAAATCACCTCTGAGGTCTGAGAAAAAAGTTGCTAAACAAAGGGGTATTTAATATCATTCTCTCTGAGTACTGGCCCTAGGAAAAGTAAGCAGCCTGCGCAATTGTCATTTTAAGGGCTCCATGAGAGCTCCCTACCCTTTTAAATAAGCAAACAAAGCAACAAAAACAAAGCCACTTATATCCATCCATTAGCCCTGCCAAGGTGCTCACAATTCTTACATTCATTCATTCATTCACTGGTTACTGAGCTCTGCTTGTGTGCAGGTGCCTGTGAGAAGCCCTGGGAACACGGTCCCTCCTCTCCATTCTGACAGCACTAGGCAACCCCTTGGTTAAAGAATGCTTTCCAAAGTGTGTTCCACAAATCTGTCTTACGGTGTCATATAAATTGCGATCTGTAAGCAAGGCGAGGAATTCTGTGAGCAAATAAGCCCAGAAAATATGGACTGAAATACCATCTATACAGTTTTCATTCCTTAATACTTCCTAGCATCTTTAATGTGCCCCCAGTGCCGCTGAGTGCCCTGGAGAAGGGGGAATGAATGCAACAGGATTTGGGGAAAGCCCTCCCTCCGAGGGCAGACTCCGGTACCAGGCTTTCCCATTTCTCCCACTCTCCCTACATTTCAAGTCTATTGTGCCTCCTTAGCTGTGCAATAAATGCCAAATTTCAGTTTTATTTTTGCCTCTTCATGGGCACCCCGTGCTAAATGAGTTTAAGCTATACAGCCCCCTACTGCTTACAGTGCTTAGAGACTCTAGGGCTGGAGGAAAGGGCATGAGTCGGGGACACGGGACAGCCTGACACACAGCTGGCACCAAATGGAGCCTCAAAAATATTTGTTACATAAATGAACAGGAGAAAACATGGGGACTCACATTCCACTGCTGTCACTCTCTAGTTGTTATTAAAAGCCCTAGTTTCTTCACCTGTAATGTGGGATAATACCCATTTTAGGAGAAGGTGATCAGCCAGTCAGCTCTCTTCCCTTCCAGCAGAAGTAAATTTTTCTTTTCTTTTTTGGAACTATTTTCCCTGAGGTTCAGAGAACTCCCCCTGCCATGTCTCCTCTTGCTCTAATACAGATATTGACAAGGTCACTTCTTCCAAGTGTGGACTTTGCTATTTTTTGTATACTTGTCATCACTCAAACGTATAGAGATATCTGAAGGGCTCCTCACCAGCAAAATAAGCCAGTGAGAACCAGAATTAAGGGATACTCCTTTCCAGACAGACACGGTACAGGAAGCATCCAGCCCATGAATGGAAAAAAGCCACCATGAAGCGCATCATCGTAACACTTGAAGATGTCAGGAATAATGAGAAGCTTTTAAAAGCTAGGAAATAGCAGTAGGTCAGGTGTAAAGAAACAGACTCGGAACACCAACAGTCTTCTCAGCAGCAACACCAACACTGGGTGCCTGGGGAGAAATGCCTTCAAATGTCTTTACTTTTCATGAGGAAATTACTGGAAGACAAGGCATCAGCCAAATGAGAGAGAAAAACAAAAATAAAGGAAGAAGACACAGAACCCAGGAAACCATGGTTTCAGCCAAAAAAAAAAGGTGGTAAGACCGAGGGTGACAATGGGTGGAGCAGGTGTTAAGAATAAGCAGTCAGACTGAAGCAAGGAAGCAGAAACCTCTGGAAGAGAGGTTTGCCTGAAGAGTGTGAGGACTCGAGGGACAGATGGCCCCATTGAACATTCTGAAGCGGATGTGTATAAAACTTATGTAAGTGAAAATATTAGCTCTGTCATCATACGGCAATGAGCCAAGCACGTGTTATCAGTTTGCTAAGACTGCCATAATAAGGCCGGGTGACTTAAAACCACAGAAATTGCTTAACTCACAGTTCTAGTGGCTAGAAACCCAAAGGTGCCAACAGGGCCATGTTCCTTGTAAAACCCAATCTTTCCTCTCCCTAGCTCCTGAGGATGGCCAGCAATCTTTGGCATTCCTTGGCTGGCAGTCATATCACACCAGTCTCTGCTTCTGTGGCCACATGGCATCCTCCTTGTGAATGTCTCCCTCTTTGTGTGATGTCTCCACCTTCTCACAACGGCACAAGTCACCTGGGATTAAGGCTCATCCTAGTGACCTCATCTTAACTTGATTACATCGGCAAAGCCTTATTTCCAAGTAAGGTCACATTCACAGGTACCAATGGTTAGGACTTCAACATATCTTTGGTGGGGGGGGAGAAGGGGGACAATTCAACCCATAATTTCACTCATTGATGAATTTACTAAAATTAGTGCTATAGATCCTGAAAGAATAGAAGGGAAAAGTCGTGCTGGTGTTAGGAGTTAAATCCCTATCTAACCAAAGTATCAACAGATAATGTCTAAACTACTTAAATCAAGAAACAGCAGGTGGAAGCCTATTATCTAGGACTATGGAAGCATCTGCTAGAAGGAGCAGTCAGCTAAAAGAGTTTACAGTGGTTTCTGTCAGAAAATGGGACAAGAAGGTCAGAAATCATAGGCAGGGAGCTGCTGGTTTTCATTATAAATCGGTATTAGTTGAAAGCTTCACAAGATTGATGTATGTCATTAATAAAAAGAAGAAAAGAAAAACAGGAACATTAGTGATGAACATAGTTGGGTTTTTATTACTTCAAAGATTTTGGTAATTAAGCATATATTGAAATCTTCTTGTGATCATAAAGAGTATTTAAATAATTACCCAAACACAGTAACAACACTTTGATAGTAGCTAGCACGGTATCCTGGAAGAGGACTGGCCTCATTTCAGTTCTGCAGTTTGCCAGCTATGCAGCCTGGTATTCTCGTAAGGACATAGGCTGATAAGGGGAAAAAAAAAAAAAAGCACACTTCTTTATTTATTTGACAGAGAGAGGGGGAGCACGAGAGAGAATGAGAAAGATCGAGGGAGCCCAAGCAGGGGGTGAGGGAGAGGGAGAAGCAGTCTCCCCGCCGAGCAGGGAGCCCGATGCGGGGCTCGATCCCAGGACCCTGGGATCAGGACCTGAGCCGAAGGCAGACGCTTGACCGACTGAGCCCCCCAGGCGCCCCAAAAGTACACTTCTGTAAATAAGATGTGTGCACTAGAATAAATTCAAAGTTAGCTTCTAAATCTAATTTTATGTGGCTCCATGAAAAATAGAATGTGGAGTGCATAAAAATCCTTACCCACCACAAAATCCCATTCTGGTGAGCTGGAGCTTTGTAACCTAAAGACAGCATATTCATTTACCCATAGAAATGAATGATCTGAATATCTTTCTCAAAACTTTTAGGATTTTTGTGCCATATTAGAGGAATCCACTTAAACTGGTGAGCTGCTTTGATTCATGCCAATATCTTTTTTTTTTTTTTTAAGATTTTATTTATTTTTTAGAGAGCGAGCAAGAGAGAAACAGCATGAGAGGGGCGAGGGTCAGAGGGAGAAGCAGGCTCCCTGCTGAGCCGGGAGCCCGATGTGGGACTCGATCCCAGGACCCTGGGATCAGGACCTGAGCCGAAGGCAGACGCTTAACCATCTGAGCCACCCAGGCGCCCCATGCCAATATCTTTTAAATAAGCTTTTTTAATAGTTTAGATTTGCAGAAAAGTTAAGAAGATAGCACAGACAGATCCCATAACCCACACCCAGTGCCCCCTACTATTTTACATTTGTCACAACCTAAAGTGTGATCGATCTATATTGAAGTTTATTAATTGAAGTTTATACTTTAGACTTGTTTAGTTTTCACCTAATGTCCTTTTTCTAAGATTCAATCAGGATACCACATTAAATTAGTAATCATATCTCCTTGGGCTCCTCTTGGCTGTGAGTTTCTCCATCTTTCCTTGTTTTTATTCACCTGGACAGTTCTGAGGAGGACTGGTCAGGTATTTTGTAGAATGTCTCTCAACTGAGATTTGGCTGGTGTTTTTCTCATGATTAGACTGGGGTTGTGGGTTCTTAGGAGGAAGATAACAGAGGCCAAGTGCCACTTCTCACACATCATACCAAGGGTATGTGCTATGGACAAGATTTGTCCCTGTGAATGTGAACCACCTAGTGCTTGTCAGGATTCTCCACTGTGAAGCCACTTTCTTTCCCCCCTTTCAGAGTTTTCCTTTCTGAAAGGAAGTCACTGTGCACAGTGCACATTTAAGGACTAGGGCATCATGCTCCTTCTCCCTAAGGGCCATGTATTCACATAAATTGTTGGGGATTCCTCTGTATGAGAGATCTGCCTCTTCTCTTGCATTGTTTTCATTTTATGAGACAGTGGTCATATTAGCATGACCACAGTGACTCTTTTACCATCATCATTCTCGGGCTGAACCAAGACTCTAAAATTTTAAAACTTGGATGGGAAAAATAGAAACTTGAAAAAAAAATCCATGTTAAAGCTGCAAATCATTTTCTCAGTTGCAGGCCATGCAGACGGGGTCTTTGGTGTTCCTTTCCCTGGACAAACTAGTGACATGGGCCTGGTAGTGATGCGTGCAGAGCAAAAACTGGCATTTGAAATGGAGATATCTTGGGGCACCTGGGTGGCTCAGTCGGTTAAGCGGCTGCCTTCGGCTCAGGTCATGATCCCAGGGTCCTGGGATCGAGCCCCGCATCAGGCTCCCTGCTCAGCGGAGAGCCTGCTTCTCCCTTTCCCTCTGCCTGCCACTCTGCCTACTTGTGCTATCTCTCTGCCAAATAAATAAATTAAAAAAAAAAATCTTTGAAATGGAGATATCTGAGGGCCGCAGTTCTCAGGAACTGCCCTGTGTCACATTTCATGAAAGGTCGTCCACGGTATGGGCAGGTGTTGTGGGTAAGAATTTGCAAACAGAACCTCTAGGGTGCTATAAATGGTGTGTTTATTTTCTCTAGATTAATGTAAATCTGAGTCTATTTCATCTCAGCTCTTATTGGGTGTGACAAAAGTCCTAGAGTTTCAAACACTCCTTCCGTGGCCACCACTGATGTGAGTTATTTGTCCCAACCCACCTAGACCCTTCATGTCTGCTGGCTCGGCTGCCTCTGTCCCAAACTGGAAACAAGGCGTCTTCTCCAGGCAGTCATGTACCAGAGTGCAGCTTTCGGAGGCACACCGTGTAGTCATCCCTTTGGGGCCTTGCCTTGCACCGCCAGGGACCGCCAGGGTGCAGAACATGGCAGCCCTGGATGCTGTCATGAAGAAGGTGCCGCAACCTTTGCCCCCTTCCAGTATCAGGAATCCCATTTGCAACTGGCTCTTGCACGCTCTGCCCTAATTTCCCTCCTGCCCAGGACACTTCACAGGCAATATTAAGTAACCGCAGTTGACACAAACAGAACGCTGACTTCACCAGCTCCTGCATTCTCTCCTGCAAAACGTTTTGGGGGCATGGGACTCCAAAATGCCTGGCTGTATCCAGGAGAATCAGAAAAGAAAGCAACAGGAGCAGGCTGCAAGTTAAAATCTCAAAAACAGTTCTCCTGCCACATTCTCAGCTTATAAATCTGTTTCAGCCATGATATGTGCTTCCCATTGCAATGTTCCCCACTGAGAGAGTGGACCCTAGGTCTCTATCCAGAGTTGGGCAACTCATCTCACAAATGAAAGATAGAGGAGGGCAAATCTCACACACAAAGCCCCCTCCTCTCCCCAGTCTGTTTGGGTGATGTTTCCCGCAGGCTCTCTGGGCCCAGTGAGAACTCAAACCTCCCCAGCCCTCCCAGCACCACCTCCATCCCAGCCTGGGAGCTCTGGCTCAGCCTTTGCTTAAGAACTCTTTGAAGAGGGCGCCTGGGTGGCTCAGTTGGTTAAGCGACTGCCTTCGGCTCGGGTCATGATCCTGGAGTCCCTGGATCGAGTCCCTGGATCGAGTCCCTGGATCGAGTCCCGCATCCGGCTCCCTGCTCGGCAGGGAGTCTGTTTTGCCCTCTGACCCTATCCCCTCTCATGTGTTCTCTCTCATTCTCTCTCTCTCAAAATAAATAAATAAAATCTTTAAAAAAAAAAAAAGAACTCTGAAGATTTTTCTTTAATAGTCTTTATTTTTAGACAGTTTTAGGTTCCCTGCAAAACGGAGTGAAAGGTACAGAGATTTCCCATATACCTCCTGCCCCTACGCATGCACGTCCTCCCCACCACCAACATCCCCTCCCTGAGCAGTCCACTTGTTACAATAGCTGAACCTATACTGACACATTAGAATCACCCCAAGTCCATACTTCACGTTAGGGTTCACTCTTGGTACTGTACGTGCTATTGGTTTTGACAAATGGATATAATGACATGTATCCACCATTACAGTATCATACAGAACAGTTTCCCTGCCCTAAAAATCCTCTGTATTCTGTCTAGTCATCTCTCCCTCCTCCCAATCTCTGGTCACCGCTGATCTTACTGTTTCCAGTTTTGTCTTTTCCACAATGTCATATAATTGGAATCATATAGTATGTAGCTGTCTCACATTGGTTTCTTTCACTTAATAATATATATGTAAGGTTCCTCCATGTCTTTTCATGGCTTGCTAGCTCATTTCTTTTTAGTGCTGTATAGTATTCCATTGCCTGGATGTACCTCAGTTTATCCATTCACCTGCTGAAGGACATCTTGATAATTCCCAAGTTTTGGCAATTATTAATCAAGCTTCTATAAAGTTCCACATGCAGGTTTTTGTGTGAACCTTAAGTTTTCAACTCATGTGGGTAAGTACCAAGTAATATAATGGCTGGATCATATGCTAATAGTATGTTCAGTTGTTTTAAGAAGAAACTACCAAACTATCCTCCAATGGTTTGAGGTTTTTAATAATGGCAGAAAGTGCAGCTGGTCCCCAACCAAATCTCCAGCCTCATCTCTTCATCCTTGGAGCCTCTACTATAAAGATCAGGGGTTAGTTCTCAGAATTTAAGAGGAAGAGCCAGTGAGTAGCTGTCTTGTGAGTGGTCAGCCACACCAGAGCTACACATTCATCACTCATGGTGTTTTCTGGCCTTGATACCTTATCTTCCTGATTATTAGGAGAAGAGGATGTTAATGGCTGGGCCTATGTTCTTAAGAGACTAAAGTTGGTCCATGCTCTGGTTCTTCTTTGAGTTTCTGAGCCCCATCCCAAATACCCACCCTCAGACATACAGCTAGGCTTTAGTTTCCACTTCATTATCTTACACATTAGTAGATGAACCAAAAGGGTGTTTCCCTTCTGCGGCTGGACAGTGGTCCCTCCAGTGATGCCATGGCTATGGATGTCCAGCCTCTACCGATGTGCCACCATATCAGCAGCAGGTAAAGGGACATAGAGGCAAACGATATAGAGTATCTTGCCTCAGCTGTACAAATAGGGAGGATCTGGAAGGAAGTATGTGCACAGCTAGCTTCCCAAAGTCTAAAAAGTGGTAATCAGGGCTCTTAATTGCTACGCCGAGTCTGCAGGAGCCCCACGCAAGAGGCTTTAAGCCAGTGCCAGAACCCTAGGGGCCAGTTCCCCTGACTTGAGAAAGGGATCCATTCATTATCTCCAATTCTTCCTCCTCCTTTATTATCTATAGAAGTTGTACAAAGTTCACTGGAGAGAGAGTCATTTTCAGCAAGGAGAAGAGCATGGATCTGAGCAGGGAGGTTGGGGTAAAGACCCCCTGAGGAAAGACGCTGACCTGGGAACTCCAAGGTCCCTTTACCGCGTAAAGTAACAGATGTGAGTCACACACGGTGTTGAAATTTCATTCGTTACCCCAAAGACTTCAGAAAAGTCTTATTAAAATTCAGAAAATTCAGAATTACAGTATTCAAGATTTAATTCCACCAAGTAAAAAATTTGAGAAGACACCACTGTGTGAGCCAAGGTTGTAATTTAAACATGGACCTTCATAACTTACACTCTATTTTGATTGCATCCTCTACTTTTTCGTCATCCTGGGGAGAGACAATAGTCATATTGCAAAATCAGGAATATTCTCAATTTCCATATGCTCCTAAAGTGGAGTTGGCAGCTGTTCATAGAAAGTAGAAATCACCCACCCTCCCCCTTAAAATTGTAAACTACAGTTTAGTTCAGAGCAGTTCAAACGTTGAATATTTTGTAAATCCCAAAAGTAGCCTACCCATTGCCTAATTTTTCTTCTCCAGTGACTTGCTTTATAATTTGCTAATGTTGGCTTTGTATGAGTAGGTTTGCCAATTGTTAATAAAATTGCTGACCACCTGCAAAAGAAATACTGAAATGTCATGGAAAAACATATCTCAGAAAAGAAGAAAAAAGCACAGTAATTAGAACCATGTATTTTTCCTTACTGTGGCATCTTTTTTTATAACAAGAAAACCTCATTAGAGTAAATTCTGGGTTTCTAAGCTCTGGGAATTAATTGTTGTGTTGGGTTGTATATAAATAGATGTGGCCTGTTTTTTCAAAACAGCCAGAGGAATCTAAAAGTACTCTGAAATGTTGATTTTTTTCAGATTAATTTTTTAATTTTAGAAATAATGTAATTTAGAAATCACTAAAAGGAATCCACTTTGAGCAAACATTGCCTGGGAAATCTGTACTGGTTGTGAAATTTGGATTTTTAAATAAAAATTCAAGTGAGAAGTAAACAATTTGCTTGGCAATTTGACATGGCCAACAAACCAGAAATACCTCCCAATATGATCTGAACTATTTCACAATTTTGGTGAGTAAAGTGTAATCTTTTAGTATTAATTTTAAAATAAAGGATTAAGCCCAATTATGAATTATTTCAGTCACCTTATTGATCCAGCTATACAACTGTCAGAATTGGATGGCATGAGTACAAAACAGGCTTTCAGCTATTCAACCCAGTGGCATAGAATGTTTTTCAGGGTGAAAGTCAGTGACATCACTGTAAGAAAATCAGAACATATGTGAAGAAAATGAGGATCCTACCTGAGAACCTTGGGGAAAAGCATGGTGTCAACTGGAACTGCATTCATAACCAATTCAACCATCTGCAAGCATTTGAGGAAGCCACTCAAGGTCCTGAAATATCAGGTAGATACTTCACAAGGCTGGTGTGTTTGAGACATTTTTTGCTATTGAAAGCGAAGAATGCTTAAGCCAGGCTTATATTAATTACATAATATTCTGAGAATAAAACCGAGACTTAGGCCCTAATCCCAAAGATTTGTATTCATCCTCAAGGCCATCAAAACTCATCTAGAGATTCTAGTGAACCAGAAGACATATGAGTATTGTTTGCCACAAGATGTACAGATGATAGAACAGAAGAAGAGGACCAATAATTAGAGGATGGCAGAAGGACAGGGGGGAGATTTCAGGATGAGTTTATTTTTTCACAAAAAGGTAGATTTGGCTAATGATTCAAAATGATGTAAATAGGGCACCTGGGTGGCTCAGTTGGTTAAGCGACTGCCTTTGGCTCAGGTCATGATCCTGGAGTCCCTGGATCGAGTCCCGCATCGGGCTCCCTGCTCGGCGGGGAGCCTGCTTCTCCCTCTGACCCTCCCCCCTCTCATGTGCTCTCTGTCTCTCTCATTCTCTCTGTCTCAAATAAATAAATAAAATCTTTAAAAAAAAATGATGTAAATAAAGGAGGAATTTAAAAATAGGAAACACTTGAAAAGTTAAAGAATTGCTAATTTTATATGCATTATATTTTATTATCATTCATCAAGTAATCACTTACATTACATAGATGTACTTCTGCTTCACCTACAAAGATTTGATTGTACCCTCTCAGAATGAAAGAGATTTGTAACATAGTCTTTCCTGAAGTATTCAGATCACTCTGAGTTTTGAAGAAATCGCTTGGTGAATTATCACAACCTGCTCTGATTGACCTCTTAGAAAGGCCCATATCACATTTTCTTCCCCAAATGATCTATCAGATTTCCCTTTGAGAAATAGCTTCACTCCTAAGGTCTAGAGTGGGGATCAGAAGATGTTTTCTGTAATGGGATAAAAAATAACATTTTCAGACTTCTGGGATTTTGGTTGCAACTTCTCAACTCTGCCTTGTAGTGCAAAAGCAGCCTTAGATCATATAGAAAAAATGGGCATGGCTGTGTTCCAATGAAACTTTATAAACACAGCAGACTGAATCTGACCCATGGATCATAATTAGCCAGCCCCTGGTCTACCTAATCAGGAACTTTGCTTTACCTTCACATTACCTTCTTTCCTGAAAGCTAACAAGATTGTCCAAAGGCAGCAGGACAAGGTGGGAAAACAGATGCTACACACAGGGTGGGAGAGATATATTATGTCAGGACAGAGGACGTGTGGTCCCATCTATATCACTTATTCCTTTTGTCCAAAAGAAAGGTAGTTGGTGATAAGACATGTAGAAAAACTCGATAGTTATCAAGATGGTAAAAGCCCAGCAATGATGAAAGAATCAAAAACTAAAACAAGAGTAAACCTAAAAAGAATTCATAATAAAAGAGCAAAAATTGAAAGCTGTGATCAACTGAAGACAATCCCTACAGTGCACAAATAACTATTTTACCTCTGGAGATGACCGAGGGGTAGTGGTGGGGAGGGTGACATCCACTACCTGGGTGTCTACAAAGACAACAAGAACTTGATCCTAGCAGTCAAACTCCTCGGTAGGATAGAGTCACAGACCTAAGGAAATTCTAGTAACTTACGAATTTTGGTGTATATATACCAAATATTAGTCATCTTTAGTCATTCACTTATTTGGTCAGTAATAATTTGCTCTTAGTCATAAAAATGAAAACCTAGGAGCTTGCACATCATCCCTCCTTCCCACAAGAACCCATAAAAGAAATGCACATTGTTCATCAGTTCACAAATCAGGAAACCCCCAGATCATACTTTGAGAAAGAGCAGTCTAAAAAGTTTTCACTTTCACGCCTTTGCTCACAGAGTTGATTTCTTCTAGAACACTGTTCTCTACTCACCCCTTTCCCTTTTCTTTCCTCACCTCCAGCACCCAGACATGGTATCATCAGGGTCCAGGCAAGCCCTCCTTCTTTGCAAACCACTGCTGGACATTTTCATTTTCTGCTCTTACCAACTGGAAGTAATTTGCTGGCCCCCCTCCCCACCCCAAATATCCACAGAACTGTGCTTGACCCCTCACTTCATGGCATTTTTGATATTCAACTCTGTGTTATGGTTATAGATGTCCATGTTTTTCTTATAAGATCCTTGAAGAGTGTGGTTTTATATCGTTTTGCTATATCACTGGGTTTGGGCCGTGGTTTCAGAATAGGCAAATATCAAATACATAAATGAAAGTCTTATTAAAATATATAAAGCAGTTATAACCTATCACATCAAACGTATATGTTCTTTTCCAAAGAATGAGTTCTAATAGCCCAACTAAGACAACTTCATTCCATGTATATGCTTATTTACTAGACACATATTAATAATTGTAATTCTTTATAAAATTATATAGACTTTATGAAGAAATTTTTAGATATTATTTCACTGGAGCCTCACCATGACCCTGGCAGGATATCAAAGAAGGTTACAGTTAAAAAACCAAAGCTCGGAGAGTTTAAATGCATCACTAAGACACCATACTTGGTAACTGGTGGAAAATAAAATTGAGGCACTATAGAAAATAGAACTTCTCTCTCTTACCTCTTTCCCTCTCTCTCTCCAATCTCTCTCTCCCTACCTTCCCCTCTCCCTCACCCTCCTTTAGAGATGTTACAGATCTGTAAATAAAATACAAATACTATCCTCATAAATCCCATCCTAAGACTAATATATTCTGAAGTATATTATATTTATACTAAAAATAATTAGGATTACTACACAATACACTAGATTTATTGAAAGAAATTACATGAAGGAAATTTTCATTTCTGAAAAATTAAGAGTAAAGATAGACTCATGTAAAAGAATTTCACTCCAGATAATTTTTACTTAAATACTCATCGCATTTAATGAGAATATAAGCTTAGCATTGAGAATTTAGATTGACCATCACATTATTCTGAAAGAAAAATCAAATCTACTAGGTTCTGATATGAAACTTCCTAAAATAAATTTCAAATTATTTGAGGTCATGCAGATTTGGTCAAGAAAGTAGTCATGCGGTATTGAGATTTTTAGGGAGCCCTAGTTGGAGGACTGAGGACCTTATCACATTTGCCATCTGCCCGTCAAACCAATTGTTCATAATCATGGTGAACTGGGTGCATTTGTACCCCAGCCTGTTTCATATGGGCTGTGCCAAGAATGGAACAATGTAGTGACTGTCAGAGGATGGCGAAGAGCAAGAGGAGGACGTCTTCCCTGTATGTCCAGGTGACATGCTCCATACTGACACCATCATTCCCTCCATTCCTAGCAACATAAACCATAGCAAGAGTTGTGGAGTTCTACCCATGCTGCTGTGTCATCTTATCATTGGCTCCTACTTCCCAATGTGTCCAGAAGGACCACCTCTCCCCTTGATTAGGGCTGACATTTATGGAGGGGCATAACTAAGAGAGCAGGTCTTAGGCTCTCATATGGACAGATTCAAGCTTTCCTTTCCCAATAAGTAATGTGACATTGGCAAAGTTACTTGACCTCTCTGCCCTTGTTTTCTTATATATAAGGAGGAATTATAACATAGCCAACATATATTGAGGGCTCCTTATAGGCGAGGTATTCTAAGCACTAAAAATATATTAACTCCTTTAATCCACACAACTGTCACCATTAGTAACCCACTTTATTTTTTTTAGTATCCCACTTTATAGATATGAAAACTGAGGCACAGACTGTTTAAGTGATTTGCCCAAGTTCACAGTTCATAAGTGGCAGAGCTGGGATTCAAACGTGAGCAGTGAGTTGCCAGACTCCTGCCTGATCCTTTACCTCTATGCTTAAGTGGCTCCAGTTGTAAAGTGAATACAGTTTAAAATCATCTATTTGTCTGTGTGATTATTGGTCCACTGTCTGTCTCCCTTGCTAGATGGCAGTCACCTAACCTTGTTAATCCTCAATCACCTCACTTGTAAAATGGTGGCAATAACAACCTCATTGACTTGTTTGTAGAATTCAGGGAGGAAGTGTATGGAGAGCCTTCAGTACAGGGCCTGGCCACAGGGAGAGCTGAATTCCAGGTAGCTAATAGAATCTGTACTTCTAGTGCTCAGGTATATTTATTGTCCTATGGTTGGTTCCTCTGCTATTGTAATTGGATATACAAAGATGCCAACCCCTTTTTAAATATGTCATTACACTTCAGCCGTCTTTTATAGTTTACAAAGAAAAAAAGAAGTTTCTGAGACAATTAAAGAAAATTCTTACCATTTCAGGAAAGTTCTGTAGCTCCTGAGGTCCCCTTCCATCATGGAAGAGTTTTTCTCCCTGCTGATCAGACCATTCTCAAGCACAACCAAAAACATTTCCTCGTTGTATATGGTTGTAAGATCCACTCAGTAGAAACTTCACCAGAAACTTCCAGGACTCAGTCTGGGGAAATGAGCTTAACTTAGCCGACCACCCAGGCTTATAGTGAAGTGTTCATGCTCTTTTGTTTGGGCCAGAGGCAATTTTGGTTTGTTTATAGAGAAGCTGAGGCATAAAATGAAATGTAATGATGTCCATCCACATACATCTATGCTTCTGACCAAACAACCTTGGTGGATCTGTCCTAAGAGGAAAATTAAAAGGGGCTCAGGTATCTCACAGTTTATATCATTAGTATTTTTATAAGAGAAACTATTCCTCTCACTTTGTTTTCCTCGCGCTATCGGTTTTCAATTCTGTCTCTCACAAAGTTTTTACTCACACGTGAGAAGATTTATTGTCAGAAAAAAAAATGTGTGACTTGATTTTTTCCTTTTGTCCCATTCTTTTCAGTAGCAGCTGTCCTTATAGAAGCAGCTAGAGCAGGATTGTTAATATCGAAAGCAGTAAGGGCCAACACTTATTAACAGAAGCATGTTTCTAGGACCACTCCATCAGATAGATCCTTTTAGAGCAGCTCCCCTTATCCATGGGGATAAGTTCTGAGACGCCCAGTGGTTGCCTGAAACTGTGGATAGTACTGAACCCTCTACATAACTATGTTTTTTTCCTATACAAACATACCTATGATAAAGTTTAGTTTTTAAAATGGGCACAGTAAGAGATCAACTACAATAAGTAATAATCAAATAGAACAATTGTACCAATATACTGTAATAAAAGTTATGTGAATGTGGTCTCTCTCTCAAAATATCTTACTGTACTGTACTCACCCTTCCTGTGGTGATGTGAGGTGATAAAATGTCTGCATAATGTGGTGAAGAAAGGTGAATGACAGAGACATTGTGACACAGCGTTAAGCTACTATTGATCTTCTGACGTATGTCAGAAAGACCAATTGCTTCCAGGGCGTGGTTGGCCATGGGTAACTGGAATCATGGAAATCAAAACCAAAATTATGGATAAGCAGGGACTACAGTGTTTCCAGATTTCATGAAGAAATAAGTCTTAGAGAAGCTATAATCTTCAAGGTAATATGGCCAGAGAGGAGCAAAACTATGAATCAGATCAATTCACTCTACTACCTGCCAGTCTCACTGGAACAATATGCACCATATTTTAAATAATCATTAGCTTTATGCAAATAAGTGTTAAATATCCTTAGATCCTTCAGGTTTCTGACTTGATCCTGTGGATTTTCTTGATATTCCTTGTCCTATTGATAAAAATCTTTTTTATCAGTGCTGTCAAAGCTGATGCATATATTGTCTCTTGTAGATTTTGCACCCATCAATTACAACATTGAACCCAAATGGAAAAGTTTTGCTTCCTTTACAGATGTCAGATACAGTCAGATTTGAAATATGGCAAGAGGGAATGGATCTAGAGATAACATAACTATTAATTCAGTGGTCACCTCTCTTGAAAAGGTCAGGTTGTTTTGTGTGCAAGCTTCTGAATGTCAGATGCAGACATGTTGCAGAATGAAGGTTGTATATGCAGCCATCCTGAGCCTGCAAACTGGATGTTTATTCCTGAAATGGACCATTTTCACCAAAGTTGCTCTGCCATTTAAGAAGATGAAAGTTGAAAGTTGCCCGGCCTCTCTTTTATCCCCCTACCCCTCCCCATGACCTCCCTGCAAAAAGATGACAGTTCCTCCACTTGTCACTGTTCACCTTGCTGATGTTAGAAAGGGGTGGTTGGAGGAGACGCTCATCAGCCACCAAGCTCAGCTTCATTTTTTTTCCATGACCATGTCTTTTCTGAGCTGCAAAACAGCCCTACAATCACTAGTTATATGCATGAGCTCAGAAATTTTTGAGAGTTTTATTTTCCATTTTAATTGCAGTTCAAATTTGTAGGAAAACCAGAAATGGCCAGATTTTCCATTTATAATATCCCAGCAAAGTTTGTGACCCAGGACAGTCTCTAAACACAAATTCCCCATTAGTTTTCTTGTAATTTTGGCTCTTAGGCAGGTACCAGCTATAAAGGCTGTAGCCATGATGGATCTGCCTGGGAACATGCTTCCAAAAATTTCCAGATCTTCATCTTGCCATGACTATTGGAAGACTTTTGGCTTCACTCTAAAAGCCATAAAACCATAAAGGAGATCTGAGAAAAACCCACAGCTGCATACATCTGATGACAGTCTTAAACTGATTTTCCAAAGATCGGGAGCTCAGCAAAACCCAAACTCCATGATGTCAACAACACTGGACTTTTACTCTTTAAGCCAATGGGTATTCTGTGGAAGATTTAATCCATGTGTTCCTGATCTACTTATAGTTAACTCATCAAAATGCCATTTGCTTAAGTGTTTCCAAAGTTGCATGAGCTTTATTTCTCCGTCTCTCAAATGGATGCTGGTGGGAATCAAGTTTTCCCAGGGTAACAACTTCCAGAGTCTAATATATTTTCAAAACCAAGACTTTGTAGATTTCAAGTAGCTATTTTAACTATCACTTACAAGGGCTCTTTCAGCATCAGTGTGTCTCCTCATTAAAAACGTTGTAGAAAAACAGCCTTTCACCACTCCACCAGAGTTAGTGGGACCAGCCCTTTGCCTGTCTTCTTACTTCCTGTGTTTTTCCACCTTCAGGAGTTTACAGTTTAAGAAGGATTTTGGACATGGGGACAAATAACTACCATACATGGCTTAATCTTGCAGTGGCTAAAGTGGCTAGATCCTGTAGTGGCTCCCTCTTGTATCAAATTAAAATTCATCAGTTTCACATTCAGAGTCTTCCAGAAAACCTATCACCTTCCCCCTTCCCCACACGAGTAGCTTTTTCAAACTCAACTTCCAAACTGTAAGCGTCATTTTTATTTCGCTTCACCTGGCATATTAATATGCCAAGAGTTTTATTGTAGCCTTCCTTCTTCTGTATGTACTGCTAGCTACATACAAGGCTAACCTAGCAGGGCAAACATCTGGTAAGTGTGTGTGTGTGTGTGTGTGTGTGTGTGTGTGTGTTTGCTTCCATAGCAAGAAATCTGGCCTTCTCAGTGAGAAGATACTGTAACTAGTATTGGGACTATTTCACCTTTGAGAGAAAGTAAATTAATATTTCTTGAGTTGCTGAAGTGGGACACTATGGATTCTTCATCCCTTTTCTTGACAGACCACCAAATACTTTGGTAAGGGAGCAAAAGAAACAAAATGGGCTTTTTGGAAGGTATAAGACCTAAAGAGAGACAGGGCAGGAACTCTGAGGAAACATAGGAAGCATATGTATGCTTAGTGTGTACTTTGGATCTCACCCCTTAATCATGGCATGTGCGAGGGTATATATATATATATATATATATATATATATATATATATATATATCCGTACCTGAGCATCAAGACTGCATATACAAATCTTTGGACCATCACACCAGTCACCCTAGGAGTAAGAACGTCCATGCTTATTTTGGGGTTGCCCTGGGGTGCTTTTGTACCCCAAACAAAAGCCAAGTGGTAGTATTGAATTGAGCCCATTAAATAAATATGTATTAAGCGATATTGCAGGTTACTACTATACAGTTAATGGAAAATTCACTTAAACATATAGTGTGGTCCCACCCTCAAGAAGCTCACAGTCATCTGACTTACAAGCATAGATCCTTAGAACTAGAAAGAACCAGAAAAATCCAAGTGTCTCATTATTTATGTGAGAAAACTGAGCTTGGAGAAGTGATGTGACTGGCTTAAATCAAAGTTCTCAGAAATCAGAACTCAGGGTTTCTGATTCAATGCCATGCTTTTACATTATGATGCTTCAAGAACTCATCTTGTTTTATAGACTTTTTCCCCTCCTTAGCTAGATTATGGGTTTCTTGAAGGCGAGGAGTAATGTCTCATATTTCTTTCACATTCAGCCCACCCAAGTATGTTATGCATAACTGGACAGATTTATGTATTCAGTAAATGCTTGTGGGATGGACAAGTAACTGAACTGATGAATGAATGGGCAATATTAACATGAATTGCTAAATGGGTGAAAAAGTTTAGAAAACCCACATTCTTTCCTCTTCGGTGCCTTTATAGTGATTGTCTTTTGGTCTGTGGCTTAGCAGTCATTGGTGTGGAAAAGATTTAGAGCCTTAGTTGACACAAGATGACTCAAAATGCTAATATAAACTTAGGTCTCATTAAAGGTGTCTGACCAGGGGAAATGCTACTCTCCCCTTCTAATGGTCCATACCTAGCTATAAGTTTTTAAGGGAACTATTGACAATAGTTAATTTTATACAGTTGTCTCTAATGGAGCCTTAAAGACCTTAAACATGTCTTTTTCAATGTTATGTACTTCTCCTAACAAAATTCTTTCTCAAAATGGGATTGGAACTGAAATGTGTCTAAAAAGGGAAAGACTAGAAGGATGAATGGTTCAAATCCATGTAATACAAAGGATTGTTGAAGGAGCTGAGAGAGGTAGGCACTTTATTTTTATTCCTTTTTATTGAAGTATAATTGACACACAATATCCTATTAGTTTCAAGTGAACATCATAGTGATTTGATATTTTTTAAGTTTATTTATTTAAATAATCTCTATATCCAACATGAGGCTCGAGCTCACAACTCCAGGATCAAGAGTCTCATTCTCTTCCAACTGAGCCAACCAGGTGCCTCGCATAGTGATTTGATATTTTTATGCCTTATAAAATGATCCCCTAGTTACCATCTGTCGCCATACAAAGTTATTACAATATTCTTGACTATATTCCCTGTTATACTTTATATCCTTATTTATTTATAAAGATGACTTTTTTTTATAAGTGGAAATTTGTACTTCTTAATCCCCTTCACCTATTTTAGCCACACCCCAACCTCTCCCCCCACCAGGAACCAAATTTGTTTCCTGTATCTATGAGTCTATTTCAATATTGTTTTGTTTGTTTTCTTTTTAAGATTCCACATATACGTGAAAATTATACGGTATTTGTCTTTCTGTGTCTGACTTATTTCACTTAGTATAGTGCCCTCTAGATCCATCCACATTGTCGCAAATGGCAAGATTTTATAATTCGTAATGGCTGAGTAATATTCGATTATATATACATACCACACCTTCGCTACCCATTCATCCATCAATGGACACGTAGGTTGCTTCCATGTCTCCGCTATTGTGAACAACATTACAGTAACCATAAGGGTGCATATATCTCTTCAAATTGGTGTTTCATTTTCTCTGGACAAATACCCAGAAGGGCTGTCAGGCAGAAAGGGGTTGGATTTAATTTTACATGATGTCAGAGGATTGAACTAGTAACAATGACAGGTTAAATGCTACAGATGCTGCAGGGATGTGGATTTTGGATTAACACAAAGCAAAATAAATAAATAAATAAATAAATAAATAAATAAATAAATAGTTTTTTTAGTTAAAGGATTATGTAAAAACGGAGCTGGCTCCTGAGGCGGATCATGCCTTGATGAAGATGTGGGAGCAGGGTCCGAGCAGCCACTTGTCTGAGGTCATGAACTGTACCTGACCTTTTGCATGGCTCCTTCAGACCTTGACATTCAAAGACGATGGCAATTGGGGCTCTGCCACTGATGTGTCATTCAGGGCCCTACCTACGCTGCGTATTCCTGTTTCTTCCCTGGCTTTCACTTCTATCCACCAACTTCCTAACAGTCCATCATTGTCCATGGAAGGCTAAACTTTAGCAGATCAGTAAAGCATGTCTCCTCTCTTGCTTGTCCTAAAAAATAAATTCCACTAAACCGTGTGTGTTCTCTATCTTCCCTTCACCTCAAACTTAGTATGATTTTTAATTAAAAAGTCAACATCGTGTACTTCAAATCCTTGCTCCAACACTTACAACTGGGGCAATTTTCTTAATCTGTCTACCCCTCATTTTTTCCTGAACTGTAAAATAGGGCTAATCATATTATCTGTCTCACTCTGCAATGCTATGAGGAGTAAATGAAATAATCCCTGTAAAGGGCTTAGGCACAGTGCCTGAAATGTAGTAAATGCTCACCCAGTGTTAGCAACTGTGTTCTATCGTTAATAAAAGAGACAAATTTCTTTGAGCTGCTTTGATTTAAGAAGACAATACCTTTCCCAGACATCTCTTTCCTGGGGCTAGCTATATTAGTATTCTGTCCTGATGGGAAGGAAGAGACATCATTGGCAGAGAACACCCAGTAGAGAAGCAGGGTGGATATGAGGTAAGCTGAAATGGTACCCCCTGCCAGCTTTTTGAAATGCAGATTCATCAATCTCTTTGATGTCCTCAGCCACTTGAAATGAACATCTTTCAGCATATTATTTGCTTTCTTAACCACATCACTTTTCACTGAGTTCAACATTCCTGTAGGATTCAAAGGATCTTGGTACATTCTTCCAAAATGAATTCAGAAGGTAAGTCAAAGAGAAGGGGAAACATCTTTGAACAGGACTCTGGGTTCACCCTGGGGCCAGGAGGAGGTGGGGGGGTGCTTTGTGACTCAAAGGGCTAACAGTAAACTCAGCCTCAGGCTCTCCGTGTGCCAGTCCTCTCTGCCAGTGGCCTGATGACTAAGGCTGCCAAGTAACCCGCCCTGCTCCTTGGTCTAAGTAAGTGCAGATGATGGTGCAGCATGCCTCCTGAAGGGGCAGGAGAAGAACCTCACTCACCGGGAGTCAGAGGGTCTCCTTGGGAGAGGAGGAATTAAAGGAGGCATCAATATGTTTGCTCTTTTAAGGGATACATGTTAATAATAGAATATTTTCTCTTTAAAGGTAAGCACATTAATTTATGCATTTTCAAATTTACCTCACTCATCAGTGGCCCTGTTAGTACTCGTCCCTACACAGCCCTGGCACCTACATATACTTCTCTGCTCATGTGGCCCTCTACTTCCTGGACTGTAAGCTCCTCAAGGACAGGAACTGGCTCTTACTCATTTTGTATCCCCAACAGGGTAAGAATGGACACGGATACCACAAAATTGGCTTACTTAACTATCTTTTTTTTTTTTAAAGATTTTATTTATTTATTTATTTGAGAGAGAGAGAGAGAGAGAAACAGCATGAGAGGGGATAGGGTCAGAGGGAGAAGCAGGGTCTCCGCCGAGCTGGGAGCCCGATGTGGGACTCGATCCCAGGACTCCGGGATCATGACCTGAGCCGAAGGCAGTCGCTTAACCAACTGAGCCACCCAGGCGCCCAGCTTACTTAACTATCTTAAATCTCTCTTGCAGAAGACCATGCTCTACGGCAGAGGCCAGAAAGCCCACAACAAAAAAGCTATATCGCAGATTCTCTTAGAGTCAAGGTCCACTCTTGAAACAGCCTCCCAAACTGCCTCCCCCAAGTGAGGTTTGAAAACCACGGTATCAGGAGGTAGCGCTGTGCTCTTGCTGGCAGGCTCAGTCGTGAACACACCTGGCTTCTCTGCGACAGCCAGAGTCTCAGTTTCCAGGCTTGAGCTACATGGTATTGGCCTAGATTTCAGCCTTCCAGAGTCTTCTACTTGGTAGACACCTAATTTCTTGTATTAAATAGCTTTCTGATGAAATTAGTTCAATGCTTTCTCTTATCTGCAGCTGAACTCTGATTTGGTGCTCATCAACTGTTTGTGGAACGAATACACTGAGGAGACACTGGTTTTAAATCAATTACACCTGGGCCCCTAAAAGCACCCATTTATTCTCAAAGGGGATGATTCATTAACAAGTTTAAAACAATTTCCGGAAATGCCTCTACTAGAATTCGAAAATGCAGTGAAAAGGAAAGGAAAAGAAATTACTGCAAAATACCACTCACAGAGGTGTGTGTGTGTGTGTGTGTGTGTGTGTGTGTGTGTGTGTGTTGTGTGTTTGGTCTGACCATTATCTACAAAATCCACGAGTGGCTTATTCCTGTCATTTAGTTCTCTTTAAAATGGGGTACCACTGTATTTTCTAAATGACCACAAAACTTAGGTAATAAAAGATTATTTATTCAAGTTTTACATTCTGAAATAAAGGGTTTGTGTGAAGTTGGGTAACCAGCAGAATTAGAGAGGCAGTTTCAGATTTGGGTCAGAGGCTTGACCTCTGATAACATATATTTAAGATGTTGTTTATCCTTGTGAATCCCATAAAAGGCCTTCAGAACCCTTGAGCTTCCCAGGATAAACCTAGGCTTGGAGCTTAAGCTCTTGTAGGCACAGTTTGACTTCTACTTGTGTGAATGAGAAAGAAGGAAAGGAGCTCTCCTCTGAATTTCTTGGTGAAAGAACAGCAACTGGACTGCTTGAACTAACGCTTTTGTGAGAAATTATCTTATAATTGAAGTCTCCTAGCTGAGGCTTATGCCTCTCACCCTGTCTGAAAAAAAAAATGTCCTCTCCTTCAGCAGTGTTGTTTTTCAACTCTTAAAGCTGACTTATCAGCACTATCCCAGTTTAGCTAAGGATTAACTTGGCTTGCCCAAATGTTTCTGTGATGGATCGATGTGTTGACTGATGAGAAGGGCTCCAGTCTAAGAGGATATTGGAAGAGAGCTGACTTGCCTTACCAGGGGCAGGGCAGGGGGGCAGTTAGTGAACCCTTTCTACAATCATGAAATTATCAGCCGTTCTCTCAGGACATCCATTCTGATGACCCGAATGTAAGACCGTACTAGAATAAACACTAAAGCAGAGTGCTAGGTCTGAAGTAATGGCCCAGCTTGTCTGGATCCCATGTCCCGCTGTCTTGGGAAAAAACATTCCTTCTTTCTTTCTTTTACTCTTTGCTACAAGAGATAATCAGTGAGCACCTATTATATGCCAGGCTGTACATGGTAGACATTGCATATTCCTAGGTGAACAAAAGTTGCATAGCCATTGCCATCATGACAATTATAATCAAGTGGAGTGAAGTAGACAACAAACAAAATAAACAAATAGGTATAATATTACAACCCTGGGAATGCCTACAGAAAAAGAAGATCCTTTGGGAGGAAAGAATGGAGGAAGGGATACATTTACCACTGCTGTTCTAGGACAGAGTGTCACTGTCATCTGGCTGTTGAGAGACAGAGATGGTGGAACTGGGAGAGATGAGGGCTTGTTCTGCTATTGGATGAAGCTAGAAGAGGGGATGTGGAATGAATCTTATCCCCTCTCTGGGACTGCTGTCACATTGCTGTGAATCTTCCCAGTACTGCCTAGGGAGAGCTCATGGACCTGTGGCATGATCCTTCTTGATGCAAGAAATAAAAATTCTAACAAAACATATCTCAGACAGTGAGGGCGTTCAACAACTAAGATACGAGGTGATTCCAAGAGTGGCCCAGTGACTCAATGATGTCATTAAGGACCCGGGAGCTTGCCGTCTTCTTGCCTCCACACTCAGCATGTTAGATCTTTCTACTTCAATGGCTTTTTGAGATATTTTCCTAAACAAAGATAATTTCTTCTCAAGAGAAAATAAAATGGTAGCTATTAGATAAAATTCAGCACTAAATTATTTACTGAAAAATTCTTAGCCTTATTTTAACTTACATCACTTTCACAGGATTAGTTTACAGGGTTATCTTCCTAATGATCAGTAATACTTCTGACATTAATTCAAAGTACTATTCCCATCTATTGTGACAGAACTCTGCTCAAGTATTACTGTCCACACAGTCTGCACCAGAATGCAATGTTGTGGGGAGAACTAGAGCAGCCCTCATCTGTCCTTTTTAACCCTACCCCCAACGCCATATGTCACAGGGAACCCCACACCCTGATACATGAACATGCTAGCCCACACATCTGAACTCCAGCCACAGGTTATATTAAGAGTGGCCTGGGGCGCCTGGGTGGCTCAGTCGGTTAAGCGACTGCCTTCGGCTCAGGTCATGATCCTGGAGTCCCTGGGTCGAGTCCCGCATCGGGCTCCCTGCTCGGCGGGGAGTCTGCTTCTCCCTCTGCCCCTCCCCCCTCGCATGTGCTCTCTCTCATTCTCTCTCTCTCAAATAAATAAATAAAATCTTTAAAAAAAAAAAAAAAGAGTGGCCTGTGGCCATAGGTGTGCTTTGAGGGACTCATACCAGGGGTGCAGTCTTCTCTTAAAAGAAGGGGAAGAGAATCACTCAGACCCTGCAAGCATGCTGGGCCATTTGGGCATGGAATTCTGGGGTCCTCGGTATCCAGGGGCAGGGCCACATTATGTCTTCAATAAGCCCTAGACACTCTTGCCTTCATGCTCATCCTTCCTCCATAAAAAAATTAAAAATTGCATCTTAAACTGCATTTACACCAAGACAAATACATCAACATTACATAGAACATATTTTCAACTTAAAAGTTCATTTTTTCATTTTTTCTTTCTGATTTTAAAAGAAATTAAAACATTTTTGCAGCCCTTAACAGTATCATGGGCCCTTGACACTGCACCTACTGTGTCTAATGCATAAATTAGCCTGCCTGGTGCATGAATTATAAGGTGTAAGGGGGATGTGCTTCAGGGGGACACATCCACTTGGCTTAGAAATTCATTGCCTCACGGGGAAGGCATGGCAAGAGCAAAGCTGGATCACTGGACCATGTAAAGCTCAAGACCCACATTTGAGTTCTTCATCCCCAAGTCTATGATGTCACTGGTTTATAATAAACCATGTTCATTCAGGTAAATGGTACATTTATATTATTCTAAAGAGCACTGAGTTAATACCTGTGCATTTGTATGACTAAAGGACCCATTCTGGTGGTTCTTCCTCCACAAGAGAACAGGTGGTCCTGAAAAATGAAACAACTTCTAGCAACTCAAAACAACAGCTTGCTCCTTCTAAATGGTAGTTTCTCTAGTTTCCATGCATCAATGCTTTAAACGAGCAAACAAACAAACAAACAAAAACCCAGACACCTTGGGGTTCTGTTTGGGATTAGGAACGCTGCTGTACTCTTTTCTTGATAAATTAGATGCACCGCATTAACCAAGAAGGCCACGAGAACACTTGAGCATCTCTGGAGCCCTGTAGTTCATTTTTAACCTCCAGCGTCTGTAGGGTAGGCTGAGCATTTCGTGCCATCCATGACACTGCCTGTAGCTTGATTCTCCTTCTCTCATTCATTTGAAACACTCAGTGTTTCTCCCTGGAAAGGAATTGAAATAGTCTTCCACTGGTTTTCATAGATTCCAAGTTCCTGGGCCTATCTCCTCACTGCACTTTTGGATAGGATGTGAACCCATGAGTTAGTAAAAGTAGAAGTATCCCAGGGCCAGGTGAGCTCAGAGCCAGAATGTAAGTCCCACATTGGGCTCCACACTCAGTGAGGAATCTGCTTGTCCCTCTGCCCCCCACTTTCTCTCAAATAAATAAATAAATAAAATCTTTTTTTAAAAAAAGATTTCTTTCATGTAATTTTGCCTACCTGACATGTAAGACTGTGAATCTTGCACTTTCCTCTGACTTTATTTCTCTTTACTCTCAGATTCCCTCAAACTCTGTTTCACCTTCAAACTCATTTCTGAACCATGGATTATTCTGTACCTCAGTCCCGCCCAGCCTCACTCTACCCTAGAGGCTCACGTGACCAACTCCTACTTCTATAAGACTAAACCAGACGTCAGCTGCCCTGCGGGTACTTTTCTGACCTTCTTCGGGCTTTCTGGACTCTGCTTCTTTTATCCCCCCTTTACACCTTTCACATACCTCCATTAGAGCACAAATAACATGAAGCTGTTATTAATCTCTTCACTAGACCACAAGTTTCTTGAGAACCAAAGTTGCCTTCCTCTTTTTATAACCAGTGTCTGGGTCCCCAACACCCCCTTGTTGCATGAATCCCTCAATTTCAAGTTCTACCTCTTCCATAAGATGTTTCCCCAACCTCACCAGCCCAGAACACTCCCTTGTATTCTTACTTCTGTTGCATTTATTTATGTTCTGCTTTGTGAACAGCACTCTTCAAAGAAACATGCAACACCCAGTTCATGCTTTTTTAAACATCATGTTTGATAGACCACAAGGCTTAGAACAGGATGGACACTAGTAAGATTAGATACTAATAGCAGCTACTTAGTAAATGTGTAACAGAACTGCTGTGAGAGAAGGAATAGCAGGGTCTGGTATTGTGGACATACATTGCTTGCGTAGGATCCTTGCTATCAAGAGAAGAATTCCATTTGTAGCTTACGGCCCCGATGGCTCCTGTGGGGCTTACTCCATTACCTGATTCCACAAATGGGCATGTGATCCATGCATACTAGAAAACCCCACGCTAGGGTATATTGATTGGATTTGGGGAGAGCATGAGACCCAAGCTGCATCAATGAGAGTCAGACCGGAAACTTTCCTACAAGGGCTAGTCCTGATTATCTTTTCCCCAAGATAGAAACTGTAAGGAAACTAAAGCTGTAATAGCCATATTGCCATTCACAATGGTGAAAGCTGTTTGAAATACAAAATCAAGAGTCCAATGTACAAAGATAAGTGCCAAGAGACAGAAAAATATAGCTCTAATATTATCATTTGAACTCCTAGGTTCTGCTTTGAGCCAGATCTGCTTCTGGATTTTCCATCACATGAGCCAAAAATACCACCCTTTCACTTAAATTAAGTTGGCTTTCTGTCACATGTGGTTTTCTTTATAGATGTCATCAAGGGGAAGGTAAAAGGAAGCTTGGGTTAAGGAAAATAGACCTTCTTTTGGAATCTGTTTTTATCACTTTCTAGATTTTTGATCTCTGACTATTATAAAAGGTTCTCAGTTGCAGGCAAGGAAATCCAATTCTGGGTGGTTGAGTTAAAACAGGAGTTTCTTAAAAGGATACTGGAATAGAAGAGAAAGAGGTAAAATTATCTCTATCCGCAGATGATATGATTTTGGAAAAGCCAAGATAATAAAAGGAAAAGCCACAGCAAACAAGAAGGGAATTTAATTTTCGAAAGCAGTTTATAAAATCAACATCTCCTAATGAAATAATGGATCTAAATAATACTCACCAATCGCTGCTGACCTGACAGAGAGACAACTAGATATTATATGATTTAATAGAGGTTCACAGTGCCACCTATGAAATAAGCTTGACAAATAAACAAAAATGAATCTGATCGAGCCTCTAGGACTAATGAATATCAATTTACAGAAAATGCATGGGACAGAGGGCATGATACATGATACCACAAGGATCCAATTAGTAAATCTTAACTGTGGGAAATGCTACAGGCAAACAACTTGGCTTCCTCGACTGCAAATTTAAAAGAAAGAGTAGGAGGGAGAACAAATTTATAGATTAAAAGACATTGTTTTGATCCTGACTTGAAGATTTTCTTTAATGTATAAAAATATAAGATAATCAGAGAAATTCGAATTTAATGATATTAAACTGCTATAAGTGGGATAATGATACTGCAGTAATTTTTAAAAGAATATTCATGTTTTAGAAATAAAGATTGAAAATGCTATAGAGAAAATAATGTGAGGTCTGAGATTCGCTTGAAATAATCCAGGCGAGGGGGGACATGGGTAGGGGTGGAGACTGACATATGGCTGCTTATTATACTATTCTCTGTATCTTTACATATGCTAAATAGTCTCTATTAAAGCTTTTTTGAAAAAGATATTAGATAACTAAAAAATTATCTGGGCCAGAGAACCAGGCACAAGATCCAGCTTCTAGGAACAACTCAGAATCTAGTCTCAGAAAAATATGAGTAAGGAATACCCTGCAGCCACCACCAAGCATTGATTTTCTGCTCTACTCTTGGAGCCACTGAGAGAAAAAGAGAGTCAGAGAGTCATGCACAGAGACGGAGAGGAGTCACCACCAGAGAGGAAGAGCTCCCTGCCCCTCCTTTCCTCTCAGGAACTTCAGAGAGAAAGCCTGGAGCAGATGCCTCTGGTTATTAGAGTTTGGGGTATTAGTTTCAAAGGAGGCTGGGAAAATGGGTAAAGTGAGCACCTAGCAGTTTCCGTTCCGATAACAAGGGGGATTTACCTGCCCCATCCCCATTACTAAGAATTAAACAGTGAGCAATTCCCAAAATAATGGAAAGAAATTCAGACACTGGACACAAAAATAAAGAAACAATGTTTACCTCACCAGGCAAATAACAACCCCCCTGAGTTTCATCTTCCTCATCTGTAAGATTTTTGAACAACTGCTGTGAGGACCTACTTCCCAAAACTGCTGTGAGGACCGAAAAGAATAATGTGCCTATGAAACAACACAAAAGGTCACTCAGCAATCTTTCCCTCCTCCCTCTCTCCCCCTCCCTCCCTCCGCCCTTCCTTCCTTCCTTCCTTCCTTCCTTCCTTCCTTCCCTCCTTCCCTCCCTTCCTTCCTTCCTTCCCTCCTTCCCTCCCTTCCTTCCTCCTTGTCTGATTTCAGTTGCTACCTCTTTATTTCCTCAGGATAATATAATAGTCCATTCACTTGAGGGGTACAAAGTAAATAATTTTTTTTTTAAATTGAAATGGATTGATTGAATCCATACTTTCATAGGGGGGAAAAATGTTTCCTTTCCCCTTAGCTCTTCTTGTACACCTGGCTTCACAGGAAAAGAAATTAGCATTTAGAAATGCACCTCTGCTTCAGCCACAGGTGAGATATTAAAGCATTCCCACATGTACCAAATCCTCAACCTTTGATCAGCATGTTGGAAATGTTCATTGTCTAAGAAAGCCATGGGCAGACTCTCTGATTCATTGAAGTAGGTACCCCTCCTAATGAAAACACTTCCCGGGAGAACACAGCCCTGCATTTCCAGTAGTCTGCTCAGTCAGGTGGGCTGTGGGCTGGATTGACTCAGCAATGGTTAGCTGACTTTTAATTCTCTTCTTCCTGCCTGTCCATTCATACCATGGACCAGAGGGAAGTGTCATCAAGGTAACCACGGCTGGGTCGCTCTCTCCCACTGCCAGTCAGAGTGGTCATTTTGGAAGGGGGCTGGAATATCTGACCTCATGACTATAGGAAAATCTTGTGATTAATGGTGATTTTTATCTTTGGACTTCAAAGATTGACTCACACAGAGAATGAGCAGTCTGTAAGTCAGATATCCTACATCCTTGTCATTTTCTTCCATCAGTCAGGAATTCAGGGAACTAAGTACGGACCAGCTGTAAAAGTTGTCTATCCTGTCAGCAGAAAAGCCTGCTTAATGGGCCCCTAAGAGGAATTGTTTAAAATGATGCTATGTGATTTTCCCCAAGAGTTTGTGTTGAAACATGAACAACTAGCAAACTTAACACTTAACTCTATATTTCATGCACAAAGCAAGGCTCTTCTCTTATTTTTCCCTTCTGTGGTTCAGGTGTTTTGCAGCCTCTTTAAAACATGAGACTACCTTTTAATAATTGGACAAATATTTATTGAGGGTCTCCTACATGTAAGAAACTATACAAAGCCACGGAGTTACAAGGATGGAGAGATATGGTGCCAACACTCAATAATATCAGTAGTATTAGTAATCTCTAATATGTCTATTATATGTTACTTTTCACAGTGCTATTTAACACGGCCTAAGTCATTTTTAATAATGCTTATAATTCATTGTGATGGCCTCAACTTTTTTCAAAATCAGTTTACCACTTTACATGAGTTCAGCCTGTCTTCTAGGAGATAATGTATTTAAGATGCTTAGCCTGTGAACTCAAGAACTAGGAGACCCTTCCCTCTCCCAGACACATTTTACAGTTAGTACAATGAATTTTTTTTACTGCACATTTTTAATTATTTTTTTATTTAAATTCAATTAGCCAACATATAGTACATCATTAGTTTCAGATGTAATGTTCAATAATTCATCAGTTGCGTATAACACCCAGTGCTCATCATATCACGTACCCCCTCCTTAATGCCCATCACCCTGTTACCCCACCCCCCACCCACCTCCCCTCCAGCAACCCTCAGTTTGTTTCCTGGAGTTAAGAGTCTCTCATGGTTTGTCTCCCTCTCTGATTTCTTCCCATTCAGTTTTCTCTCCCTTCCCCTATGATCTTCTGCCCTGTTTCTTATATTCCACATGAGTGAAACCATATGATAATTGTCTTTCTTTGATTGACTTATTTCTCTCAGCATAATCCCCTCCAGTTCCATCCACGTCGATGTAAATGGTAAGTGTTCATCCTTTCTGATGGCTGAGTGATATTTCATTGTCTATGTATACCACATCTTCTTTAACTATTCATATGTGAATTTAAAACAGCACTGTGTGTTCACACCAGACATGTGTCCCATGCAGTTTTCCAGTTTGTTTAGCTAGGAGGATGCCATAACTTAGTGAAAAATTCATACAGCACCCTTCTTGTGTCACCTTGACCTAGGTTCCTGGATGTGCCTGGGGGGAAGGAGCTGGGACTACATGCTTGATTTGAAATTTGGAAATCTCAGTCATTCCCCAACCATCAAAAATATTCACCTCATTCCCTTTTTCCACAATCATCTAAGCGGCCCTCTTGAATTGACTCCCACACCTGTTCATCATATAAAGAACAAAATAAAAGCAAATGCTGTTTAAAATCCCTCTTCTTCAACAAGGTCTTCTGTTCTGAAATTGTGAAATGGTCCCTGGTCTATTCTCTCACCAGCTGTGGTCTTTTATCTCCTCAGGAGAATAGTTGACATCACACAAGGCAAAGCCATTGTGCTTACAGACGCCATAAATATCTCCTCTAAATCCTACATGATAAATTTCCCCCTGATTAGTAAAGCAGATACCATAATGTGCAAGGTCGAGGGAAGAGGTTTTGATGATGCTAAACTAAGCCTCTGGAGATACCCCATCCCTCCCTCCTGAATTTCACTGTCCAGCAACTGGAGTCAGAAAAACGATAGAAAATGCAGTCTGGATTATCCACTCCCATTGCTTGCTTCCTTTTTAAAAAAAAAAAAAAATTGGTTTTCAATTATGGACAAACTAAAACTTACTTATACAGAATCCAAAGCAAGTTGAATTTGTTAAAGGTACAAATGGGAATATGCTTCTTACAGAAATCACAAACGCTTTTTAGACCACAGCCTAAAAAGGGTGGGGGGGATATCCTTTGAATGAAAAGTAAAACAAGGGCTTTCAGTTCTGTACATGAATTTGAAATTACTTTATCAAAAATCAAATTATTTTTGATTCTTGAGAAGATCTGTCCCTATACTGTGATTTTTTTTTTAATAACAAGTTTCTATTTGTAACTATTAGTTGGTCTTTCCACAAAATTAGTTGCTGGAAAGACTGAGAAGAGACAGAATATTCCTGGATCAAATGGAACTGGTGAGTGTGGAAATCCAAGGATTTGAGAAAGCATTGTCAATTCTTATAGTCTGACCAGTGGGAGACGAGATAATTCTGTATATTTTTCTTGGTCTTCCTAATGTATGTTTATTCAAATGAAAAAAAAAAAAGTAGACTATTGTCAGGGGGTAAAAGGTGAAAAAAATCATTTTTGTGTTTTTTGCTACGTGGACTTTCATTTGTTGTAGGATATAAGTTTCAGATATTTTTTTGGTTTTGTTTTTATTTCTTTTAAGCGACAGCTCTTTGTGATCTGCTGACAAGGGTTGATATAGAAATAATAAAATAACCTAAATGTAGGCAAAGAGACACCCACCCAGATATTCATTCCTCCTTAAGCCTACCTCATTGACAGCCAGGGAGCATTTGGACAATGGAGAGAAAGCATCTGAATCTGGAAGGTAAGTAGAAGATAAAGGGTAGGCTTGGGGTCAATACAACAAAGAAGCCGAAAACTTCTACTAATTTATCCTGTGGTCTGAGCTATCCATTTCTGCATGCATGTAGGCCAAACCCCATTACCAGTTCAACTCCTCTCCCCAACGCACATCTCCTTCCCCATCCCACCTTAAACAGAGTATGACAGTGTACTACGCATTTAACTGAGGTATCTCAATTAAGGCATCGGAAATTTTTTAATCTACACTTTGCTTAGATGAAGGGATGGGTGGAGTAGGTCTTGTCCATGCATAGCTGGGCTTTTGGTTGGGTTGATTCGTTATCATGGTCTATTCTCTGCGTGTTCTCCATTAATAGCTGGACACTGTTTTCCTTGGCCATGGGGGCTGAGCTTGATTCATTGACTCAAGTACTCTAAGGTATGGCATGGAACATTTCGTGTGTGTTGGCTCTTCACGCACACTACTGCGGACTGAGGGAAACAATTATAAGATGCTCCTGCTCAGTCCAGCCTCCTTGGAGGAGGCAGAATCCCCTGGTGAACGCTGCCACCCTGCTGATTCAACTGTCACTCAGACTGCCGTCAGAGCTTACTGGCTTTAGGCTGTAAGTTACAGGAAATCTTTCCGCCTGTACTTGGTTATTTATAGAGGAGTTTATAGGATTCTTCCACAACTCAAGGGAGGAAAATCAAACAAATGTCACCTCCTATTATTGTGGCAACTAAGTTCCACTCTGAAAATAGAAGCTGGAACCTTAACCCATTAACTAGTAAACCAATCCACTGACGTATTTAAATTTTAGTAACACTTTCACGTTAAAAAAAAAAAAAATTCTTTCAAATTTCACCCACCCTAGAGAGTTGTTCCTGATTAAGCCCACCCTCCTTTGCACTCTCTGACACATCTTTGCATGGGACTAATGCTTTAATAATGGACTTCAAAATTGGATTATTCGTCATACTTTCCCATCTTCCTGTATTCCTTCCTTCCTTCCTCCCTTTTTTTCCTTTCTAGCTTTCACAAATACTAATATGAGGCTTACTATATGCCAGGAACTGTTTTAAGAATTTTAATCCATAGCAACCCCAGGAGGTAGGAGCCATTATCAATCCCATTTCATGATGGGAAGACTTGATTTATGATGCATCATTATCACTTGCCTATGCACGACTCTATTTTCTTCATTTACGAATTCTTTGTCATTTGGTCATTTCTTTGTTAGTAATAAAAGCCAACCACACAACCCAAGACTAGAACACAAGCAAGACTTACACCTACCTACATGATTCCCTCCTACCCCCATTACCCAGCTGCCTTGCTCTGACGTGCTGATTTTTATGTTTTTATTAATAATTTCCTTGCTTGTTTATAAAAATAATTTATGCACCTGTGTACGTTTGATTAAAAAAATCTTACTGCTTAGTTTTAGTAATTTTGAACATTTTGAAGAGCACAATGCTGTGGTCATCTGATAGCTTGCTATCACTCGCTAACACGTGATTACAGCTCACTCATTTCCTCTGGAAAAATATGTTCCACAATGCAATTTATTTCTTTGTTTCCCTGTTGATAGTCATTTGTTACCTGCTCTTGGTTTTACAAACATGGCTGTTCTGAGTATTTTTGTAATTTTCTTGAGGTGCACAAATGTACCAAATGCATCTTTGGTATGTGCCTGGAAAATTGTTGGGTCATGGAATATGTGAATGTTCAACTTTAAAAGATAACGCCAAGTAGTTTTCCAAAGTGATTAACCAATTTACAACAGCAATATATAAGAAACCTAGTTGATCTATAAATTCTCCAACTTTGGTATGGTTTAAATTCTTAATTCTTGCCCATAAACTGAGCATGAATTGGCATCTGCTATAGTCTCAGTTCACTATTCTAGATCTTGATTTGCTAGTCTAGACTGCTGTAAAGAAGTTGGGCATCCTTTTATATGTTTTTAGCTGTATTTTTGTCCTTCCGTGAATGTCTATTTTTGTATTTTGGTCTTCCATTTTTAATTTTTTTTTTCTATTGAGCTGTTTGAACTTTCCTTAGTATTTTATAGGAGTCTTTACATATTGTTGTTACTAAACCTTTACTAATTATATCATTTGTTAGCAAATGATTTTCTCTTATTTTATAGCTTGCTTTTTTTTTTTACCTTCCTTACCTTCTATAAGAATTCTTTTGATGAACAGCATTTTTTAATTTTAATAAAGTCAAAATCATAAATCTTTTCTTATAGGGGTTATACTCTTTGTGCCTGTTTAAGAAATCCTTCCCTAAAAATAAAAAAAAAAAAAAAAAAGAAATCCTTCCCTACCCCAAGGTCGGAAAGATATCCACCTATATTTTTATACTGAGTGTTTTAAAGTTTGCTTTTGACATTTAAGTCTCTAATCCATCTGGAGTTGATTTTGGGGTATGGTGTAAGGGTGGGATCCAAATTCATTTTTTTTCCAAATGGACAACCAATTTTTCCAGCTCCTTTTATTAAATAATCCTTCTTTTCTTCACTGAAATGCCAAGCCACCTCTGCCCTCGTTAAAGCTCCGCAAATGCATGGATCTATTTCTGGGCTCTCTATTCTATTCCATTGGTTCACCTGTTTACACCTGCAATGTGGTATTTTGGTAAGAGCACAGGACTTGGAAGCAAGAGATCTGGCCAGTTATGACCAAGGGAACTTGAATGGGTCACCTGACTATTCTGCTCAGTCTTCTCGTTTGTAACACATGAATAACAATTCCTACCAAACTGATGCTGTGAAGATTAAAGACATATCTGTGGAAGTGCTTTGTAACGCATCAAATTCTAAGAAATATTCTACATTGTTATTTGCTTTATAAATGTTCTCAAAGTGTTTTTTCTTTTTTTTTTTCCTTGTCTTTTAGAAATCTTTTGGTTGTCAGTAACAGAAAACCTGACTTCCACTAGCTTTAAAAATAAAATTTAATGGCCCACATAACTTAACTATTCTGGTAGTAAGACTGACCTTAGGTGATGCTTTAAATAGTGACTCTTTAGAGACTCAGAGATTCCAGATAAACATTTCTCCGCCTCTTTTCTCTGAATCCTGCAGTTGCCTTCATTCTGAGGCCTTATGGTCAAAACATGGCTGTCAGCGGCTTCTGGGTCTGCATGCGTCCTAGTTCTCAGCTCAGCCAGCCTTAAGACAGCTCCCCTCCAGGTGGCTTCCGAAAAAGAGAGAGGTAATTTCTTCCTCAAACATGGTGGGCAAAGTTCTCTGTCTCACGTCTCATGGAGTTCATCTAGGGTGGGTGCTGAGTCCTCATCCAGGCAGTGGGAGCACATGATGAAGGTGAGGGTGGGGCCCCTTCCCTCCAGCCTAGCAACTATGTGCAAGGGTTGAAATTTTGGTTACTGTTACTAAGATGAGGCAGAGAATGAATACTTGGGGTGGGGGCTGGGGCACCCATAGCAAGTGGTCATTACATTTTTATTTTAACTTTTTAAACAAAATAACACATGTATACGGTCGCACATCAAGTAGTGAAGAAGAGCTTAGAATGAAAAATCGCAGGGACCATAGCCCTCCTCCCAGAAGGAAGGTCTTCCAACTCCAACTGCACTGGATTCCCCTGGTGACTCTAAACCTCTTTGAAAGCTCTGTTTCTTTATGAAATGAGCTTTATACACTCTAATATATTTATACTTCTCCATCCTTACTATTCATTTTGAATTTGATAAAAATAGTTATTTTTTAAATATTTTATTGTTTACCTTTGTGATTTTTTTTTCAGTGTATCTATATTTCTTTTCCCACCAATTTAATTAGTATCTCAATTTCCTTCTCTGGAGCTCTTTTCCCTCCCGCCCACCCCCTCCTCCCTTCACTTCCCCTTCTGTCAGATGTAGTTTGCCTTTTGCATTGTCAAGATGGTGAACGTTCATGTTCCGTCCTTCAACAATAAATAGGACGTTCCTGCTCTGTACATATTACATGTTGAATTTGCAAAAATGTTTCACCACCAGTCCAATTTTGTGCTAGAATAATATTTATTTTTCTGAGCGTCTAGTTTTACTCAAAGTAGACCCCCACACCAATTCAAGTAACACATTCACTAGCAGAAATGTTAAATAGAATGTTTTTTTGTATTTTAATTTGTGTATTATTGGGATCATAACTTTCTACTCCAGATTAATTTTTCTTGGAGTTTCTAACTATCTTTTTTTTGGGTTGTTTTTATCCTTTCGTTTATAGCTTCTATTGCATGAAATTCCATTTGTCTTTTCCCCACAAGAAACCTCTCTCATGGGTTACTTTGTCCTCTTACACCAGATGGGAGTTTTTCTTTCTAGGCCTTGTCATGGGGGTCATTGGGGGCTCCTCTTCTCTTCTGTCCTGTGTTACTTCCCCTGTTGTCTGAACCCCATGTCTTCCATTTCTAGTTTCCTCCCGTTGTTTGACTAAAGTCACAACTTCACTGACTCCCTAAAAAAGCATCATTAAAAGGTAAACATCACCATTCTTTGTTGTCAGACACCCAGACAGAGATAGACAATGCTTCCAGCATCTCAGAAGTCCATACCCAAATAACTCAAAGTATCATCAGTTAGTTTCGCCTGTTCTTGAACTTTATGTAAATTTAATCATACAGCATATACTCTTTTATTTGTCTGGCTTCTTTTACTCAACATAATGTCTGCAAGGCTCATCTATGTGATTTAGAATATCAACATTGGGTTCTCTTTTTAACTGCTGTAGAATATTCCATATTCCACAATGTACTTATTAGGTTTCCTGTTGATGAGCATGTGGGTTGTTTCCAGTTTGAGGCTATTATGAAAAATACACATGTGATCATTTTTGTCCATGTCTTTTGATGGACATATGTACTAATTTATTTCAGGCATGTATCTAGAAATGAAATTGCTGGGTCACTATATTTAATTTTATAAGACACTGTCAAACTTTTTCCCCAAGTGGCTGTACCAAGGTACACGCCCACCAGGAATGTGCGAGAATTCCAGTCACTCCATGGAATTCTCAGCACTGTTAGTCTTCTTAATTTTAGCCATAATAGTGGATGCAAAATGGAATTTCATTATGGTTTTAAATTGCATTTTTCTGATGAGTAATGATATTGATCACTTTTTTCATATGCTTGAGATGCTTTGGATAGCCTCTTTGACAAAACGTCTGTTCAGGTGTTCTGTCCACTTTAAAATCGAGTTGTATGCACTTCTCTTTGTCATGTGGAAGGCTTTATACATTCTGGACCCAAGTACTCTTCAGATCTATGTATCATGAATATCTTCTTGTATTCTGTGACTTGCCTTTTAACTCTCTTATGGTATATTTGTATGAACAGAAGTTTTTGATCTTAATGAAATCCAGTTCTCAAATTTTTCAGTTATGATTGGTGCTTTTTGTGTCCTGTTTAGGAAATCTTTCTCTATTCTCAAGTTTAGGAAGATATTGTCCTGTAGTTTCATCTAAAACTTTATTTTTTTACCTTTCATATTTAAGTTTACAATCCATTGCAAATTAATTTTTGTGTATGATGTGAGACAAGGTTCATTTTTTTCCCATAAAAATAGGCAGTTGCCCCACCACAATTTTTATTGAAAAGGCCACTTTCTCCACTGAATCACAGTACTGCTTTTGTTGCAAATAGTGACTTGATATGTGTGAGTCTTTTTCAGGACTCTTCTGTTCTGTCTACTAGTCTAGTCTTACAGCAGTAGCACTCAGCATTAACTACTGCTTTTACTATGAATCTTAACATCTGATAGCTTAGGTGTTTTAGTTTTGTCCTTTTTTTTTTTCCAAAATCGTTTTGGGATTCTAGGTCTTTTATATTTCCCCATACATTTTAGAAACTACTTGTCAATTTCCACAAACTATCTTGCTGTTCTTTGACTGGGATTGCATTCAATTGACAGTTCAATTTGTGTAGACTTGTGATCATAACAAAACGTGATTCCTAATCCATTACTATGGATTTATTTTCTCTCAGCAATGTTTTATAATCTTAAGCCTTGAAAAATCTGCATTAGATTTATTCCCTAGGTATTTGATAATTTTTTGCTGCTTTTGAAAATGGTATTTTAAATTTTATTTCCCATTTATTTCTCTCTAGGGTATAGAAATATTTTAATTCACATATTGATCATGTATCTAGTGTTCATGCTAGCTTCATTCGTTATTCCTAATAGTTTCCTTATCATTTCTTTTGGATTTGCTATTTGCTCAATTATTTCATCTGGCAGTAGCAATGGTTTTTAATGTTTCTTTATATTTTTCTCATGATTTTTCTTTTTTCTGCCTCTTTTGCTTATGTACTGGATGATTTCCTTAGCTTTACCTTCTATGAATTTTAACTCTTGTTTATAATTTGGGGATTTATATTACTAGTCTGTCATTGCTTTTTCTGGTCCTCTGATTTTTTTTTAGAGTATTCTTTTGTGGATACAATACAATTTCAAATCACTCAAATTATACTATTTTGGTTGTTTTTGCTTCTTTTTTTCTCTATGATCAGGTTTTGTTGTTTCATTTTTTAAATCTTTCTCTTTTATTCCTTTTGTTTTCATATATCTAGTGATCCTTACTTGTCCCCTCGTATCTAAGAAATAAGTGCTTAGCTAATAAAGATTTCCTCTGATGTTATGTCTCTTTTCCCTTCAGTCTCTCTCTTGAATTAGAATATGCCTGACTACTTAGCATGAGATAGAGCAAAATGTGCAGTTGTTTAGCTTTCCTTTACATGAGTGAAAAGGGAAACACTCTCAAACAATTATCCCTTCTATTGTAAGGACATAAGGAGAAGGATTTAAATCCACGATGTGAGCGTGCATTTTCTTAAAGGGCTTATTCCATTTCTTTAAGGAAGAAGCTGCCATGTTTGGATAAGAAATGACAACCTGGATGCCTATGCCAGGGGAGGGAGGTTGACGGCAACTATTTGTAGTTCGATCCTGCAAACATATGTACTGTCACGTCTCTGAAACTCCCTTGAAGTATATTCTGAGCAGCAGTTTCACCACGCTCTATTTCCCTCAAAATGCATCTATGCACTGTTCTTTCATAGGTGTGTTTGTTACCTAGAAATCTCTCCTCCCCCTTCCACCTTATTTGCTTTGCTTTTTGTATATACAAATATATATACACATATATGCATATATAATATACATATAATTACACATACACAAGAATATGTATAATATGCAGGGTTTGTGTGAATATAATTTTTTTATTGAGGTCTTGACAAGAAAAAAAGAGGAACAAAAGTCTGCTATCTTGAACTGGATACTTGATTTTTTTTAATACTATATAGTCAACCTATAAGTATAAACTTCTTCAAATGGGAATAATACTAGTTTTAAAAAACTATTATGGAACTACGTCATCGTTGGAAGATCTTTCTCCATTGATCTCTTATGTCTCCACACATTTTGCCCGACGGCCTTTTGTTCAGGATTATCTTTCCAAGGATGTTTGTATGGTGAACGGCCCTGGGAAACAGAGATAATATCTCCTTCGGGAGCAGTGGACAGGCTTGTTTGCTGTCCAAAATAATGATAATGCCTATTTCCAGATTGGAACGGTTTACTAACAACTCATGATGAAAGACTGGGGTTTCCTCAACTCAGTTCCACAGCTGTGTACAGCATCCACCTGGCCTGGTCAACATCTCCCTGTGGGACTTCAGGGGCAAAGGAAATCACATGAACATGAAGCTCTACTATCTGTTGCATCATGAGGAATAGAGTCTTTTGTCTCTGACCCAGAAGTCGTGTGTCTTCTGCCATAATCCATGAAAGGATGGCAGGCTAACTTGTTAGCTTACACATAAAGCCAAATCTTAGAACCACATATAGGATAAAAGAAAGGTCCAAAAATGAGATTGCAAACTAACCAAGATACCAAGCCTTAGTATAATAGAGTTGAAGCCATTAATTCCACCTTCTACAATTTGGTTGCTGTCTCTCTCTTTGACCATGAGGGTTTATGACATTTATTTTAAATCCCATCGACAGTTATTTTAGAGGTATTTCTAAAGGGATTAGAAATAATTGTTCTAATAGTATTCAATCTGGTACGATTAACTCAAATCCTACATACATATTATAAAGTTGACATGTTAAACACCAGAAAAAAAATTAAAATAAGATCTGTTTTTTAAAAAAGTTATTATCTTGGGGGCACTGAGGCTAACAATGCATGCAGAGAGAGGCTTTTTTGAAACTATATGTTTTTCACTCTGCTGTGAAGCTTCACTGTTTTTGTCACTTGCAGATATTTAGTCTATATATTGATGCTAAGATTAGTTTAAAATTTTATTGTATAGGGGAAAAAAATCATTGGAAGCATAAAAACAAAGCAAACCAAAATACCTAAATATGTTTTTTTTAAAAAAGGTTATATCATAGTAGAGGGAAACATTTGGGGTGATATTTTCCTATATGCAGAGATTCTGATTATAAAAATATTACAAACTTAATTTTGAGAGTGGGGTAGTAGGGAAAAAAGAATCATAAAAAAATCAGTCTGAGATCAAAGATTTACCTAAACCACTGTCTAGGGGATATATAGTGGCTAGTTCAGGCAAAGGCCGGTGTCCTGCGCCATCTTGCCCCTTAACACACAAATGAAAATTTATGTTTCTAATATTGACCTAAAGACTCTAAAAATCCCCAGACATCAAAGAATGATGCAGCTATATTTACTACGTGAGTCTTTGCTAAAGGCACTTTATAAAGATTATTCAAAAAGCATTGAAATAAGAATGATTGTCTGACTAACCTGCAATCAATCATATCATTAAGTTACCCAATTGTTCCAGTCCCTTAAAATTCTGTGTAATTACAACCTTCCCAGTGTCTCATGCTCACCTCCCTAGGACTCTTTGCTAGTGTGTTCTTCTGTATATTAAACCACCAAAATACAGTACAGCGATTCAAAGCTGAAGAAGAAAACCCAACTCTTCTCTATACTTTACGTGACACTGCAAGATCCAATTCTTTGAGAATCTGTTAGGAGACATGACCCAACGTTTTGAGCGGACTGAGTTATAATGGCCTAAGATGGTAAAATTAATTTATTGTTCCAAAAGCACCAGTGATATTCTTGGATATCTCTGTCCTTATCAAAATCCTAATATATGAGCAGCATTTTGCAAGACATGACAGAGGCTATAACAGAAGAAAACAAGACCTATCTTTGAGAAGGTTACCACTCAGAAGGAGAGACAAGATATAAACATTGCAAACCATAAAAAAGTATATTAAGTTGCATTAGGATCCTCACACAGAATGAACTATGTGGGAAGGGAGAGCATAAATGTTCAAGGGAATCAGAAAATACAGTCAGGAATCTGAACTATATCCAGCTTTTTATGCAACTATAATAAAGGTCTCAGCTTGAGACTAAAAGAGATTCAGATGTGTCTGGGGACATCTGGCAAAAGGGCAGTGTCAGCCTCTAGAAATTTATTTGCATGGAGACTGACAAATCTTTTGGGAGAGAAGTGGTCCTGAGGAGGAAGGATCCATGCACGATGAAGTGACTCAGGAAAAAAGCCTTAGTTATCAGATGAGGAAAATGATTCTGAACACAGCAAGTCTGAGATTTATCCCCAACTTACCCCCGGTTGGGCTTCATCTGATATTACGGAAAGCAAGCAATTCTAAGTAAATGCTGAAATAGTTGTTTTATTTTGTGACATAAGCACTCTTCTTTGGGATCCCCCTAGCAGAATTTAACAGAAAGGGATAGTCTCTCCCTACCACTTTGTCACAGGTCATCACACAGGGTTGGGACCCTGAGGACACCAGCATGGTGCCTGACAGAGCCAGTGCTGTGCCTACCATGTCTCATGAGTAGTCTGAGGGTGGTCGGTCAGGAGGAAATGCAATACTTTTGGATCAGCAGCAGAGACAGGGTACCCAGTAGTGGAATAGAGGCAGCATCGGAGACAGGCTTTTATACCCAGCTCAGCATCAGCAGCTGCTCACAGGAAACTCTGAATCAGCAGAACCACAAGTGAAAATGCCAAGCCTGGCAGAGCAAAAATGTGTTTTCATGCCCAATAAAGCAGCAAAAGCTCAGCTTTAGAACAACTATTCCCAGGGCACCTGGGTGGTTCAGTCGGTTAAGTGTCTGCCTTCAATTCAGGTCATGATCCCAGAGTCCTGGGATGGAGCCCCACATTGGGCTCTCTGCGCTGTGGGGAGCCTGCTTCTCCCTCTCCCCCTGCCCCTCTCCTTGCTTGTGTGCTCTTTCTCTCTCACTCTCTCTCTCTCTCTCTCAAATAAATAAATCTTAAAAAAAAAAAGAAGATACTGTTTCTGGTACCATGACATCTGATCTATTTGTGGCCATCTGAGACTGCAGGGCAAAATCTCCAGTAAGGCAAGAATTTCCAGGGGTGTAGGGGACCTATGTCAGTATAAGAAGGCATGAAATAATGATATTTAAGTCTTTAATGTTAGCAGACCTCATGGCTATCTGCAGGAAGGAGTAGCCTTGAGAAATCTAGGCTGTAGAACTCATTATTTCTCAAAATATAGAAGACCGTCTTTAGCTGTGATGTTCAAGATTAGGTTTCTAATGAAGCCAAAAAGGACACTAAGCATGTATAAAGAAATAGTGTCTAAATGCTAAATGCCAGGATGGTTAGCTATTCTGTAGAAGCCTTAGAGAATCACAATCTGAGGATGTTATAATGGTAGAAATCAGGTAGACCAGTCCTCTAATATTCAAAAAAGAGAGTGAGACCCAAGAAAAAGTAAGCCAGCTACTGGGTGGCTGGTGGTGGAACAGGCAGCAGAACAGAAATCTTCTGACTTCCAGTCCAGGGCTCTTTGAATGACACCATAAAGACTCAGGGAAACCAAATGAGAAATAATAAGCCTGACCTTTTGATTCCTAGAAAGTGTCAGCAAATTACCTATAGCCATTCTCTACAAATAAAAATCAAGCTGGGAATTTGTTTAAGAACTGTCAAAATGTTCTCTCCTTGAATGTGAATGTGTTTATATATGTTTCTGTCAGTTTGCAAATGTAAATTCTTGAATTGATTTCTGATGTAACTTCTTAAAAATTAAACACAGCATTAGAATTAGCTTCAGAAGAGAAAAAGTTTGCACTGTTTTTTTGTTTTCTCTTAGGAACAGGTGAAGAAGGCATGGTGGGAAATGGAGAATGAAGGAATGCAAGCAAAAGCGAGAACAAGAGTGAGGAATAAAAACAGAGGAGTAAGTAGAGAGGAAAGAGCCAAGTGAGACGTTTGGAGCCTCCACACAAATGAGATGGGTGGATAAAACTCCATCAAGAGATTATTGAACATGAAGTTCATCTGTTTTAACTGGTGTGATTTACTTGACATAGTGACAGACCGAAACGGAAATAATAATCATCTGTCAAACAATCAGTTCGCCTATTTCTTGACTGTCCTGGCCATTGTTTTCTTTTTTTAACCTAACCTGCCTGTTTCTTTGACCAGTCAAGTCAAAACATACACCCAATTTGTACATGTCAACACAAGCTCTCTCTTGAGTTAATGGCTCAGAGTGTGAGTCACTGTCCTGAGAACCCCAGATCCTAACTCTTCTCCTCTTCTAAATTAGAATGAGATGGCCTCTGTTTATACTTTCATTAAATAGAACCACATGATTACAACCTTTCCACTGGGGGTTTTTAGCAAAGAATTTATTAGCATGAGCCAGTATCCTTGACTGCAGGGCTGCTTTGGTTGTGAGCCATAAGTGGTTGAGATACACTTGATTTGCTGTTTTTCCTCATGAGTTCTGGTTTGGTGGATTGTTCCTAGGGGCTTCTAGAGGCTTGTGTTCCAGCTATATCTGTTACTTCTATGTTATCAGATATTTTTCTTTAAAGCCTAAATGTCCTTTTTCATTTGTCATGGAGAAAAATGATGGACAGATTCCTGGGAAGTGATAGTGACTTACTAATCTGTGATGTTTTATTAGATGTGATCATCAAACTGGAATCTTTGTTAAGGGTGTCTTCCTTTTATTTAAAAGGTCCTCTCCCCTTTGAACTCTTCCATATCCTTTGAGACCCAGCCTCCGTGATGGCCTTCTTGATTATCCCCACCCACCTGAAAATCCACATACTCTTGGGAATTAATCTTTCCCTCCTCTGTGTCCTTAGCACTTGATTTCTGCATTCTACCATATATCATGTTGCCTTTACAAATGTGACAGTTCCCTGATGATAGGAAATGTGTTTTAACATCATCACATTTCTGATAGAGTAATGGATACTTGCTGAATTAAATTAAAATGCCGAAGGCTAATTCCTGAAAAAGAGATAGGGAGAAGAGTAGAATGGGGTCAGTGGTAGTAGAAGGGAATATAGAGAGAGAAAGACGATGGGACAAGATGCTTTGTTTCATGGAAGAGGGTACAGGGTGTCAGGAAGCACTTGCAGGAAAGTCAAAAGGATGTTCAGAAAGTGGATCATCAGGATAAAAACAGAACAGGAAGTGGTCAGAAATAAGTAAAGTGCTGCAACTGTAGTAAATGGCCATAACTGATGTCCTTGATGGTATCTCCTGCCTTGTGGAAAGAGAAAGAAGACTAGGGGTGCAGTGAAGGGCAATCATTCCATCCCAGGGATACCTCTACTTTCCCCTTCCCCCAGGCAATCTACCTTGTTTCTCAGGGTCTCCAGCCTCAGTGATGCCTTGCTGGTTTTGTACCCAGTGCTTAGGTAGACATTCTAACCTGTTCTTCTTCCTATAGCTCCAGCACCAGGTCAGAGAAGAAACTCCCTGGGTCTTTTCCTCCTTTTATAGATGAAACATAATTGTTCTTAGATTACAAAAATATGCATTTAGCATGTATGCATGGCCTTATTTTTCATCTATAACTTAGGGAAGTAGATAGATGATAAATGATACATAGATAAATAGAGAGAGAGATTATGTGATAAAGGAGAGATTTTTTTACTTTCTATTTCTTTTCTCTTATGATAAGGTAATAAAATTCATTATGAAACCTTAAGAAAGACATTAAGTCCTTGATAAAATTGAGAAAAAAATGTGCTGTTCAGAAGCAACAAGTGTTGACAATGAAACAACAGGCCAATCCCTAGGGCCCTAGAATGAAAATACAGGGATAACAGCAAGCATCCTGAACCAAAAACTCTCCTTTGGGGATTTATATGGAATAAAAGGTCCTCTGTCCTCAAGAGCTATCTCCTCAGTCCTATCTCTCAGTAGCCTCTGTTCCTACTGCCTCATTGCCTCCCAATCTCCCAATCCCTTCTCCCAAATGGGAACCACAAAGAGGAACCTGGATAGGCAGCTGTCCTTGACCCAGCCCTGCTGACAAGATTTAGGAAGGAAACAGAAGGAAGCCTGTTGTTCTGTTACCTCAGGGGAGGCTGAAACCATTTTCAAAGGGCTTCATAGATATTATCTTATCTGATCCTTGCAATAACAGCCCAGTAAGAGATGAAAAGCAACTTTCATTACCTGTCCTCCTCCCCCTATTCAGTTAAAGAAACTTAGAGCAAAAAGGCTTCTGGGACTTGTTCAAGATCATAACAGTCAATGAGGGTACAGCCTGGCCTTTTGTCACCAAAGGTTGTATTGGTTTTACCACTTCTTCCAACTTTGGGTTTCCCCATGATGGTTCTATGCTATTAAGATGGAAACTGTTTGGGGCTACACTATGCGTCAAACAGACTGGTGAACTGGGCTGACCTGGAGAACTAACCATTAGGCAGGTCTTTATTTCACTGGAAAAATTTGTTCTGAGTTCTCAACAACTGATTTACATACAATATTTTAGTACACAGCTCATTTTAAATTGAGGACTGACTGTACTAAGCTCCTAGCTTCTAAGGATAGAAAGATAGTCCTTTTTATTTTTCCTGTTCTGCTTTTGGAAACTACCAACAAGGGTGCCAATTAGCACCAGATGGGACAGGGACTGTGTGATGTGGAACTCCAACCACTGGGAACTGGAATGAGTCCACTAATGTATTAAGCAATCGAAGAGCCAGAAGTCAGGCAGGATTCGAGTTTGGCACAATGTAAAGCTCTGATCTGTAAAGGCCCAACTTTATACACAGAATCTGTCCCTTCTCTACTTACTGCCTATGAGGAAGAGCAAGAGAACCAGGAATTTGAAACTCTAGTACCCTTGAGGCCATAGACCTTTATGTGTGCATTGCCTTTCTCTCTGAATCCTTTATCCACTTTGAACTTGAGCTAATCTTTACAGAATAATTAAATAAAAGTGAAAATGTCTGTTGTCTTGGAAACTTGGATTTCTAGGTATACAATTCTTACTTAGCTTTCTTTACATTTCTGAACACCTTTATTTTTGAAATTATAATTTTACCTATATACAGTCAAGTGTGGAATTAAAGCATTACATAGGTAACTTGAAATTAAAGGTAATTCAGACTTAAATGGAACATATTTATTAAAAACATAGATAGGTGAAGGAACATAGGAATTTCTATCACTATTATCAAGCTAAATGTTTATTCTTATCCTCACCTCGCTAGTTGTGTGGCTTGGATGCAAATGAATAGACTACAGCAGTCCATTTGGCTTGCTGAGTTCTATACTTACCACTCACTATGTAATCCATCAACTTTCCCAGGTAGTGATCTTGGTCACCTTGAAGACAGCTGAACACAAGACAAATCGAACAGTTTTGTCTCAGCTTGATATAAACCTGTATTTAATAGAAATGATCTAAGTTAAGCCTCATCCATAAAATTAATAGGTTGGATTTGAGCAGTTCTTCCTGACATTTTTCTCATTATATACCACAACACAGAAAATGGTATTATTCTGGAGAGCCCCTTGAGCTAAAGAGATGAGATAGTTCATGTCCAGAGGAAAACAATTGAGAGCTGGAGGCACTGTAGGCCCTGCTACGCCAACCCAAGGGCTGAGGGTATCAATCTCAGCATACCCGGAGCCCATCGGTAACACACCAGTGTGTCAACACATACAACAGGGCATTACGAGGGTGGGAGTTCTGAAGTTAGGGATATTTATGGGCCCTTTGGGCATTCCAGGACTACTTTTGAGCCTAAATTCCCTGGGACATAACCACCGATTTGTGATTTAGACACCACAGTCCATAGTCTTCTAGATCAAAAACTGATCTCAGAATGTGAGTCTCTTGGTTAATAGCATTGATAAGACACCTAGTGCTGGAGCAACCAACTGTCCCACTTTGATCAGGACTCAGGGGATTCTCAAGACATGACTTTTAATGCTAAAATGAGGAAAGTCCTGGGCAAACCAAGAAAGTTGGTCCTCTACCTACTAAGTATTAAAATATTCTGTTAGGAAAGCAAAGAAAGGCAGAGACACAGTTTCTGTTTTCACGGGCTCGAGTCTTTATTGTGGTCTTCTCAGGTCATTGGAGCCAGAGACAGCAGCACCATGAGTTGGTCATTGACTCCAGGTCTACAGTTTATAAAGCAGGAGCCTATGACTTTTCTTATGAAATGTTTTCCTTTGTAGAGTTGTTTTTGCCAGTTCAAAGAGGAAATAGTGGGCTGAAATCAAGAGGCATGACTGAATGACTAGTGCTAAGCAAATGATTCGTGCAAAGGCTTCATTGGAAACATTCAGACTCATAACAATAGTAGCTCTGACATGACTTCCTTTTGCCTGAGAAACTCATAAACATGACCTCTAGGCTATACTTTTGTTCAGCAGCTGCTGGTCCTTTAATTTAATTGGAAGCTACAAGCAAGCTTCTTAAAGAGGCAATGTGTGTACCAGTGTCCAGAGGACACTCTGTTCATAAGATTTAAGATAGTCAGCACTGTTGGAATTACATGTTCTAATATAAGATGGGTGGACTGGTGTGGGAGAAATAAGAGCCACCATCCCCCTCCTCCCCCACCCAGATTTAAACCAAAATTGTTTTTGAGGTTCAAAAATATTCACATGACAGCTCTCTATGTTTAGCTGGAACAGACTGAACTGCAATGCCAAGAAAATGGTTTCTTCTATCTTTTATGCTAATGCAGATGTCACAGGAATTTAAAAGATTCTACAGCCCTGGCTATCCATGCTCATGTAGAGCTACTATGTCATTTTTAAACATGTATTGCACAGCTATTATGTGCACAGAACGTGAAGGGAATGAGAAATTAGTAAGATGAAATTTTTCCCCTCGTGCATACACCATGTTTTGAGGGAAAAGCCACCTAAGCAAGTAACTTTCACACAGAGCAAAAATAAAATCAATACAACAGAAATGTGAAAAGAACAGTGGCATTTGAGCTGTAGCATTTGATAGAGTAGGGTTCACCGTGTCAGTAAAAGGAGTGAAATTGGGAGTTCTAAAAATAGACCACGGGAAGCATTTTGTCTTACAATAGCCCACCAAGACAAGTATGCCCTAAATTCCCTGACATCCATATCACATAGGAGCTCCCTTTTATGAATGGACATTGACCTTGAAGTCAGATAGACTTGAACTTGAATTCCGTCTCTGCCATGTATTAATTATGTGAATCTGGGCCAATTATTTCACTTCTCTAAATCCACTCTTGCACTATAAAAGGAATTAATACGGGGAGCCTGGGTGGCTCTCAGTTAAGCATCTGACTTTTGATTTTAGCTCAGGTCATGACCTCAGGGTCGTGGGATCGAGCCCTGCATCAGGCTCCCTGCTCGGCGTGGAGTCTGCCTGAGATTCTCTCTCCCTCTCCCTCTGTCCTTCCTTCTGCTCTCTCTCTCTAAAATAAATAAAACCTTTTTTTTAAAATAAAGGAATTAATAACAAAACATTTTTATTCATGTAGAAAAGGCAAAATGAGATAATATATGTAAAATTGCCTTAGATCTTATACAAATTGTGTGTGTGTGTGTGTGTGTGTGTGTGTGTGTGTGTGTGTGTGTATGAGAGACAGAGATTGAATTCTCTGGGCCACTTACCCATCTTTTTCTGTTTTGTTTTTGTTTTTGTTTTAGGAAACTCATTGTGTATACTCCAAACTTGAAAGTTACCATAGTGGGATGGCTTTTAGGAGGCGATGTGTAAAATCTCTCACTTCTTTTATTATTATGGAAACCACCAAATACATTTAAAATATAGAACTAGTCAACTTAGATCCACTGTTTAGTATCAATGTCTTGTTATATGGGAGATGTGAAGCTACAGATGGGTAGAGGAGATGCTGGGGAAAAGGAGAGAAGAGCCCCAAACTTAAAAAGGCAAAGCATGAATCTTACTCCAGGTAACTCAGTCTTTAGAATTAAACAGAACAGATTGCATTTTTAATGCCCAATATTTTAATAAAAACCAGGACCTATTCCTCTTCTATGTGTCTTTTCTAGTATCTTTGGGTCCTGATATTTGGTCTAATGTCAACAGAATGTTTGCTGGGAATACCAGGCACAGCTTAATATCATGCCACTTTGTTCTGGTGGAGAAATTGTTGTTGGAAATTGCCATATGGCTTTTGCAACACGTGCAACATTTTGGCACACAGCAGTAATATGATTGCAATATTTTCCCCCTCCTGAACGTATTCCGATTCTCACTTGAAAATCTAATACGAGAAGAACCAAACAATGGTTCCAGGATGGCAGGTGTGATAGGATACCTGTGAAAGTCAACTCTACTCCACCTCCTTTAGCCATTATTTCCACTGCTTAATTTCTTTTACTATTAGTAATATTTTTTCCAAATACCTATTTCAGCTTTTTCTTCCTCAATAAATATCCATCTTTAGCAAGGACAAAAAACCACACTCTTATTAAAACTACAAAGACAATATTATGTTTTCCTTTTTAGACCCAAACATGGAGGAGAGCCACAGAAGAAGTACAACCGGGTCAAGGAGGAAAGAGATGCAGAAGTGAGAAAGGAGAGGAGAGGGCAAGCATCATCTCCATTCCCTTCCCTTTTGCACCCACACTCTATTTTCTTCATACCTCTGGTCAATTACAAGTCCATGGTGGGAAGCTGCCATGACATCCTCCTGCTTCCTATTGCACTGAAAGGAGACAAGTGCCCAAAACACATTTCAGTGTTTGGATTGGAAACTTCAGGTGTTGAGATACCCCATGGAATGATACTGGTAGGTCAGTAACAAATCTATCGAGTACTTTTTTTTTTAAGTATCCACATAAGTTTCCTTGTGCTGAATGAGTCAAATACTTTCAACGCTGGTTCTGTCATACTTGGCAGAGTAACGCTACATTTATTGATTTTTTTTTTTTTATGGTTGAGAAGAATTTTATGATCTTCAGCAAATTTGCTTCATTCTATTACTGGCTGCAGCTCTTTACGATTTTTCTCTAAATTATCACAATGTTCATTGTCATCAGTTTAAATGGTGGTTATAGTAGGTAAATTATTTTTATGAAATGCTAAAATTGCTTTTAAAAAACCTTTAAGAAACTAACTAATGAATAACACAAATATGTGGAGAAAATAACCTACATCTATTCATTCATTTATTTATCCACTTATACAACAATATATATGAGCTCTTACTATGTACACTGTAATAGGCATTGGGAATACAGTAGTGAAAAAGAGAGAAAAAAGAGATAATCCTTCCTATCATGAATTTGACAATCTTCTGTGAAGTGATAGACATACGACATAATAAATAATTGGATTATACAGTACTGTGAAGTGATAGTACTATAGAGAGAAATGACATAGAGTAAAAGAGATGAAAGAGGCTGGATGGCAAGAGTGTAATTTTAAATAGAATGATCATGGGTATCTGAGAAGGTGATGCTGGGCAAAGAATTACAGGAGGTAAAGGAGTTAAGCCAAAGTATATCGGAAGGAATACTACTACAGACAAAGACCCGAGGTCAGAGCATGCGGTGTGTTAGTTACAAGATGGGATGGTTAATTTTGCATGTCAACTTGACTAGGCTAAGGGTGCCAAAGTTATTTATGGTTGTGTGTGAGAGTGTTTCTGGAAGAGATTAACATTTGAATCAGTAGCCTGAGTAAAGAAGATCACCTCCACCAATGCAGGTGGACATCATCCAATTCGTTGAGATCCTAAATAAAAAAGGCAGAAGACAGGCAAATTTGTTCTCTGCTTCAGCTGGGACATCCATCTTCTCCTGCCCTTGGAAACTGTCACTCCTGGTTCTCAGGCCTTTGGACTTGAACTAAGACTTAACACTACTGCACTAACCATGTGAGCCAATTTTTATTTCCCATTATAAATATCTAATAAATCTCTCTCTCCCTTTCTCATATGTATATGTGTAAGAGAAATATATATATATATATATACTGAAGAACCATGACCAATATTTCATGTGTATAGAGAGTCAGACACACAATTTTACCATAGCATTTGAAAATCAAACTAATAAAACATGTTCTAATAAAATATTACTCTATTTCCTTCCTTCACATTAGGCTAAGAAAAATTTTATGCTGAGCAAGATCAATGTTCCCTCTGTTTAGGTTTATTAATTGGTATGCACAAAACACCATCACAACATAACACACAGCAAGTGTTACCACTATTCAAAAGCAGATCGTTAGTTTTTGTTTCCCATTGTAATGTAATGAATATATACATACAAACACTGAGATGTTTGCTGCTGGAAACAAGTAAATGTTGGAATATATTCTATAAACATTGCATAAGTTATGATATAAAGTTACATTTTATAGGCAATTTTATTGGTCTTATAGCCATCAGCCAAAAGTCTCAGGTGCTTGGCTAAGTGGAAAAATAAGCTACTGTCTGTAGAATTTTCAATAAAACAGTCAAAAAAGAGGTTGATGTTAAAGAAAAATTGAAATAAAAACTAATATTATTTTAGAGACTCAATGATTTTTTTCATTTTTACACTATATCATGCATATTGGACCACTTTTTAAGTTTATTTCTCTCAAAGGATTTAGAATTTTTCCAAAATATCAATTTGGTCTGCAAAGTTGAGTTTAAATTAAGATTTAAAAAAATATTTCAAACTCTTATAATTGCTAATTATTTTTTAATCATGTCTTTATTTGGCATTTTGCTTACCTGCATGAAAAACCTCAAAAAACACATTAACAGTGGTAGAAAGTGATTTTTGAATTGCCAGCAGAAGGAAATGTACATTTTCAAAGGGGACTGTAAGTAAAACTGATATAGTCCTCTTCTTTTTCCAAAATAAAGAAGAATTAATTGCAAATAATTAAATTGGGTTTCTAGGCTGAATGATAACTTTTGAGAGCTGACATCTGATCACCGAGCTCACCTATCCAAATAAACGTAGTATTAGTTAGTCTGTTTTTCTTTCATTATATTTGAAGCTAGGAAAATATAGATGGAATAACCAGTCTCTCACTGACAACCCTGTTTTTTTCCATTGCAAATGAGCTGCAAACATTCTGTACTCTTTTTTTATGTTTAAACAAAAGTCTAAGTTTTATGTTTTTAAAATTTACACACACATTTACACACACATACCCATACACACCTAACCCAAGAGAAGATAAAGTTAAACTTAAGTGACTTCCTTAGCTTAGAGTCACTTCACTGTACCCCTCTTTTCCCACATCAACATCATACCAAGCTCAGGGCCTCCATGATGATTTTCTCTTGCCTCCCCTCCATAAACCTCACCCCTCTGAGCACCAGGTTCTTCAAGTTCCTCTCGGTAGCTGGTTCATTTGTTGAAGGCAACCCATGCAAACCTGATATGCATATGTTACTTCTAACATGATAGTCATCACTAGGGTTTTTGTGAGACAATTACCGCAGTGTTCTAAGAGAATGAAGTGAAGCAGGAAGAGCTTATTAGAGAAGGAGGTCCAAAAAGGCAAGTGAACATCAGCAGCAAACACTCTCACTGACTTGGATCAACTATACTGGATGCTGAAGGACCTCCTGGATTCAGTCCCAAAGAGAACTGGAGAAAAGTCTGGCAGGCTCTTCTTTGAGCTACCTCATTAATATAAACTTGTAATGTTAGACCAAAAGTCTTAGTCTTCCTCCACCTCAATCCCCAGCCCCAGTCACAGAAGTAACTACTGTTCAGTATCTATGTATTCTATGCCTACACAGAAAGGATATGTGTGTGGAGAGTGTGTGTGTATTTGTGTGTGTGTATATATATAATCACACCCCATCATCCACCACCAGTGTTATTCTAAACAATCAGACTTTGAAAACATTTTTTATGGATTATTAGGTCCTTTGTATTGCATTGGAGAGATTGGCAGACAGGGAAAAGGATGCTAGGCCAAGACTAAGTTCAGAAGTGGGATCTTCTCCCGTGGAAACAGGAGGGAGAAACAATATAGGACTTCTTAAGGAATAAAAAGCAAAGGCATATATCAGGGAAGAGGAGCAAAGCTAAAAACTGTGGCTTTTTATGGAATCCTGGCCCTCACTGATCTCTGTGCTGCTGAAAGATGCATGCACATCATAAAGACAGTAGTCCCAGAGTTCTAGGAGCAGAATAACAGCAAAGCAAGTGGTGGCCCACAGTGACACGGGACATGGCTGTGAAGAACAGAGTACAGAGAGTCAGCTGCCAAATGGATGAGTTTGGGAAAGGACTAAGACAGTCTCCCAACTTCCCAGATATGCTAGAAGAAAGCCTCCTTTGGGGATAAGTTGGTACTTGGGAAACAGAAAGCATACCTAATTATTTAGTTTACAAATTGGGGTCCATTTAACATTATATTGTCAACGATAGGGAGAAGAAATCTTTTCTCCTCCCTACGTTCTTTTTTTAAAAGGTTTATTTATTTATTTTGAGAGAGAGAACATGAGGGGGAAGAGCAGATGGGGAGAGAGAGAGAGAATCTCAAGCAGGCTTCACACCCAGGATGGAGCCCGACGTGGGGCTTGGTCTCACAACCCTGAGGTCATGACCTGAGCTGAAATCAAGAGTCGTTTGCTTAACCAACCAAGCCACCCAGGCACCCCTCTCCTCTCTATGTTCTTAACTTGGCCTATAAATGTGGTATGCTACAGGCAGCTCACATTGGTCCATGAGGGCCAGTCATTAAATTTTCAGAAATTTTATAGGCCAGTTGTTAAACATGGTCATTATTGAAAGTTAAAGGATATAAACCTGCAAATAAACAACTTACATGAAAAGCAAAAATAATACATCTTCAAAACCCAGTACTTCCTAATTATTTTCCTACATTTTGTATTATCTGTGCTTATTGTATTATCTCTGATGAGGTTATTTCCATCTCTTGCTTCTGCAGGAGGGAAGAACTATGCTCTGCTGCACATCTCTTCCCAACTTTGCCTATAGTTACATCACATTTGTCACTTGAAATAAGCCAGAGTGGGAGTGTATACACCACAAAAGTTGGCCAATGCTATAAATCAAGGTTCAATTTGTTTTGTTGGTTGTCTAGACCACTGGTTGTCAACTAGGGTCAAGTTTGCCCCTCACATGCCCACCATTTAGCAATGCCTGGGGAAATTTTTGGCTCTTACAACTGGGAGGCATGGGTACTACTGGTATCTAGTGGGCAGAGACAGGGGTGATCCTATTGCTCACAGGACAACCTGTCACAACAAAGAATTATTCAGCCCAAAATGATAACAGTGCCAAGGTTAAGAAACCTGGGTCTAGTCCTAACAAAGTGATGTAGAAAATGTTAACAGTGCAGGTTAAACTTGCAGCATCATATCTGTACATATTACATTGGTCTGTACCTGCCCCCCACCCCCAACCAACTCCTGTCACCACACAGCAACTTCAGCCAGCCTCTGTCTTCCAAATCCCCCACTCAAAAGGCAGGCATCAGTCCCTCTGTTCTCAAACGTCCCCAAACTCTAAAGAACCTACAGCAAGTACTCTTGAGTGATGTCCCACCATGCTCCACTCTGGCACCACAGCAACATCTGGCCCATGATCCCACGTATTGCTCTTGGGGCCCCATCTGACTTTGCTTAGTAGAGAGAACTGCAGGTACACTCTCTTTTCCATGAACTGCCTCCAGAAGAGTCGTCCAATAAATCTCTAATTCTGTTATACAGATTCCAATTAGCTAATGAGCAATGGATTTCAGGACTGGATCTGCTATTTTATGAGAAATGAGATAAAAGGTTATGTTTAGAATGTGCCTGCTTATAAGTTCTTACTCTCAGCTTTTGGGGCTTCAACCAAAATTAAATAATAGGAAAATTCCCATGCCACATCCTATCATATGTTCTTGAAGAGTGCGATTGCAGGAACTGGACAAAAGGAGGCCCTGTTTATACAAAAATATTTAATAATATTGAACCAAGTTTACTGACATTACCGCAAAACTATACAGTGGACTCCAACCAGGGTTTCTAAGTTTGTACAACTTAACTTGGGAGTGGCCAGTGTGGCTCAAACCAATTAAGTATCCGAAAGGATTATCTGGTCTGGTGTTTAGACAGAGGATCCTGTGCAGATAGAAAAGTCAAGATAGAAACCAACGAGGTGCTAGAGGTCAATCGCCTCTGGACAATTTAGGCAAACAGATTCAGTGGTTATACCAGTAAATTATCCTACTGAGTAAGTTAATTCACACTGTGGCAGAAGTTGAGTGTGGATGACATATCCCACGTGGTTCTCTCTCCGTGGCTTCTTCCTCTGATTGCCACAGAGCCACAGTCAGAGTGTTACATCTTACCTCAGTCTGCACAGAGCAATGTTAGTTTCCTATAAGGAAGCACAATAAATGGTTATTTGCACCAACTTCTTAAAATTCATCAAAACCAAATAACCAAAAGAGTAGAGAATAAAATAAGTGGATTTCAAAAATCCACATTTAAAAAATAAATTCTGTGAGTCAACAATCTGAGAAAATGAAAACCAGAACTAAACAAGTAAAGATGTTCTTCTTCCTTCTTTCCAAAATGTAAGTAGTTTGTTATTTTCTTTCATAAAGCACTCCATGAAGTAGCCTTTGGTAACTGCCAACTTTAGAGAGAGATTTATTAGAGGCAGAAAAGTTCTAGTCCCTGTCTTGCCAAAGCAGCAAGCATAAGGAATTTACTTTCCATAACAATTTATTTACATATTTTTTTAAATGCTTCAGTAAGAACATACACTCTAGAAGTATTTCATGACAATGGGTATAAGACCCTAAAACCAGAAATAATAAGTGTTGGCAAGGACATGAAGGAAAGGGAACCGTTGGTGAGAATGTAAATTGGTGCAGCCCCTGCACAAAACAGTATGGAAGTCCTGAAAAAAAACTGAATATAGAACTACCATATGTTCCAACAATGGATATGTATCTGAAGGAAATGGAAACACTAAGTTGAAAAGATGTCTGCACCCCCATGTTTATTGAAGCATTATTTATAATAGCCAAGAACTGGAAACAACCTATGTCTCCACTGATGGATGAATGGATAGAGAACATGTGGTAGATATATACAATAGAATATTATTCCGCCATTAAAAGGAAGGAAATCCCACCATTTGTGCAACACGGATGGAACTTGAGGGCATTGGGTTAAGTGAAATAAGTCAAAGGAAGATGAATATTATATGATCTCACTTATATGTGGAATCTAAACAAACAAGAATGAACTCATAGATACAGAGAACAGATTGGTGTTTGTCAGAGGCAAAGGGATGGTGAGGAGAGAGTAAGATGAGTAAAGGTAGTAAAAGGTACAAACTTCTAGTTATAAAATAAGTAAGTCCTGGTGATACAATGTACATCATTATAGTTAACAATACTATATCGTAAGTCTGAAAGTTGCTAAAAGAGTAGATATTAAAAATTTTCATCACAAGAAAAAAATTGCAACTGTGTATTAATGGATGTTAACCAGACTTATTGTGGCGATCATTTCACAAATATCTAATCATTATGTTTACACCTGAAGCTAATATAATGCTATATGTCAACTAGATCTCAATTCTTTAAAAAAAAAAAAAAAGACCCTAACTATAAGTTTGGGAACTTAAAAGGTCTCATATATTGAAAACTAAAATATTATCCAAAATTGTCAGAGACGTAGTGTAACTGTCAAACCACAAGTCATTGTAACTTAAAAAGTGCTTTCTTCCTTGTTATTAATGGCCAGTAGAGACTCAAGCAGCAGGCAATCAAATCTCGACCTCCATGGTTATTGCCAGACTCCTGCCTCCTTCTACACAGGTGCTTTCCATGGTTTCATCTGAAGGTGTAAGTAAACTAAACCAATGAGTGGAAGAACAAAAAGTTGTATTTAAAATTCATAGAAGAAATACATTTTTAACAGCTATTCAAAAGTGGAATGAGCACAGCATACTACCCACTCGCAGAAAGGCATGAAGTACTGAGACCCACCATAGCGCAGAGGAACTCCTCAGTGAAGGAAACCAGATGTAAAGGCCACAGATAGATTCTATTTCTATGAAGTATCTAGAATATATAAATCCACAGAATGCAGGCCAGTTGCTGCCAAGCGCTGGGCAGAGGCAGGAATGGGGAGAAACTGCCTCATGGGGAAAGGGCCTCATTTTGGAGTGATGGAAGTGTTTTGGAACCACACAGAAACGGTGATGGAACAGCACTGTGAATGTACTAAATGCCATGGGATTGTTCCCTTGAAAATAGTTAACTTGGAAATAAGGGAAAAACCAGAAAATTACAAAGGTGGACTGAATAGCTTTAGAAGTTTTGAGTTCTCCATCCCTAAAGTTGTTCACTGCAGCAGAGGCCAGAAGTTCATTCATGAGAGATGCAGCGGCAAGAACAAAGTCAAGGTGGGGACTAGATAAACCCCAGGTCCTGTCTAGCTTGAGACTCTGATATTGTGTGGCAATTTGACATGCTCCCAGCTCTTAGAATAAAGACAAAACTTTCCTGTGACCCACAAGTTCTCCCTGCTCATGGCCCCAGGCTCACCTCACCACAAGCCCCCCTCGTTCTAACTGCACTGCTTTCTTGCAGCCCCTCATACTCGCCATGATCCCACCCTTCTCCCGACTTTTGCACATGCATTTCCGCTCTCTAATATGTCCTTCCCTCTTTTTTCTTATTGTGATATAACCAACATACAACATTCTATTAGTTTCAGGTGTACAACGTAATGATTTGATGTGTTTATGGCAAGCCCTCCTCTCTTTATCTGGTTAATTCCCACTCAACCGTCTAAGCGCCATGACTTCAGAGAAGATTTCTCTCATCCACTGCATCAAGACAAAGAGGATCAAGGATGGTGGAATAGAGAGGAAAGGAAAAGAAAGCAGGAAGCTCATGCAGAGGCAGAAGGGACAAGACCAGAGGGTGTCAAGGGTTAAGATTCATCAACTGAATTAGAGGGGGTTTACCAAATGCAAAATTTCTCCTTTATTTAACTTTCCATAATTTCTATAATTTGCATAATTTACCTAATGTACACTACATATTAAACTTTATCATTTTCAACACTGTAATGTCATGTTCATGTCTGCATGTTGCTTAGAAACAAATTTTATTCATCTTCCTTTGCTACATCTTACCGACTCCGATGCCTTATACATGTCAGCATTCTCTCTAAATAAGTATGGAATGAATGGATATTTGCTGGGATCTCTTACCTTGTCAAGTACACTAGCAATACCCAAACTTGTAAGATACTAAAGGGCTGTGTATTACACTTCTTTGAATCTTTCCTAGTGCTTTGCAAAGTATTAAGCACACAACAGAGCTCGGAACATTTTTTTGAGGAAGAAACGAATGATGAGTGAGTGAATGATTTCAGGATAACTCTCCCAAAGAATTTGGTTTATTCAAGTCACCAGCAATTTCTAGGAGCATAATGAATGCCTTCCAGTGTAAGTCTACACAAAATCTATTTAGAAGGGCAAGCCCCAGGCTGGAAGCCTCCTGGAGAGGGATGGTTATTGCTTGGTCCCAACTGTCACCTCGACACAGCTGCACCCTTCTGTGTGGTGTTGCTCTGTAACCTCGAAGGCACCGCCCGCTGTGGATCCTGGAAACACCAAGAGCTCCTGCCCATGACAACGAATGACTTTTCCATAGTTCGCGGTTACAGTTTCAGTAATGGCCGTAGTTGGGGTTTGTGACTCAGCATTGCCTTTCATCTACACCACCTTCCCCAGTGAGAAGCAGCAGCAAGATGACCAGGCAGCTTCCCAGTAAACCTCAGCAGGAAGTAGCATGGCCTAAGAGAAAGAGCATGGGATGGAGCTGGGGATCCTGGATTCTCAGTCTGACATGTGTGCCCATCACAGCTCTACTGGGACCCGTGGAAACAAAAGGCACCTGCTGGTTGGCTGAGCATCTATTTGTTCTGGACACTTTACGTGCCATTTACTTGATCAGCGCGACAGTTTTACCTTGAGCTAACATGGCCTCATTTTCGCAGATTGAGCAACAGAGTCATGGAGAGGCTAAACAGCTTGCCCCCCGGGGCGGTGGGGGAGGGCCAGCTATCTAGGATGTAGTCTATTCAGAATTTGTACCTGGGTTTTTCTGATAAACTTATCTTTTTCGGGACCTCAACTGATCTATAAAATAAAGAGATTAAGATGCAAATGATTTCACATCTGCATAATCTTTCAAAGACTACTTCAACTTCTCTCTAATTTGTACCCATTACCACAGGAAGTAACCACTGTGGCAGAAAGTTGAACAGAAACTGACAAAAAAAAAATAGACAAAACCAGAGACACACTAAAGTGAGTTAATGTGTTTGAATATTGGTTGTGGACAAGGCAGGCAATCTTCGTACATATGCCTTGCCTACAGCAAGAAGATGTTTCTAATAAGGTTAAATATAACATTATAGTGATTCAACGGTCATGTTCATTTTCTAAAATGTTACACTGCCCTATCAAGTTTGAGGACTAATGAATGGACACATTTCAACGCACGCCATTAACACCGAGAAAAGGAAACTTCTGCTTTGTGCCCATTCACTCATATGTAAGTCCATCTAAATAGGGGGAGATTAATGTCTTTCTCAGATGAAGGAGCTAGACAGCCTGGTAAACTTGTTTCACTGGAACATAACAAAAGCACTGAAGCCAAGGACCAGGCGGCCACGGCTCCATAAGTAAAAGAGGTGTTCCCCCACCCCCCCGCCCTTCAGAGGGAGAATAATAGCCTCTTCCCCCAAACAGAGGGAGAATAAGATCTTCCACTTCATCCTACTTATTCTGGGGATCAAAAGCCAATGTCAGCCTTCAAAGATGTCAAGCTGGCACTCACAGAAGCATTAGGATCACTTTAGGAATACATGTAATAAAAAGAAAGGAAAAAAAGGACTTTGGAAAGCCATCAAAGCCATGAGAGAGGGCATTCTGTGGCCAGGCAGAAAATGATAAAGGATCCCGCGTTTTATGTGCTTGAGAGAATTGAACCGCATCGTTATTACATAGCCATGTGAAACCCCGACTCAAGGGCCATGCTGCCTGTAAGTGCAATTTCTAGAGGGAGCCTGGATTCACAGGGAAGACTAGGATTTGTTTGGGATTTTGCCCCCAAAGTGTAAGAATAGCTTAGGCATTAGGTATTCCTAATTTGTTATAACTTGCGAGCAACTGGCTAAGTTGGCAACCGTCAAGAGGCTGGGACTGCATTGGAGTCTAATAAAAGCCCTAATAAAAGCTTTAAACTAGTTCACACATCTGCAGTCTAACAGGGGGGTATTACCTAATCTGTGCCATTCCATGGCAGCCCCGCCCACCCCGCTGGATGCTTGCTAGAGAATGAGGGTGGAGAGGGTGTTGGTGCAAGCCTCCCCCCAGGCGGAATTTACAGCTTCTTCGAACCACGGCCAGCTTCAGAAGAACCTTGGGGGGATTTATGTAAAGAAATATAGCTAATTCTCTCGGGTTCCCATAATTTGCACTTGCAAAACTTTGAACGAGGCTGAAGTTTGCCTCTTCCATGTAGAGGTATCTTCACTAGGAGACACAAACTGATGGCTGGCATTTTAATGCCCCCATGCAAAAATAAACAACAAGCCCCCAGGGTCCCAGCCGAGGTTCAGAGAGTGCTCCCCTGCAGTGTGAGGACTGCGTGATTGCACTCCAGAGGGGAGGAAGGAGCAGCGAGCCAACGGCTGTAGGTGGGAAGCCCAGGATTTCTTCCCACACTTTGAAAATTAATCTACAACCTTGGGAAAATACAAAAGGCAGAATTTTTAATTAAAATTTTAAAGCTTTGTAGCATATTGATATTAAATGCAAAAAAAAAAAAAATCTTGTCCCATTCCAGAATAAGTATTATATTTTTCTAAGAGAAAGTGTGTGTACCATGGGCTGACATTATGATATGTTACATTAGGTGATTCTAAGGGTTATTCTTGCTCCATGCATAAACCTCATATGGCCACATCACTGGCTGGATCTCAAGAGGGTGAGCGTGGCCCTTAGCTACTAACAGTAGCAGCCTTCAAGACCTATACCCACCAGGAGCACCCAGATCAAATGGGCTCTTAGAGTCTAGTCACACATTTATATTAAAAGGGAGAAAAGCCAACCTTTGGGATTTTTCCAGAGCTTCAAATAGTCTCCCTTCTCTCAGCTCATCAAGCTTAAAATGGTTTCCTTTGTTAGCTTTCAGCCACCCTTGCCTTCCAGACTAAGGGGATTTGAAACCCTCTCCCCAGGTTAGGGAAGATACAAAGGACTTTTTAGTTCACCATATTTTCCTGAAAGAAAATCTCTCTGTCTCATAAAAGCAGCCCCAAACCACACAAAAGTGTGGGGGGCAGTGCGAAGGAGAGAGCCCAGGCCCAATGCCATTCAATCAACTCTCTCACAGGGCTGAAAACTGCCAGGTGTCCCCAGTCAGAGGATTAGCATCAGGTGAATCATGGTGCCAGACAATTAGCAGAATAATCTACCTTATTCTAATAAAGAGACTCATTGCAACACATTTATTGCCCTAAAAGTGAATGTGTTGATCAGGCCTTTATATTTGTGCATGCACTCTCAAAGAAAAAGAAACTTGCTTTCACTTTGATGGAGAATATCATTCTCCACATCAAGCCAAGAAAGAAAAGAAAGAAAGAAAGGAAGGAAGGAAGGAAGGAAGGAAGGAAGGAAGGAAGGAAGGAAGGAAGGAAGGAAGGAAAAAAGAAAGAAAGAAGAAAGAAAGAAAGAAAAGAAGCACTTTAAGTCCACTGAGTAGCCACAACCAAAAGTATGTTAATTCCACTTTAAAAGCTCTGTCCTATAGTTGCCTTTTTTTTTTTCTTTTTTTCTTCCCGCTCTCTAATTCACAGAAAGAAGAATGGCCTGGATTCATAAAATATTTCTTCTTCTGTAATGTTTTCATTTGTTCTGCTTGTGCAATAGGTAGCCTAGTCCCATTTGGTTCTAATTTGTCTAAAGGATGTCTGAGGTACAGAGGAAATTGAGACTTTAGAAGGTTCTTTCAGACAGGTAGTGGAAGAGTTAAGATTCTAATCCAAGTCTATCTTGGTCAGGAACCCACACACTCTGAAGTCCTTCATGATGCTTCTTCCTGCCCAGCAGCATGTAACAGTCCCAGAAGATCCTGCTCAATGTCTCAAAAGGCAAGGACACTGTTCAAGAAAAGAGAACCCCCTCATCTTCCCTAAGGGCAACTTAGAACAATAGCCCACCCCCCCACCCCCCAACATTTTCTGGCTAAGAGACACGGTGGCACAGGGCGGAGCAGAGGCAGTGAGAAGGCTCTTCGGAGAAAGAGGTATCTACACGTGGGAGTGGGGCCAGGGGAGCCGCTGGGACAGGGGAATGAAGCCAGGTAGGAAGTGGAGCCCAGTATAAACTCCCACAGCTTTGTATGCTGACTGGCCCCAGATGCCAATGAGAGGAATTAATATGTATTCAAAAACATGGTCTTTCCATAATAGAAGATATTTTGTTGCCAAGTTACCAAGAATGTCTGGTAGTGTCAGAGCTGGGCTTGTGTGGGGATTTTAGCCAAATAAAACTCTTCTTGTGGCTTGCTACTATTATTTTTCAGTGGCAATCATGACTCAGAAAGCAATCCTTAAAAATATATTTTATCACCTAGATATTTTCAGACAAGTGTCCTTGAGTTGTGATGCCTCTCTTGTCCTGAGTTGGACCCATATTATTTTCAGTTTTCTGTAGCCACCATACTTGCCATTTAGAGGAGACACCAGCCACATACCATTCTCTATCCTAGGCTAGAACTTTGACCCCATCGTTCAGGTAGAGGGGTTCTCAACAGTGGCTGCAAATGGGGACTCAGTGGAGAGTATAATCATTATGACTACCATAGTGAAGAGTAAAATGCATCTAGTATCCTTGGTAGAGAAATATGTAAACAAAATACAATCTATTCACACATTTTAATAGGATTACTCTCCATGCTTACCTCTAACCTGTAACAAAACTATCAATAATTTGTAAATGATGTGAGTTTTCACTAGAAAAGCAGCTATAATAGAGTACAGAGGAAGAGAAGATGACTTTCTGAGTCAATAGCATAGATGGTTAAATGCAATTTCATCCCCCCCTGACCTCCATACCTCGGAAAGATCAGTCAGAAGCTACAGTACACATTTATCCACAAGTATGATAATGTTGGAATAAAGGACACACACGAGTTAGGCAAATCATTCTTCCACTTTGGGACTCACTTCTTTTTTTTGTTTGTTTGTTTGTTTCAGTCATATCTATTTAATTAGATGTGAGAGTATCCTGCTTGCTTATTTTGTATATAATTTGCTTTTATCGTGCCTTTGTACAAATAAGGAAAAGGTAACCTCTCTGGACCATTCATTCCTTGGGAAGAGGAAGATGCATTTTTTTTTTTTTAAAGATTTTATTTATTTATTTGACAGATTGATAGCGAGAGCAGGAACACAAGCAGGGGGAGTGGGAGAGGGAGAAGCGGGCTTCCTGCCGAGCAGGGAGCCCGATGTGGGACTCGATCCCAGGACCCTGGGATCATGACCTGAGCCGAAGGCAGACGCTTAACGACTGAGCCACCCAGGCGCCCGAGGAAGATGCATTTTTAAGGAAGAGAAGGTGCCTACCCCTTCCTCCAGGAAGGACTGAGCACACGATGGATTTCAGCTCCCATTTACTCCCTCTGTTGGGCATTTATGGGCAGTGTATGAAATGCATAGCCTAAGCATGTAGCCCTGAGGAATCGCCCACAGTCAATTCACAATTACTCTTTTTCCATAGTGTCATTCAATGGAAGGTCTCTGAGGAACATTTCTAAACTCTGCCATAGTGTTTTGGTTGAGACAAGGCTTGGGAAGTTTCTAGCATTTAGTGAAAAGGGGCCAGGTATGTTAGATGTCTTGTCAATTCAGGAAAGTCCCAAACTACAGATTCTACATTCTGCAGATTTAAAAAAAAAAAATTTAACTGGTACGATTAACTGAAACTTGATCCTAATTCTTTATACATATAAATTAAGGAATTTATTTAACAGTTTTTATTAAATTTTGCAAAAATGCAACTACTGTGTAAATCAAGAGAAAACTATTTTGTTGCTTTGCAACATCTACCACTAAAAACAACTCAAGTCACAGAATTTGCTTTTCTAACACATGTGTAAGTCTATGTTCGTAGTTGTTCCATTCATGATAACTGAACATATGTATGAGTCTATTTCTTCATATCTTACTTCAAAACACCATAAATAAAGGAAAATGACCATGGTATTCTGTTGACTATTTGAAATTAGGTTTTACAGCTTTGCCCATAAAAGTCACCAATGTGCCCTTAATCCCTATTTTTCTTTTTCTAATTAAGTAACAATATCATTAAAATTTTTAAAAAAATTTACAAAGAAGCATTCTAATAAAGTTGTCAAAGATATGCTATATTTCCAAGGAATCTTATCTCTGAAATGTTTATAAATAGTCTTTTAATCAAAAAAGAACAAATCTTAAAGAGTAGTACAAATGATTGCAAAATGTGGTAAGCTACACAATCTTGGAGAAAAAAGAATCTTACTAGCTGTACAAGAATTTACTGGAGTGGCGACTGAAAGGAATATAAATACAAAGATTTTTTTTTTTTACTTTTCATTAAGCAATGTTATTTCAAGAAGAATTGACAAGATGGCAAACAGTGTTAAAAAATTAGCCACTGAATAATAAACTGCAACAAGCAAATTTTTATGACAAGTGTATGAAAGCATCCTATGTCATAAAGATCTACTACTCACATACCTAACATTTGCAAGGAAAGAAAAAGTTGTAAGAAATTATTATTTTCAAAATTACTGATAGAGGACAAATAAGGATGTCAGTAGTTGAAATTCTTAAAAAAAATTAAACAAAAAAAAAAATCTCACTTCCAATATCATTCCTTATACCATAGATAGTGAGACGAGCTATGATTTGTCAACAAGGCCTTATAACAATGTAAAGGATCACCATGTTTCAGCAGTTCATTCTATTTTTCATGGATAACTAGTAGATAAGTGTCTGGGTGAAACATTTCACAAATCAGTAAATACTTTCATTAGTCTTTAATTAATAAAATTAAGACTAATCCTTTGAAAGACAGATTATTTGGAAACCTATAGAATAACAAAGATATTAAAAGGCTTATCTGACCTAATAAATAATCTTGTCCTACATTTGAGATGGTTGTCAAAGGAAACTGCTTATAAATATTTTGCTCACTATTTCATATTGTTGCAGAATTATTTCATTCAGTCAGTGAAAAATTTGTGACAAATTGAATACCAAAATTAAAATATTGAAAAATGTACTTAATTTTCAGAATTATTGATAAAAAAGGTAAATGAGGTGACCCTTTAGATGCAAGGAAATAACATTAATCACATTAAAGTAAAAGGAATTTTCGTAGGAACTATCAAGAAACAGATTTCTTTTAAAACAACCTTTGTCACTGACCATTTTCAGAGTTCTTTCCAGCTGTTGAGGAAGGTTAAATGTAATAATAATCATTTGGAAATATATTACTCAAATGGCTGCTAGCAAAGGATGAGATATGAAGATCTGAATGAGTTTCCATTAGTGATTCCGTGAGAATCATTTATTCAAAATGGAAAATGAGCATGTCAGGCAACATTCGCACAGTTAACCTGAGAAAGAATGGAGGAGCCAAAGATCTGAGTTTCAAAGTGGTTGGTATCTTTCTCATTCAGACTTAAGAACATCTTTTAACATTTCTTGTAATACCTAGTGAACAAATGCAGCTTTTGTGTTTTGTGAAAATGTCTATTTCATTTTCATTTTTGAATGATGTTTTTGCTGACCTAGGATTCTTGATAAACAGAAGAGGTTTTGTTCTTGTTGTTTGTTTTTGGGGGGGTTTTGGGGGGTTTTTTGTTGTTGTTTTTCCAGTATTTTTAAAATGCCAATCATTGTCCTCTGGCTACGTTGCTTCTGATAGTCAGTGGTAATTGTTATCTGTTTCCTGGCACATAATGTGTCTTTTTTCCTCCAGCCGCTTTTTTCTTCTCTTTCTCACCAGTTTTAGGGAATTTGATAATAATGTGCCCATTTGTATTTCAGTGTGAATCTCCCGTTTGGAGTTCGGTTTTTTTTGGACCTGTGTGTTTGTAATTTTGATCAAGTTGGGAAAATTTCTGAACATGTTATTTCTTAAAGTATTTTTCTGCCCTCCCTCTCTCTTTCCCTGGAACCCCAATTTTCACTTTTGCTACACCTTTTCCACAAGGGTAACTGGGAACCCGCTTTTCCATGCTGAGTACACTTGGATTCGATTCTGGATAGCGAACGTTACAATGCCGATTTTCTTGATTTTTGTTGTCTTCTTTTAAAGAGCATTGAATTTTGTTCCAGCAGCAGTTAAACTCCCTGTGAATTAGCTTGGTTTTTTGTCTTATTATTAAGGTTTATTAGGTCAAGACTTGAGTAACTAGTTTGGCCCTACTTCTAAGGCCTGGCTCTTCTGGGGTCTCTAGTGCTCCAAAGGTTTCATGAGGTCTTTCCATTCTGGACTGAATTCAAACCCTTCTAAGGCCCATGCACGCTCCGTGAGTTGTCCACCTTAGAGCTCCTGGGTACTGGTTCCTTCCCCAAGAGCTGTTTATACTCAGCCTCTTAGGGCTCCATCCTAGATTCCAGGGAACTCTTATGCAGATTGCTGGAGCTTTCTCTGTATTTCTTCTTTCTCTCTGGGGCTCTGCCCTGCAAATCCTAGCTCTCTCAGCCTCTCTCGGCTCTCTTCTGTTTCTCCAGCTCAGCAAGATGGCTGCACTCTGTGGAGGCTCCCGCTTGCCTGTGCTTGGTCCAGAGCGGGGCTTGGGACTGAAATCCAGAGCAATCACAGGACACACACTTCTTTCCCATCTCTCGGGAATCCCAACCCGCGGCTGGCTCTCGTCCAGCATAAGAACCCATTTGTTTCCTATATATGGAACAGATATGTGTTGTTTACGGCAGGAAGGCTATACCAATCCTCATGCCTCAGTCGTGACAGGAAGCAGAAGTAAGTTGCCTATTAATTTTAATTTTCCTCAGAAACATATCGTAAAACAGTTTTCTACAGCCTCCTGAATGTATGACTCTTTTTTTTTTTTCCTTAATCCACCCTCTGCTCCCTACCACCTGCCAAAATATTTGGCCTTGAAAGTCTTAATAAATACCAGAAACTGAAAGTATTCCCCAACACGTGGCAGGAATTTAAGCTAGAAGATATGTTTTCTGTGCTACTCTTTCACTACTCTGCCCTAGGTCACTCCATATGAATTATTTTGACCCTCCCCTTACAAGTAAGATACAGCTCATTTGCTGGACTGTCATGCTTCCTCATTTCTCCACTTTGTTAGTCGGCAAGTTTTCCTTGGCATGTTACCCCAGCTTCAATTAAGGTTACTTCTCTCTTTATTTTACATGAATGAGTCTAGGTTACGACCTATCCAAACATTAGTTTCTATGTTAGTGTCACTCATATTTCTGCCATTTCATTTGCCTGCCCCTCATATAGGGAATGGTTTCTTATATTTTTATTTGTTGAGAATCCAGACTAACTCATCTAATGACGTGATCGCATCCTCTAAGTAGTCGAATCCAAGCATTTACGGAAATGAAATGCATATGATTTTGTTATGAATTGCTTTCTTTTAATTGCCCTTTTTGAGGGTATTATATTTATGCAGATATATATTAATTTTTTTCAAGTTATGTGTGAAAATAGATGATCTTGTTTGTTACTTTTCTTTCCACATTGTAAAAGGCATATTACAAAATATTGGCTAGAAGAGGACTTTGAGTCTTATAGGGTTGGAAACCACTGATTAACTTATTTAATGCAAATTAGTAATTGCTTTCCACGTTCAAGGCATTGTCCTATGTGAAACATAAAGTTGAAATGGATGTCCCCGAAGAGTTCACAGTTTAATAAAAGATATACCCTGGAGCTTCATGGACATAGGGCTCACATCTATTTTTTTTCTACAGTATCCCTTGCTCCCAGAATACTTACAGACACAGAGAGGGTGATCAATAAATGCACCTTGAATTAGTGCAGGTAGGTTTTCAAATCATTTAATAAAGGGCAGTAAGTAAAAAATACCCCAATAGTGGCGCGAGTTTAGAAGAGGGAAATATCAGACCTATAGTGACCACAACAGGCCTCTTGCAGGAAGACCATGGTGCGTAAACTAGAATGACATATGGGCAGCTGATGTGGGCTTTCCAGTGGAGACGAGCCAAGGAGCACAAATGGAAAAGTACCTGGTATGTTGGAAGAATGATTAGTAATCAAGTTTGTCTGGACTTTAGTCATTAAGTTCAAGTAGAAGCGTGAGGAGAGATGAGGCTTGAAAGTCAGGCTGGTATGCACGGCCAGATTACAGAAGGGACTGCACCATCAACAGGAGGAAGTAGGGTTCACTTCCAACACAACAAGAATAACGCTTTGGGAGATTAATCTAGCTTCAGCGTGTAGGGAAATTATGTTGACAAGAGACAGAACTTAACCTGGAGGACCTTCTCCCGATCAAATGCCCACCAAATACGTGAACCACAGAAAAACCTTTTTGAAACCCGTAAACCTCAGAATGACATTAGTATTTTTCATATCCTGTGCCTGCAATGAGGAGATAGAGAGAAATTAGATGATGTTTATGTCATATTCAGGTTTAGGGGAAAAGGTAGACTCAGTGTTTGAAATGAAATAACAACAAAATGGCATGTGTTGGTCTTCCCAGTAACTTGAGCATTTTTCTACCTCTCGTTCTTGACTGTAGAAAACGTTAATATCATCCTGGGCATTCCGCTATGTCAAGTCACAGTAGGTTAAGCTTCAGGAAGGCTGTCCTCAAAGAGGTTGCTCTATCAGAGAGGACACATTCCGATAGCTTGGCTTTTGTTACTAATAAAAAACATCTGAAAATACATGATCGGCCCAAAAAGAATGTACTTTGCTATTTTTTTATTTTTGATCTTTCCTGGATGCTTTATACTTTCTTCTCATAAATGGAGATTCTGGGGTTTTTCATCTGCTTTGGCTAATTAATCCCATATACTTTGAGGTACCTGAGAGAGACAGACTTTAGACTATCAAGGCATCCTGTCCTCCCCAAGAGCCAGGGAGTCATCCAACCTCTAAGATGATGGCTAACACCATCTTATTTATTCCAGGGCCTGGGCAGCGAGATGCCGTTTCCCTCCGCAGACTCCAGCGGGGATGACACATTGAGGCTGGAGTGTGGATGAGAATTTGCACTGGTCAGAAGAGATGGAGAGTCTGTAATCTTGTGGTATAACATTCGATTCTCGGCGCACACCACAGAAGACCATTATGGGCCCCAGAAATCCCCTGGTTACTTCTACTCCCCCACCCTATGAAAATAATTGCTAGTTCATGCCCAGAGATTCAAACAGTCTCGGCATGAAACAACTTCAGTGTCCGTCTTAGCGCGCTTATTTGTTTAAGCCTTCCTTCCCAACTTCCAGAATACCCCATCAGTCAGAATTCCAGGCAGTGCTTAAAATGTGCAAAGTTGCTAAGCTTTCATCTCTGGCTATTTTTGACTCAGTCCCAGTCTCTTCCTCTAAGTGGGGTGTGATTTTTATTTTCATTCTTTCTCAGATAAATCATACCTTTCTTCCATGTGGTGTCTCCTGGTTCAGCTATGGTAACCAGAAATAAGGCCTCTTCCAAACTGAGGAGAGAGAGGGAGGGGGAGAGAGAGAGAGAGAGAGAGAGAAAAGACAACCTGTTGGGGGTTTTCTTTGAAATCTGAAATGGGACAAATAAAATGTTTAAACATTAAGTGGGCAAGAGAAATAAGCAGCATTCTATGAATGGAGGGGGTGATTCAAATTAACTTTGGCAATTGAGATATTAATTCTAATAACCCTAACTTTAACTAACCTTTGGTTTGGAACTAATTAAATTACAGCCGACTTATAGAAGTAATAATAAGATGATAAACAAACACAGGAATATCTCCCAACCTTTGTGTGATGTTCTTACTTATCTCTTTTGAAAGAAATCGTAAGTAGAGTGAGTTCATTTATTGGTGTCAGGCTGAAGCAGGACAGTATGGTATCCCAAAGTTTCAACTATTAGAAAATTGTCAAGTAGAGGCTTAAGAAAGTATAACAGATGCCATGAATTAAGTCCTTTAGCATGACTTCATCTATAAAATTATCAATAATAAAATATCTCAACTTTATTGTGCACTTACCATGTGCCAAGTTAAGTGCTTTCCCTGCATTTTAAACACTTAATTCTCATAGTCTTTTTATTACATAATCCCACCCAATTTACAGACACAGCAACTGAGCCGGGAAAGGTGAAATCGCTTGCCTAACTGAACAAGTGGGCAGTGGGACTGGGACCTAACATTAAATCCTTGTTCTGAAACACATTGTCATTTTAGTTACTTTTTATATATATTGGTTATAATGCAGTATGATTTTTAATCATATTTCTAACAGTATTCTAGAGGAATCTAGCTGGGTGTTTTAATCATCTGTTTAACAGGTAGGACTATATTTGTTTGCAAGCAGCATTAAATACACTTATATGGTTGGAACAGATTAAGAGAGGCTCACTGTCTGATCTAACACGAAGTTAGGATTCAGGCTCCTTCTGTCCATTCACCATCCTTAAGGCAGAGGAGCGCCGTCTTAGAAGTGTGCTAACCACCATTAGCTCTATGTTCAAGTCAGGAAGGAGAGGAAAGCCTGCATCAACAGTATCTATCCCTATTGTTAAAAAAATAATAATAATAATAATGCTTTCTCAGCAGTCCCAGTAGTCTCTTATATCCTACTGCCCAGATCTGTCCCAAGGCTACACCAGGCTGCAAAGGAGGCTGTAGTATTTTTGGCAGATTCTATAAGTGGAAATAGGCAAGAGAGAAAGGGGTTGGGGAATGGGCAGGGAGTTAGTCAACCAACAACAGTATCTGCCAACAGTAAATATTCAATAAGAAAGTGTCTTAGTTCAAGCTGCTGTAATGAAAATACAATCGATTTAGTCAACTTGAGCTCCTATAACAAAATACCATAGGCTTAAGCAACAGACATTTATTTCTCATGGTTTCAAACACTGAGATGTCCAAGATCAAGGTGCCGGCAGATTTAGTTCCTGATGAGAGTCCTCTTCCTGGTTTGCAGATGAATGCCTTCTTGCTGTCTCCTCACACAGTGGAGAGAGAAAGACCTTGTCTCTTCCTCTTTTATAAGGGCATTAATTCCATCATGCATGTCCCACCCTCATGACCTTATCTAACCCTAATTACCTCCCCCAAATCCTCCTTCCAAATACCATCACATTGGGGATTAAAGTTTCAACATATAAATTTTGAAAGAGGAACACAAATAGTCCATAGCAGAAGGGACTATTTGATCACTATTTTTAAAGCTTTTATTCACTGATAATAGAACTCTTATAAAGAATATTTTTTAAGAGACAGAGTCTTGTGGGAAGCAAAGAAAGAGTTTTCATTTTGGTAACAGTCCTGAGAAATGCCTGCGTGCAGGCACACGTCCGAGGCAGAGAGTTAAGTCTATCTATCGAGTCTGCACACGGTTCCCTCGACAAATATGGAGAGGGAATGGGAAAATGATTCAGATTAATATGCAAACAACTGTAACATTCTATGAAAGAGTGGCAAGCAAAATGCAAACTTCAGAGGAAGAAGAAATTATTTTTCACTGGGGCAAAAGTTTTGCTACATGAAGGAGTTATGTGCCTATTTCGTAGAGAGGAGAAAGAGACCCTCAAATATATGTCTCTCTAATGGTAAAACTTCAAATCCTACGGCAACTATGTGTAAGAGTGTGTAAAAACACCCCAAATTGCTGGATGAGTAAGAATTTCCTGACAACATTTAGGCAGCGTGGCATTACCAGCACATGGATTGGTGCATAAGAATTCCCACGAATGAATGTGAACATTCTTGATAAGCTCTCCTGTTTCCGTTACACCATTGGGCACCTCTGGGATTTTCCTCTTCCTTAATCATTTCATCAGTTTGAGAATCTAGGGTGTTTAGGGACAGAGAATTGTTTGGCGTGTTAGAGAAACACATAATATTTTAATTGTGCTTGGAGACAGAGAGACTCAATGAGGGAGGTTAATTAAGAAACATAAATAAACTAGGAGTTCTGTTTTGCCTCACATCATATCATTATGGTTCAGAATGAACTGTTGAGCTTTATTACAAGTCAAAGAAGCAGTCAGAGTCACTGATTTAGGAGCAAGACTCAGGGCTATATGTAACATATAAAGTGAATAATGGAGGTAACTACTCTATTATTATAATTATTGTTTTTTATTGTACATTTACTTTGATTATCATAAAAAAAGCCCTACTTACAGGGCATACTCCATGTGCTCTGGCCGTAATCCATGAATACACCGTAACGTTTTTCATTTAATCTTAAACATAGGAGATGGATATTCTCAGTAGCTCCATTTTATAAATGATGAAAATAAGGCTCAGAAAATTCAAGCGATATACCCAAGGTAATATACGCTTCTCTGGGTACATAGCAGTTGCTAATAGCCATGAAGTGACACACTTTCTTCTGAATCATGACTTGTCAGTTGCCCAAAGCAATTTTTTAAATCATTGTGTAAACTTTGATATTTCTGCAACTCAAATTAAAGACAAAAGAACTCTGAATTTGAGGAAATTTTGGCAGATTACAGGTCTAGAGAGAATTATCTTAGAAACAAGCAATTAAATGTAAACATGTTTCTATGAAATATTAAAATGTCCATTGAAACTGTCCTTTGGATACATTTATTAATACAGCTGTCAATACTACATGTGAATGCTTGTTCTCATAGCAGCATAATTAATGGTGCTAAATTTCCATCTATGTGCAGGGGTTGGCAGACTTTTTCTATAAAGGCTATATAGTAAATATTTTCAGCTTTGTAGGTCACAGAGTCTCTATCACAATTATTCAGCTCGGCCTTTGGAGTGCAAAAACAGCAATAGACAATGCCTACAGGAATGAGTGTGACTGTTTCTAATAAAGCTTTATTTATAAAAACAGGCAGGGGTGGACCTGGATCATGGTCCATAGTTTGCTAACCTCTGTGCTAGAGAACTAAAATAATCCCATTGAGGACATTCTAAAAGAGTACCGCAATTGCAAGCAAGGAAAAAAATAGATGTATTTGAATTTTAAGCAATACCTGAATCTTGTGTTTACAAAAGGAGGAGATCAACATGGTTTTCTTTTTTACTTTCGGTTGTATTAAACAATGATTAAGAGGAAATGGACTTATGTTAAATGAGAAAATATTGTGTAGATCATAAGGAAGACTGTCTTAGCAGCCAGAGTAACTAAACATTGGAAAGTACTTCAGAAGCAATATTAGTACACAAGATAATCTTTTCTTTTTTTTTTTTAAGTAAACTCTATGACACACCTGTGGCATAAACTCAAGACCCCCGAGATCAAGTGTCACATGCTCTACCAACCGAGCCAGTCAGGTGCCCTCACAAAATAATGTTTAGAAGCACCAGAGGAAAACTCGGTATCAGTCAATGTATACATATCTAATGATGCAGGTCCTGTTGGATTGATTCAAAAATTAAAAAAACAAAAGTGAAACAAAGAAAAGCAGATATTACAGAATTAAATCTATTTATGAGAAATTACTATGTGATTATTTATTAAAATTATTTATTTGATGGTGTGGAATACACTTCCACCATTGAAAGTACCTAAGTTACTTCTATAATCAAAATCTATATGGCAGCCATCTCTGGAGATGGCAAAGAAGAAAACTGATTTAATTGGATTTAGACTTAATTATCTGAAACTATGGAATGAATTCATATAACCTCTTGAAATTAGTTATAGCTCTTTTAGCTCTATTACTTCATCATTTTATGAGGCAGACATATGTACAATATATGTTATATATATGTGTACATTACTTATTATTGTCTATTCTCTATATAGTATATAGTGTGTATATTATGTATTCACACTATATATGCTATATATTTACTATGTATATGCTGTATATATAGTGTATGTAATGTATGCAACAGATATGCCATGGATGGATAGATGATAGATAGATAGATAGATAGATAGATAGATAGATAGATAGATATTGCATTCTACATATACTTACTATGTAGAGAATAATAAGTAATGTAGAGATTACCAAAATACCCACATCATTTATCTGATATCTTCATATCAACAAAAAAGGCAAAGTAACTTCAGCAAAGATAATCGTGACCAGAGTTGTAGTGGAGAGACCAATTCAACACAGTTGTTGGATGGTTGGAAGCTTCAGTCCTCTCCTTCCCCAACAGATGGCATAGGAGGAAAATGGGACTCCCATCAAGTTGTGTGCCAAATCATTTATCTTTTGTAAAATGTGGGAAAGCTGTTGAATTGGTAAACAAGACTTTTGTAAGCATGCATAAAGCATATTCAATATTTGGTGGCAAGGGATTTCCATTAAGCTTTCGTGAGAGTTAATAAATCAACAGAAACCACTTACCGAAACATTTTCATGGGTCCTGTGGAATTCTAAGCAAATATCAGGTTTAAGAATGAAAAGTCAGTTATATTTTCAACATAATCTAACGTTCAAAGAAGTGTAAAAGATGCTTAAGTGTTAATATTTTATGTTTCCCTGCTCTCAGCAGTAATTGCAGCCCATTAAAAAGAACGCTAAGCCATAGCTGTTAGCTCTGGCACAGGCCCAAGGAAACACTGAACCTTCACAGAAGGGGGTTAATTGCTACACGAAGAGGTAATTTATTAAGGAACACTGAAGCCCTGTATACTCCCCAATATGAGGCTGAACAGCACAATCTTACGTGAATATTACATTTGATAATCAAGGCCTTTTCTATGGTACACTTCAGAACGAGCTAAGCTAAACAAAAAGGGGAGGTAGAGGGAAAAAAAGAAAGAAAAAGCTCCAGCACCCTTTTTCTCTATGGCTCCCATAAACTCGTGCTTGGTGCCCTCCAGTCTGTCACTCCCCCCACCAGGAAAGTTGGCTGCTCCATAAAATTCTTGGTGGCTGATGAGAAAGGCTCATATAACTATCAGGTTGAGGGGTGGCTTCTACTGTTCGTTATTTGCCTAGATCTGGTGCTTCAGTACTCTTCTGCCCGTTAAACTTAATTTCCAGCATTTGTCAGAAGTGATGTCTTCAGAACCTTATCACATTGAACTAGCCTCCATTTCCATCAAGTTTAGACCAGTATCATGTGTCTTATAAAACATGGCATGCAGAGCAAATAGTGGCCCCCTCATCCCCTGCTGGACATCTCCCTTTTGGCAGAGTTTCCTCCTCGGTCCTGTGGGTGCCTCATGAGCTTATGTTTCTCGTCAGTGGCAAAGGTTCATGAAGCAAGAGTCCGCAAGCAGACGGGAGGGCAAGGCGGCTCTGAGGAATCACTGGACCCAAAGAGCTGATGGTTTTCTTGACTCTACTGACAACAAATTCTGGAGTCTCCAAGAGAGTTCATTTTACCTCTTTGTCTCTCTCTTTAACATCTCTAACAGCACACTGACATTGAACAGAAAAATTCCCTTGAAAAATAGGGGGAAGGAGAATCTGGGGTTTCTTCAACATGCACCACTGATGTGTTCCAGTTTTTTCCACTTTGTGATGTGGTCCTTTAGCCATCTCTGGTCAAACCCTTAATAAGTGTTATGGAGCACTCATTTTGCTCCTGACACTGGATTGCGAGACATGATGGCAGAAGACCAGTGTCATACAGCACATGGCCCAGCCCTTAGAGTGTCCACTATAGAGGAAAGAGTAAAACAAGGATTTATGTGAAACAAAGTACAATTGTATAGTAACCACCACAGGAATAACAGCAGAGCAAGAGCAATCCCAGCAGATTTTGATGGGCCATTATTCACCTCCATTGTTGACCTTCTCTCCTGCTTTACTTTTTCTTTTCTCCTCCTCTGCGACCTTGTCAACAACTCAATGGCCTCTTCTTGTCCCTGATCTGCATATGCTCCAAGCCTTTATCTGGACCTTTCACCACCCACTTAACACCATCCAACCTTGAGGGGCTCCATGATCAAAATTATGTCTCCCACTGGGAACCATTCTCCCTAAAGCCCTCCTATTTCTTCAGTGTCAATCAGCTGAGTGTTGGGGGGAAAAAAATACCCATTAAACTAGTTCACACAAAGTTGTAAGTGACTCAAGCATCCTCCACCTTCATTCCGCTCTTCTCCTTCAAATAGTCCAGGGACAGTCCAGATTTGAAATATTCTATCCTATTCTAAGATCATACCATGACCGTGCCTCAGATGATTGGGATGCTAAGTGTAAAGCAGGGGAGAAATCGAGATAGTTTTCTTTCTCGACTTCAGGGAACCATCCATCCCACAATCCCCAAGTTCCATTCCTGTTCTTGATCCTTTTCTATTTAGAATTTGACATGTAGGCTGCTGTACTTGATAGGTGATCTTACGGAAAAGGAGGAAGGGAACCACTCTTTTTATAGAGCAAAGGGAACAGCGTGACCTAAGTCAAATGAGCATAATGCTTGTTCTGCTTTCTAGCACCTGGGGTGGATGTTCATTAGAGACCTCCAAAAGACTGAAAGTGGTGGTTCCTGCTGAGGAGAAACAAGAAACTTGGATCTCCAAAGATACAGATCCATGTGACTTCCTAGGATCGTCAAGGTGCTTTCTGTGCTCCCCTTGTTTCTCTATTTGGAACTCCGAATTCTCATCTTGGCTATATGTAATTAATACTAAGCACAGTAATTTACATTTATCAAAAACAATTGTAAAAAACAGTAATATTTTTAAAGTTTTTTTCAGCCAGTTTTTTTTCATTCTTTTTACCTCACAGATGCTTTCTAAATCAGATCAGTATATTACACATTTAAAGCAATCTCCCTCCTGCATTATTTCTTATCTGTTCTTGAGAGCTTCTTTGGAGGTTCTAGCAGGGAAGCGCAGCTACTCATATACCCTTGACCGAAGAACAGTTCTCCTCTGTCAGGGAAGGTCGTCCTCTTCGACCGACATGGAGTGGTGAGGGAGGAAGGGGACACACGCCTAGCCAGCCAGATCAGCCGAATCAGATCGCCAGGGTTGATCATCCTAGGCAGATCTGGGGAAAGTCATTCAAGATCACCATTAAGCTCACAAAATGAAATCAAACATACACACACGAACGTACACACACATTTCAAGGGTTAAAGTCTTCTTGTTTGTTCGTTTATTTTATTTTTAGAGAATGCCTGTGTTGGATCTTATTTTCTGCAAGTATTCCATTGAGGAGTGTCTCATCTTGAAGTTTATCTTGGAATTTATCTAAAAGGAATTTTTTTGGTCATCAAGGTCAACGCCCCTTTTCCTTCTCTCTCCTTGTTTTCAGTTTTCTTTCTAAGGAATTGGAAGAAAATGCAGGCAGATGAGTAGTTAAGTAATCCCAGAGCTGTGCATGTCACCTGGACCAGAGCCAGGCACATGTAAAGGTCTTCACTTGCCAAAAACACACCAGGGACCTCTTAAGCAATCAAGAATTGCTACATGTGCGCAAGAGCTAACATCTTGAACACAATAGAAATCTGTAATTCAATTATCCTCTGTTTCTCATGCATTTACCCTTTGAGCATCCTGACATGTCAGAGCATGGAAGTCCAAACTGGAAACTGCTGAATGCTCCTCCTGCGCGGGAACGGGCAGCAAGGTCATTCCCTCCAGTTCACAAATGAGCATAATGAGGAGAAATGGAGACTTGGCTCTCCACTCAATAAGCCCTGGGGAAATGAGAAGGAAGAAAAAAGGGAAACAGAATAGAAGGAAAAAGCAGCTCAACAAAGGATAGACTAAAATCAGAAAGGATAGTTAGAATCATGAAAGCAAAGAGAAACTCAACCAAGGGTTAATTTCTATTGCTGAAAGAGTTCTCTTGGGGGCACTGATACATTCTTGGGTAGTGGTCCTCAAAAAAGGAGAATTTCTTTGCATGCGATAAGAAGGACTTATTTTTGCTGCTGGCATATGTTCTACCTAAAGGAGATCAACTGCCTCCAGTCTTTCTCACAAGCAAGCATTCTACTTCTGAAAACAGAATCCTAAAACACACAAGACATTATTCACTACCTGCATATGATATGAGAATCAGAGAAAGTATCCCCCAGCAGTTTTACTCACAGTTATTATAGTGGGCCAGGTCATTTTCCATAAAAATGAGTAACTCCCAGCAGGAAAAAAAATGAATAGAATGTGCTGATCTTGAACACATAGTATTTATATATTTTATCACCCATAGACCTTACAGAGCTAGGTTTTTCTCCTGGGATGTACTGTTAATATTTCAACCTCTGTATATGCCAAATGGAAACAAAGATTGTTTGAAAAGGTAAATACAGTGCTGTCATTCTTCCGGGCACAATACAGACGCAGTATATTTAACTAGAGTTACTAAGAAAACTGCGGGTTTTTTACAAGATGTGGCAATATTATGCAAATGATTAATTCCAATTAAATCCTTTTAAGCCTGATGTGTGACTCAGGGTTCTTTTGATCGCAAGTGACAGAAACCTAACTGAAATTATCTTACAGGGAATTGACTGGTTGATACTGAAACATCTCAAGTTACCAAAGGAAGGGTTAAATAACCAAATTATTGGAAGAACAAAGATGTTGTTGGCCCTCAAAAACAAGTGGACTCAGAGGTCCAAAACAGCCAGGACTTTATTTTTGTGTCCACTATCTTTACTTTTCTCTGTGTGTTAGCTTTTTCCTCTTTTAGTTCAAATTTTTTCCACAATTCGGGAAACATAGCACCTAGCTAGTCCAGGGATTTAAACCCCACAGCTTTTAATAATAGAAATGGTTTTAGGCTCTTCCTTATTTCCAGTCAAAAATTCCAGGTGAAGGGGAGCCTGGATGGCTTAGTTGGTTAAGCCTCGGACCCTTGATTTCAGATCATGATCTCAGGGTGGTAGGATTGAGCCCCACGTTGGGCTCCATGCTCAGCGTGGTTTCTGCTTGTCCCTCTCCCTCCCCCTCTGCACCTCCCCACCTCCCCCCTTTGTGTGCTCTCTCTCAAATAAATAAATAAATAAATAAATAAAATCGTTTTTAAAAAAGGCATTGCCCTTTCTAAAAAAAGAAGAAAGAAAAGAAGAAGAAGAAAGAAAAAAAGGAAAAAGGAAGAAAATTCCAGGTGAAGAATTCTGATTGGCTTTGCTGTATCAGGGCTCATCCTGTAGCCAAAGAGTCACCCCTGCATCAGACTATCAGAATGTTCTCTCCTTGTGCTTGGCATGCACATGCATCCAGAGGTTAATAGCCAAGTGAGAGTGAGGGTTCTCCTCCTCTTAGTTCAGCACCAAGAGCAGCATCATGATAAGTCATCCAGGATTCGTAAGATCCATGTGGGAGTCCCAGCTGGGCGACTTGTGTGCTGGGTGACTTGTGAGCTGAGACCTTCAAAAAAATCACCACCTCTTTGAATTTGAGTTTCCTCCTTGGTAAAATGGGAGGAAAGGAGCCCTTTCTCAAAAGAAATGCTAACAGATGTGCTGACACTGATGAATCTTATGTCAAATGAAAGAAACTACAAGCAATAGAAAGCATGGTATATCATTTCACTTCATGCAATGCTAGAAAAGGCAAAACTGTCTGGCAGGGATAGAAACTCAATCAGGGGCTGCCCGAGTTGCATGGTGGAAGGTGCTGAATGAAAAAGGCATGAGAGTAAAAAGGTACAAACTTTTAGATCCAAGATGAATAAAATCTGAGTATCTAATATAAAACACGGTGGTGACAGCTGATAACATTGTATTGTATAATTGAAATTCACCAAGAGAGTAGAAATTAAATGTTCTCACCAAAAAAAAAAAAAATATGTGAGGTGATGGAGATAGTAATTAGATGGGGAGAACCCTTTTACAATGTATACAAATATCAAATCACCACACTTTAAATATCTTACAGTTTCAGATGTCAATTATACATCAATAAAGCTGAAATTTAAAAAAAATACAAGAGAAAAAATACCAAAAGGCAAGAAGGATCTTTCTGGGAAAATAAAAATGTTCTATACCTTAATTTGGGTGGAGGTTACCTTCATGTGTATGTGAAAAGCCTTTGACTCATACACGTAAAATGTGAGAATTTTATTTTAGATAAATTATATCTTGATAAAACTGAATTTATTTAAAAAAAAATCTCTCTCCCATAAGGTTGAGATGAATGTCAAATGAAACAAGGCACTGCAAATCCTTTGCAAACATAAGTGATCTGCACATAACGTAATATTGTTTTTTACTCTGTTCAATGTGTCTGTGGCTAGTTTTCTTAGTTAAATCAAGATGCTATTACAGCTAAACATGTGGTCAGTCTACTATTATAAATGACTTCCGTCACTTTGGCCATGTCTTCTCGGGGTCTTTCCCACTCCAGGAGTCCAGTTATCTAAACCCTGGGTGGTAAGATTTTTAAAGTTATCTCCAACCCCTTGTGTCACTTGCAGCCATTTGATCTTCAAGGAGACAAATTGCAACAGGGACAAAGTGCACACACCACAGGAGGCACGATTAAAATCTCCCTTTGTAGAGATGTAGGTGCTTGTGAGCTTGGCAAGGCTGCCTTACTCTGTGTTTCAGTTGTTTCTTGCTGCTTAATAAAACTTAGGATTTAATGCATCCATGTGTTATTATTCCTCATGATTCGGTGTGTTGGCTGGACTCTGTTGGGCTGTCCTTCTCCCCATGGTGTCACTTGGGGTCACCTATGTGACTGCATTCAACTAGGACCTCAACTAAGGTGGGAATACCCAAGAGGGCTGCACTAACATATTTGGCTCCTCAGCTGGGGCAGCTGGAATGGCTGGGGGCTTACTGGGCTTCTCTCTTTCCATGTGGTTTCTCAACATTCCGTGTAGTCTAACCTGAATTCCTTTCGGTGACACCTCGATGCCAAGAGGGTGAAAACAGAAGTTGTAAATCCTCCCAAGGTCTGGCCTCAGTGATCCCAGAAAATCACTTCCACTTCATTCTGAAGCCAAAATGCCATCCCTAATGGTCTTGAAGAGATGGGGAATCAGACTCCACCTCTTGATGGGGAGAATGCCAGTCATGGGAAAGCGTGGGAAGAACTGTTTGTGGAAATCTTTACCAACAACCCATTGCACTCTGCCATTCATTTCTTCCATCCATTTCTTCCACCAAGTTCAAGGTCAATTAGCCTCAAAGACGTAGACCACAAAATGAGGGTCTTAGTTGTTCCTGTATTCATTCATTCAAATAACAAGGATCAAGAATCTATGTGCCAGGCACTTGGTATGCTAACTACACCAAATTCAAACCCCACTGACACATAGGTCAAGAAACTACCCAGTGCCTGAAGCTGCAAGCTTGGCAAGAAAACCATACCTTTATCAAGGGTTCCCATTTATCTGGATTTTGGAAATAATAGAATACTTTGAAGATCAACTGGCCTTTCCTCTGGATCTAAGACGAACTTCCTTTTATATTTCCTTAGCTAGATCATAATCTTTTCCCTTTTGAAAGACTTAGGAACAGAGAAAATAAATTAGACAAATAGCTGTTTATATAAATTAGGGCAGGACCTGTTGAAAGATGGATGGAGTTCATTCTTATTCCATTAATTATTCTGTTATGGTCATCTATTCTTTCCATAGAAATCAGTGCTTCCTATCTGCTACATCATAAGCATTTCTAGTTCCTTTTATGGGGCTACACCCCTTTCATCTACTTTGTCTTCAGGCTAAATAAAGTTTCAGGCCCAGTTTCATACTGGCATACGTTGAAAGTCATTATTCAAATAGGAATGGGGAAGGTTGAGACTAGGAGTAGGGAGGAAGCCTGCCAGGAGGGGTCCAAAGCCAGAGTATTAAGGACGCTTCAAGTGTGTGGTGCCCTCCTCTAGCACACTGTCTTGAGCCTCCAGTGGCCAACTCTGCCAGGTGTCTCCCATCAGCTTGGTTCCTTTGAGCCAAAGGTGTCTTTTCCTTTCCCCCTTCTCTCTCCCAATGAAGCTTCCTGATTCTATAACCCAGCTCCTTTAGGATTAATTAACTGAATCACAAAAGGATATTAAAGATTGACAGCAGCTTCCTGTGTTACCGCTCCAAGAGACGTACATTTACATTTGGATTCTTAAAGCAGAACCAAATGATCCCAAAAGCATGAAGCTCTAATGGAATCAGGCAGAGGCAAGAGGGGGATGCCTTGGGACCAAGGCTCATCCCAGTATTCTTCAAGTCATGGGATATATGCAGCTTCTACGTGCATATCAAATAAATTTGGCTATTTAAAAAAAAAAAAAAAAACTTCGTTTTCTCCTGGAAACTTTTTTTTTTTTTTTTAAATGCTTGGTGCATGGATGTCAAGAGACATATCAGAAGAGAGCACTTGATTCCTTGTGGAAGCAAGCCACTGAAACACCCCCATTTGTTTTAGTCTCTACTACAGAACTTTGGGTTCTGGGAATTGATCAAGACCAAGAGTTGGAGGGGGAAATGAGGTCAAGGTCACTGCAACACCACATGGCTGGGGTTCAGCTAACTTGGTGTGTGAGTTTCCTTTAACGATGTGGAGCAGACTAATAAACAGAACATGCTATATTTTGGAAAATGAATGAAGCCCAGTACTGGGAGACTCTTGGGTGGAATGTGTTAACCCTCTCCTGAGCCAGAAATGGGACCTCTGAGGTTTCTCAGGGAAATTATAATATTTGTGGATTTGAAAATAGAAAAGTGGCCAAATCTTCGAAGCTGAATGAGAATGACTCATTTTGGTAAGGTACCTCACAGGCTGTGAAAACAACTCCTCAGTCATGATCAGGACTGGAAATGTCCTCAAGTGGGCTTTGAAGAAAGCTCTTTGGTTTCAAATCCTGGTGACCACAGGGAGATTAACTTCTCTGAATCTTCGTTTCCTCCGCGTTAAATGCAGATGATAATAAGGGTATCTATCTCAGATGTTGTGAGAAGTAAGAGAAGGCTTTAGAGTACTTTGAACAGTGGGTGTCACATAGAAAATGCTCAGTAAATGTTCTTCATTAGTATTTAAGTATTGTCACCTCTGTATCATGCTTATTATACATAAGAGTAGCTGGACAGATATCCCCAGCAATGATGAGTACACAGGTATCTGCCTATCATTGCAATGCATTCTATGCTTGCATTTAATTCTCGCAGCAACAGATTTTCTTTCCTAATTCTGTTGCCCAGGCTGGGCATTCCCCAAGCATAGCCAGCCGTCAGTGAAGGGAGAAGCCCAACGAGATGCTGTATGTCGAGAAGAAAGTGAAACAGGCTCTCCGGCCCCTTCTAAATCTAGGATTCTGTGGTTTGGGGAATACAAGTTTCAAGTGAGTAATCCACAACGTGCCTACATCTCCAATGGCTAATGAAAGATTGACTTGTTTTCAAAAAGCCTTGCCTTGGGGTTTCCGATGCTGAGTAACAACACTTTTGTTCCTCACCCAACTAGCTGTCCTTCTCTCCTGAGGAGCAGTTTTGCATTCCAGGAGTGAGCCGCTGAGTTTCATCGCCAGGTGACCCAATTATTCTTTTATCAAGGTCCTCTGTATGTTCTGGATGGCTGCTTAGCCAGAAGTGTACGTTTATGGCAGGATAGAAAGGGGACAAACACAATGATACATAAAATATAAACTGGCCAGTTGAAGCAGCAGGAGCACCATAGGGGGGCCCAGGCGGAAGTGTTAAAAAACAGAACTTAACCCTTGAGAGGGCTCTGCAAAAGCTTATAATACAGGCATCATTCTTTCATTCATTTTGAAAATGGTCTGCGTATTTTCAGCAGGGACTCAAAGGCAGGACTCAGCATCGCTGAGAGAGTTTCTGTGAGCAATTTTCTCCGGCTGCGACAAGCCCCGTCGAACCAACTAGGTTTGGGGAGAGGAGTCTCTGTCAATTAGAAATTAGAGAGATATAAGCCTTGACTGTTGTGAATTAATAGATTCAAAAATGCAGTTCAACCAACAATGATGTATTCATTCAATGATAAAAGTATATTTTATGCAGAAGAGCCTGTGCTCAGCTCTCCTCTCTGTATCCGGGAAGTAGTGAAAAGCCTCCTGCCTTCCTGTAGTAGCTTCCAATCTGGTGAAAATCACAAATAATAAACAAGCTTTCAGAAAGTGCAATGAGTAACAGATGGAGATAACGGGGAGGAGTATTGTAGGGAAGACAGAATACTCTAGATCTCTTCTTTCTGGAGCATCATAACCTAGTCAAGTGAAGTCCTTCGATAAAGTCAGACTCCACTCTGCCCCGTCAGCTTTGTAATGATTTCTGACCTTTGGTCAAAGAGGGAAAGAAGAAACAGCTAATGTGGCAGCTCTCCTGGAAAACAGCACTGAGGGACTTCGTGAAGTTTCTTTCAGCTCTGTAATAAACCCTCCTTTATCCAGAAGCTAAGATTCACTCGTCCTGAAGTAGTGAGAACTCATCAGAGGGAAACAGTGACAACACTGTAAAGGCTTTGCTATTCCTCGATTTGCAGAGTCAGTATAAATAGACCATGTTTTAAAAGGTGAGCCAAAAAACCCCCAAAAGGTGGAAAAATAGAGAAGCTAAAAATAAATGACTAAAAGAGAAAAGTTCCTGTAATTTTAGGTTTAAAATACGAGGTTGAGTAATCAAGGAAAGTATTTTTACTGCCTTGTCAATATTTTTCCTGGAAGCTCAGGTAAACAGACCTTCTTCAGATCTGTAGTGTGCGTGCCTAATGGTCTTAGGTGTCTCTGACCACAGAATAACTTTATCCCTAAGAAACAGAGCAAACAGGAACTCTGTGGTTTTAGCATTCCCCACAAATAAGTAAATACATGGATGTATATGAAAAAGGTTAAGTACCATAGGACAGATCGTTCGGGTCTGTTTGAGAAGTGTTTCCCCTCTAGTGGACTATTTCTCACGAACGTTTCCACACATTAAAAGGAAGCCCTGCTTGCCCAGGGTGATCTCGGTCATATTTTCTGCATCGTTTGTACTCATCCAATTTCGTGCTGAATGCCCAGCAGCTGTGAGGGAAAGCCTATGAGAAGTTGTCCATTTTCCTAAGTTGAGTCCTCATTTATTTACCCTGCTGGTGAAAAACCCACTGGCTTTCATCTCTGCTGAATCTGTGGCCAGGAAAAGCAGGGGGTCACAAATGTTTAACGGAGTTTAAAAGGAGGAAAAATTATCATGAGAGCCTTCAAGCACACGTAGCTCCTCAGTTCTAGCTGTCCCTGGGTTTTACGAGGCATTTGCCCAAAGCCCTTGCTGTTCAGACAAGGGGAACAGCACGTGGTTTTGTTGGCAGTCGGGACTCTGCCTCTAACTGGAGCATGCTTCCACGGGCTGATTCATTAGGTCCCGCTGATCCTATGGTGTAACACAAATCCATCACTTGAATAACTGACACCCCCAACCCCTGGATCCTGGATTATTTGATGTTGGGTGGAAAGTAGGTGCTGGGAATTGTCAGGAAAAACAAAGAGCATATCAGATGCCCATACATCACTTTGAAGGCCATGGACACAGTATGTGCTTCCCAGTCAGACAGGACTAATAGCTCTTCAATCTGGACTTGGCCAACGTGCAGCCAGCAGAGTTAACAGGGAGGCAGACTGACTCTCCCTTCCAAAAAGGTCCAGTATGAACCACTAACCCCATTTATCTGATGGCTCCTGGATAGAAAGATTTGAAAGATCACTTGAAGATTGGAAACTCATCATTTTACCCCAGAAGGAAAAAATAATGTTGCTCTTCTAGATGGTTTGGTAATTTCTGACTCCATCAACATGCTAAAATTTCCAGTTAATTCAGGCCAAAAAAATGATCGGAGCAGTCATTTTCAAGCAAATAAAAGCAAATGCTTCTTCAAATAGCAAGTACCAAATTATTCCCAATATATTGTGAGGGTTGAAAATATCAAGTGCTCTAAAAAAGCATTAGATGTATCTATTATTAGTCAACCTAATACAGTTTTTCATGGAAAAGCTAGCATATCCTAAAAACATCCATAACCAGTCTAGCAGCAAAAAGGAAAACTACTACATTTTATACAAAAGGCTCCAAAAGCCAGCGTGCAAAGATAAATGTGAGCTTCTTGATGCCCTTGAATTTGATGACGTGGGCAAATATGAATGAACAAATGAATGAATGAATGACTAGCTGAGCATTGTCTGTCCTGTTGCTGGAGTCCCATTTTTTTTCTCCACAGGAAATATTTGAGATGACTGCACTTTACACCAGTTAGTCCTCACTATTTGACACATCCATGACATCTCTTCCTCCAGAAAGGCAGTAAACAATGAGCAGACAGGCAAGACCTTTTTTCCCACAGTGTCTTGGGTCTGGTCCTGTTTATCTTCCTATAACAATGGAAACAGATGTATTTTTGTGCCTGCAGCTTCCCAGATGCTCCACTCTAAAATGCTGTTTGCTGCTCAAAGTTTTTAAAGCAGTGCGGGCTTTGCTAAGTTCATTAATTACTTGATGCAAGACTGGCAATTTCTGGGCGCACAGTGCACCCTCTGCAGGAGATGTTTCATTATCAAGGGTTCACTTGGGGTCCTGTTGTGATGTACTGTGATCACAGACGCTCAGCAAAGTGGACCTCTAAGGAGAACTTAGATTTCCCGGAAGACCGATGACAATAATAAAGAAGTCCAGGTGCCCAGAATCAGTGATGGATAAAATTGCTTAAATCTCACCATCACCTTAGGTCAGAATTGATCCCAAGACCCTGTGCAATTCTCAGTAAAAGTTGAGGACAAGTATCCCTCGTTCTGGGAAAAAACAGAGCTATAATCTGGGCAGAAAGTAGGCACAACCTGCCAGAGTCCCACTCCAGCTATTAGAGTAGCCTGTTTGGAAAAGAGCATCTTTCCTTTTCCCTAAATTACATCATTCCCTTACTAACCACATTTGTTTCTTCCACTAACTGTAGCTTTAACCAAAAGGCATACATTTTATGTCTTTATAACCCTCTATACCAAGATGCTGAGCAACCTAACTTGTACGACTTTTGATTTGAAGCTGTATAAAACTCAGCACTTACAACAGTAAAATATACATTTTTTTTCAATTGCACACAGAACTTTTAGCAAGATTGACTATATTCTAGGCCATAAAACAAACATTAACAAATTTAAAATAATAGAAATAATATAAAGTGCATTTTCCGATCATAAAGGAATTAAACTAGTTATCAACAGCAGAAAGATACTTGAAAAATTACCAAAATATTTGGAAATTAAAGTACACACTTCTAAGTAACCCATGATTCAAATAGGAGGTCTGGAAGAAATTTTAAAATTCTTTAAGCTGAAAAAAAAATTAAACTACAATATAATAACATTTTTTGGATACAGATAAAGCAATAATTACAATTTGCCTATATCAAGAGTGAAAGAAGACATATCATTCCTGATCTCACAGACAAAAAAGTAATAAAGCAATTCTACAAATAATTCCATGCCCGAAAATTCAACAATTTAGATATAAGAATCTCAGTCCTTGAAAGACACAAACTACCAAAACTTATTTAAAAAGAAATAAATAACCAGATTAGTTCTATGTCTATTACAGAAATTGAATTTGTAGTTAAACACTTTTGCACAAAGAAAGCTCCAAGCTTGAATGATTTCACTGGCTAATTCTATCAAACATTTAAGTAAGAAATAGTACAAATTCTATAGAATCTGTACTGGAAAATAGAAGGGAAAGAAATACTTCCCAAATAATTTAATGAGGCCATCATTACCCTAATACCAAAACCAAACAAAGACATTACAAGGAAAGAAAACTACAAGTCATTATCCCTCATGAATATAGACACAAAAATCCTCAACAAAGTATTAGCAAATACTATCCAGAAATATATAAAAAGTTAATATGTCATAGCCAAATGGTGTTTATCCCACGAATACAAGACTAGCTCAACATTTAAAAAACACTCAGTGTAATTAATTATATTAATAAAAACCATATAATCATTTCAATAGATGCAAAAAAAGTATTTAACAAAATTCAACACACTGGTGATTTAAAAATTTCTAGGAATATAAGAAAATGTCCTTCACCCTGATAAAGGGCATCCAAAACAATAGAAATAAAAAAACACTCTGTAGCTAACATCTGAATTGCTTTCTTCTTTTTTTTTTTTTTAAAACGTTTTTTTTTTGTTGTTGTTGTTTTTTTTAAAGATTTTATTTATTTATTTGAGAGAGAGAATGAGATAGAGAGAGAGCATGAGATGGGGGAGGGCCAGAGGGAGAAGCAGACTCCCTGCCAAGCAGGGAGCCCGATGCGGGACTCGATCCTGAGACTCCAGGATCATGACCTGAGCCGAAGGCAGTCGCTTAACCAACTGAGCCACCCAGGCGCCCTGAATTGCTTTCTTCTTAAAATCAGGAACAAAGCAAAGATATCCTCTCTCACTAAACTTATTCTGCATCACACTGGATGTTCTAATAACACAATAAAAAAAAAATAAAATGTATGCAGATTGGAAAAGAAAAAAATAAAACTATATTTATTCATACACGACATGACTGTCTACATAGAGAATGCTCAAAAAGTCTACAAAAAAGATAATAGAACTAATAAGTGGGTTTACCAAGGTTGCAGGAAGCATGGTTAATATATAAAACTTGGGTGTATTTCTTTTTTTTTTAAGATTTTATTTATTCATTTATTTATTTATTTATTTGAGAGAGAGAGCACACAAGAAGGGGGAGAAGGGCAGAGAGAGAGAGAGAGAGGAAAAGGGAAAGAATCCCAAGCAGACACCCTGTTAAGCATGGAGCCCCACTCAGGGCTCAATCTCATGACCCTGAGGTCGTAACCTGAGCTGAAACCGAGAGTCAGTCACTTAACCAACTGAGCCACCCAGGCACCCCTGGGTATTTATATGTATATCTATCATAGGAATTTGAAGTTTAAAAAAATGCATCATTTACAACCCAAAATGGAAAATTTTTAGGTATAAATCTATTTTAAAATATGTAAGTTCAGCCTGCTTAAAAGTAAAAGCACTGTTCAAAGAAATCAAAGAAGATCTAGAGAAATGGAGAAATATAACATGTTCATAAATTAGAAGAGTCAATATTGCAAAGATATTACTTCTTCTCAAATCAATCTACAGATTCAATGCAATATTAGTCAAAATCTCAGCAGGCTTTTTTTGTAGAGATTGTCAGGCTGATTCTAGAATATATACGGAAAGACACAAAAGCTAGAATAGCAAAAACACTTTTGAAAAAAAACAAAGTCAAAGGATGCACACTATCTCCCATTTCAAGATTTACTATAAGCGTACTACAGGCCAATATCCCTCATAAACATAAATGCAAAAATACTCAAATTCAAGTCCAGAAATATATTAAAATGTTAATATATCATAACAAAATAATGTTTATCCCAGAAATGCAAGAGGTACAAGCAATAATTAAACACGGTGGTGTTAGTGAAAAAATTCACATATGCCTAAGATCTCATAAGGTTGAAATCAGGGTGTTAGCTGTACTGGGTTTTCATCTGGAGACTCTGGGGAAGAATCTGCATTGAAGTTCACATAGTCGTTGGCAGAATCCAATTCCTCACAAGGTGGAGAACTGAGATTTCCTTTTCTTGCTGGCTTCTACAGGCCAGCTATAGTCCTTGTCATATACACCCCTCTATCTTCAAGCTAGCAACAGCGTATTAAATCCTTCTCATGCCTAGAATCTTGTGGACTTTCTCTTTTGCTACCAGCTGTAGAAAACATTCTACTCCTAAAAGGCTTTGGAAAAGTAGCATTTTATCTGCATATTGTAAGGCTAAAGACAAAAATGACCACACATAAATACTGTACTCTAGTTTGTAAATGAGATTAGGCCCACCCAGATAATTGCCCTGTTGGTAAATCTGAATGTCAACTGATTAGTCACCTTAATGACATCTGCCTAATGCCTCATGTCACGTAAAGTAAAATAATCAGGGTGCATTACCTCATAATATCCACAGCACCAAGGATTAGGGCAAGATATTTTGAGGGGGGTATGTTAGAATTCTGCCTACCACTATGCAAAAGAATGAACTTCAAGCTGTATTTTAACCTTTTACAAAAAAAATAAGTCAAAATGGATCACAGACCTAAATGTAAAACATAAAATTATAAAATTTCCAGAACAAAATATAAAAGAAAATCTTTCTGACCTTCAGTTAGGTAATGAGTTTTCGTATGTGACACCAAAAACAGAAATCATTTTTTAAAAATCAGTAATTTCGCATTTTTCAAAATTGAAAAATTACATGCTGTGAAGATATGTTTGTGAGAATACCCAAGCCACAGAATGAGAAAAATATCTGAACATCATATTTCTGCCAAAGGATTTGTTTCCAGACTACATAAGAAACACAAAGCTCAGCATCAAGGAAATAAATAATCCAATTAAAAGTGGAAGAAAGATATAAATGTACACCTCACCAAAGAAGATATATAGATGGCAAATAGGCACCATTAATAATTATGGAAATGCAAATGAAAATCACAACTAGATATGACAACACACCTGTCACAACTGCTGATTTAAAAAAAAAAAACAAACAAACCCTGACTATACCAAATACTGACAAGGATGTGGAGCAATTAGAACTCTTACTCTTGATGGCGAGACTATAAAATGGTACCCTTACTATAGAAAACAGTTCGGCAATTTTTTGTAAAGTTAAACATACACTTGCCATATAATCCAGAAATCTAACCCCAAATTAAAAAAAAAAAAAAAACATACTGATATAAAAATTTACATGCAAGCATCTACAGCAGCTTTATTCATAATCACCCTAAACTGCAAACAATCCCGATGTCCTTTAACTGGTAAATAGATAAACAAACTCCAGCACATCCATGCCATAGAATACTACTTGGCCATGAAAAGGCAGAAACTATTGATTCAAGCAGCCACCTGGATGAAACTTACATGCAGGTTTCTAAGTGAAAGAAGCTAGACCTAAAATTATACATAAAAGTCAGATCTAAAATAGTACATGCTATGTAATTCCATTCATATAACATTTTGGACAAAGCAAAATTATAGAGACAGGTCATAAATCAGTAGTTTTCAGAGGTAAGGAGCGTAGGGAGAGGTGATTAGAAATAAGCAGCAAAGATAACTCTGGAGCTAATGAAACTAATTTGTTGCAGGCAATAGCTTTAGTAAATGTTTTGCCTCAGCATTACAAAAGTCACCAGCTTTGTGGCATATCCAGGCCTCCGGCGGCCTGACCACTAAGCCAATGCTGTGTATATTGGTTTAATTAGGAAGAACCCCATCTTTAGAGCCAGTGTCTGAATTAACTAAGGTACAGTTGAAACAATACAGTGGCTTAAAGAACAAAGAACCTTAACAATGGTGTGCTTTAAAGAATAAAGATAATCATTTCTCTCCCACGCAACAGTCCATCTTTGGCTCTGTTCCCCATCCTTCTTTCCTGTTTCTCTACCATGCCCTACTGTGTTGTTCTTACCTTACATGATGGAAGTTAGAGAAAGAGCATGAAAGCATGCATGTACAATGTGATAAGGATACATCCTGGAGATGGCACTTGTCATTCTGCTCACATTCCATATAGTCACATGGGCCACAACTTGGGGCAACAGGAGCTTGGAAATACAGTTGTTCAATGGGTGGGCATAGGCCCAGCTACGACTCTGACTCTATGGAAGAAGGAGAGAATGGATTGTGGTGGATACCCAGTTTCCATCACACTCTCCTCTTGGATTATGGATTACTGCTCTTCCTTGGTTCTCCTCTTAACCTTCTTAACTATTTTTTCCCAGTCTTCTTTGCTAACTCTACTTAGCTTCTAAATGTTTACTAGGGGTAAGTGCCCCAAGGGCCAGTCTTTGGATATCTTCTCTTCTCTAACAATACTCTCTTCCTTGATTATCTCAACCCATTCTATGGTTTTAAGTAAAAAAAAAAAAAAATTCTAAATTCATTTCTCTAGCCTTGTCTCCTTCACTACATTCAAAATTTGTATGTCTGATGGCTCTCATGTAACCAACTACTTGAGATCTTGGCAACTCAATCTCATCAAGGACAAAACTGAATTCTTCATTTTACCCCTAGAAATAGGTTCTCCCACAGTATTTTGTTCTTCCTGATAAATGGAACTATCATCCAGCCAGTTGCCCAAGCCAAAAAAAAAACTTAGGAGATATCCTTGATTTATAAATGCTTCTTTCATTCACCACATCCAATTGTTCAGCCACGTCTTGTTGGCATTACCTTTAAAGTGTATCCTGGGGGTGCCTGGGCGGCTCAGTTGGTTAAGCATCCAACTCTTGGTTTTGGCTCAGGTCATGATCTCAGGGTCGTGAGATAGAGACCCATGTGAGATTGAGCTCCACTGAGTGCAGAATCTGCTTGAGATTCCGTCCCTCTCCCTCCCCCTCTGCCCCTCTCCTCATGCGTGTGCTCTTTCTCTCTTTCTCTCTCTCTCTCTGAAATAAAATAAATGAATAAATAAATAAATAAATCTTTTCCTAAAAAAAAGAATCTGTTTTTAAAAAGTAAATAAAAAATAAAGTATATCCTGAACCTATCTGTGGTAGGCTGAACAATGCCCGAGAAAGAGTTCCACATTCTAATCTCCAGAATCTGTGAGTATGTTACCTTGCATGGAAAAGGAACCTTGCGGTTATAATTAAGTTAAGGATCTTGAGATGGGGAGATTATCCTAGATTACCAAGGTAAACCCATTGTAATCACAAAGGTCCTCAAAAGAGGGAGGTGGGAGGATCAGAGTTAGATCAGAGAGAGAGGCAAGGCAATGAAGGTGAAAACAGGAGCAAAGGGAGGTCAGGCTATGTGATACGGGGACCTGAGCCAAGGGATGAAGTCAGACAGACTCCAGAAGCTGGAATGTTCGAGAAAACAAATTCTTTGCTAGAATCTCCAAAAGGAACGTAGGCCTGCCAATACCTTGGTTGTAACACAGCAAAACAGATTTCTGACTTCTGCTCTACAGAATTAAAAGATAATAAACTCGTTATGTATAAGCCACGAAGTTGGTGGTGATTTGTTGCAGGAGTGAAGAAGACTAATACACCTCTCATGTTTCTCCATCTCCACTGCATCTACCTTCACTGAGGGGCAGTTGAGAACAGAGATTCTGGAGCCAGACTGCCTGTATTTGAATTCTAGCTCTGCCACTTAACTGCTATGGGAGAGCCATTCAAGCTTCCTGTGCCTCAATGATCTCACCCGTACATTGGACTCATGATAAGGATTCGGAGAGTTGTAACGGTACTTACCATATTGTAAACATTTTATAAGTATTTCCTATTATTGCTTCCGGAATTTGAGATCCCAGTATTTACAACCTGAATCACTTCAATACTCTTAGCTGGTTATCCTGTTTTCCTTCTTGCCCTTATTAGAATCTTACAGAGCAGTAAGATTGATATATTTGCAAAATAAAATTATGAAATCCCCCTGATTATAATTCTCCATGGGCTTCCTATTGCACTTAAAATTAAATCCAAACTTTGAACTGTAGCCTACAAGCCTGTTATGATGTAGCCCGTGACTGATACTCAACCTTGTCTCTATCCACTGCCTTTGTTGCTTGCTCCCTTTACCGCTCTACCCTTCATTTTGAGCCTCAAGTACACCAAACATGTTTCTGCCTCAGTGCCTTCAAATGGGTTATCCCTCTGCCTGGAACGCATGTTCCCAGGTTTTCACATGACTAACTCATTCTTGAAACTCAGTCAAGGTCTCCTCCTCAGAAAGACCTTCCCTCATCACTCAAACTAAATTAGCTTTCCTTAATCATGTTTACTTATTTATTTCATGTCTCCCATGAAAGAGCCTACCGCCACATCCCCAGTGCTTAGATCTACATCTGGCATATTGTAAGTACTCAATAAATATTTGTGGAATGAGTAAAGCTTTGGCTGACATGTGTGTTGAGGTATCATACTGGTGACTCCCATGTACATTATGAGTTAGATTAGTATAGTTGTAAATCCTCCCTCTCAGCGGAAAGGTTCTGCCTAAAGACAAAGTAATTTTTCCAGTGATGATTATGTAAGTCTATTTTCTCTCATTCTTCTATTTTGTTTTCACAAGTGTCTCTGAGGACATTTTCTACCAAATTACTGAAACGGGGACTTTAGCGCTGCGTGAAAGGTTGAACTGTTTAATCACCAAGATCCATACTTTCTAACGCCTAACTCAATTACTTTTTATCTTCAGTTGTTTGGGTAAAGAGGGAAAGACCGTATGGTCTATGACACCTTTGTGAGGCAGGCATTGCCTAACTGCTGAGCACTTCAGGGACTGATGAAAGTCCTGGGAACTTACCTTCTCAGAAAATGCAAAGAGAGCTGAGATCCAATAGCAAAAGGAGGGTGGATCTTGCATGGTCCACATGGTCCATAGACTAACTCCCATGACAGTCCCACATCGTGTTGACCCATGGAGTGTGGACATCGGTCTGTACACCTCCGCACCTGTTCTGCCATGTTTGTCTGTCCCCCACTTTCTTTCTCAACATGAGGCTTTCTGCAAATAGAAACAAAGCCTTCCTCAGTCTCTGTCTCTCTAATCTTCCCAGCATTTTCCCTTAAAATGCAAGATACCAACGAGACCTAAAGCGTATTTAGTATTCATGGGGTTTTCTGGGGCTTTCATTGTGGATCTTCTTGGCTACTCTGGTGCTGGTAACCAATCTGTGGTCATTGTTAAAATGTGACAAATTGCGACACCGGGGTTCAGGGTTAATGGGAGAAAACAGACCCCTAGAGGGTGATTCACTCTTTTTTTCTTTAAAGACAACAAAATGAAATCCTGGGGTGGCCTTGTCCACATTGCAAGTGCATACCTGACATTTCAACTAACAGCCAGAGAGTGCCTGCGATTACTCAGAAGAAAAGATGGGATCTCTGATAATCTGAAAGAACAAAGACTCCAGTTACTTCATCACTCTTGCCTCAGGGTCTGGAATTAATTGTGTTTCTTTATACCCCATCTAATTTTACAAAATCATACTTCTCCATGGCAGTTTCCTAATTTACCACCTCATCTAAGATAAGACTTTGCCAACAGTAATAACATTTAGAAAATGCCGTCAGACCTGCTGTGGATGGTTTCGGCCCCGCACGGCTGCCCACGCACGCATGCACGCATGCGCACATCTGTATAGCTCCACCAGACCTTAAAGCAGGTAGCTCTGGCCTTTGAAGACACAAGCACATCGGAGTGAATGATCTGGTGCCTCAGAAGTTCACCGTGAGGACAAAATCAAGAACGACCGAATCTATTCAGAGACCTCTTTGAGTATCTGCTCCACTATCTGTCCAAAGAGTAAACAGTAGAAAGAAATAATTCATCTGCTTTTCAAAAAAAAAAAAATTTCTGTATATTTACCTGATACACATTTACTGTGTGCTTACCATTAAAACCATTATATGGCTTGCCTTTCCTCAAATATGAGGGGAAGGGAGAAAAGCAGGGAAATAGCAAATTTTGGAATGGGCATGGACATATCAAGCCTGAAGTTTCTAAATGTGAAAGTTGGTATTATGGGGTTTGGGGGATAGAAGAGAGGAGTTGATATTTATTTCAATTGCATAGTCAATTTTATCAAGTCCTACTCTATTCTAAGGGTGAGTAAGCAGGCTCAGTATACAAATGTCTTCTAAATCCCATCACTGGAGTCTGGCATATACATAGAGACTCAGAGGAGGACATTAAGGAAGGCACTGTCTTCACACTAGTCTAGATTCTCCGGGCCATCAAGCAAGACATCTCTGATCTTTAAGCATGCTGTGGTGTGTACGTGTGAGATGTGTCTACACATGTATGAGTGTGTGTGCTTATGTGAGTGTGTAAGTGTGGGGTGGAGAACAAAGCAAAGCAAAATAGTACCTGTTTCCCTTTTGGCTCAGATTCCACTTGTAGATATAATTATTTGTTTAACATAGTCACACCATATTATATTACCTTCTATGATTTATTAGCAAAAGTAGGCTCTGTAAGCTCCACTTTTCCAAGCAATGATCATTTCTTGACATGTTTCATTACTAGGAAATGACAAAGACATTTGTTATATTCTCAGACAATAAAATATTGCCTTGCTCAAATACCTTCATGGAATATTAAACAAAATGAATGCTGTTCCTTTTCCTGTGTTTATCATATCATATTAAAAGTGAAGACGTATGGGGCGCCTGGGTGGCTCAGTCATTAAGCATCTGCCTTCGGCTCAGGTCATGATCTCAGGGTCCTGGGATCGAGCCCCGCGTCGGGCTCCCTGCTCTGTGGGAAGCCTGCTTCTCCCTCTCCCACTCCCCCTGCTTGTGTTCCCTCTCTCTCTGTGTCTCTCTCTGTCAAATAAATAAAATCTTAAAAAATAAAAAAATAAAAATAAAAAACAAATAAAGTGAAGACATAGCCTTTATGTTTTCTTTCCTGAAAGACGAGACATTAGATAGAATGAATTTAGTTCACCCTTCATCCAACTGGCTTTATTTAGCTATGTCCAAAGCCTCCAACAGCACCATTAGAATACCATTTTAATCATCCAGCTTCTCAAAGGCCATTTTTAATGTACCTCTCTTTCAAACCATCATGAAGAATAAAATCCAAAACTTCTCTTGGAAGTTTTAACTTAACTTAACTTACTCTTGGTGGTAATTCCAGATTCAGTGAATTTTTAGGCAGTGATGGAAATAGCAAAAACTGGGACCTGACCCAATATAAGGATCGAAGAAGTAATCTCCTTAGAAACTGGTTGTGGACCAACCTTATAAACATGTCGCAAATATTTACCAGCCCACATACTGGATTATTCCGTATGCACACAAAGACCATATAAAATATGCATTCTTTACCACTGAAATATCAAAAAGTATTATCTAATTTGAGTAAGAGATTATGTATTCACATGGTAGTATGTGCACACCCACATGTACAGATATGCATTCGTTAAATATTATTATTAAATATTATTAACGTAAAACAAACTCATCAGAGAGAACAATAAATTATCCTTTTGAGTTTCATCGAATGCATAGTGTATAAAGTGGGATTTCCAGGACTACCTTCCAGGCTGAGTTGAATCCCTTGTATCTTTAAAGTTTTTTCATCTCTCACTTGCAAAATCAGTATTAAACTAAGGGGAACTTTGGTAAGCACCAACAATTTTAGCTAAGGAAATATGTGTACTTTTTGACATGACAATGGAAAAATAGCCTACATAGTCTAAAACAACTTCAAGTTTAAGTTCAGATGGCCTAGGGTCTGCATTTGTCTTTGTTACTACTTTGAATTTAGGCCAGTAAATTAATTATTCTATACATTGGTTTTCCAATATGCAAGGGAGAATGTGTTTGCTCTATCTGAAAGGTGGTTGGGAGAATAAGATGAAATTATACGATCAGGGTCAGCTTTTTGGGCATGCAACCAATGGAGTTACACAGGCTCTGCTCTCTAAAGGGTCACACACTTGGCTTACTGCTTTCTTGCTATAGACTTGAAACTCTTAATAATTTCATCTTTGAACTTGTGCTTTGTATGTGTAGTCTAATGGGGCTAGGAGGCATGAGCAGAGCAGATACACCAGGTGTCAGCACACATAGATGCAGGCTTGGATACTCTGGTACCGTGGACAGTGGGCAGAGGCCATGGCCTGGGAGGGAGAGTACAGGCTCTCTCCTCAGGGACAGCACGAAGCCCAGTGGCAAGAGGCTGGCCTGCCCATCCATCTCCAAACCCACCCCTATAGCATCTGTCAAAATTAACTCTCCAGCCTGAGTGCACACAGAAACTTATACTCTCAGAAGCAATCGATTTTGTCAGTAAATTATTACAAAATAAAACTGTACATAAGGACATTATAATAAAACACATCAGGGAATTATTAAAATTCTCCAAAGAGTTTAGAATCTCCGACTTTGAAAACTTCTACAGTGTTTCAAAGCAAATCTCCACAAATTCCAATATAGAAATTAAAGACTGTCATGTTCGACAGAAAAGAACATTATTCTCCCATGAAGCTTCAGATAAACCAATTATCAACAAGGAAGACAATTTTAAAATTAAATTTTCCTTGTGATTGAATATATGGTGATAGGATGTGTAAACAAGTTTTCTTAGTTGTATATAAGTCATGAAACCACTTTGGGTTTCTCAATATGACCTTCACAGCTTACAGGAAATGTTAGCAAAAACAAGAAAATGCCCTTGCAAAAATTTACATCTAATGTAAAGAGTTAAATAGTTTTATAAAAATTTCTGCAAGAATCAGTGGCTTTAGATGTAGTAAAATTTATTTATTTATTTTTAAGATTCTATCTATTCATTTGACAGAGAGAGAGAGCAAAATCATGAGCAGGGGAGGGGCAGAGAGAGGGAGAGGGACAAGCAGACTCTATGCTGAGCAAGGAGCCCGATGCGGGGCTCGATCCCAGGACCCTGGGATCATGACCTGAGCCAAAAGCAGACACTTAACCGACTGAGCCACCCAGGTACCCTTAGATGTACTAAAATTTATATTTCAAAATAGTGTGGCAGAAACTTATCCCAATGTCACAGTCTATAAAAAACAATTAATAGTTGCATCAACAGAAAGATCCTTCTTAAAATTGAATATTATCAAGAATTATTTTCAATCTTGCATTTGCCAAAAGCACTGACACTACTTTCAATTACATGAATTGAAAATGAAATATCTACAAGTATAAATTTTGATGACCTAATGAATTTGCAGAAAACTGAAGTCAGAAAAATTTTATGATCAATCAAGACATCACATTAATAAAGTATTGTTTTTTATTTAAAATTATGACAGCAATATATTATTGCAGTTTATAAGTGTATGTTGTTACTCATGTATCATTATTATCCCTATTATGTTTCATAAGTAACAAAGCATTTTTAAAGAAAAAGCTTTTTATGTTAGGACCATTAATGACACTTCTTTTCCTGCTTTTGAACAAGGAGTCCTGCATTTTCATTTTGCACAGGACCATGCAAATTATGTAGCCAGCCTTGGATATAATATAGTTCAGACTTTTGCCACAAATCTGCTGAGTACTATTTAACCAAAGTGGGGTTCATTTTTCTTTAAATATTTTAAGCATACTTGTTTGATGTTACTTACCCAACAAGTCTGTCCCATGAATATTTGTTTTTGTGTTATATACACTTTGCTTACTACGTTAGTGTTCAGCCTGGGTGTACTTCTGACAAGCCAATGCATCAGGGTTGGAATCTTCCCCTCTCATGGGAATTTACGGTTTTCTCTTTCAGACACCCCAAGACGGTGATAGGCCATCATGTCAATACCTTAGCTCGGGGTTTTGCAGACTGGGCAGGTATTATATAATTGGACCTAAACCCATATGAGGGCAGATCTGTGTTATATAGCCTCAGGAAATTTGCTTTTCTGCCCAGAGCCCAGACAGAAAAAGACATGCTTCCTTACCATTTCTTTTTCATGAGGATTTTTCCTAGTCTCCACTGTCACAGAGGAACAGGCCTTCAAGTATCCCAACTACCCCTCACCCTCACCCCAGCTCAAGGCCTTGTCCTGGGTTCTCTCCCCCACCCAAATCAAATGTCCAAAACCAGCATTTGGGTTAAGAAGTGTTCAGCAAACCCCGGCTGTGGCAGCCTCAGTGTCCCCTGAAGGGTTCCAGCCTTCTACTTAAATTTAGTCCCTGGTAATGGCAGCCAGTCTGTTCTTTGGAGATAATGTTGGTGGTGTTTCATGTGCCTTTTTCAAGTGCTTTGTAGACAATTCTTCTATCTGACACAAGGCCAGAAGAGGAAGTTGGGTGTCTGTTTTCCATTATGTAAAATGAAGATGTTGAATTAGATGAACCCTAAATTACAACTCACACCTTCCAAGTACTTGCTGAACATCTCCTATGTGCTGGCCATACAGTGCAAGGTACTAAGGATACAGAGATGGATGAGACAGGGCTCCTGCCCCCCAAAAGTGCATAGTCTGGTTGGGAATATGGAGTCCTAAACATCACTTAAATAAAATGGGGCAATACAATCATAGGGTTAGACACAGGGTAACATTTAGGCGTGGGTCAGAGAAAGCTTCCAGCAGGAATATAATGGTAAGCTAAGTGTAGGAGGATGAGTAGAAGTTATCCTGGCGTCTGTCGGTAGACAGGAGGTTGGGCGGGGGGCAGGTGTTGCTGCTGCTGGAGTGGAGAATGTGATTCCAAACAAAGTGGGGAGCGCAGCAAAAGGACAGAGATGAAAAACACCATGGGGGAGCTAAGAACTGATGGATCCAATGAAACAGGCTTGTTCTAATCATCTTTTATAAAGGACACATATTAGATCTATGAAAATCTGGACTATAATTGTCCATGAGGTTCCCCTGATTCAAATACACCTCCTTAACATAACCTGAGGAGATTTATTTTCACATAAGATTTTATTTCTTTAATTTTATTACTTTATTGAAATTTATATAAACTAAAATTAGACCCTGGAATAACATGAGCTTTGAAGAGCTCAAGCATAAAAGTGTACAGCAAATTACAGATCACTTGCAGATATAAGAACAATGTAGTTCTGGTGGAAATTAATCAAATCCCTTCTCTGGGGTATGTATTAGTGAGCCCCTTAGCCAGGCTGTCAAGAAAAATCGTTTTGTCCGACCCCATTTCCTTCTTTCTGTTGGCTCACTATTATCTCCAGTCCAAATTGTGTGTGGCCACAATTCTCTTTGAACCAAGCTGGTCTCACTGCTTTCCTCCTAGGGTGCTCAATCCTCGATTCTCTCTATAACTGTTCCAGGTTTCCATCCTAAAATCCAGGGTTTTAGCTTCAACTGACCTAAGATTTGCAACTGAACATTTACTGCTTTTCAATTGTTACTCCTGTTCCTAATTTTTGAATTGCATAATTCCATACAATGTTGAATCTGTAAGAGATGGTGTCCTTTTCAAATTCGAAGGGACTCTGTCCTATGACCCTAAGTAGAAAACTCTCAGTAATCCAATGGGTATCTCAGTGACTTGAGCTGAGTACTCTCACCCACTACTCAAATGTCCTTCCTTTTAAATATTTCCTCCCCCACTCCCTTCACACTGTGTAAGTTCCCTTAAAGGACTTGCCTATCCTTACAGCTGCATTGCCTTGAGATTCTACTGTTTAGCTGTTTGGGGTCTACTGTTGTTGGGTCACAAATTCACTTTGAAATTGTTAGCAGTGGTACGTATAAATGCGAAACACTATTATTATGTGGAAATTACTACTTACTTTGTATAATTCTTTGCTTTCCCTCTGCAAAAAAAAACCCCAGATACTTATATTAAAGTGTAATGTGCACGTTTTTTCCCTGTGGATTTCTACGAATAGTTGTATGATGCTCAAGTCATCAGGACTCATTACAACCCAACTGAGATTTCAACAACTTTTGATCTTCTAGTGATATAAAGACCACATTCCTTTGTGTTTAATGATTGCATGAGCTATTGTGCCAAAGAATATGAGATCTTCAGCTTTCAGAGTCTTTCTTAATGTCTGTAAAAGGCAGTGTTATGATGTTTGGAACTTAAAATACTTCAGCACGGGCAGTAGGATATTAGAAATATGCCATTTAATTTAAGCTTGCACTGTAATGACAGTCTCTTCCTCAGACTGAAAATCTACACTTCAGGGAAACCAATTAGTATTATGTCAGGAAGGCTACATTTAGCTACTACAGGCACTTCTATTATGTATGTCTTGATCAACTCCTGAGACTGATAATTAACCTAATGCAGATCAGATTCTCAGAATCAGTATTGAGAATTGCAAATGTTATAATCGGTAAATTATCAGCAAAATTTAAATGGACTGGAGATATATGGATTCATTGAAATGCTTTATTAAATTAAAGATATTTAAGCTGTGTAAATTGGAAATCAGAGGAAATATTTTGAATGCATTCACTGGCTGGTGAACAGTGTGTAACAATCTCGCCAGGCCCAAAAACTGAGCCCTTAAATAATGAGGAAGCCAGAAAAGAAGTTCCAATTGGTTCAAAGGAGACAAGACCAGGCAAATGTATAAGCCTGTCTGTAGGTAATGCTGAAATGAATTTTCTTAACAGGTGCAAAACTGGCTTCTTCCACTGAAGGAAAGGAAAATCCACTGAACCTCCTCTAGGCAGAAGTTATTTGCATGTGTATAGACAAGAATGAGTTGCATTTCCATCCATTTCCTACAGGTTGACTTAGATCTACAGAATTGTAAAATAGCTCAAAGACAATAAAGGCAGTAACCCCGTAGAATCAAATAACCAAAAGGGTATGCTCTAAACAACATAGAGTTTTCTACTAAAAGAATCTAGTAACCTTTTGGTCCATTTAAAAGTCGTTCACATTTTTTCCTTGCAATAGACCTATCTCCAGCCACTGGTTTTAGAAGCATTTCTGGTTGCTGTTAAAAAGTTCTGCTTCATTAGTTTTTGCTGTAGTGTTCCATGATAAAGCTACTGAAAGATGTGCAATAACTCTATGCAGACAATTATAAAACCTTACTGACAGAAACTGAAGAAGAACAAAATAAATGGAAGGGTACACAACGTACATAGGTCAAAGACCTGATATTGAAATATATTCTTTCTCTTAAATTGTAATATGTAGATTTAATCCAACCCACATAAAATCACAATTGATTAAAAAAAAAGAAACTTCTGCTTCAAAAAGGCCATCTAGTTTTCCTTGGGCTAAATTTTCTTGCAAGATGTTGGTCAAAGTAACTACTAGAGAGAACTGGACCACACTGAGCTTACAGAATAGATTGTATTGTGCTTGCTTGCTCATAAAAAAATTGTTTAAAACTGTCTACATCTATCATGAAATTCATCAGAAGCTTTCTTTCATTATAACCTTGTAGCAAGGATGTAGGGGAATAGTCGTCCTTATCAACCTCAAACATTTCGAGTTATTACCTTTATCTACCAAAAATAACCCAGGAGTTATGTATGCATATCCAAGTCAACTTAAAGTAACTTGGCAAGAGCCAGAAATTGGTATCAGAGTTAGCCTTTTTCTTTCCTTTGAGAGGGTTATAAATTTTGCTTACTGAAAGTCCAAATTCATTTCTGTAAAAGATTTTGACTGACCTGCAATGGATTTGAGCTCTCTAGCTATTTATATTTTGTTCCTAGTTTTACTGCGGCATGGATATGATCCACTCAACTTAAAGTCAAAGGAACCTGAAAACACAATTTTTATTCTTTACTCCTTTCTACCATGCTCCCCACTCCAGTCCCTGGTCTACACCCTTATCTCAACCACCCCCTTATCCAGTGTCCCAATGGGAGAGCTGTGGGAAAAACTGGAAGGCACTGTGGATCTTCAGTTTCAGTATCTCCGAGTCAATATTTTGTGCTCTTTTTTTAGTAAGACTGTGTCACTGGACCATAAGATACTTAGACAGTAACTACATCAAAATGTAAACACATATGACTGGTGAGTAAGCTGCGTTCGTTGGGCTTACCCAGCTTGGTTACAGAATAATTAGAATTTCCATACACCTCCAAATGAACTCTCAAAAGCAGGCCCCAGTGAAAAGGAGGTAAAACAAAGACTATGACATATGGTTTATCTTTTCAGTAATGACATTTTCAAGTGTAATCCTATACACTTTTTCCCCTTAAATAAAGTCTTGTTTAAAACCAAATGTTTCTCTGTTAACACAGAGTAGGCAAATGAGAGTCCACACACGGATATTGAGATATTCAGTGGTTTCATGGTTTTGAAAAGTTTGAATTAACATGCTGTACTTGTGGCCTCCTTGAGAATAAGGCTGTGCAAAGGGAAAAGTGGTTAAGGACTAGGCTTGTGCCTTCCACATGGACAAGCTCTTTCGGGCCACACTCAATTGCAGAATCAGCATTTTTTTTTTTTTTTCCGGAGAGGACAGAGCAGTTGTGCACTCTAACACATCCCACATGCTCACATCAGAATGGCATATTCCTTGACCCAAGGAGGAAACCTACCTTCAGATTCTCCTTTTAAGTGAAAAGCTTCCAGAGAGCTCCTTACATCTCTAAAGCCACTCCAAAGGGAAAACAGATTTTTTAGGAATTTTAATACAGCTAATATGATCAACCATCTTTACTAATGATCACATTCCAAGTATGTTTTCAGCGATTCTGGTGACAAAATGAGGTTACCACACCTTTCCAAATACCTAAATCTTCTGTTCACCTGTCAGGGAACATGTTACTCCTTTAGGGGAAAAAAAAAAATCACCTTTGCTAAGGTAAGTTTATAGGAAATCAGATAGCTACAGGGCAGGAGTCCTGCAGTAGACCAGAGCTTCAGAGAGTAGTAGAAAGCCAGATGACATCTAGAGTCAAAGGAGTGTGGTGGGCCCCGTGGTTTTGTTCGCTCAGCCTCTATTCAACCTTCCTTCTTGCCTGTTCTGCAGTGAAATCTACATTTTCCAGACTCATTAGCAATGAAGGCTATGGATACAAATTAGGTTCAACATTTAGATGCATGCATTTGCCTAAGCTTTAGAGAGAAGTAAAGGAGACCATTTTCCTGCAGATGTTTCTGCTGGCCAACCAGGTAAGAGATGTGACTGTGAAGAGGCTATGTTGCTGACATAAACACGTGTCCGGTGTTGGGTATGAAGTCTCCCGTGTGTCAAAAGGCAGTTACCGTGGCAGCAGCAAGATCCACTGCAGCGGTGTAGCGGCAGCCTCCGTATGCCTTGGCCACAACCATGAATAGTCCCAAGCTGGGTCCTTGACCCCCTGGTCCATCAGTCCTTCCACAACTTTCTGTCTGTCTGAAAGATCCAGAGTGTTTCTGCTTCCTGTGCTTCACTTCAACTAATATGGACAAGATCTGTGGTCATTAGGAAATGACCAACTATAGGCTGAGAGCCAAAGTTTCAAAATGTATGTTTTACAGTTCAAAAGGAGTTGCATATCCTCCACTCAGTCCAACCCTCCTCATTTTCAAGGTGGAAAAGTAAGAGGTTATAGGATTTGAGATTAAATGAAATGAGGCAGTATGATATACAAGACAAAACAGAAGCAATGAGGAAGTCGTATCTGAGTTTGAATCTCAGAGCTCCCACCAATTAACATGTGGCCTTACCTTCCCTGAGCCTTAGTTTTCTTATCTGTAAAATGAGAGTAATCAGGCTGGAACATGGCGGGCGCTCAGTAACTGGTAGGTTCTCCGCCGTCTTTTATTTCTTTATTCTAAGTCACATGATGTGGCAGTGTTTGTTTAGAACCCAAGTTTCGTCATCACTAGAAATACTAAGACAGGTGAGATGCAAGTTTATGTCCAAGTACACATTTAGTCTGTGGACAACACAGAACAGTGAAAATGTGGAAGGCAACACCGAGATGGGGAAAGCTCCCCAGTCGGAAAGAACAGTGGAGGATGAAGACCAAACCAGAAACTGGGACCTGGTAATGTTGCCTCTATTGAAATACAATAAATGGAACAGAGGATTCTACTAGTTAGTAAAGGTCTGTATCAGTCACCTCAGGCGGGCATAACAAAACACCACAGCCTGGGATCTCTTAAACAACAGAAATTTATTTTCTCACAGTGCTGCGGCCAGAAGTTCCTGATTAACGTGCAGGCCAATTTGAGTCATTTTGAGAGCTCTCTTCCTATCTTGTAGATAGCTACCTCCTCAGTAGGTCCTCATGTGGCCTTTCTTTTGTGGATGTGCCTACAGAGAGAGAAAGCTCTGATGTCTCATCTTCTTCTTATAAGGACACCAGATTAGGGTCCCACCCTTTCGGACCTCATTTAACTCAATTACCTCCATAAAGTTCCTGTCTCCAAACACAGTCACATGGAGGGTTGGGACTTCCACATATGAATTTGGGGGGCCACAATTCGACTTGTAACAAGATCCAAATGACCTGATAGCAAAAACCAAAGTGGTCAAGTAGTAACAATTCATGAAGGGAGATGGTAGCTCATGATCCAGACAGGAAACTGAACTGGATCCCAGAGCTGGTGCTGAGAACTTCAGTCTGCTCTGCCTTCCAGAGAATGGACCTAAATGTCACAGGTAGGGGGTGAAAAGCAGACACACTTGCCAGGGTTAAAATAACATGGGCAAAAAGCAAGTCAGACCAGACACAAGCCTCCTTGGAAGTTCTATTCAATCATGCTAGGACAGGATCTGCCCATATGCATATACTGTACCCACCAGAGCCTTACCAGCAACCTCTTTAGCCATTCTCAAGGTTCTAAACATGGAACTTGGGAGTTGTCAAAGTGATAGCATAAGTTCTAGTCTCCTTTGGTTGTTTTGTGTTGCCCTACACTTATATGTAGGTAATTCTCTCTCATGGCCCTGAAGCCAGAGGTCATATAGTTTGAGACTCTCATTCCGTGCCCTGTGGAAGTCCCAGTGCATCCAGAAGATTTTTGCAGATTGCCAGGAACTTCCGTTCACCTAGTCATCTCTTCCTCCAGGCACTCTGTGGCGCCTCTCTTTCATACAACATTGGAAAGGCACAGAGACTAAGCTTTTTCTGAATTTCCACAAAAACTTCCATAAGAATAGTGAGCTCTGGGGCGCCTGGGTGGCTCAGTCAGTTAAGCGTCTGCCTTTGGCTCAGGTCCTGATCCCAGGTCCTGGGATCTAGCCCTGCTTTGGGCTCCCTTCTCAGTGGGGAGCCTGCTTCTCCCACTTCCTCTGCCCCTCCCACTTGTGCACACACACTCTCTCTTTCTCTCAAATAAAATCTTTAAAAAAAGAAGAAGAAGATTGAGCTCTGCTGAAGATTTGGGGCTCACAGGGAAAGGCTTTGGAAAGAGTCACATGACCTCTCCCCACCTCTCCCACTCACCTCTCCCTCCTTCTCAGATCCCCTATACCCCACCTGTCGTTATGCAGAATAGTTCGGCTCTCCTTAGCAACTTCTCCCAAACTCCATGTTCAAACCCACACAACATATTGACTTTGGAATCCAAAACAAACAGATCCAGAGTAGATTAAGGAGTTTACTTAAAAACATAAAATCTATAAAAAGCAAAACTGTAAAATAAATAAACCAACATGTATAAAACAGGCTAGTGCTCTTCGGAATGATGAAACACTCCTCATCCTGGGTTGGTTCAGTGTAACGGTACAAATAAAAGCAGGGGTGAAATTAATTCAACTATATTAGCAATCAAGAAAAGAGATCAGTCAATTAGGCTAATGAGAGCTGTTTTCATCCGTGCAATACATTGAAGTAGTCACTAAATAGCACTGAAAATAGTACTGACAGGCTTCTTCAACCTCTCCCTATCTTTTCCTCTATTTTCTTCTCACTTATTCAGCATCTATTTATTGTGTACCTATGGTGTGTTGCGCACCACTGCTGTAGATGCTGTATGTAGAGCAGCAAATAAAAGATTGGGGCCCGGGTGCCTGGGTGGCTCAGTCGTTAAGCGTCTGCCTTCGGCTCAGGTCATGATCC
>NC_138374.1:127498155-127606016 GCF_054177405.1 Leptonychotes weddellii
AACCCTATTGAACAATGACCTTAATTAGCAAGAAAAAGGCAGGGAGAAGAGAATTCCAAAGGCCTCAGGAAGAGCAGAGGGTGTGGGGAGCAACAGGGAGGCCTGTGGAAGGTGAGGAACAGGGAAGAGAGGAGACAGGAGGTGACATCAGAGACATGAGCCGGCCCCAGATCACCGGGAGTCCTGTGAGTCATAGCAAGGAATGTGGGTTTTATTACCATCCACGCTACCATATTTCCAATCATTTGTTAAACACTTTTTGAAAGAGTTAGAAATAGATCTACATTGTTCTTTTTTTTTTAATTAGCTGAAATAAGATGCTTTAATGATAATATACGATGTTATAATTAAGTAGAAATTTCAAAGTATTAAAAGCTTAAAGCACATACACACACACACACACACACACACACACTGAAGGGGCCTATCCTTTGCCTTATGAATTTTCACATGCAGAAGGTACACAGTATGCCATCAGGGACCCTGCTATTGCCATTTGCTCCTGCAAAATCTATTTCTACAAACAAGCAAAGAAATCCTTGCAATACTGCGCCCCAGGCTCCTAATTTCAGACCACAGCTGAAGTTAAGCACTTAGGAAATTTTCATTGTCTTTTAAAGCCAGTAAGAGAACCGCTCCAGATTTTTCTTTCTCACTAGGTTCTTGGGATGACTCTGAGGAGAGTACATGTGATTTTTAGAAACTGTAATTTTTTCCAGCCCCTAGAGATCGGGAGGAAGAGTCAAGTGGGTGCCAGAAAAGTGAGCTGAAACACATTATGTAGTGGGCTTAATAGAAAACCCACCATGTGATGAAATATTCTCTCTCCCTTTTTTAATTTATGAAAAGCACTTACTTGCATGTTCCACACCCATCTCCCATGGGGCTTCCTGGTCCATTCAGCTGCATCACTTAAGAATTAATTTTTTTCTCTGCAGCCAAGGCTATTAAGACAGTGAGACAAAGATAGGCATCTCTGTTTCATTGGTTCAGAAGGAGTTCCCTCAGGAGTTTTCTTCCTCCTTTATCCCAGTGTGATTCTAAGGAATACCCATCCACCCCAATTTCGATCTTATCCATTTACCTAGACTTAGAGATTCAGAGCAATAGCTGAAGTGAAGCCACCAACCACAGAGGAAATTTTTTAAGGAACCCTCCCCAGGCTCTGCTCCTAAATAGAACAGTATCTTATCTCACCATCCAGTAGAGTTTTAAATAATGTGGGAAAACCAACTTCCTGAGGGATCTTAGCCAATCACTGACTCTCTCTGGATCTCAGTTTGTCGACACAGAAGAGAATAATTAAATCAGAGAGGGAAAAGCAATATGAACTAGGATGCTCATTGGAGGATTAAATACAATGGTGAAAAATTAGAGACAGGTCAATCTCCAAAATGCTAATCTCATAATAGTATTTTACTGGATTTCATTAATAATAAAAACAACTAGAATTCATATAGTATATTAGCTTATAAGGCATTGGCAAGTACATTGCCTCATTTGTAAGCAGCCTAACAAAAACCAGACCAGCTTATAATTTTTATTTATTACTATTTTACAGATGAGGAAACTAAGACTGAAACAGGTTATGTGGTTCGTATCAAGTTACACAGACGGTATGTGACAGAGCACCTACCCAGACTCCCCACGGAAGACTGTGACGGTCATGGAGTTTGGACTCAGGCAGGTTTGGTCTTGAACAGTAGCTCCACCATCTTCTATTACTGCATCTTTTGAAAGTTGTCCATCTGAAGAGGCCTCCGTTTTCCCATCAGCAGAACAGGCTGGGGGCTATGTGATTGGACAGGAGGACATCCACAGAATGCAGTGCCTGGCAGGTAGTTGACAGAATCAATCCTATTTCCTTCTTTCTTCTCTTTTAACTGTTGATTCCAGAGCCTTTCTACTGACTACATCATGCTACCCCCACCATCCCTGAAACTCGTTACAGGTAATTCTATCTTCTCCTTACCTGCTAGTCCAGGGCAGTGATTCGCAACGGGCCACCAGCTTCATTACTACTCCCTGGCCTCGGGCCACCCACACCAAGCAGAGAGGAAAAGCAGCCCTCTTCCCTGGCACCAGGACCCTTCCTTCTTTTCTTCCCACTGAACGCTGAATTCCCGCTTGCCCCTTTCAAGCCGTGGCACTTGTTGACTTTAGTTGGGCTCCGTGTGTCAGAAAACAATGTGAGTAGTTTTGTGTTTTTACATGTTCAGGGCTTTCTGAGTAATCTGGGTTAAAGGATGAGTGAATGGCAAGCAAGACTTGGACGTTAAAGATAAAAAATCACCCAGGAGGGATTAGCAGATTTATCTCTCCTAGAACCATTTGTTCACATTCCAAAGGGTTGTAACTCCTTCCAGGGTCTCCTCAGAGATGTGTTTACATTAACAGAGCAAAGGTTTCTGTCCTTCTCTCAGGAAGAGAGGAAAGACAGCTGGGCAGCTTTTCCTCTATCGATAATTCCGGGTTCCACTCCTGTGCTGTAGACACTCTCCCTGCTTCAGACAAGTAGGAGATGGCTGCCTTTATCATGCGCCCTCAGGGGGAACTGGGGCACGGGGACCTGGTGCCAACATGTTCCCTAAGTAAATAAATCTGTCTGCCTCTGATCCAGAAACCTCGTAATACAAGGATAAATATATATATATATATATATATATATAAAATATTATCTCCTTGACTTGATTTCTTCTCCATCAAAGCCTGAAATATATTTCAGGCCCTTTCCCACTGGGTTGAACCTGGGTCATTATCATCTACAGAGTCATCTCAAATGAATGCAGAGGAAAATGTAATTTGCTATCAGTTCCAATGTTGATCAGGTAGAATTAAATGGAAAAGAGAAATATAAGCATGCCTATCTTGGGAATCAGATTTAAGACCCTAAACACAACCCTAAACTTCATTTAGGGGTGATGGGGGAAATTCATAAGTCGGGGGGAATTAAAGGGTAAGAGAGACCCACCAAATTCACCAGTTACCATTAAATATAATATCACAACATAGCACTTAACTATTTCAACTAAGTAAAAGGAATGAAATACAATCTCTCAGATCATCCGTGTATTCTTTGGCCAGAGGAAAGGAGCTTCCAACAAAACCATGGCTCTGGTGACAGGATTGGTAGAGAGCAAGCGAATGATGCTGCTTGCACCCTTGTATTTGGTCTGTCGAGACATTGAGAGCAAAAACACCTCTTTAATTCAACTGCAACCAAAATTCTCAGGTTTTGGCAGTCTTTTCCTGCACGGCTGCTTTCTAGTGACCTTTGTGAGCCAAATCTATCTTCATTTAGAAACACACAGGAAGTCAATCTCAGCAGGCACCCTTGTATTTGGTCTGTCGAGACATTGAGAGCAAAAACACCTCCTTAATTCAACTGCAACCAAAATTCTCAGGTTTTGGCAGTCTTTTCCTGCACAGCTGCTTTCTAGTGACCTTTGTGAGCCAAATCTATCTTCATTTAGAAACACACAGGAAGTCAATCTCAGCAGGCTTTGGTCAGAGACTTCTGTGATCTTCGCAAAGTGTCCCGGGTCCAGGTGGTCACAAGATTGGCGGAGTGAATCTAAACGAGCCACATCAGCAAGCACAGCAGTGAATGAAACTTGAGTCAGCCAGTGACTGATCCCTGGCTCTGATGAGTTCACATTCCCAACACAGCTTTGCCCTCAGACTTTAGATTTCCGGTGCCTTCAGGGCGATGCTTGGTTGTCCATTGTACAAAGCCTAGGGGGATCCTGCTACTTAGCTGTGTAACTGCTTTCCAGATCCAAAGCACAGCCAGCTGCCTTGCTGGCATCTCCTTGCAATCCACTCTGTCTGGTCCCACTTCTTCCTGCTAAATCCAATCAGTTCAGTATCTGACAAAAGTGAAAACGTGAAAAAACTGGTTTCTCTTATCATCTCAAAGGTAGATTTATTCTATGACTTTGGACAAGTCATTCAACCATTCTGATCTCTGTTCTTTTAAAACATAAGTAGCCAGCATGGATTGTCAGCACATAGCTATCTATGTTTCCAGGGATAGCATTCAGTAAATTATGAAAACCCTCTGGAAGGGTTAGTTTATACAAAGCAGGCAAATTCCAACTGTAGAGAGATTAATCCCTTCATAAAATAGCATAAAAATACTGAGACACTAAGTTTCAAGAGGATGGAATTGGACTCTAGCTGCATTGTTCTGCCTTAAACCTCAGCCAATGTAATGAGCCAAAAAAAACAAAAACAAAAACAAAAAAGCCCCAAAATCTTAATGATTAAATGCATTTGGATAATACAGTGGCAAAACCAACTTCCTGAACGGTGGAAATTATATCTGCTTCTAATAGCTCTACTCCATTTGCATGATTACTTTAAAAACTACCAGGGCAAAACCATTTCATGGCGTAACTGACCAGCGTGCCAATATATCATGTTCACTATTTTTCATTTTCTAAGGAACAACACAAAAGATCAGTGTCCTACCATTTTGAAACATTAACAGGACTGCAAATATCAACAAATCTAATTTACTGGAAGAGGCTTTTAGATGCCGGGGATGACCATTTTTGCCCAGGCAGTTGCGTGGTTTGGTGACAACAAAAAATGGGCTGATATTTCTACCTTATCTGATTCTGTCATAGTTGTAGAGTTGGCTTCCGCCAGGGGTCCGGCATCCTGGGAAACTGACCTCTTTGTTCTGGGGCTGTTAAATCACAGAAGCCTGTGGGTTCCACCCAGCTTACTTAGAAGGAATATTTAAGCAGTTCTACTCTGTGCTGGGTAAGAAATTACAGAGAACAGCTTGCATCCCAAACTGGCAACAAGCATGGTCTCCGCCCTGTAATGCACGCATCAATAGAATCCTGCTCCCAGCTTCAGTGATTAAGCTAGCTTTGCTTTTAAAGTAGACAGCACCGAGATAATCCCATTTGCTTGTATCAGTCCAGGAAGAGTGTGTTGTGTTTGAGCACCGTGCAGGACTCTTTTGTTTGCTGTTTTTATAAGCCTAACGTTCCCTTCCCACCCAGAATGGCCAGTTAATATACCAGGACTAAATGTTTGGAGAATTACTCTACCATATGGAAGTAGCAAATGAAGAACATAAAAAGCAGAAAGATCTATGCCCTGGTGGATAGTGGTCTCAAATTCACTCATTATTCATATGAATGTAAGAAACACAGGGAACAGGAGAAGGTCAGTGGGGTCCATGGAGGCCATTCCTTTCCAATATGCTCTTTTTTTCTTGGGCAGCATCTAATTGCTTCTGTGCTGCATACAGTTGGGCCTGGAATTCTGTTCCAAATATTTATTATTCTAAAAAAAAAAAGGTTCCTGGTGTCTGTTCTGTATTTAGATTGTTGAGTTTCAAGTTGCTGGCAGACGAGGTCCTGGGCAGAGGTGGGCTTCAGAGGAGCCTCATGCTGCTTCCTGGGAGGTTCCACCCCTCTTGGAAAAAGAAAAGGCTACTTTAACCCCAAGGTTTGTTTATCATTTTCCATAGGAGGTGTGCTACTGGAAAATGTTGGGGAGTAGGGGGTGGTCAAGGGAGACAGACATTTTTCAAAAAGAAAGCATGCTTCCTGATTTTCGGGAAAATAGAAGGGTGTAAAATGGCCTAGGCATTACCTCTCCCAGTTATTGAAGTCCCTCTTCCTTCCTTCCTTCCTGCCTTCCTTCTTTCCTTCCTTCTTTCCTTCTTTCCCCCCTTCCTTCCTTCCTTCCCTCCTTCCCTCCCTCCCTCCTTCCTTCTTACTTTTTTTTTTTAATATCCAGAGCCCACTCCAATAAAGGCACCTTATCTGGGAAGTTATTCTTTTACCCTGGTCTTCCTTACTCTGGGAAAATTTCCAGTGTCTTCAGAATAGCTATTGACCCTCGCTTGTGTATACCTTCAGAGGTCTAGGATGCTAACCCCCATCAACACCTCAACTTCTTGACACCAAATGCCTTGGTGACCAGAGACAGCCAAATCAACAGCAGCTAAAACTGGGAAATGAGAACAATAAAACTTAGACTCACCCTCAAGTAACTTACAGCTTTGCTAAGACAGCAATATCCATGCATATTAACTAATTCATTAAACAATACATGATAATATATTGAGAGCCTGTGAGAAAGCTCTAAAGCCATTGTGTTAGAATCTAGTGCCACATAAATCTAAGGCCAGGTCCTGAAGCTGTACAACCAGCAACTTGGAGATGTTATGGGGTCTCCCTCTTACTACACAAAGATTTTCATACAATTGGTCCTTAAAAGATGGGTAAGAGCCACACATTCCTCATCTAGTAAATAGAATTACTAATACTCCGGGGTCCATCATTTCTTTATTTGACTCCTAGGAGTTTTTGGAGGCTTCGTGCCCTGGTATATGCAAGGCAATTGTATTATCAGACAAAAGGATCTTTCTTTTGTAAAAATTTCAATCCATCAAGTAACGAAATGATGCGTTTGGGCTGGAATTCTCTCCTTCCTGGGACTGAACATTAATCATCCCATGAACGGGTCTGTTCTTCCTCAAAGCAAGGTTTGATCCATCTAGAGCACTATTCTCACACATGAGAGCTAGAAAATTTTGACCACTATGGGCTGCCTGTAAAACAGGATGGAGTTTTCAAGGAGGGCTATTCATTACCTCACAAATCCTACGGTATGTCTGCCTTGGGTTTATTAGTTCAGTGAAATTTTGATGGATTTTAAAATATATATAAATAACTGTAGTAAAAAGCCTGTGTGCAGCTTTCACCCACACATGAACTGAAGAAACTAATAGGCCCAAGTGCTATGAACACAAACACACCCAACTGGATTTGTTTGGTGGGATGATGATTTCACTCTTGGAAGCCCTGCCTGCTACTCTTGGATATGCTTTATTTTTTTTCCTTCTAATATGATTTCACGTTCAACAAGGTAAAGCAGAATGGCTTCTCATTGACGTAGGCCTCTATAAATACCTACAAAAAGAGAAGCAGTTTAGGTTAGAAGTGAAACATATAAACCTCAGTCAAGGCAAAGTGGAGAGATTTATAAACTTCCTAATGAATTTTATCACAATAAAACCTTGATCGTGTAAAGAATGTCAAGTATATTTGTTGACACTGTGGTCTCAGGCACTCAAGATAGAAGAAGCAAGACAGGTAAGAGAAGTTTAAAAGTAACAAAAAGAAAGGAAGAAGAGTGAGTAACAAACACATTAAGGGAAGTGGGAGAACATTTTGCCCATGTTAAGCAGTTTAGAGTTCCCTAGATTCAGGCTCTATTAATCCCTGCCTTAAATATGGGGAAGGGGGGTGATGAGCCCTATGAACTACCTTAACTTCCTAGACCTTGTGGCCCATTCAGAATAAGACTTGTTATCTTAATGTGTTAGCACTGGCAGAACCTGGGAGACTTGCTAGTCCAACCCTCATGTTCTACAGATGAAGAAATTATGACTCAGAGAAGTAAAGGGACTTTTCAAGGATCTTTCAGCTGGTCAGCAGAAGAAATGAGGCTAAATTAGATCTATTTCCTCCCCTGTTCGCATTTCCACTCAGCTCCCTTCTTGATTTTTGGTGGGCCCTTCTAATTCCCCATCATTCTGTGTACACCCCTCCTCTTCACCCTCTTCTGCATCCCCCCAACACACACTTCACTGCATCCCCCCAACGTGCGTGTGCTCACACACACACTCGCATTTCTGCTGTACGCTTGTGCAATAGGAGTTCTCCATCAGTTAGGACAGGCTGGCAAAAAATAACAAGGAATATATGTTGACAGCCCAGTGTTTACACACTGAACACAAATGCAATGTAAATGACTTTCTGGCACTCCCCGCCATTACATATGCTGAAATGCAACCTTTGAGAAACTCCTGATGGAATTCACCAGTTCTCTTCTCCCTGAATCCACCAAATTATTGCACAACACAAATCCAGCTGTGCTAGCCCGCCCTGTGGAGGAGAGAAGCTGTGGGGCTAGTGGTGTTTCCCAGTGGATTCATTTGTTGAGGCAATCCTGCTGCTGTCACCCCTCGCTGGGAAATAGCCATTTGTTTTGTTAGAATTTTTGGATTCGGTTGGCTTCTTCCATGACACACGGCAGATACATAAACCCTCTGGTTCAAACACTTCACCTCCCGGGCACGAATACTCCCCACCCACATCCCCACCCTCTGAGGTCTTCACCCCCACACCCCACCCTCTCTCTCCTCTCCACTCTAGGCTTAACAACAAGCCCCACTAACTTATTGTAAAAGGCCAACATGAAATAGCAAAAAAAAAAAAAAAAAAAAAAATCCTTCATTCTAAAAATTTTTAAGAGGGCTTCTGTGACGTTCTCTGCTCTCCTTGCCATGCTCATTGCTGCCACTGACAAGCCATCAGAGAAATCTGAATTTTGAGCTGTTTTCTTAGTGGTAAGGATGGATTTAGACAATTGAAATGGATGGGTAGCATTGTGGGGGTCTGGTGGAATGGTATCCCTCCTTAAAATATTTAATAATAGAAGAGCAAAAGTTCAGGCCAAGAATTAGGAAGACATTATGACTGCTCTATGGAAGAGTAAACTCAGGTTTAAGACAAAGAAGGACTTTCTGCTGAAAAGGACTAACTACTACACTCTCTGTTATTTCAGGGAGGTCAGATGACCATCTACGCAGATGCTCCTGGCAAGAATTCTTGAGAGAAACCCTGGACCAGACACTCTGAATCCCCTCCCCCAGCTCTCCACACCTGTGGTCACAGAAACCCCTCTGACAGCGGGGTAGAGAACAGACTGTAATATGGGTTTGGAAAGGATCACAGGAATTGATGGATGCAGGGATTAAAAATAGACTCATTAGCAGGATGTTCCAACCAACTATGGGGTGATTCTACCGCTCACAGTGGACACTGGAGCTAATAAAACCTTCAAAGACCTTCTATAACGAGCAAAAAGAATATTTTATAAATATCACACCCAAAATTTATTTCACTTTTGAAATGCACGAGCACACTTGAAAAGTTTATTCCCTTAGGTAATATAAATAGCAACTTTTAACATAAAATTGAGGAAATAACAGTCCCTACTTCATAGAGAATATGATGTTTGGAGGAAGTGAGGCATGAAAACTGCTGGACAGATTGCCAAGCATGGTCTGTAATTAGTAAGTGCTAACAGTTTGCCTTACTTACGGTCAATATTGCTTTTCTCAGTAAGTTATTTCTTTTTTTTTTTCAAGATTTTATTTATTCATTTGAAAGAGAGAGAGAGAGCCCAAGCAGGGGGAGGGGCAGAAGGAGAGGGACAAGCAGACTCTCTGCGGAGCAGGGAGCTTGGTGTGAGGCTTGATCCCAGGACACTGAGATCATGACCTGAACCAAAGTTGGACGCTTCACCGACTGAGCCACCCAGGCGCCCCTCAGTAAGCTATTTCTGAGTAGATATTGCCTAGGTGGATACCCACACTTGGTCAGAAGTATCCCGATCCCAGCTGCATCATCAGGCACAGGCCACAGTGTTGAACACGGAGCAGTGCAGAGAGGGAATGCTCATGCACGCACCATGTTGGCATCTTGGTGCAGCCTGGCGACTATAAACGTAGAAGGAAGTCACAACGAAAGCAAGCACTCAAAAGGCTCCATTTTCCTCAGAAAGTAAACAAAATCTAATGAAGGTAGAATAAAAGGGGCAAATAGAAAGAACTGGGTCAAGAGAGATTTGGTACATAGATTTGTGTGTGTGACTAATTTAGCGGGTTGGTGGTGCCTTGCAACTCCATGGTATTTTCCAGCTGGCTGGAGGGAGTAGAGAACTTAGGGCCAAACATTTGGTGAGTTTCCTAATGAAAGAAATTAAACAACAGCCACTCTGGCTTTTTGTAAGCAAAGCTGTGTTAACCAAACTCCAGAAAGAGAAGCAGTTCTGACTCTAACCCATGTCCGTGGGTCTATAGGCTCAGACCGAGATGAGCACCCCCAGAGGTCCCATGTTGCTGCTGGTTCCCTTCACCAGGCCAGAACAAAAACAGCGACATATACTGAAAGAGACTCTCAAAAAGTGACTTCTGAAAAGTAAGCAATAGATACTTTTTAACCTCCAAAAGCAAAGGCACAAATTGCCCAGAGGCAAATGGGTCAATGCCCAGCTAGCTCCCAGCCAGAACACAAGATCGATGAGCTGGAAAGCTTCGACTCTGACAGGACTCTGGACTCAACTCAGACTCATTGGATGACACAATCTGATTTGGGAATCAACGCAGCTAACTAACTATCCAGTAGATGTCTCTACTCCAGGGACAAACCTCGCGGTGACGGCCTGTTTCCTCAGCTAAAGTCTGTGCAGAGTAAGTGCAAAAGATAAGGTTCCAAAAGCCAGATGTTCCTGGACATTCATTTTTAGGAACTGTCTGAGACATCCGGGTGCAGTGTTCTTAGACACAGAAGAGTTAAAATGGTCTCTGGCTACCTCGACTTCACCCAGAACAAAAAAACTGCCCACCACACACACAATCATGATTCCTCTTTCAGCACAAATGATCCAAATTGAAACCCCAGAGCCCATGATAAACTTTTAGTGGCATATCTTATAACCAGAATATTGGTAGGTCCTGGGAGTCTCAGCATTTTAATGTAATGATGTAATGGGGAACATGACTCCCCAAGGTTCCTGTCCCCCGGTGTATATGTCCCATATAATTCCTTTCCCTTGAGTGTGAGCAGGACATGTGAATATGATGGGATTATCACACCCTTGATTAGATGACATTCTATAAGTTTGCACTATAAGATTAGAGAGAGATTCTCCTGCTGGAAGAAGTACGATGAAGAAGAAAAAGTACACTGAAGCAGTACATGTGGAGAGAAGACCATGACAATGTGGAGAGAAGTCCATGGCCATGTGCAGAGAAGACCATGGCCATGTGGAGGGAAGACCATGGCCAGGTGGAGGGAAGACCATGGCCATGTGGAGGGAAGACCATGGCCAGGTGGAGGGAAGACCATGGCCAGGTGGAGGGAAGACCATGGCCAGGTAGAGAGAAGTCCATGGCCAGGTGGAGAGAAGTCCATGGCCATGTGGAGGGAAGACCATGGCCAGGTAGAGAGAAGTCCATGGCCAGGTGGAGAGAAGACCAGGTGGCTAGAACCTGAGAGTGGCTTCCACTCTCTGACAAGACTGACAAGATCACCCAGCCAACAGCAAGCAAGATGACACCACTTTCCTGTAGCCACAGGGAAAACAATTCTGCCAACAGCAGGAATGGGCTTGGAAAAGAACTCTGGGTCCAAAGAGAACACCACCCCATTGACACCTTGATTTCAGCCTTGTGAGACCCTGAGCAGAGGACTCAGTTAGACCATATGCAGACTCCTGACCCTGGATACTGAGAGACAATAAACATGTCATTTTAAACTGTTAAGTTTGTGACAATTTGTTACAAAGCAACAGAAAACTAATACATAGCCCCAGTCGAGTGACTATATGTTCTCATTTATCAACTGTGTGACCTCATGTAGGTTAAAGAATTCTTCTGGGCCTCCCCCTTTGTTGTCTCTAAAAATGTGAATTATAAACACATCTGCTCAATTATTTTCATATGTTTAAAGCAAAGATTAAAAGAGATGTTATTTGTGAAAGATGTTATTTTGGGCATTATAAAGCACTAATGAAGTAATTGATAATATTCAATGAAAATCTGTGAGTTCTATGAAAATTCAAAGGTCCTTATGGGCTAAAAGGAGAACGATAGACTCTGGCTCCAGCCCTTCAAGACAGGGTGGGATTATGAGAATCTCTGCTCCTATGACCTATCTCCAAAGCAAATGCCAGAGGAGGTTTGGGTTCATCCAGCAGAAGGTGTAAACATGGGGAAATTCCCTCTTTCATGGAAACTGCCAGAACCTCACTGTGCAAATGATCTACTTATCCATGTTGTATATATTTATTTTACTGTGCCAAGTCTTAGGTATGCAAACTGTGGATAAGGAAGCAAACAAGGCTCAGCTTCTCTTTTTTAAGGCAGTTAAAGCACTTAGGAAGACACAGATAAGAGATGAACAATTACAAACAGGGTAAAAATGTTATATTAGATGGAGGAGCACCTGCCTGCCATGGGGATGTATAGGAAGGTATCCCAGAGAAAGGCAGGCTTGACTTGATTAGTAAAGGACAATTAGGGGTAATTAAACAGGTGAGTTTGGCAGGATTTTGGGAAAAGGCATTTTATGGGAAATAGTGAAAGATACAAAGGCTTAAGAACATGACCCTTTTAGGGACAAGCACATTAGTGCCATCTGGCTTTATAAAAGAGAACATAAAGGTATGTGACAAAATTGTAAGTTTAGAGTTAGAGGAAGACCAGACCATGAAGGATCTTACATGCTTTGTTCAAGAAGATGAGAGGAGTCTTAGGTGGCTTTTAAACAGATTGGCATCTCAAACTTGGGCAGCAGGATGGGTAATGGATTAGAAAGAAGAGAGAATCCACCTTGAAGGTAATTTAAGAAATCTGGATAAGAAAAGGTAGAGACAACATCAGTGCAGATTAACAGAAGGATGAATTTAAGAGCCAGCCAGAAAGTAGTACAAGCAGGACCCAATAGGCCAGCGTGAATCTAGGTGAGAACGATGTCGTGGTTAGATCCGAGGTTATTCTAGCATGAGCAACCGGATAATGGCAAGACTCATGAGTACACCAGCTCTCAGCCTTCTAGAAGGGAGAGAATTTAGGTGAGGGCTTCAAGAATTTCCCAAAGCTTGTCAGGAAGTTAGAGAAAGAAAATTATTAATACAGATAGCCACTTAACTTATGTCCTAGGTCCACTGAGCCCAAACATTACCCAGGAATGTTTTCTCACTAACAAAAAAGTGGTTTAGGCAACAAAAATCCTTTCTGGGACTAGAACAAGGTAGCAGTGCTTATATGTCCCCTAATGCCTTCAATGGCTGGGCATTTAGATATTTGACAAGCTTCTCGTAGGACCATTTCTCGTAGCACTGAGAGGGTCAGACCCAAGATAGAGTGATTGAAGGAAATGGTTAGCAACATCAAGCATTTAGAAAGCAGAATCTGGCATTTGTTGACTGACTGGCTTATTGGCTTAGGTATTTAAGGTAACCATGCTTAGTTCAGCACATATGTGCACTTTAAAAAGGAATCATAAAGTATCTCATATAACAAAAGAAATTTTAGTCTCCAGAAGTTACTCTTGCAGTAAAGGAGGTGAGAGCGGCCAGAACTCGCAAGGATTGTCAACACTTTTTTAAATTCAGTTTTTAGAACCACGTCATTCAAAATGATGTTTTCAATTATTCCTGCTTTCAAATTGAATCTTGCTTGAAAATAAATACACCATACCGCTTTTAGTGCGAACACCCCGTAAAAGGCTGAGAATGTGGAATCGATTTTTAGATGGTGCACGAGACCTTATATTTGCCAAACCACCCACTCCTTTTAAAACAGATCTCAAGTTGGTCATCTGCTGGGGAGCATTGCTTCATTATTATTGATCTCGCTCCAACCCACCAGCACTAACCCGAATCCACCGTTCTCAGTACTCATTGTTGTGGTTTTTGTATTTCGCTGTCCCCATGCCTATTTTTTTACCAAATATGTTGTCTCTTCTGTCTGTTAGATTGGGCCCAACTTTATTCTTTACTAAATGCCCCCAAAACATGACATAGTCCTATCATGACTAATCACCTAGTCTTTTGTTTATTCTTATTCAAGCAATACGCAAGCAGACTGAATAACTACAACCAGAAAGGAGATGTTTTTTATTATGACTTGCTTCTTCACCTATCACCCAGAAACTGATGGTTGCCTTGTTTTTTTTTTTTCCTTTCTTCTCCATGAGAGTAAGAGGAGAGAGATGCAGTGACAGAAATCTTGGATTTGGAATAGCAAAGTTCAAATTCCCATTAGAGGGGATGGACTCAGCTTGGTGACAGCTGCAGAGCTGGGGAAAGGGCAGCCAGGGGGTGTGTTCTGGGAATGAGAGCGAAGAGGAGGCCCTGCAGCACCTACCCAGTGCAAAGCCCAAAGAGGGAGGATGAATACAGGAGAATGAGTAGCTAGGGTAGCACTGAGAGGGTCAGACCCAAGATAGAGGGATTGAAGGAAATGGTTAGCAACAGTAAGAGTGACGGCTATTATTTTTTTTTTAAGATTCTATTTATTTATCAGAGAGAAAGAGCATAAGTGAGGGAGAGAGAGCATGATCAGGGGAAGTGGCAGGCAGAGGGAGAAGCAGGTTCCCCACTGAGCAAGGAGCTAGATACGGGACTCGATTCCAGGATGCTGGGATCACAACAGAAGGCAGACGTCTAACCGACCGAGCCACCCCGGCAACCTGAGTGACTGCAATTAAAGAGCAATGTCTATTGCAGCTCACCCTTCTACATGGTTCTCAGATCATTTTGGCCGGTGGAGGTAGGTGGCATTAACCCAGTGAACAAACACAGGGAAAACATCTCTACTCCGTGCAACTGTGGGAACCACACAACCAAAAATAACTAGGGTTTTATTTTTGCATAGCAGGTGAGGAAACACAGCCTGTGGTCTCCTACAGAAGCCTGTCTGTGATTTTTCACACTTTACTATAATCCTAGTTCTGTCAAACTCAACACGAGCCAGCCAGCACGTGCTTGCCTCCGAAATCACCACCTGATTTTATTTTCAGTTTGAGATTCTACACCCATTATTCCATTCGCTAACTCCCCACTAAAGCTTTGACTAGGGGGTTTATTTATTCGAACAAACAGTTGAATGACTTGGGGGTGGAGTGAGGTTAGAAAAAAGAATGTAATTAATCAACTGATGCTCCATCTATAAGACATAAATGGCTTGACCATTCCCTACCTGGATTTAGCGCAAATCATAATTGTTCACTTGCCCTCTTCCTGACAGTCCAAAAACATAACAAGATGCCATATGTCCTAGTATGTTTTCTAGATTTCAGTCATTTTTTTTTTCCAAACGATTCTGTTTTGGGTGGTTTCTCACAACTTTGGAAAGTGAGCACAATCTGGCTTCAGATGGCTTCTTGGGCTTTCCTCTATGAACCTTCCACTGCTAGACAAGGGGCGACTATGCTGGAAAGCTCAGCTTACAGAACCTCATTTGACAAATACGATACAAGCCAAAAACTTGACATTTCACAATACGAACTTTTATGGAACAGCTTTATGTTTCAAATACAATACAGCATTCAAAGAGCATGTGATCATCCAACCACCTCCCCAAGTCCCAAGGGTTCAGTTAAAAATATATGGGGGAGAAACAAAGCTCCTTCACATAATGGCATCAAATCTATTGCTCTCCCTTTGATTCCTTCCTCTTCCCTCTGTGTTCTCCCGGGTGGCCAGGTGAATGTCCTTGGATATTCACTTTGTAGCATATCCAGGGGCTGGGGGAAACCTCCCCACTTTAATCTAGAAGGAGTGCATTGGAAGCTCCCTCTGGAGCAGCAGTATTGTGACCCGACTGTCATTATCACAGATGAGATAACAGATGAGAAAACGTTTTGTAAACCATAAAGTCCTAAATGTTAGTGATTGTTTTCTTATATACGTATTAATGTTGTTACTACTACTAATAAAAGGAATCACCAGCTTTCCCGGTTCAGAGTTCCAGTTTAGGCTACAAGGCCTCAGAAAGATACGACTTGAAAAGCTACCAGAAAAACAGGGGGAAAAAGTATTAACTATCACTGCTGTAGTCTCTGGAAAGAGTTGCCATGTTTCCAAGAGCCCATCAGGACCCTAGCTGACTCTAAAAGTAATCTTCATTGCTGAAACGATTCTCCTTTATCAATGATCCCACACCCACATATTCATATTGTGAAAGATGTTTGCTGCTGAGGTCTCTAGAAATTCCACTGAGAAAGGCTTAAAAACCTGGCCACCTTCTTCTGGGCCCCCCCACCACCATCCATGGCCTTTTTTTCAGGTCTGACTAAATTTTCCCAACCATGTTACAAGTTGGGATTACCCAAAAAGAAAAAGGAAAAAAAAATGTGATTCAACCAAAAATCTGAGTAAGCAAACAAATTTGGCACTGAAAGATGCAAATAGTCGAGTCTGCAGACAGAGGTGGTTACTTGACTTACACAGACAGTGATCTTGGGGGGGCTCAGATGAACGTAATATGAAGCACTGTCGAATTTTTGCTTTGAGTATTTTTCAGTAAATAAGTCCATTTAAGCTCCAGTGTCGAGCAGCTTGACAAACTACTTTCTCAACCGTGACTTAAAAAAGAAAGAAACAAAAAAGAATAATGTATAACAATCAAAAATAAAGTAAAATATTAGTCTGAAAGAAATACAATTTCACATTTAGAAGTTAGTTTTATGAAGAGGATAATCCTCCCCTACTTTTCCAGACCTATAAATGCAATTTTTATTTTATTTTTTCCCGAGCCCTCGGATTGCTACAAAGATCAAACACGGGGAAGAATTATTTCATTTCTTGGGGTGCCTGGGTGGCTCAGTCGTTAAGTGTCTGCCTTGGGCTCAGGTCATGAGCCCGGGGTCCTGGGATCGAGCCCCACATCAGGCTCCCTGCTGGGCGGGAAGCCTGGTTCTCCCTCCTCCACTCCCCCTGCTTGTGTTCCCTCTCTCACTGTCTCTGTCAAATAAATAAATAAAATCTTTAAAAAAAAAAAAGAATTATTTCATTTCTTTTCCATGGGGGGACTTGGAAACCCCCTGCTAGATGCTGCTTGTCAATGGATCCAATCTACTTTTACAGTCTAATGAAGACCCAACCTTCTTCTATCTGGGGACAATCTGTGCATGTGGTCAGTGTCTGCCATTGTGTGTCTTATGCTCATTTTCAGTAATTAACCCAAAGAACAGATAACATCTTGGCTGTTGCAGCCTTCAGGGAAAGAATAATTTTTTTAATGCCAATTAGAATATAAAACTTGATACCAAACCACTCATATTAAAGTCACAGGCAGTTCTGAAATACGTCTAATATAAACAATAACTCCGGTTTATAAAATTCTGCTCGAATTTCTCCTTTGCACTTCAGAGGGTCCAGTAATGTACTATTCCAGAACAGGAAAAGAGATGTCACTCTGGTGTTCAGTTTCACTAGAGCATTCCCCTGCCTCATGAGAGCCAATTCAGGAGGGGGGAAAAAAAAAAAATATATATATATATATATATATGGCCCAATATTTATTTTTTTTATTCCACTTGGTAACAGCTTATTGAGTTTCATGGTAAATATCTATATTCAGGCAACTTAGGTGATCCACCTTTTGACTAGAAGAATGCAAACGAGAAAAAATGCTTCTCAACCTCTTAAAATTTTCAAGTACGGCCATGACTAAGAAGTGGACAGAGAAAGAAAAGGAGTCCATCTTTTATCCTATTTTAGATTTCCAGCCATACTGGGCAGCTAGCTTGATTCTACTTAACCTGCAGGACAGAAAGGTGCATATCAATATACAAAATATTTCCACAAACGTCCACCAAGGAACTTTTGCCATTACAGGAAATACAAACCAGTCACCTGTCTCATTCAATGTGCTAATAATATATTCTGAGGAGATCTCAGGACAACAGAGATTTAATAGACAACACGGCAAATGTATAATTCAGGTTATTTCCAAGGAATGCCCTTGGTCATGCAGATGGGTTTGATTTTGATTTAACGTGAAATGAGTGCTTTGTAATCAGTCAAACTTAGGTTCAGGACCAAGCTCTGGTACTAACTAGCTGTGTGATTTTAGAAAAGTCACCCAAACTCTCTGAGCCAGTTTCATTACTTATAAAGGGGATAATTATATGTATCTCATAGTCTTATTGTTAGGATTAAGTGAGTTAATAGACATAAAGCAATTAAAGTAGTGTCTGGCACATAAGAATCACTGTATCACTCATAAATGCTAGCCATCGTTATCAGCAATATTCCCAAACCTTGCTCCTGCTGTATTCTGATTTTCTGCAGCCATCATTACTTCTAGCTATCACTGAAAGGGGTCAATGTATGCATTTCTGACAAAGAGATCGTTTCGGGAATAGACAAGCAAATGGAGAAACACTAATTGAGGATCAGAGAACCCACCATTTTCCTGGACATCCAAAGAGACCTGGAGAAAGTAGAGCACAGTGTTTTCATTCCTGGCCCTCTTACATGTCTGTGAACAGACTCCAGTGATATGTGCCCCAACAGGGAAAGTGGCTTGTTTGCCAGAGCATTCCAGAGAAAATGGCTGGAGACCTGAATGCCCCATCTCCCAACCCGCCACCAAATAAGCACAGCTAAACTGGCTTCTCACCGCTGCTAAAAATGGAGGGTCTGTAGTCAGTCTCTATGTATGTTCTGCTTCCTCAGAAAGAACCTTTCTAAGAACAGAGAGAGGCTGAGACTTTTTTGCTTGATAGAGAACTATGCTCCCAGCAGATTTTGAAACCAATGTTTTCAGCTTAGAATGGTTAACTAAACTATCAAGGAAGGATTCTAGAAGGAAAACCTTCCTTCTAGAAGGAAGTGCAGTTCAAGCATGGGCTTTTGAGACAAACAGATCCTTAGATCATGCTTCCATTTACTAGCTTTGAAATCTTGAGCAAATTAACGTATCCTACCCTGTTTCCCCATCTAGGTTGACTATCCATGTCAGTTTGCCCAGAACAGTCCTAGGGTATATCTATTATCCTTAGTAATTAATAAAAGCTGCCCTATTACTCCAAAAGGGTTCCAGTTTGGACAATAAATTATATGGCTACCTCACTCTTCCACTAAATTTAAAATATAGTCACCTCAAAGGGTGGTTGTGAAGGCTAGCCATGATGTATATTAACTGCTGCCACAGCGCCTTATACATAGAAAATGTTCAGTTAAAACTAGCTTCCTCTTTAATTTCTTCAGATCCCCACTGTCCAGTCTAGTAGTCATCAGCCTCTCATGGCTACTGAGTACTTGAAATGTGGCTAGTTCAAGTCGAGGTATACTCTAAGTATAAAATACGCCAGATTTTAAAGATTTAGTAACCAAAAAAAAGAAGATAAAATATCTCATTAATCATTTTTGCCTTAATTACATGTCCAAACGAAATTGTTTTGGATATCTTAAATTAAATAAAATAAATTATTAAAATTGTATCAGTTTTTTACTGTTTTACTGGGTTTTTGTTTGTTTGTTTGTTTTAAAATGACTACTTTGAAAAATGTACGATTACACTGGTGGCTTTCATGATATTTCTGTTGACCAGCACTGCTCTAGATGGTCTGTTTATGCATCTGCTACACCCTCACACACTTCATCCCATCAGTACCACCCCACCTCACCCACTGAATTCTTCCTTCTAACACTCAGGGCAAGAATCAAGTATAATTTTATCGTATATGTCAGCATGTTCTTAAATTATCCTGGGTTTTTGAAAGTAAAAGGGTAATAAACTAAGGGGCAAAATAAAATCGACTTTGAACATATCTCTCAGCAATGGTTTCTCCTTAGGGATAGAAACATTGACCTTGAGTACATTAGGAAAGCTGAAGAGCCCACGCCGACTCTGAAAAATGTCCATGTTGGCAAGAAAAAAAGGAGCTTGGTTTGCCAGAAAAGATATCGCAATCTCTCCCTGGATCAGATTTGCTAATTCTTGTGAATGCTTGTGAAACACCTCAGGTCCCAAATCCAAACAACATAAAGAACTGGGGCCGAGGAGCATCCGTAGGCACTGCCTCTTTGAAAAGAGGAGTTTCAGGTCAAGAGAAACCACCAACTGTCAGCCCAAAAAATATCTTCTAAGAGCATTGAAACAGCCTCTAGCCCGACTTTTGTAGATGCCCCTGACTAAGGGTGGGAGAGTTGCAGAACAGCAAAGTATAGAGCAAATTCACTCCAAAACAATAATTTAATCCAATCAATGCCCATGCCACACTGATGCAACTAGTTGAAAAAAAACAAAAAACAAAAAACCAATGTTTAATTTTTAAAATATTAGCACATTGGATTTTTAAAGCATTTTTATCAAAAAATGTACTTAATAAAGCCTTTTCAGGTATGCAATGCATTTTTTTTTTAAGTTTTTACTTATTTATTTGAGAGAGAGAGCAGGAGCAGGGGAGAGAGGCAGAGGGAGAAGCAGACTCCCCGCCAAGCAGGGAGCCCGATGCGGGGCTTGATCCAAGGACCCTGGGATCACGACCTGAGCCAAAAACAGACACTTCACCAGGTGCCCGGGTATGCAATATTTTTAGAAAACTGTTTTGTCTAGAGGAACCATGTTGGCTAAGGTGGTTGTCCTGGCATCGCATGCCAGCAGTCATCGACATAAAGACCAATGACTCAAACTGGTTTCTTAGCACAACCAAGAGATCTGTAGATCTGTTCAATGTTTTGAACTTTTCATATTTTAACCAGTTGCTTTAGCGTTGTGCAGACACAAACGTTGACATCCCTCCTCAAAAGAGCACCATCTCTACCGATGGCCTCGTAGTTTGGAAGGAGGGTAACGACAGACACTATGAGAAGTATGGGCCGGGTAATCTGATGTTTAATGTGTTCCATGAGACGCTTTGTGTCTGAGCTCCACCAGCTCTCATCAGCTAACTCCCTCACCCCCTTAGCCCCACAATTAAATAATTCCCTTCCCTTTGATAAGAAGCCAACGCAGGGAGGGAGAGGAGGTGGTTTGGAACAAGAGCATCTGAGGTGGAAGAAAACACACTGGGCCTCTCACTTTCGCTCTCTAACCACAACAATTGGAGGAGACTTTGGCCTGGAAAAACAAAAAATCTATCTGCTACCAAATGGTACCCAGATGGAGCCCCCAGCTGGTCTCCGGTACTAGGCTGTACCTACATCCATCCATCTTCAGAACACGCCTGCCGCTGAAGAGAAGAACACCGGGTTGACAGAGCAGTTAAAGAGCCTCTCTTTTCTTCCCCACACTTTCCCTTTTATCTTTTCCCCTTCAATTTCAGAGCTTCTTGTTCTCACCTTCATGCTACAGCAGCGCTGACACAGGAAAACGGCAGCCCTGCAAGGCCGGTGGTGGTGAGTAACAGCCCCAGGCTCGGAATACCTAATGCCTATTGTACGTGTGGGTGGGTGGGGAGCGCCAGAGGGAGGGGGTCCATTTGGCCAAGTTGCCCGCAGAGGAAGAGGACCTTGTGATGAGGACCCCAATGCATCCAGAGAGTATCTGACTTTTGATACCTGTCTTCTAATTAAATCCAAACATCTAATACGCAATGGCCTTGAGGAATGCATTGTTCAAACAGATTTGGTTCCTGCCCGGAGTCTTTCAAGCCACTGACCACTTTGAACCTAATTAGAAAAAGCAGAGGACACTGCAGACATTTAATAAAAGGAATCGGGTTGCTGCTTCATCTTCATGACCTGGGATTTATAAGGGAATTTCACTGGCTTTGTAGCAATGTAAAATAAATAGACATTAGATGATGACAGGGAAAACAAAATTGCTGCCAAAGCTAAAAAGAGCTTGGCAAAAGAAGAAAGAACTAGTACATAGTCAGTCATTATTTACTGTACAAACCTTTTCACAAAGCATAGAGGAGAGATACATAGGAATAATGGACCCTTGCAGAGGATGAAAAGGGTTTTCTATAGCTACATTATCCCCTGACAAAGACACTGACGTGCCCCCGGTGGTAGGAGATCTTATTGTTCTCCTCAGCCATTCAGAGAGCTAAACGAACAGCCCTGCTCTGCAACTTTGGAGAGCTGAAATAAACAGTCTGCAGGATGCCCAGGAACAGACTAAAACCGTAATGGATGGAATTAACTAATTAATATGTTAATCCTGGCAGACCAGCCACAGTCAACCGCGGATGCTCTCTGCCCAGCTCATGATTCTTTAGCCTGTAATGTTAAAATGTAAATAAGCGCAGTTACCTAATCTACCAGCTCCTGACAAAAAAGATCCAACTGTTCATTATTTAATTTAAAAGGAAGAATGCTTTGCTTTTTGGTGGTGGTTGTGGTGTTGAGATGTTAGCAGACTACTGTGATCTGAAAGAATTCCATCTCATCACAACTTTAAGAAATGGTTTCCTTCTACATTACATTCCCCTTTTCCCACCCCAGAAAAGCTGAAATCCTGTGGTTAAAGTTGTGTCCACCCAATCCAACAATAAGAGATTATTCTTAAATGTTAATGAAGAAAGATGTTTTTTTATAAACCGTAGGGTGTTCATAGTTGTTAAAGCACCTTAAGTATAAGCTTGGCCTAGACTAGAACAAGAGATGCTTGACAGAAGATTTGAAGGACCAAAGTACATTATTTATTAATGCTAATTAATAGTCTATTGTTCTACCAGATTGCATTGCAATAGCTAAAATCATAGGGAGACTCAGCCTTTTAAATGTGTATGTGTGTGGTGGGGAAGGCAATTGGTACACAGGGGTGGAAAATGAAAACAAAATGTTCCTCTAGCACCTGAGAAACATAAAGTTTGAAAGTAAAAAATGTATTCAGGAGGACGTGCAACAACGGGATCATTCTAATAAAGATAAGAACATTGATCTTATAAGCTGTACTGATAAATTTTTTATTACCCATAGCAAAGCAAAACCCCATTTAAATAAGACAGTCAGAAAATGGTGGGGTCTGATTAATCCCACCCTCTAAAGCAGCATGGGGCCATGTAAACACCTCTAACTGAGTGCCCACCCTGACTCTGTAACTTTATGACCACAGGACCTTGGACAAGACATTTGCCCTCTCTAAGCTACCACTTACAAAACGGGAAAATTTGGAAACTGACACCTCCTGCCTCACAGTGTTGTAATTTCAAAGATCAAATACCAAGATTATGGAAGATGTTCTGAAAGCTGTAAATCCCTGTATGAAGATGTAATTTATTATAATAAAGAAGCATCATATATATGAGCAATAGATTAGTCAGTTTCAAAGAACATGAAACCACTACAATAGTCTTGAATATAATTTAATCTTCCTTTGGGCATTTAAAAAGTATTTTAGGAAGCAGAAATGCCTCCTTCTGCCATGAATGTAGGCATCAATTACAGAAATATCCAATGGAATTCTATGGCAAAAATTAAAATTCTGGTGATTTCATATATGTGGTTGTTCGAAATATTGACAATCAATAACTATTATATCTCTTTATGCCTTTCAACTTCTTCATATAAGTTGTATGAGATATATGATGCATCTATCAGAAAGAATGATTTAGAACCACATTAGTTGACTGAGAGGATTTCCATATTATTGATTGAGCAATATAAGGGACAAGGGGGCCTGAGTTTGAGGAATAATCAGAGATGCTGTCAATTGGAGAACTCAAGATACTTTATTTCTATCTGTTGGAATGCTTTCATAATACACTCTCATCTGCTAGAAAATCATTGTAATACATATAAAAACCTTCACTGTCTGCAATATGACAGGAACCCCATTAGCTGTGATGCCCTTGTTCAGTTCCCAATGTTCCCAACCATGTATGATTGCCCTGAGATGTCTAGTTTTACCTTTTACACCTTCATTTAGTATTATTACATGTGCTGCAAAATTTATGAACTACATTTGCAACTTGAAAACCACCAAATAGGAAACATTAAAAAATAAAAATCAGTAGGCCCTACAATGAATTATAATGGCAATGATAAACCTAAACCTCTTAGGGCAGATTTCTGAATGTCTAAATATAGACATGGGCTCAGAGTCTAAGATTTCCAGCTCGATTTTTCAAATATGTACTACGTGTTGGACCCTATCAATTAACACCTTTGCTACCTCCTTACATCATTCATATATTTTATAATTATACATTTTTATAATTATATTTTTTAAAAAAATACTTAATGTCTAGTGATGGATAAAATGACCAATCCATAATCTTCAATTTATATACAACTAATCAACCAGCTTTTATAGAAGAGCTTCAAGTGTTTTTAGTTATTATAATATTTTAATCTTTTTAATGTGCGTCATGTCAAATCATAAATAGATTTTAAGGCTCTGCTGCAGTCAAAGTAACTTTCTGTATTCCTCTTTGTGTTGTTCAGTGTCACTCCAATGTTTTAAACAAGTATTAAAAGTGTAGTGGTATTGGAGACCACTCAGATGACCGTGAATAGGTTATTAGCTGTAATATATTCATATACTGGAATACTAGAAGGCCAATAAAATGATGACGCAAAGTGTATAAAGTTTAGGGGGAAAATGAAGTTCAAAAACCATGTGCATAGTATTCTAGGTAGAGATCAATGCGGATAAAGGATGAATGTATAGACATTCAGTGTATCTGTGGAATAAATCTGGAATGACATATGACACACTGTTTCAGTGGTGATTTATGGTTGGAACATGGGTGATTTTCATTTTCATATTTATATGTTTCTGTACCTGCTAAACCTTTTATAATAATCATGAAATTTTTTGTTGTTGGGAATTTTGTTGGCAAGTTTGTACAGGGAAAATTTCTATCTCCCACAAAAAAGTATTTTGGGGGAAGGCTCTTTGAACAACCTGGAGGATTATTCAATATTTAACTTAACAAACAAGTAGCTTATATATAGTACCCACTCTATTCACATTGGCAGAGATTCGTAGAGTTTGAGCCTTGCGTTCAGTAAGTGTCAATGTTAATTTTTAAATGTGTTTTCTTTTAGTTAATTCTTTAACCATTTTCCCCAGGATATAGGAAGGAAAGAAAGTTGTGTCTTGGCCTGATGGCTTAGAATGGTTGGCAAAGACCCAGAGGAACAGTGTGAAGAGCATACCCACTCTCTCGGGGTGATGGCAGCCCAGCTTAAATATAGTTTTCTATATTATCTCTTTATTTACACCTGTATCTGGATATGGATATCATAGCCTATTATATTCCTGTTTTCAATTATGAGAATATAAAGATAAGAAAGATCAGTGCTGCCCTCAAGAGGCATACAATTCATCCTGTGTCTACACAGTCCTGAAACTCCAAACATTGATATAACCAAGAGAATTAGCCAGAGGACCAACTGTTTTCAAAATAACCACCCATTTCACTAAAATCAATGAAAGTTTCTTTTCTTTCTTTCTTTCTTTTTAAGATTTTATTTATTTGAGAGAGATAGAGGGAGAGAGCACAAGTAGGGGGCAGAGGGAGAAGGAGAAGCAGGGAGCCCGATGATGTAGGGCTCCACAGCCATGTGGGTGTCTCTCTGCAGACCTGCCAGTAAGCAGGCATAACACTAGTCCCAGGGAAGAAGGCAAACTGGAAAACAGTGAGGAGTGAGGACAGCCTTGGAAAGCTAATGGGGAGATCTATTTCATGCGTAAGCTATCATCTGCACATACAGAAGCATCCGCATGCTTATGAACAAAGGGTAATTGCCGGGTGGTTTATTAATTGAAAGTAAATGTTCTCTCTTCTCTGTGAAATAACTTGATATTGAAAAACCAAACACATGATAAAAGGACATGCACAGTCAGCAGTGAAACCTCAGCTTTGAAAAATCTGCCAGGAAGGAGAAAGTTTAGAATGGATTTGTTTTCTGGCTCCTCATAATAAATAAACCACCAAGAGACTCTCAAGGATCTGAATAATGAATCAATGTCTCCCTTCTCCTCCCCCACTTCACTCTGCCTCCCTAGCTCTTGCTCTTCTGTCTGGTCATGTGCGCATGGTGAGCAAGTACCCAAGGAGATGCCATATTTTCTGTCCTTCTTGAGAGGCAACTAGTAGCTGGGGGGAAAAAAAAGAGAATTCCACGCATCCCATACCAAACAACTAGGAGCTTACTACGGGACAAAATAAAAAGTAGATTTCTAGTTTATGAGTCATTTTTTCCCATTATTAAATCAATATGGTGGACATTCAACAACTGTGTTCATGAAGTGAATATATGGCTATATTGCAGATTGGGTTTCCTCACATGTATTATTCCTAGGTTCAGCATCAGGTTGCTAATTTACACAGTTAACAATGTGGCTGCATTAGAGGGACCTAACTGGCTATATTGACCAAATCCTCTACGAATAAATTTAAGTTTGCTGCTGAGTACTCCTGTCAGTGGGTGTGCTGAAGTATTCTCCTGGGGAGATACATGGCTTTGAGCCTCTAAGACCTGAGCCCAAAGTATCCTTTCATGATGCAATAATTAAAACTACGAAAACATTATTTCACTATGAATGTTTGCCTCTGAACCAAAACAGTACTGGGCTTAGGCAAAAGCCACACATATACACAACACACCCTATGGGATCCAATACTTGCTAGTTTTCTCTCTTCCCTTGGACAAGTAATTTGTGCCATGATGGGAGTTTTGGTCAATGAGGTACCTTCTCAAGATAATATTTGTGGGTAAATGGTATCTAAATGTGCAAGGAAAGACTTTAGTCACCCTTGCTCTTTATCAATGTTCCAACCACTAAGGAAAGTCTTGGGGAAGTAGCACTTTCAAGAACCTGCACCATGTTTTCCTCCCTTGAGTGACCCAGTCTTCTTTACAAAAAAAGACAGACGTCTCAGCCCAAAAGGAGGGAAAGGTAACTGTGTTCTGGAAATGCAGCCCTGCCAAGAAGTCATCTATTCTTCTTGGTGTTGGAAAAATTCAACCATATTAAATGTATTTTCCAATCAAGGGTTCAAGGGCTCTGGAAAATTCTTCCTGGGCTACATACAGAACAACTGAAGGACATGATTTTGATGTCTCATCCATTCTTCAATCCAATGTTAGTTCTGGTTTTTTAATCTCTGGAAATCTAAAATCACATCCCTGGACTTCCAAGTCTGAGGGTCTTTTGACTACTACGGGCACAAAGGTAGATTTTTACTTCTTTCTTTGATATTGCTATTTTCCTTCCATTTTTTCCCCAGTGCTAACAGAGAAGAAGATAAATCCCTTCAGAAGAGTTCTAGATCGGGCTTGATGGTTTAAAAAGGAGGAAAGGGACATGAAAAGCAAAAGGAAAGGGAAGATGCAGCCAGGGGAGAAGATGGAATGTAGGCAAGAGCCAATGCAAAACTGAGCGCACCGGGGAGAGTCGATAGGCCCAGCCAGCCTGGGTGACATGCACAGCTGAGCTTACATTGCCTTCTGTGCCTCGTGGCATGGAGGTGCATGTAACGCTTGCCATTTTTAACGCTGAATTAAAGTGATTAGAAAGATTATTTTATAAACCTCAAAAGCAAATTATCCTCCCCACCCCCATTGTTGTTGTTGTTGCTGGTTTTTTGGTGTTGTTTTTGTTTGTTTGTTTGTTTGTTTGTTTTACCATAAATGGCATTCACTTTTTCTATTAAATATACTTAAAAGATCAAAGTCTCTGCAACAATTTCTAAATCCTCTGATGCTGGAAACAAGGTTGAACAACATGAAAAATCATTCCAACAGCTGTTTCTATACAATAGCTAATCAGAATGGAATCTCATGGTGTCACTTAACCAGCTGTCATACTGAGGAAAAGTGAATGTACCGATTGATGTAATGCTCCTGGGAGATGGAAGGAGGAGTGGTTTCTTTGAAAAGAGAAGGAGAAGGGTCAGGAAGGTATGGCTGTAACCTGTGAACAGTGGTTGAATTGTTTGGAATGTTGATTCAGGAACCTACAAAGGCCCCATTATCCCTATTCTCCAGGTCGATTGTACACCTGACAAATGGTAATGACAACATTAGCAGACCAGAGTTCTCTGGCTCTCTAATGTGAGGTCAATATTAAGAGTGATACCCTCTCTCTCTCTCTCTTTCTCCCCCACCCCCACCCTCCATCTTTCCCCTATTTTGATAGCTGTCTACTGTTTAAGCAAAGCACTGGGTTTCCTTACAGCTAAGGCCCAGGTAGCCTCAAGGTCAGTCTAAACGAGTTGATGTGAAGTTGATCTCCCCCGGCTGAAACTAGGTGACCTGGTGTCAGCAGGGCATTCCACCTTCAGTAAAGATAATTCTTTCATCATCAAGGGCGAGGGGTGGGAGAACTAAGAAGAGCTGACACAGGTGTCCAAGTTGCCCACTTGTATTTGCTTTTGAAACTCCAACTGTGATGACATCACCCTATCAAAGGACTGTGTTTGTTGATGTTTGTTTATGTGGGCTGTCAGTATATAACCACACACAATTACAGCTGGGATCAACCCTCTATATTAAAAAGATGGAAAAATTGAGCCACTAAAGAAACTATTTGGGCAGAGAAATGTTGATGGAAGCAAACAAGGAAAATGCAACCTGGGTGGAAAATTCCATAGTTTTAAAAACAATCTGGACAGTGTGGGCAGACTGGTGGTTCAGAAAAAATACATAGAGTTGACTCTTAATCATGCCCACCAATAAAATCCAACCAATAGAATAAGAAATCCAGAAATAATTTCCTATTTAGGTTTTCAAATCAATATGTGAATTTTTTAGAAGTAGACTTATTTTGTTTAACTATGTTTGGCTTAGGACTCTTTTGGCTTTGGCACTTCATTAATCTTCGGGCCAATATGTAAGTTCAAAATAGAAGCCAGAGTGACCTTTGTGTTTGCCTGAACCTAGTGTTGTCAGTGGAAAAACACACACACACACAACTTTGTAGAGAGAAAATGAGTCGTACTCATGAGTTTAGTTTTGTGGCATGAATAGGGGCATTTCTTTCTTGAATCTCGCTGAGTTGGAACGGCTGGAAACGAGGCATGACCTAAAGCTGCAATGCAGGAACAACACTAATCGCTTATCGGTAAGACCTGTCCTGAGATAAGGCTAGATCTTAAAATCACTATGAAAACTGATTGGTAAGTGAAAAATTTAGATAAGCAACTGGTTCTTCAGTTTCTGTAATACTAGAATGAGTTGATGTTGGAAAGACCCAGACTTTTGCACTTAAAGAATGTTCTGGAAACTCAACATCAGCCTATAAAGATGGAAAAAAAAAATCTACACTTAAAAAACCAACCCAATACGTTAAAGAGCGTCTTCTAGTTTCAAAAATGTGGAATGAGAGCTAGCAAATGTGTAGACTGCAGAATCTCAGAAAAGTTGAGCACTCGTAGTAAAGATCTAAAGATACACATTGTCCCAAGCTTGCTCTGTGACTCCAGATGGCCTAAAACTGAACATGTAAACTCTTGTAACTATGATCTGACTTTACCCCTAAAACTCGGTAGAAGTAATGAAGAACACTACCAATGTGGTAAGAGTATTGGTAAGATTACCAGGGAAACCAATGGTTGAACGTGTTGAAGAATAGAAGGGGGACACTATTTGAAGTCTTGTTCCTACACATTTAAAGAGGTAAAAGAAACTGTCAAACTTCAGTTCAAACCTACACCAGAGGAACCTTTTCAGAAATGTCTCCTAGAGCTCGATGAGAAAACTTTTTGGGTTAGGGGAACTAAAGACATCTCGCTTCTTTACTTCATCCTCCACACACCAAGTTGCGTGAGATTTACCACCCAAACCTAGACAGTACTAGAAGCCACCAAGTTTGGTGGGCCCATGAGCAAACTGAAAAATGAGATAATTTTCATAATGCAGTTTCTTTATGCTGGCAAGAGAGATGAAGGGCATGATGCTCGGCATTTTGCCTAATTTCTTTGTCTTGCTTTAGTGGATGATATATGGACTAAAAAAATCCTCCCAAAGTTTATCAATATACACAGATCCATATGATAAATCAAGTTTGTTGTAGCACTGAATATTTTCTTCTGATCACTGCACTGCAGAGGAACTTGAACCAGAACTAGAAGTATTCTGGATCAGTTCTGTTCAAATGCACTTTTTCTCCATATGTATATTTTTTAAATGTACCAATGTCTCATTATTTTTGCACCATAAAGGTACAAAATACACAATCTAAGTGAACACCCTAGATGACTTGTTTACCACTATATTCTAGAATCGAGTTCAATTCTTGGCCAGTGGTAAATGTTCAAAATACCTAATTTAACCTTGTCCTTTTAATAGCATGAGTTGTTTTTAATACGAATTGGTTTTAATTCTAACCATTTTTATTACATACATTTCAATCTTAACGAATAGGGTATTCTAAATGTAATTCCATGTTTTGTCAACAAATGAAGTTTACATAGAAAGCCTCAATCATTTAATTGTGCTAGAGTGGTGGTGCCTTCAGAGAGAGAGCTGGGGAGTGCAGGGCAAGGTTCCTCCCTGACATCCTTTCATGACTTTGCGCTCAGCAGGCATGCTTCCCTTGGAGTTCTGCTTCTCTCCACACATCATCCATCTATTTCGTAAATGTTTATTGGGCACCTACCTTGTATTATACTAGGCATGAAAGTTCTAAAACTCCTATAGGCTTTATTCCTATAAAGGAAAGTGCTTGTACTTTATGATAATGACTTTCCATGTGGCTCAGAAACTTTTAACTCATGTATGATTTTGTGCCTGTGTTCTAAACGACTGAGGTTTCTAGATTTCCAAATTCTAGGTTAGTGGGGGCATTTCCAAATTCTAGGTTAGTGGGGGCATTATTGGAGTTAATCTTCTTGCTTTCTACCTTTACTCGATGCTGGCATGTTGCTCTCCATCATGTTTTATGTCTTTGATTCTAATGACCCATAAGTCAGGAGGCTGCAAAAGTCTCCCTTACTCTGTAGTGCTGATTCTGGAAGTATATCTCAAAAATATTCAGGTTTGATGGAAAACTATAACAGAGTGGGATTTGATTTTTTGAAAGCCTCAGGCTCCACATTCATATAACTCAGAGATTACAAGCCTAGCTTCTTTCCAAATTGTTGCTCTGATTTCATTCTCAGTGATGTGTTCTTGAATTCATTCTCCAATCACTGCCATTTTGCTGTCACGCTGCACCCAACTCATGCCATGCCCCAACAGGAGGTGCACGCAACAGTGTCGAGGGGCCAGGCAAATTTGAAACAGCCCATTGACCATTAACTAGTTTTACAAACAACAATGAAACAGGAAATAACAAAGCATGATCCCTGAATTAGTACTTCAGCAAAAATACTCAAGAGTTTTGCCACAGACTGTAAATTGCTCCAGCTGTGTTTTCACGGTTTATGAAATTGAAAGAGGCAAACTCTGGAGACAAATTACAATCTTGGAGCTGGTCAGAGATGATTTTATAGTAAAGGTGCTCAGTAATAGAGCAGGGTCTTAGATACACACAGAGCTATGAGCCAAGCTCTACTGAAAATGCAAACAGTTTACCTTAGGCATTGTCCACCGAGAGGGATAAGGACTGGCATATATCAAAACACAAATCAACCCAAAGAATAAGGTCTGTTTTATTGCTATGTTTTACCAGGAGAGGATGAGGGTATAATATTTTATTATGAAAGAACTAATAAAAGGAACAGAAGAATACGAGCAGGTGGCCTTACTCTGGAAGGACAAAAATGGTGGGTGAGGAGTGCCACCTTTTGGCCACTGGATGCTTTGACATTTTCTAGGTAAAAAGATTTTTGGCTTAGTGAATACGGAGCTTTGCAAGCCAATTCAGAAATATTTCTAAAAGTTCTTTTCCAGGTATCTCTGGGTCTCATCCTGCTTGGAATGAGCCTACTCAGACTTCCTCACGTTCTGCCCACTTAGTTGCTGGCCAAAAGGTTGATGTTAGCTATCTTTGCTCCCTATTGCTTCCCAAAGTACCATGGACGTAGCCAGAAAACCAGGAGAATATTGAAAATCAGGATTTTTAAAAATCGCCATGTACCCCTGTGGCTGAAATGGCACAGAAGGAACAAATACAGAGTCTGATTAATCCAACACAGTCCTTAGAGTCCAATAGCCCTGAACTTAACCCAAGCTATGACATTTTGGAAGAGATTTATGGCGCCTGGTTGGATAAGCATGGAGTTCTCCAGAGAAAGAAATTAAACATACATGTAACACAAATAACACACAGGTATTGATGCATGTCACGGGGGCTCCCCACCTCGAGAAAAGTCTTAAAATAGCCGCATGAGTGCCCATTAACTGTGGCAAACTGAAAAGATGTTGGACACTAAGAATTGACCAAGGACATGGGTCAGCAACCCATAGTGGGACAGGAAGTAACCCTGCTGGCTTCATGGTCTCTGGGGAGAATGAGGACTTCCAAAAATCAGAGTGAACAGGAGTTCTTGCTCCCACCCCAAACAGGGCAAAGATAATGAAAAACGACACTATAGAAAAAGTCTTCCCTCCAGAAGTGTTTCCTGGAAGCCCCAGAGATTTCCACAACCATTAATAGATTTTTAAAAGGAAACAACAGTTCTTTGAGGCCCCACTGCCCGCCCGGGAGAGAGCACAGGTGGACTCCATATGGTCAGAGCCCTGACTCTATCTCAGCAACAGCCGTCCATCCTCCACCTTGTCCTCAAGGGCTTACGAAGTCCCTACTGTAGGTCCTTTGTTCTTTGTCCTGCGAGAGTGCCACAGGCAAGACAAAATCACAACGGCCCGAAGATCCATCCCTGTATTCCTGTCGGGAGGCAGTCAGAAGCTGTCCATGAGAAAATCCAAGAGCCAATCCAGACAGGCCGGTCCTGGGTGCTGAGATGCTGAGGACAGGCCAAAAGGCAACAGGCTGGGAGGAACTGGACTAGTGCTGGGCACATACCACACCCTCAGAACAAGCCAGCTCACTGTTCCTTCTCTCCTCCTTCCATTCACTCTCCCCTCTTCCCTTCTAATCACAGTGCGGGTCGGACGCACCTTGATCTTTGGGGCATGGCTGCCGCACATGGGTCTCACTAGACAGTCACTGAGCGCTCTTCTGAGGATCACTGTCAGGCAGGACTGATGGGAGTGCTAGCAGCAAAGTTCCCAGAGGTCACATCTTCCCCTAATGATGCTGGAACACCTGGCTAAGCCCCATCGTAAGCACAGATGCAGGCAGAGCCTAGCAGCCTGACCGACCCCCTGCCTGCTTGGGACACAGGCTGTACATAGTGACACAGCCAGGAAGGGGGGTAAATGGACAGTTCCCTTACTTCAGTTCCTTTAAGTTTTTACAATATGCTCTTTCGGACCGGGTCAACCCAACCTGACAAAGAAGGACAGGGTTTGACCAGGAGTAGGTCTAGATGACAAATTTCATTTTCTCACCATCGTCAAAATGGCGTTCGCCACACAGTTCTGGGCTCGGGCCATGGCCCCTCCAAGGTGCTGAAGAACTGGGCTTATAATCAGAACCAGGGAAACAAGCAACCCAGGGGGCACAAGGCACCTGGAAATCCACAGGAGGCCATCCACCCACTTACGCCACAAATATTTGCTGAGCTCCTATTAGGTTTCCTATGGCACTGTCACCTCAAACACACCATCTTGTTAGTCCCACAAGCAACCCAATATCATGGGTATTATTATCATTATCCCCTTCAATGGGTAAGGAAGCTGAAGCTCAGAGAGGTGAAATCAATATCTGAAGCCAGAAAGAAATTTCCTTGGTGTGTCCACAGAATGGAAAGAATTGATGGGCAGGAAAAATTTAGGTAAAAGGAGCTCTGGAAATACAGGACATATAGGCAAGGTCAAGGTGCAGGAGGACCAGCTGTGCAGGAGAAAGTGGAGATAAGGGCCTGGATACAAGCACTCTAAACCAGTTAAAAATAATTCTAAGAATTCTCCAAAAGTTATTTTTAAAAACTGTAAGAAAAAATGTGTTGATGACTGCAAATATTTCTGATTATGATCATTCACCTTCCTATTGTGCTCTGTGGTTTACATGAAACGTTTGCATCTTTTCTCTTATTTGTTCCTCCCGACCCAATGTGGAAGGAAAGTGGACAGGAAAGAAAGTTCAGTCGCGGGCGCCTGGGTGGCTCAGTTGGTTAAGCGACTGCCTTCGGCTCAGGTCATGATCCTGGAGTCCCTGGATCGAGTCCCGCATCGGGCTCCCTGCTCAGCAGGGAGTCTGCTTTGCCCTCTGACCCTATCCCCTCTCATATGTTCTCTCTCATTCTCTCTCTCTCAAATAAATAAATAAATAATCTTTAAAAAAAAAAAAAAAAAGAAAGAAAGTTCAGTCGCCATTTTGCAAGTTAAGAAACAAGATGAAATCCCCTGACTGGGATTACACAGTTCAAGAGCAGCACTGGGGGATGGGGTACAAACTGGGTTTCGCACTTGGATTCAAGTATTTTTATTTTACAATGTTTATACACTCTGGAAAAGCTGAGTAAACCCAAGGTTGACATTCTCAGGTGTAGTTAAAATAGATGGTTAAAAAGAGACTCAGCCCAACTGACTGAAGCCAATATTGTTAACACTCTTTTTTTTTTTTTTTTTTTTATGTCCCAGAGAAACAAAGTACTAAGCGTCGGAGATCAAAGGACAATCACTGAGTCACAGCCACATGCTGAGGAACCAAAGTCAAAGATTTTTTTGGATGGGATTTTGTTCAGCATCTAAAACATAACAAACTATTAATTTTTATTCAATTCTATTTTTTCAATTGATGAATTTTCTTCCAGATGAAAATGTGCACTATAGCAAAAATATGAATCACCAATGTCATTTTATTATTATTCCCTAAAAGAACAAATTTCACCTAGGGAGAGATTATAGACAATTTACCTCAAACACATTAGGTTAAAAATATATATAGGTGTAGATTATGGGTCATGTTAGCGGTAACCCGCCCTTCCAGAAGACAAAGATGAGTCTCCAGTTTTATGTCCCAGAGACAAAAACAATAAGAAAACGATTTTAGAATAAATTATTGATAATAGATAAAAGATATTGGAGAAAAGCAATTAATAGCAAGTTTAAGAAATAAGATGCAGAATTATTAATTATTGCATTCTTTGGTAAATAAGTGTGCTTTTAAAGATTTCCTCAAGGCTGTAACATCAAGAGTAAAAGGAAAAAATGGTGGGAAGAAAAATGACCATTTACTTCATTTCTAAATTTAAAAGGAGTATGGTTATTACCAGTATCAGGAGATTAATAGAGCCGTCAGTATAATCATTCTCAGAGAGCTGGCGCATTTCCAACTGGAACTGACATATTCAAGATACAATAATGGTTTTCTGGCTTCCTAACTAATTTGGATTTGGCTCAGTTATTTTTTTTTGTTTTTTGACTTTATCTTTTTTAACAGTTTTAGATTTTACAGAAAAATTGCAAAGATATTACGGAGTTTCCATATACCCCACACCCATTTCCCTTATTAGTAATCTCTTACAAGAGTATGTTAGATTTGTTGTAATTACTGATACAGAATTCTTAACTAAAGTCCATAGTTTATTTAGATTTCCTCAGTTTTCCCTAAGTCTTTTTCTGTTCCAGGATCCCATCCAGGACATCACATTACTTTGAGTTGTCATGTCTCCTTAGGCTCCTCTTTGCTGTGACAGTTTCTTTGACTTTCCTTATTTTTGATGACCTTGTCAGTTTTGAAGGGTACTGGTTGAGTATTTCATAGAATGTCCCTCGGTGGAGACTTGTCCAATGTTTTTCTCAGGATTAGACTGGGCTTATGGGCTTTGGGTAAGAAGACTAGAAAGGTAAAAGTGTCATTTTCTTCATATCATAAAAGGACACATACTATCACCATGATTTATCACTGTTGTTGTTGACCTTGAACACCAGGCTGAGGTAGTGTTTGCCAGATTTTTCCACTGTGAAGTTATTTCTCTTTCTCTCTCTCTCTGTCCATACTGTAATTTTTGGTAGGAAATCACTACGTGCAGCCCACACTTAAGGAACAGAGAGTTATATTCTTCCTCCTTGAGGGCAGAATATCTACATCAATTATTTGGAATTTTTCTGTGGAGACTTGTCTCTTTTTTCCTATCTATTTAGTCAATCATTACCTATATCGGTACGGACTCATGGATTTTTTTTTCATGGGTATTTATTTCATACTTTGTGTTGTAATTCAGTGCTACTTCATTTTGTTGCTCAGTTGTTCTGGCTTTGGCACTGGGAGCTCTACCAGCTGGTTTCTGTAGCCCTTTGACATACCCCCATCAGTGTAGGGGTTTTTGTTTTGGTTTTTTTGTTTGTTTGTTTGGTTGATTAGTTTGGGGTTTTGTTTTGGTTTGGTTTTTCTTTTCATACTTCCTCAATTTCTGGCACTACAAGATACTCCAGGTTCATCATATATATTTCCTACCCAGTCGTAGAATCAGCCATTTCTCCAAAGAGCCTAGTTCCTTTTATTTGAGGATGATATCAGAAATCAAGCTCTGGATGCTAGGTGTGCTCATTGCTGCTGGGGTGACTTAACTCTATTTTTAATGTCAGTTGAAGAAATTTTTTAAAATATTTATTGAACATTCACTCTGTGTCTGGAACTATATTGAACACCCAGTCATGATTAAGATAACCATGGTTTTCCCTCATGAAATTTACATTTTACTGGAGTTTAAGTAAAAAAAAAAAAAAGTATATATATATATATATTAGAAGGTGCTGAGTACTCAAGAAAACTAAAGCCCAGAAAGGAAATAAGAGGGAGGGAAGTTGTAATTTTAAATAGAGTGATCAGGGAAGGCCTCTCTTGAGCAAGGTAAGACAAATGAAACTGAAAAAGCCACAGGGACATTTGAAATAGAAACATTCCAGGAGAGGGAATCACCAGTGCAAAGGCCCTGGGGTGGGAGCAAACCTGACATATGCATGGAACAGAAATGAGGCCAGTCTGGTTGGATCATAGACAGCAAAGAGAAAAGCAGTAAAAGATGAGGTCAGAAACCAGGTAAGGGCATAGTGCTGCAAGGAGGTGGGAAGGAGGTACAAATTGGGTAGAGCAGGTGGGCCATTGAGAAGGCTTTGGTTTTCTCTAAGAAGAGTGGAGGGAGCACTGGAGGGTTTAAATATTCTTGGCTAATTACAAATAGAAAGTCCTCTTCAAAATAAATGAAAAAATATATATTTTTATTCTTAACTTACACCAAGGATCACGAAAACACATTATGACTCCAAGTCAAACTGAAGAACATAACCAAGACGGGGCCCTACATTTTCAAACATGGCAGTAATGGAAAGTGGTGAATTCATCTTGGGAAACCCCAGGTGCTTCTTGGCCCTGGGATATTTCTGGAGCTCCTGAAGGCAGCATGGGGAGACCCCTTGGTGGGGAAATTCCTAGGTTCTGCCTTCAAAGATCTGAGAAGGAGCAAGCATCCAAAACATTCCCCAAGCTCTTCCAGGGTACTCAGAAAAGAGGTTTCATTATCAGCCTTATCATTAGAGTGTTTGCTAAACTGATCTAAAGATTAAAGGCAGGTTTTAGTGGGTGAGGGAAAATGCACTTGGAGTACTCAGTGACTTCAGATGGGAGAGCAGCTAAGCACACAGGTGGCAGTTACCACCAACCAGCTTTCCACTTGCCCTAGCTCTGATTTCTTATTTTCCTTGCTCCCACCTTCTGGCTTCATTCTTTTCTGCTCTCCCTTTGCAAGACCCTTCTTGCTTTGCATTGGGCATTTCTACGGCAACCTAATCAACAATTAATGAGAGTTAAGAGCTTAGGCTCCTTGATCTGGAACAAAGCCTTCCATAATTCCAGAGACTAGAATAAGTGTCTCCCCCCACCTCTTCATGTGCTCCCTTTCTCTCTGCCTCTCTTAGGACATTCCTAGGGAAGCACTAGATTAGAAGAGAGGGGGTAAGACCCACTTCACCACTTTGAGCTCTGTGATCTCAGTTAAACCTCTCAGTTGGAAGAAGGGGGTGCATGGAAAGCATCTCCTTCAAAGGGTTACTATGAGATTTAAATGAATTAAAGAATGTAAAGTGCCCAGAACATTCATGGCAAGTGCTATGCTTTCACTACATTTTCTTCGCTTCTCCCTTCCCCCATTTTGCTGTAGTGTAAGGTCTGTGGACATAAAGACTGTCTTGTTCATTTCTGTATCTCCTAGCAGCGACTTGTAACCTTTGGAGATTCAAAGGCTGCTGAGTTAGTGAATCCATGAAGCCCTACGGTGTCACTTCATACATGTTTAAGGAAGAATCCACACCCACACCCCCACACAGCCTGGCTCACAGGAATCATAGTGCACCTTACTGCACGTGTTCCAAAGCTTTCCATAGCTCAACAATGAGTGGGGGTTCTATAAATGGTGTTGACTGACTGACGGTGCAGACTCCAGGAGGAATGGAGGACTATTAGGGTCAACAGTTACCACCTGTGTGATTCCTGAAACCACCACCGCCCCCCCCCAGCCCCCCGCCACCACCCCGCCTTACTTCACACAGGAAGGCCAGGAAAACCAAATACTCAAGTGGCCATTGTTGTCAAGGACACACAGATTTTACCCAGGACTCACACTGGCTATATTTATGCCCCCACCGTGTGCTTTTCAGCTCCTTAATTAAGGTAAGAATTGAAAGTGCTTATTGTAAAAGGGACAAAGTTGAAATGATGGATGAGCTGCCTCTGAGAGAATTGCCACTCTGCCACCATTTGATCTCTTTCTCGTCGAGTGGACTTTCCAAAGCCTGCTTGTTGGCCGGTAAGATGTGCTGGCACAGAGACTGCCCAGGGCTACCTGAAACTAGGGTCTCAGCGCTGGCACGCGGTCCAAATTTACGTTACTCTCTGGATATAGTGTCTCCATATTGATAAGGGAAAAAGCAAAGTGCCTCTGAAAGTTGACTTCAAAGCACACAGTAAGGCCTCACACAAGACCTGAGAGACGCTAGTGAAAAGGCTCAGTTGGGTTACACGAAGCCTTGGTCCTGCAGGCAGCTCTGCTCAGCCTGTACCGACATGACCCTGCGTGCCAAACAGCACCCTCTCCCGATTTCTCTAGGATTAACCAGTGGCAGCTGCACTTGGGGGCTGGGGGAAGGTTGCTGCTCCGCCATCTTGGGAATTCCTTTGAACTAAACCTGCTTCTTAGGTTAGTTGTTGGGAAGCACTTGTGTGTGTCTGAGTAGCCAAACCAAAGAAAAGTAGAGGTTCAGCCTGAAGGGGCAGGATATACCATCTTGATATGCTCTTCCTCTAGGCTGGTTCTGCAGTTAGAAGTAGAGCCAGGCTAACAACCAAGGTCTGAAGCCCAGTCTCATCTGCCTTGGTCTTGCTGGCAATCAGAGGGAACCACAGCAGGGAAACAAGGCACCCGAAGAGGCAGCAGGTATGTGAGGGGAGTTTATTCAAGCCAGTAGAGCTCACTTGGTTGCCACTAGAATCACCCAGAGGCCTTTCAAATATCCTAAGGACCAGGGCCATCTCTATGCTCTCTTGGGGTAAGTTCAGGCTTCAGCATTTTTAAAAACCCTCCAGGTGATATCTGGGAGAAGGCAAGTTTGCAAACCAGCATCTCAGACTGTCAGAGTCCACTGGAAAGGTGGAGGCTGGAAGAAGATTTGGTGTGGGCCTCATCAGCTCCAGCCCTCTGGAAGCTAGCCAAGACTATCAGCACCCCTCACCCCAAGGCTGACACACATCGGTTGGCACATATCCCACCTGTTTCTGTTGCCTGGAGGGTGGAATGCTCCTGGGAGTGATTTTCTAAGAGCACCAATTTCTCTATGCCTAACCAAAAGGCTATAGACATATCAGCTGAGGCTCTTCTGTTTCAAGACAAAGAACTTTAGTAAGAAGAGTCTAGAATTAGTCTCTGCTCAATTCACGAGGACAAAGAACAACTGCTGTACCACCATCAGTGTGATCCTTCCATGCCAAGGGTTTGGTAAAGGCTGGGTTTAATTGTGTCTAAGGAGAACAGGAAATATTTATTTAGGATTAGCGGCAGCTGCTTCAGTGGTACAGCTGGGGACGGTGGAAGATATAATTAAGGAAATTGTGTGAGGGAGGTCTGGAAAGGCACCAGAGGGTACAGGAGCCTTGGTAGAAGTTGTTTGTATAGGCTTTTTGTGTGAGGGCATTTAAGTGTTAATAGGCACTTAGAAGAAGTAAAAGATAAATACACAGTCTAATTAGCAGCTGACTTCAGGTTGCAAGATCAAATACAGGTAGAATCCCATTATACCTACACCACGGGTCCTCAAAATTGTTTTATTGAGTGAAATTGCATCATAATGAGCACACATTGGAAATCATCAGATCTCCCAGCTTTTTCCTCACAGTGCTCCCTGGAATCACCTAGAATGCTCTTCGAAAACAGGAGCATTTGGGAAGGGAGTAGCAGGTAAGTTTATAATCACGGAAAATATGGTTGAATTGTCCACAGTAAACGAAGTGAGCTGTATAAATAATGAGCAGAAGTCATTCTATTTGTTCTCTAGAAATGTAAATTTTGAATTGCTTCAGCATGATAAAAAATAAAATCAATTACTGTGCACAAATGCTCTGTGCCCTTAAGCCAATGGGCTTGATCAAGCCTCTAATTCCTCACTCCGTTGAAGGCTCCAGACTCTTTCAGGCCTGAGTAGCCACAAGCCACCCACCTCGCCCACATCCCTGTGAAAGAATGGTTCTCCTTTCTGGCCCCACCCCACATTGCCTGGATGGATGCTGCAAGTTTGTTTCATTCTGCCCGGGGTCCTGTTGAGTTTGTCTCACCTACCTCCCTCCCCAACCAGCTTATAAGTAATAAAAAAGCAGAGAATTTATCTTAGCCATCCTTCATGGGACCTTGTTCATAGTCGATAAAGACTGAATGTTTATGAATTTCAATTGTGGTAGCCCAGATTCTCGCCAAAGAACGTTTTTCTGACTCTTAAGTTTCCCTCCCTCCCTCGTCTTTCAACCATGCTAGAATCAGAATGGCTTTTAGATGTGCCCACCAAGAAAAAGTAATCTACAATGAGCAGGTGCTCTTCTTTTAAAAAGATGGACTTTTACAAGACCTCAGAGAAGAATAGCCCGGTGCTGTTGAGTGGTTTGCCCAAGGAGACACAGAAGGTTAGATCAGACTAGACCCACCACTGGAACTCAGACACCATGACTTCCAGCCTCTTCCAGATGTCCTTTACTGAGGCTACTGGTTATGTCAGAGCCATTCTGAAAAGGCAGTCACTAGTATTCTTTTTTTTTTTTTAAGATTTTATTTATTTATTTGACAGAGAGAGACACAGCGAGAGAGGGAACACAAGCAGGGGGAGTAGGAGAGGGAGAAGCAGGCTTCCCGCAGAGCAGGGACCCGATGTAGGGCTCGATCCCAGGACCCTGGGATCATGACCTGAGCCGAAGGCAGACGCTTAACTGACTGAGCCACCCAGGCGCCCCTCACTAGTATTCTTTTGCTCAATAAATGCTTGTGTGTCAATCAAATTAGATCTCAGAAAGAACTCATTCTCTGTTCTAATTAAAATGTCATTATCAGTGGGTCTACCTTTCAACTTCTGTTAATCATCAACAGTAAGCTCTATCAGACGTACCAGAGCCCCTCCTCCCTCTGATAATAGCCACTAACCGCAGGCAGGCAATCCCAATTTACATTAATTAAAATTAAATGAAATTTAAAATTTCATTCCTCAGGGGCCATAGCCACATTCAAATGCTCAATAGTCGCACACGGCCAGTGGCTACCACGCTGGACAGCACAGATATAGAGTATTCCCATCCGCACAGAAAGTTGCTACAGGAACAAATTGCTGTGATGAATGAAAGATCCTCATTATATGAATAAACACCGCCAGATCTAGCTGCTTTAAGTTGGAAATTTGCTACTGGGGCTTCTGGGTGGCTCAGTCAATTGAGCGTAGGACTCTTGATTTCAGCTCAAGTAATGATCTCCTGGTTGTGAGATTGAGCCCCGCATGGGGTTCCACCCTTACCACAGAGTCTGCTTGGGATTCTCTCTCCCTCTGCCCCTCCCCCTGCTCACTCGCTCGCATATGCGCATTCTCCCCCACCCCTCTCAAAAATAAATAAAAATAAGTCAGAATTCTGCTACTGGGTTTTCTTAAAGTAGGCAACTGTGTGCACAGTTAGCAGAGAATTTCTATAAAGTTTAATTTTAGGTTCAGCACATATCTTATTCAATACAGATCCAAAATCTATCACTGGAAGACTTTGATAGTTAACTGGCAAATGCTCGGAACTCTCCTTCGGTCTAGAAAATTGTTACTCCTTGTCATCACCAAACACTCCATCCAACCAGAATAGGTACTTCCTAAAACAATTGGCCCAGCTTTTTGGTGTAAGGAGCCTCCCATTATAAAGTTTCACAACCAGGAAAAAGCTGTTAGTCAAAGCCATGATTTTCCGGCTTCTCTTATAAGCCAGGCTTGTGCAGCATGCTTCACGCTTTATGGCTTTTAATCCCCTCAGCAACTAAGGTGAGCATTGTCACCCACATTTTATAGTTACAGAGCGATTAAATCACTTGCTCATTTTAGGGTTGACCAACCCTCCCATGGGCAAGAGACTGGGATTTTCCAGGTGCGGGTCTTTCAGTGCTATCAAGGGGAAATCCTGGACAAACTGAGATGACTGGTCAGCCCATCAGGTCATAAAACTAACAATATTCTCACAACAAAAATCAAGCTGAAGCCTTTCTAGATCCCAAATCCAAGTGCGGAGACCCCCTAGAAAAAAATCTGCATGTGGTTGTATAATAAAGATTTCCTTCTTATGTCCCTCATATTCTTGTCCTGTTTCCTTCCTCTGTTTCTAGTTGGCATTGGATTAGAAAGCAGTTTGAAATTTTAGTCTATGTGATCAGATTTTCTTTTTGTTAATTCCCAGTTTTCTTCCTACATAAACTAAGCTTTGTGTTGACATCCCGGTTATTAAAACAATCCCACAGAGTTTCAGGAGTTTGTTTACTGGCTTGGCACCTCCTCGAATACAATCTAACATTTCTGATGCATCCCCTTATAGGATTTAAGAGAGGTCCTTTAAGAGACTTTGGTGAACACATTTGACAAGTCACTTTTCCTCAAGAGTCTTCCCCTGCTCTGCCTCTAGGAGAGACAGATAAATGAGTTACCCCAGTGCTATTGGAAGTATGGTCATCACCTGCACCACCTGATGGAAACTGGTATGAAAAGCACATTTCTGAGCCCCAACCCAGACCTGGAGAATCAGAATCTCTAGGAGTGCAGACCAGCAATCTGTGTTTTAACAAGCTCTCCAGGAGATCTTCATGCACTTTAAAGTTTGAGAATCACCAGGCTATGCTAGATCAGTGGTTCTCAAATGTTGCTGAACATTAGAATCACCTGGGGAGCTTTTAAAACTGAATGCCCATGCCACACCCATACCAATAAAATCAGTCTGCCTGTGTTGAAAACCCAGTGATAAGCTTTTTTATTTTTACTTTTTAGTTAAATTCAATTAATTAACATATAGTGTCTTACTAGTTTCAAAGGTAGAGTTTAGTGATTCATCAGTTGCATAGAACACCCAGTGCTCATTACATCAAGTGCCCTCCTTATGCCCATCACCCACTTACCCCATCCCTCCCACCAGCAACCCTCCAGCAACCTTCAGTTTGTTCCCTAGAGTTGAGTCTCTTATAGTTTGTCTCCCTCTCTGATTTCGTCTTATTTTATTTTTCCCTTTCCAGATGATTCTAATGTGCAGCTCGGGTTGAGAATTGTTAAAGGGTGATAGAAGCACATTGCCTTCTGTAATTTTTAGAATAATTTCCTGCCTCTGCAAAATAATACAATGCAAAATAATACAATGATACTTGGAGTGATTTCTAACATATTTTCTAAATGCATCATTTTGGGGAAGGATAATGAACAAAGAAAATAATAGCAAAATATCTTTTTCTTAATTTTGAGTGGAAAAAAATTGTCTCCTTCAGGAGTGGCTCGTGGTAAACGCCCAAACACAATTGTGTCTTCATGACAAGTTTCAGTCCTTCCAACAAGTAAATAAGCCAAGACTGCCATAGGCAAGATTACCTTTTCTTCCTAAGGTCAAATTAGATGGCAAGAATAAGTTGGCAAAGAAATGACTGTTAGATATCTGTTTTCTATTACTCTCGTTACAGAAAGTGATGATAGTCCATTTGCTATTAACGTATCTACAACTCTGTGATTTGTGGCCAAATATTGAAGTTTACTTGATGGTGTAGTAAGTTTCAGCATGACCAAAATGATTGGAGATAAAGGAAAAGTGTTGACATGGGGCATTTTTTTTTTTAAAGATTTTATTTATTTATTCATGAGAGACAGAGAGAGAGAGAGAGAGGCAGAGGGAGAAGCAGGCGCCCAAGGAGCAGGGAGCCCGAAGCGGGACTCGATCCCAGGACGCTGGGATCATGACCTGAGCCGAAGGCAGACGCTTAACCATCTGAGCCACCCAGGCGCCCGACATGGGGCATTTTTGAACACTGGGAGCATGGCTCTCCTCTCTGACAGTTGTAAGGGATGGTGTCACCTCAATGGCCCACGGCTGTGTGTGTGAGCCCAACCCCAATCAACAAGGTTTGGCTAGATTAGCACCTGGCCAATTTATTCATCTCATCAATTTGCTTGAAGTTAAATTTGATGAAAATGAATTGAATCAGATCTGACCAACTGACCAGTTTGCTGTTTTTGTGTTGTTGTTCTTACTCGAAGGATAACGTGTTTCTTATTATAACCTGAGGGATGATGCCAAAGTCACCAAAATGAAATGCCCTAATTGAGGAGGCATGCACTATGGTAACACTGAAGCTTTGCGACGGCCTCTGGATGAGAAAGCTGTTCTCATCTGGCCAACAATTAGGAGTCATCTGCCTGGTTGCCTCTTTAAAGACAAGAAGCAGTGGGAACCCTGCAAACTCCAGGCTGCTTTGGCAAATTGTTCTTCTTGTCCTAGAACAAAAATCTCTTGATCATAAGAGTCGGGGGGTCCCAGCAAAAGGGAGTTAGATCAACCAGGAAAAGAGTCATAGCCTAGGTGCCTGTGATCAGATAAAGTAGAGAAAAGCCATGAGAATTCAGCAATACTGCTCAAAGGAGATAGAATACCATGCTGTCTGGGTTTACAGACCACAGGTTCCAGAACAGCCAGGCCAGTACAATGTCCTATGACTTAATACTTCATAAATAGGAAAAGAAGTAATATAAGTGGACTGGAGGTATTCTAAGACATAGTGCTTCTTTTTTTCTTCTTGCCAAGAAAAGCTATCACATGTTAGCGTGGTATGTACTTGCTCCTCTTGAGACCTCCTTCTATCCAGTGTTTTCCCAAGCACAGGATTTGTGCCACTGCCAGGACCTTAGAGAATTTTAGGGACATAGCATTTTTATTTTATTTTATTTTTTTTTTTTATTTAATTTTATTTTATTATGTTATGTTAGTCACCATACAGTACATCATTAGTTTTTGATGTAGTGTTCCATGATTCATTGTTTGCGTATAATACCCAGTGCTCCGTGCAGAACGTGCCCTCCTTAACATGAGCTCAGGATAAACCCTGGGAAGAAGTACAGAGGCCCCCAGCATGCCTTCTTTGCCCACCTTGAATCCTGTCCTACATTGCAAGGGGTCTCCCGTCTGTGGACCCCAAACCCCACATATCCAAGCACTAAATACATCCTTCCCACTGAACAGCCTTCCCTTGCTCATCCCACACACATAGGGGCCAGTACACCAGCCCATCCTCAGGAGGACAAGCATGGAGAAGCATTTGGTGGCCTTCGGTATCTGGAGTGAGGAGTAAATGTCTGGACGTCTAGGAGAACTGGTCCCCAAGAGAACATGGACCATGGACGATTCCCATGGGTTGAGCACAGTTGGAGGAGGGCTAAAGCAGTGCCCTCTTACAGAATGGGGCCCAGGGCAGGAGCCCAGTTGTTTTTGCCACGGGTATCCTAGCTGCTCCATCTTCAGCAGGTGTCCTTCCAGCCTCCCGTGGAGCATCTCAAAGGGCATCTTCTAAAGGTGCTTCAGTATTTACTAAGAATCACAATCTCAAAAAAGCTGCAAGAGCCAGGAAGTAACCTAAATGAGTGATGTAGGTCCAAAGAAAGTTGTGGGGAATGCGGTGAGCTGGGAAGAACAAGTTCTTTCCAAAGGAAACAGCCTTCAGCTGGGGCTGGGAGTTGGGGGGTAGTTTGGGCTCAGTGTTGCTGAATCTTTCAAATTTGCAACAACAACAGGAAGCTACCGATGTAAGATCCTAGTACAACTCCTGGATCCTAAATGTTGGCAACTGATTCAGATTTTGCCTTAAACACTCCAGGGGTCCAACAAGCCACGTCTGCTAGTGGTTTTCCACTCAGGGGCTACTGGTTTGCAACCTCTGAATAAATACCTTCATCATTAGATCGCATTGCAATCTGCTTCCTTGGGAAGCCATGCACCTGGAAGAACCAAGAATCACCCTTTTGCACATGCCGTAGTTTGAAGCTAACCCTCATTTCCCAAAATACCTCCTTTTGTGCAACCACCTTCTAGGTCCCATGCGGCCACCGCCACCCGCCCCTGGAAGCCCTGCCGCCATCTGTGTTCCTGGGTGGGCAACACCGTAAGCGACAAGCCTCCGCAAAGACTGCTCTTCCTTGCTAGTAACCATTTTTCTTGGGTTTGCATGCCTGGCTTCAGAAAAGGAAATGATGACTCAGTCCCTGAACTTCTTGTACACGGCGGATGATTTCAGTAAGTGGAGGGAAGGCTGACACTGTGAACAGCATTTCCGATTAGTCGGAGAGTATAAAATGAGGTGTGTATTTGATCTACTGTCGGAATAGCAGACGGAACACAGCAACCATGACATGGTCGAGGTAGGACTTAATGGATCATCCTGAAGTGCCTGGGACTGATTAGCCATGGTACAGCTACACGCAGTTTTTAATTGATTGATTTGAGTTTGTGGTCAGAAAATGACTGTCGGCTCCAGCTTATCTATAATTATCGGTAATCAGAACCAGACTTCTCTCTCCTTAATAGGCCAGGGCTCCTCCAGCATGTTTGACTTTTCTGCTTTTCAGGCTGCAAGTACTACTAATAGCTTCCACTGCCATAACATGATACCTGCTCACCGTCAGGGAAAAAGACTCTGGAGGAATGAGTAGAAAGGTAACAGGAACGGGGCTCATTCGTTAGCTTAATAGCTTGACTATTTTGCTTTCAAGACAGTTTCAAATTAATGAGAGGTCTCTGATTCGCCATTTAGCTAGTCTATTGTCGGCAAAAACCAAATGAAGGATTAAAACAAGAATTCCTGTAACTCTGGCCAACATCTCGTTCTTAACGTAAAAAAAAGATCTTGATGCTAATTAGGGGCTGGAGCTATTTCTAGGAGTCAGGGTGTCCCAGTCCCGGGGAAGGCACCACTAACTCTCCAACAGACCACCCAGATCGGAAACCTAGAAGTTATTCTAGAGCATTTCTCCTGCTCACGGCCCCCGGCCCCCCACCACAGCCAGTCAACAACTAAGGAATACAGTACAAGAGTCTCAAAGCCACATGGACCTGAGGTCAGGTCCTGATACGATCCCTTACGAGGTGCAAGGCCTTGAAGAAGTTTTTTCCCTTCTGGGCCTCATTTCCCTCCAGTCCAATAGGGAAATAAGATACTTTATTTAAGGGAGATTAATAATTAAATGAGACAGTGTATATATCAAATGCTATGTATGTGCTTAATGCTTTACTTAAAATATTGTTATTGATTTATTGTCTATATCCCCACCGATACAATCTAAGTCCTGGAGAGTGAATCTCTTGCCTACATGAAGGAGGAGGAGGGAGGGGTGCGGGAGAAGGAGGATCCGGGAGGAGGGGATGGGAAACAGGAGGTCAGACGTGACGGTGGTGAGGCGGGGGACGGTGGGGACTGAGATGGAGACCCAAAGGTGGTGGCCCGCTAGCTTCATTACCTCTGAAATTGTGTGAATTCCCCTTGCTGCCATTGCGGGGGCCGGCACCAGCCGTTTAGGGTCGGTATCCGTGCCAGTGGGGCCACCACTTACGAACGCTAGGGGGCGCATCTGCTAAAAGCCTTGCCACCACCTGCTAAAGCAGACCGATTAATCGCTGTTCTCAATTAGCTTTTACTTTTGATCTCTTAAAGCCATGCTTTGTTACTTCCATCCCAAAGATGGAGTATCGAACTCTCTCCAAATCTTCCTGGGCTTTTATGGGGAGACAGTTCCTTTGCACCCCCCCCTTTTTTTTTACTTAAAAAGTGACTCTTCTACCACTCTAAGGGAAGGTCATTGACTCCATTTTAGAAATGAGAAAACCCAGCCTAAGAGAGGTTACAAAAAACTTGCTCCAAGTCACACAGCACAGCTAGGACTCCCTGCCCTCAAAGGCCTGGTAATTTCACCATAGAAATGGTCCATCAGGGACGCCTGGGTGGCTCAGTCAGTTAAGCATCTGCCTTTGGCTCAGGTCATGATCCCAGGGTCCTAGGATTGAGTCCCACATCAGGCTCCTTGCTAGGAGAGGAGCCGGCCTCTCCCTCTGCTGCCGCTCCCCCTGCTTGTGCTCACTCTCTCCCTCTCTCTCAAATAAATAAATAAAATTAAAAAAAGAAATGTTCCCTTCAGTTCTTCCTTACGAATCCGTCATTATAGATGCTGTTTTCTCTCTGCCTTATCTTATTTCCTGAGGGGAAAAGCGCAAATGCTGGTTTGCCCTTCTGAGGAATGAGTCTGCCTTGATTCACTTCAATCATTTTACTCTCAGCAAGAGGCAAAAAAAGGGGATTAATAGAAATAGAAACATGGTATGTAAGTACCATACCACTGGTACTTACTGTATGTTCCTCCCTTTAAGTGGCTCTGAGCTATTCAAAATGCAAGAAGAAAACAGCCTGGACCTGGGACGAAGACATGAATTGGAATTCTGGCTCCTTCTTTCCTATCATTCCATATCAAATTTTCCTTAGCGGGCCAGACCCTGCTTTAGACCTGGAGACAGAACAAGAAACAAAGCAAAGTTTCCACTCTCAAGCAGCTCACATTCTGGTAAGAAAAGACAGAAAATAAACAAATGAAGAAATAGATAAATAAATGTCAGGTGGTAATAAATACTATGAAAAACATAAAGCAGGGTAAAGGATAAAGAAAGGTGAGGACTGTGCTATTATAAATAGGGTTGCCAGGGAAGAGTTTGAAGGGGACATGACATTTAAACAGGGTGGGAATGAAGTGATAGATTCCAAGTAGTGTAAACACTGCAGGTGCAAAGGCCCTGAGGTGGGGACACATCAGTTATGTGTGGAGAATGGCACTGAGTCAAGGGAAAGAGAGAGAGAGGTGGGGGAGGGGGAAGTCGGAGTGGAGATTGGGGTGATTGGGAGAGTGGGGGGCAGGGAGAAGCAGATCACAGAGGGCCTTCCAGGACATAGTAATTACTTTGGATTTTTACTCTGGGAGATTTGTCAGCGAAGGATTTAAGCAGAGGAATGACACAATCGGCCTTATGTTTTTTAAAGGCTCATTTTGGCCACAATATAAGAGCTAAGATTAGCAGTTATGGAGCTACAAGACCCCAGGGTGGCTCCAATAGGGGCTCAGTCATGACGGCCATGAGTGATGGTACTGATGACCTTGAAGGTATCAATGGCTGGCTCTCCTTCGAAGGGAGTCGTGTAGCAGCTGGGCTACTTTCACTGAGATACTTAGCCTCTCCTGGCTTCGGTTCCCTCATCAGGAACATGAAGATAACAGTACCAACCTCTGGAAAGCACTGGGCAGACGAAATGCAATCATCTATAGGAAGTGTTATGTCTGCTGTTGGTTTCCTTTGTTATTTGGGACAAAGTCTGCAACATTACAGAAAACGCTATTGCCAAGATACCTAGCCCAAGATGTGAGATGCAAGCACTTTGTGCTCAGAGTGGCAAAAACAAGTTTGAGTCCATAGCAAGATTATAGACATGTCTATCTCCTCCTTCAAATAAGAAAACAATGATGGCTATAGATATGTCTGCCAGGTTTTACAGGCCCTACGAGGACCATGGCACATAAAAAATGATAAAATGATGAGCCAAGTGAGCGAGGAGGGAATCATGAGAGTTTTATTCATAGAATACAAACTGGAAATATGTGTGAAAACAGCTTAATAGTTATTATACTTGGTCAGTTGCATTGCAGAGAATTTTCATTTGCTTTGTGCTTTTCTATATTTTCCCAAAAAACACAGTTCCGAGGGTATTTTAGGACCATTTGCACCTATACCCGTCTAGCAAGAAGGGTTAGAATGTCTGAGAGAAAAAGGGAGGCAAATAAGTTAGGATGAAATTATAGGGGAGGGAAGGGTTAAAAAATGGGCATTTGGGGGCATCAATTCTGCACGGGACACACCAAGTAGCTATTTAATTTATGCAAATTAATTTAATGATCTCTGTCCTGCCTTAACTACAGACAGGATGAAAATGACAATGTTCAGGAATGTATGGTTGATGACAGGAAAAGGATACGACATAGTGTGCGATTCCAATGAAGGTATGCATCTGAACGAGCTCCGAAGGAGTCAGGCTTGTGCTCCAGGTGCCCTCCCTTAGGGTACAGAGCCAGGATGTGCTTCTTTCTAGATCAAGAACCCCTGATGTGTGCGTGGAACCCATCCACACCAGTGAGCCCCAAGGGAGTCCCAGCCTGGACTTCCTACACCCTGCTGGTCACAGAGGCACAGTCCTGCTGTGTAACCAGCCCAACCGCAGAGCCTTCCAGGTTGGACTGAGATCAGGGGACACATCATCAGTGTCACTGTTCCCAAAAACAATGCTGACAAACTGGTACAAACCTCCCTGGGTGACTCCTTAGATATGTGGTTACAAGGCAGCACTCTTGATCTGTCCGTTGTGTACCTTGGCTCCCTAGAGTCTCGCTTCTTCTTGCTCTTGAAGGCAACGCGGACCTCTGCAGTCCGTCTGGTTTCTGCCTCTGTGGATATATTGGGATCCTTAGATCCTGCATGTGTGAGGACAGGACAAAGAGAAGTGGCCTGCCCTGTAAAGGGTCTGTAAGGTACGACTTGCCGCTGCTACAGTGAATCACTTCATTTGTAAGTCTCACCAGCGTGAGGCTGAGAGCCTCCACCTCCAAGGTTCTCAGCCTTGCCAAATAGCTCATCTGGTCATCATATCTTGGTATGAGGACATTGCAGAGGAGTAGAGAGGAGCCAACTATCCTGCCACACAAATAAGGAAGAAGAGACTCCGAAGGTTTAAGTGACCTGCCTCATCCCTGACCCTACCGACATCGAACTTATTGAAGCCTTTTCTCCTTCATGAACTTTCCATGGCTAATCTAAATCAAATGCATGCATTTAACCACACATCACAAAATCTCTCTCTCTCTCTCTCTCTCTCATTTCAAGACAATGACCAGGGCCCCAACCCGCTCATACAACACTCTTGTGCAAGTCATGGAAGGTGCCCCATCCTCTCTGCAGATGAGCCCCACTGAGGCTTGAGCTCAGCCTCCATTCAGCCATGGGCATGAGGCCCTGCTGCTGGTTATAGCCTGACCACTATATCTGAAGTCCCTCCACATGGCTGGATAATTTAGATGGCTCTCAGCAGGCTGAAATTTCCACTTAAATATCTTGTCGACATTTTAAATTAGGTATTATCCTCTTGCTTAAACCTTTTTCCATTGTGTCTGTTCCCATCAGCAGCACTCTCAGACACCTCTGCTCTCAGGTTTGGAATCAATTTTTATTCTAGCTGGCTTGTCTTCATCCTCACATCCAGGTTGACACCAAATATTTCCAATTCTCTTTTGAAAAATAACTTAAGTATATTTTTTCCCTCCAACTACAACCCTCTGTTAGCCTGTGGATTTCATTCCTCGACTCCTGTAACAGATTCCCAGTCTGTTTTATATTTTAGCCTCTTACACTTCCAGATCTTCCAACCCAGCAACAAGAATCATATTTCTTGGCCACCACTTTCAATCATGTTAATCCCTTTCTCAGAATACTGCATCTGCTAAAAATAAAATAAAAAATAAAAAATTCCCAGGCTTTTATAACGCTTGACTAGTTTTAACCCCACAAAAATGACCCCAGTCATATAACAATTTGTAGGTTGGGTTGTCCAGCCACAGAGCTGAGACCAAGCTTAGTGTTCAGTGTAGAAGGTGTTCCCTTGGGATCAACACCTGTGGAAGGGAGGGAGCGAGCGGGATTGAGCAGGAGATATAGGTCGTGATCCAGACCCAGAGACCTCGCAGGCTTAGCCAACCCCACAGGGAGCTCCAGAGCCTGTCAGTTATCCCACTCAGGGCTAAAATGGCTGAGCCTTTACACTCCTCCCTCCATCAGTCATTGCTCGTGAACCACCCAAGGGAGGGGTGACCCCTGAAGATGCTGAGAGCTAGTGGCCATCTGCTGAAGATAACAATAGCTGGAGACACATCCTCTCAGAAAGGAGATTGGGGTGCACATCTCCACGTCCACCACAGCCTATCCTTTATGCCACTTGGATCCACTTTTCCATATACATTCAAGGAGCAGTTTTCCCACTGGTCTACCAAGTACCTCTTCCGGGGGAAAACCAAGAAGTGGAGAGTCATTGGGGTGAAGTACAGCCCCTAATCCTATACCTGGAGACACAATAAAAAATTAAAATAAGCATTAGGAGACACAATAAAAAATTAAAATAAGCATTAGATGTTAGAGGTAATGAATGCTATGTAGAAAAATTAAAACAGAGACTAAAGAATGGGGGGAGGTTGTAATTTTAAATAGAGTGATCATTGAGAAAGGGACATTTGAGAAAATACCTGGGAGTGTTCATGGAGCATGCAAAAAAAAAAGGAAGGAAATAAAGAGAGAAAGAAAAATCTGAGAGAAAAGCAATCCAGGCAGACAGGACAGCAATCAGAAAGGCACTGAACAGGGAACGTGCCTGGCTTGTCGTATCAAAAGCAACATGGAAGTCAACATGGCTGGAGCAGAGTGAGTGATGGGGAAAGTGTAAGGAGATAAAGTCAGGGCAGTTGCTAGGGGTCTGATGAGGTACTGCTTTGTGAACCATTATAGGACTTGGCCTTTTACTCCTAGTGATTTGGGAGCTCGTCAAGGTTTCCCAGTGGTGGATAGCATGCTCTGACTTGCGTGCTGAAAGGTCTACTGTGGCTGGTATGCTGAGTACAGACTAAAGCAGGGAGACCAGGTAGGAGGTGAGAGGCACTTCAACCAAGTGAGAGGGAAGATGCTTTGGACCAGGTGTTTGCAGTGAGGCTGATGAGAGGTGACTGGATTCTGGATATATTTTGAACGTAGAAACATATAGACAGATTTTTATTTAGATAGTTTGAACACGTGATATGAGAGTAGGAGAGGAGTCAGAAATGACTCCAAGATTTTTGGCCTGAGTATCTAGGAGGATGGAGTTGCCATTTATTGAGATGGAAAACTGAAGAAAGAGGGAAGGAGGGAAGATCAGAAGCTGGGATTTGGATATAATATGTCTGAAATGTGTTAATCTTAAAAATAAAACTGTCAGTTTATTTTACCAGCAAAAAAAAAAAAAAAAATGGGTTTATTCAGGAATAGCTGAGAACTGCACTCCAGGACAAGCAAACTACAGCAAAACCACAGGGGGTCCAGAGAACAAAGAGAGGAACCCTCTTTTATAGAGGAAAGGAGGGACTTAGGAGGGGCTGTTATAAACTAAACGTCCATTGGAGTAAACTGGGAGTTGAAAGTATAGTAGCCTCCCATTGGCTGAGCTGTGACTGTCTCTCATTGGTTAAGCTGTTGCCAGGATCCGAAGAAATCTTCCTTCCTCCTGCTGGGATAGTAGTGTCCCCTAGCAAGGTCTATTCCCTTTGGATCTGCAACTGACAACCAGTGCTGGACCTGAGAGCTCCCCCTGCTGGCCTCGCAACTCTATTCTCAATGAGGTTTCCTTTTATTAATTGTCACTGATGCATAGTGGACATCCAGGTGGAAAGTTAAATTTAAGTTTTGAGTTCAGGGGAGAAATTCTGAGCTGATCCTTTAAGCTTGTATCAGATCCCATCACTTCTTTACTCTAAGCCCTCCAATTACTTCCCAGATATAAACTAGGGAATTGTCAGTGTAAGGATGTTTTTAAAGCCATGACAAAAAGATGAGATCACCAAGGGAATGAGAGTACCTAAAAATAGAGAGGCGGTCCAAGGATGGGTCCCTCGGTGACTCCAACATAATCTCTTTCCAGCCCTTCCTACAAGAAACTGAAAATAACCCCAGTGACAGGGACCGGGCCATCTGGGGTTCACAATACTCTCAGAGGTCTGAGGAAGCCTGGGGGCCACCTTCAGGATTTGTGTCCATGTTGCTGGTATTCTGCAAGGCTGTGGGAGATGTCTACTGCTCTAGCTGGGGGTTGAGTATTGGAGGAAGCACAATGAGAAGCTGTTAAAGTAAGGGATGTAATAATGACAGGATAATTTAAAGATCTCAGCCAAAGAGCATTAAATCTTCCTCCTAGAGAGCCAGAATTTTGCTTTGAAATTGGCATAAACTACAACTAGTTGCAGGGAGGTTGCATTAGGTGCTGCCCAGTGAAAAGGAAACCATTACATTCCTGCCCCATACTCCTGAGAGCATAATGTGACAGCTTTGACCACTGGGAAAGGAAATAAGCTAGTAACCAAAATGAATCGAGTTGCTTGGGACCTAGGATAAGAAAACACAACTTGTCTAAGTGTAAAACATTTACCTTGCCAATTTGGACATTTTATCCAAAAATCATCCAAAGCAACAACTCTCTGGAGCCACTGGGCTAAGCTTCTTATCCCAAGACAATGGTGTGCTGTGGGGAATAGGATCCAGGCTTTTGTGGAGCCCAAGCTTATACAGTTTGGGGTGGCAGGGTGGTGGGTAATTTTAAGAAAAAAAATGCAAAAATAGGTATAGGTCTTAGAAGAGACCTATGCAAGTTGAAGGCCCTAAAGCTATAGTTTCATTAGCTTTACAGAAAGCCCATCTCTGACCCCCAAACCAGATGACAGAAACCCTGGGAGCAGTAACTGATCATTTAATCCACTATGATCGAGTTTATCATAGAAATGCCAAGAGACATTCAGAGTTAGCCAGACATCATGGGGAAAATTCATCTTGGTGTCTATTTCCCACTCAAAGTCACTCAAGTCGAAGGAAACATATATTAAAGTCACATAGACAGAAGGAGAGAGCGTAAATATTCTCGTTTCTTGGGACACAATAGAGGAGGCCCACCTCAACCACCACAACACATCCAACAGTCTGCACAATCTAGCTGCACTTCACTGAGGCTGGTACACTGTGGTCTGAACCAAAGCACCAGGGATAGTATCGGACAGGAATTTGGAGAGTCCTACTAGGCAGCAAATCCAAGGAACATGCTACCAATATTGTATTGGTAGGTCACACTGTTACTCCCACACTTGTCCTAAGAGGTATCATTACTCATATAATGTTCTATTGTGGTTTCAGAATTTGTAGGAAGAGAACTGAGGACTTTGCCGAATTTGTGCACATTTGTAAGGGCAAACTGAACGACTAGTAAAGACTATTCCCATTGAACTGGGGAATAGTTTGAACAGAATTGAATGATGGAAAGGATGAAAACATTTCTGCATAAGAGACAGCATTATTGCAAACAAGATATTCCACTGTGCCCCCCACCTCCAAGAGGGATAAGACATTTTGTAATTGCTGGAGTATAATAATGAGTCAAAAATGCCTAAATCAGTCTAATTGTGAAGAGTAAGTCATGAGTACTTGTCCAACTGAGTAAAACTCACTTATTTTCTCCTAAGACAGAAACTAGAATTAAATATAAGATCTAAAGTCTCAGCTCATAGAGACACTTATCCGTACTATGTCCAAATACTTTTTGTACCTTACAACCATTTTAGTGATAGGTCTCTGAATAACTAAGATTTTAATGCTTTACAGTCTTAAAGTATATATAGATATGTGTATGTTCTCTTACTCCATCCTTACAAAATCTAAAAGAAAATATCTTATCATTACCCCATTTAAAAGTTATTTATTCATTTGACAAATATTTACTGGGTATTCATTATGTGCTTAGAATAGTGAACAAGACAGAAAAAGTCCATCTTATGGAATGTAGCCTCTAGTAAGGAAGAAATAGTATTTTTAAAAGTAATAAAATTTCAGATGGCAAAATTGCCATAAAGAAAATAAAACAGGGCCAGAGGGCTGAGAGAGAGCAAGGCCATTTTAGACAGGGTGGGGAAAGCCTTTTCGAGATGGTAGCACTTGAGCTAGCCACAGAGCTTATGTACTAAGATGCCAGGCCTGTGGAAATGGAGGAAGAGCATCCCCTGAGAAAGAAATGAGTTTAACAAGTTTCTAGTCGTGGACGACTGCAGTGGAGTGAGTAAGGTATGGAAGGAAAGAAGGGTCAGGTGATGAGGGCAGACAGGGGCGAGTTCCCAGGGAGCTAGGAAGGGCATGGAGAAGGGTTCGGATGGTATTCCAATGCAATGGGCAGGAACTGGAGGGTCGGAGTGGGGGAGTGCTATAATCCAATGTACACTTAAAGGATCAATCTGCTATTCAGCCAAGAAAGGGGGAAGACAAGAGTAGTCGTTTAGAGGCTAATTGTCTAAGCCAGAGATGTTGGTACTTTGGATCTAGGCAGTAAATGTGCAAGGGAGAGAGGTGTTCACATCTATTTGAGAGTAGAGCCAACAGGGGTGCCTGGGTGGCTCAGTCCGTAAAGCGTCTGACTCTTGGTTTTGGCTCAGGTCACGATCTCAGGGTTGTGAGATCAAGCCCCGCATCAGGCTCCCCACTCAGTGCAGAATCTGCTTGAGGTTCTCTCTCCCTCTCCCTCTGCCCCTCCAGCTCGTGCTCTCTCTCTCTTGAATTAAATAAATAAATCTTAACAAAATAAAATAAATTAAAAGAAAAGAAAAAGAAAGTAGAGCGGACAGGACTTACTGCTAAATAGGAGGTAAGGAATGAGGGAAAATGAGACATGATAGATAATCCCTAGGATTTCTACCTGGAAGCCTTGATGCTTTTACCTGAGATAGAAACTGAAGCCCATTAAAATGAAAATACATATAATCCTATCATCACATCTTAAGTAACAGAGCCAAGATTCAAATTTAGATCTTTCTAGTGCTCCAACACTCTTGGACTGGCAAATTAAGTCTACTAATTTGTTTACTTATTGAAAAGTTCCCCTTTTAAACTATGAGCTCCTTTGTGACCAGGATCTGGTAATATCTGACATCTAACCATAGCAGTCAATGGCACATTAATGGTTTTTTGATGGTGAGAACATTTGTAAGAAGATATGACAAGTCTATCAGCCCCCATGTCTCCCACCATCCTTGACTGATTCACCAATCTGATTCTTTCAGAAGGCTTTATGTGCTTCTTATCTTGTTGGCTTTGGATTCTGCCATGAGGTACTCAACTTATTTCGGAGGCCAGCAAACATTATCCTCCTAAAAACGTTGTGTGGGTGCAATTGCAAACATATGTTCATGGAGATAAAAACACATGCTAATTATTGTCCTACAGGCAAAATTGTCTTGATAGAATCAATAAGAGCCTCTATTTATTTGAGAAAATCAAATATAAGATCTCATCAGCTATCTTATAACAGTCTATATTTGATTACTAGCTGAAAATTCTAAACTCAGTATTAGTTTCTTATAAATTTTTTAGAAACCTACAGTTTCCAATATCAGTGCAATTCTCAGTCAATCTTAGCATGATTTTGATCTTCTTATAAATCAGAGTTCCACATATTTACCAACCATCCTTCAAGAGAATATTTAAACTTGACACATCAGAGCTTTGATTAACCCAACCACTATTACATTATTCAACTGGTTTTTCCATCTCAGGTCTTCAACATCTTTTTCAGAAAATCAAAGGAAATTTTTCTTCACACTTCATATAATCCTCTTACTCTGTGTGTAATATTAAGACTTGAGGCCCTCCTCAAAGTTATCTTGAACTAATTTACAAAAAAAAAAAAATCATTAGTTACCAACTTGCCTCTTTCAACAACAAGATATAATTCAAACTGCATTATTCCATCAATTCCAATTTTTCTAAGTACCCTTCAGAGAAAATTGAAAAGTCTAGGAGTGAGGTAGTTAGAACAGGAAACACATTCCCCTTGGCATTTATTCTTACAACATTGAACTGTGCCCGAGTATCTACTTCAATCTGAGGAATTTGGCATTCCTCATAAATAAGGGGAAAATTTTCTGATAAGGCCCATGAAAACCGAGATTTTTCTCACTCCAGATACTGATCAACTTAAAACACTTTGGCTCAACTCCCTTTCTGATAAATACCAAGGCCTTACCATGTTATTAAGAAGTTTACTGATACAGTATTTAAAAAAAAAAAAAAAGTCCACTGAGACTTCCCTAAGTGAGGATATCTTTAGCTATCCTCAGTGAAACTTTTTGGAAAGTTACCTAGGGGTCTGTTGAGCAACATTAGGTGTGGCAGTGTTCCTCATTCTTATGATTTTATCCCCTCAAAATGAGGGGAAAACAATTTTTGCCCTACCCACTAAATTTGAAAACTGAATTCTTTCCCTAACCACTAAAGCCATGGCCTCCGAAAAACACATCCTACTAATTTAGGGGAGGAGAGGGGATGATGGCAAGCAGAGGAGGAATGATGTTTTGTATATCACATTAAAGTATTCCAAGTGATTGTCGATATATTCAAGAATAAATGGATTGAAGCTTCCCAAAACTACTAAGAGAAACTGAAGAAGGAAACACTGATCATTCTGAATAGATCTAAACATTTTGGGAGCCTATCTAGGGATTACCACTTCTGAATGCAATTGAATAACTGGTACCAAATTTGTTCCCCTGCTGTAAGAAATCAGGAAACTGAATATAGGAAGCAAGAGTTTTGGGACCTTGAAAAACAGACATAGCACAGCATTGCAAGTTCTGACAACAGGAAAAAAAATGAAGGACATCCTAGGATCAACATGGCTCTCTGGCTAGAGGCAGCTACTGCCCAGACAGCAACAAAAGGAGGTGGAACCCTAGCAGAGTGCAGGCATCTTGCTGAATTTAGGAGACAGAGATCAGAGTTTACGGAGGCCAAGAGAGCTGAAATGTGAGGGACAGAGTACCAGAGAAAAAGAGCTCTGGAAATATACCTAGACGTTACCTTGAGTCCTTTGTCGAGTATCTACTATACAAAGAGAGGGTAAAACTCTAAGAGACCAGGTTTCTGGGATCCGGGAACTAGAAGTTGCGTTGTGACCAGCTAGAATGGAGAGACTTTGCTGAACACCCTGAATATTTACCAGAGCCTCCTGAAGGAGCATGCTTTCAGAGGAGAATTATATTAGCCCTAGAGGAAAGCAGGCTTTAGACTCACTCTAAGAAATCTTCAAAACAAGCCTCACAAGGACTGGGTTGAACTGCAAGTCACTTAACTCTCTGCCAAAACAAGATTCAACTTTCTAAAGGAAGACTAGTGAATCCAGACATTCAACGGGATCCCATGCACAATATCCAGAATCCTAATAAAAATTATTTAAGATGAAAAGAAGGAAAATATGACCCATAACCAGAAGAAAATAAGTCAGTACAAACAGGGACACAACAACAGAGTTCATGGAATTAGCAGACAAGAACTGTAAAATAGCTATTACAGAAATGCACAATTGTAAGGAAAATATGAACATAAGGAAGATAGAAATGAAACACACACGTGCATACACACAGAAAGGAAAAAAATCAATGAAGCTGACAAATCTTTAGCAAGACTGAAAAAAAAGGAGAGAGAGAGAAAATACAAATTACCAATATCAGGAAGGGAAAAAGAAGCTATCACTAGAGACACTGAAGACATCAAAAGGATAACAAGATGAATGAAAAAATAAATTTTTTTCCATAATTCCATAGGATGGAATATCGCTCAGCAATGAAAAGTAACAACACAACAACACATTACAAGACATGACAACATGGATGCATCTCGAAAACATTATGCCGAGTTAAAGAAGCAATACACAAAGAATCCATCCTGAATAACTCTACTGGTATAAAATTCGAGATTAGGCAAAACTAATCTACAGTGGGAGAAGATCAGTACTTTAGCTTAGAGTTAAGGTGGGATACAGGTGGGGACTGACCACAAAGAAACCCAAGGGAAATTCAGGGTGATAGAAATGTATATTAGGATTATGGTGGTGTTGACTACACAGGAGAACACAGTTTGAAACTCCAACAGGAACATGGTTTCTATGTAAATTTTACCTCAGTAAGTTTCATGAAAAATAAAAGCCAAAACATCCGACAAATATATATACCTACTAACATATTGTTGTTGCAAGGCCAAGTAAATTTTATAAGATTCATACGTCAGAGCAATGAAAGATTAATTTTAAGAGTATGATGTACCTGATTCTTCAACATGCCATCTAACTTTGTAGAAAATAAAACATAAATTCAGAATTGTTTAAATGTGACGTCGTTGTTTATAAAGTTCATATTGCAGAAAGGAAGGAGGGATGCTCACCAGCCAGAGGCTAGGGATTATCAGTTCTTTAATTCAAGAAAATTACAGGTTTGCTCTCATTCAGGAATTCAAATTAAGACCCTTCCAAGAATTTTTGTGTGTGTGGTCAAGAGGGGAAGAGGTTCTTCCCCGAGTCAGGTAGCAAGGGGAGATCTCATGATTCTCAGCAGGGCTGGGAAGAGAGCAGCTTTGTAGCCCCAAGGGAGGAAGCTTCAGGAAGGCTATTTTAAAAGGCAGATGGATAACACACACCTGAACAAGCTCAGAGCATTTGTCCATAAAACACGAAGATCTATTAACAAAAAAAAAAAAAAAAAATGGCACCCTGTTTGGCAAGGAACGTAAAACATTGACAGTCTCTTCGTTGAGACGTTACCTTTCTTGGTAAGCACAGGCATGCAGCACTATCTTATTATGGAGGGGCCAATTACCTCCTTTCTTGGTGGGTCTGAGGCCATCAACCCACACATTATGGTCAAAAACATTTTCAGTAACCAATTTTTGTTTTCTCGCAGAGAAAAGGCAGGAAAGAAACATTACAAAAAAGAAACATGACAAAAGAAACATGACAAAAAGAAAACATTACAAAATGTTAAACCTGGTTGCCTTTCAATGCCAAAAATATGAATATATTTTCACTAACTTTCTATATTTCCAGATATTGTCTTTTAAGTGTTACTTTTGCAATGGAAAAAATAGTAAACATGTCATTATGGTCTGCATTTATTGGTAATGAAAAAAACATTCAGGGACAACAAATTGTTCTGTTGTACCCCCCTAGCTTCTATAAATTTCTGTTACCTTTGCAAGAAAATTGCTGCATATTCTCGTCTTTTCTATTAATACACAAAATGTGCCTTCCTATACCACAAACAATTTTACCCCTGTTGGTTCTTTTTTTCCACGGCATGTGTCCAATACGTCAATGTTCCCTCCTACACACCGCAAGCCACAGACCACGCACGGCCACCTGGGGAAAGCAGGCGTCTCCTCTGATTTTGTCCACTGAGGGAAAGAATTCGTTCTGCTTCATCTAAGACTAGTTTGGTAGCTAATAGGCTCCAAGTGTTAACACGTGAGGTGTTTTTACTCAGGAAGAAATACCAAGTATCCCAAATAAATGTACGAAGTACAATGGAAGAATTGCCTACAAGTACAGAAATGCCTCCCCTTTCTGGATTAGGATTATTTTTGAAACCGGTGACAATTTACAACGGTGCTTGATTATCACACCAAGGCGCAATCTGCAGCCCTTGGCTGCCAAAAAAAGGTTTCTCTAGATCTCTTTACATCTTCTTAAAGATTAATGAACTTCAACAAATGCCAATATGCTACCCGTGCCAGAATTCAAACAGATGTGTTCAGCGGGGGAAGTTAGGTTTGGGGTTTGAAAATATTTTTGTCCTTCCTCTCTCAATAGATCATCATGGCAAACTTGTCAAAGGTATAGCTGGTTTATGGATTTGGGCTGTCATGTGAGGGGTAGTGAGCCATCTTCATGGTTGGAAATGCCACCTAATTTCTTTAAAATAACTCTCGAAAACACCTTTTAAACCCCGTTAGCAAGCCCTCCACTTATGTCTTAGCTCGGTGAAGATAAAGCAGTTGTTTGGGAACCAGGAACCAGGCACGCCCTCTGATCTGGGTCCTTCTTCTCATGTTCGTGGTGCTGGGGGCGCACCATTGAGAGCCAGAATTCAGACGCTACTCGGTTCTTCTCTCGACTGCATTCAAAGACCCTAAGCGGGGTTTGTGGGGGGGTGTCTTCTCAATGTGTATTTTATGTTATCTCTGACTCTGTGCCAAATAACAAGTGGAGTGAATTTATGGTAGATCCTAAAACTAAATGGAAAGCAGAGCAAATGGATGATCAGAAAGGAGGAGGAAACTGATATTTATTGAATGTCTGCTGTGACCCAAACATTTGACAAGCATTATGCTCTCGCGGTTCGCAGTCAGCCCCCCAACCAGCGGCATCAGCAGCACCTGGGAGCTTGTTAGAATAGTCAGAATCTCAGGCACCATCCAGGTTTGCATTTTAACAGATCCTCAGCATCGCTTTATCTCATTCCATCTTCACCAAAACTGTGGATAAATAGGGTATTGCCTCTATTTTATATCAGGAGAGTAAAGATCAGAAAGGTGAAGAAACTGACGTAAAAGTCAGAACATAAGTAATAAGAAAAGCTGGATTGGGGCCCACTTTAAAACTTCTCCTGTTTCCACTCTATGAGGAGAGTCCTAAACCAGCCTTAGGCTGTTAAGACTTGGGTTTCAATTCAGACTCCACCATTAATATCTTTCTGGGCTCATATACACCAGTTAATCTATCTGGGTGTCACTTTTTTTTTGTCCTGCTTATTTCATGGAATTGCTACAAAACAAATGAAATTAATATATGTGAAAACACTCTGCAAAGTATATAGCATTGGCCAAAATTAACCTGCTAAAGGAATCTTACAAGCGACTCTTTCTCACTTCGTTTTTGCCAAGGAAGAAAGACCAAGAACAAAACATTGGATGCCAAGTATCTCCACATCACATAGTGAGGGATCAGACTGCCTAGGTGGTTTTGAAGCTGGCTAGGTCAGCCCTCATCCATTACCCAACCTCAAGGGTGTAAAAAGTTTGAAAGGAAGAGAAGAGAGGCTTTCTCTAAAAAGCGTTTTTATTGGAGAACCGGGCAGGGTAAGATCATTTCTCCCACATCTCAATCCTACAGAAAGGGGCCCTAAGAAGCCCACACAGAGAGCTTGCTATTTGTCCTCTAAAAAAAGACAACTTAAGGGCGCCTGGGTGGCTCAGTCGTTAAGCGTCTGCCTTTGGCTCAGGTTATGATCCCAGAGTCCTGGGATTGAGCCCCACATCGGGCTCCCTGCTCAGCGGGAAGCCTGCTTCTCCCTCTCCCACTCCCCCTGCTTGTGTTCCCTCTCTCGCTGTGTCTCTCTCTGTCAAATAAATAAAATCTTTAAAAAAAAAAAAAAAAAGACAACTTAATCTGGAAGGAGAGATCTGCCACAAACTTTCCTTTCCCCTGCAGGCTTTCCAGACTAAAGCAATGCTATGTTTTGGTATTGCCATGCTGACTCTTAAACTGGGCAACAAACTTCAATTACGTATCTTGGGGCTAAAAGTGACTAGTGGATTTTTTTATTATTTAAAAGTGTTTGAAATGTTTTCAGGAAACTGGTCGAGATTTCACCCAAAAAGAAAGGAAAACCAATCCACAGATTTGGTTTAAAGCAACAATGTGAGGGGCACCTGGGTGGCTCATTGATTAAGTGTTGGACTCGTAATTTCAGCTCAGGTGGTGATCCAGGGTTGTGAGATTGAGCCCCACATCAGGCTCCATGCTTGGAACCTGCTTAAGATTGTCCCTCTCCCTCTGCCCCTCCCCCTGCTCACTCACTCTCTCTCTCTCCCTAAAATAAATAAAATAAATCTTAAACATAAAGGAACAATGTGAAAAAAATTATTTGCTGCTTATATCCTTTGGGGAACTGCTTTTCCAACACCCTAGTTCCTATTATTAGCACCTTAAAAACCAACACAAGATCAATAGGAATAGCATTTCCAAAGCAAAAATCTAGTTTTATAGTTAAAGGTCATGGGAGAGAGATGGAGCAAGCAAGGAGGCTTTCCCCACATTACCTTCTATCTTAAATCCAAAACCCTAAAGGACATCCTAGCCTACCCTCTTATAGCTGCTCATCACACAGAGCTAGGTGAAGCTTCCCACCATGCAAGAGACCTAACGCGTTTTTTCTGTAGGAAACCACAGGGCTTTAGAAAAGTAAAAGATGATTCCACCGCAGAGTGAGCACCAGCCGTGCCTTTGGGATAGGGTGGGAGGAGAGCAGCAGTCTGGTCACCCCTCCCGGGCATGGCTATTGAGAACTGCGGTCCCAGCCAGACTAGTGACGGCAGGGAAAGCTAGGAGCAGAAGTTTAGGCTGACCCAGAAAGCTGAGCAGGAGCCTGGGGATCTGAATATGGGAGCTAAGCCACAGGTAGTTGGTTTGAGACAAAATCACACCCAGAGAAACCTGAGAAACCAAAAGATCAATATATGTGTTGGGAAAAAGAAACTGAAAAGATCCAAATTGACCAACATGTGCAATTACCACGTGTGCCAAGATGACTTCAAGTTCATTCCTCCACCCCAAATGTTTCTAAACATTATATAAAGACATAATCTTTCTCTATCCTGTAATTCCATCTGCCCCCACCCCTACTCCTCTCCTGACCATTCAAATGTCCAAGAGTGGACTTTTAAAAATTGTCATATCATTTATTAAAGATTAAAGATCTTCCATAAAGATCTTTCACTGCCTTCCACAGCCTTTAGGTAAAGTCAAGAGTCCCTAGCTGGCGCCTGAGGTCTCTCGTGATCTGGCTCCTGCTTACTTTCCGACACATCTCTCACCCACTCCCATCCCGCAACCCACGATCCAACCAGATGGAACTTCTCAGTTTCCAAACACATCTCACCTTTGAGCCTTAGCATATCCCACACTGCAGAGTTTTCCAAACTTGCTGATGATAAGAATCACCTGCAAAGCTTGTTAAAATGCCAATTTTCAGGTCCAACTCCAGACCCCACCGATTCAGACCTTCCTAGGAAAGGATCTGGAAATCTGTGTTTTTAACAACCTTCCAGGGAAACTTATCATCTAGCAACTCTAGTGAAAGCTCTGTGAGGGCAAGGACTCTGGCTTTTTCATATCCAGAATTCAGAGTATTCAGAATTCAGAGTAAGTGCCACTCCCTTTGCCTACAATGCCTGCCCTCCACTCTTGTGTTTGACCTGGATAACTCCTGTTTTGTTCACACAACACCAGTACCGTTCATGTAACATAATAAGCAACTGATACATACTGAATAAGCAAAAAAAAAAAAAAAGAAGAAGAAAATGAGTGAGTACATCATATGAGTAGAGCAGGAAATCTGGGGGGTAGACGGGAGGTTACAAATGGCAGACAAAAACAGATGTCCCCGCACTGAGACAGCATCTAGAAGGCCTGAGCATAGGGATCCTGGATTCAGAAAGAAGAAATCCAGGCCCTGGGGTCTGGGCTACCAGATAAGTATTTGGTCACTAAAAGGACAGAGGTCGCAGTGCAGAAATCTTGTCAACAATAATGGGGAAGAGCAGAGAAATTCATTCACTAGAGAGGCAACTAGAAACAGAGACTCAGCCATAGTGGGCCTTTGAAACAAGATGGGAACCCAGTAACTGGGGAAATGATTGCTAAAATTTGAGTGGGAGCAACCACAAGACATTCTTTTTTTTTTTTTAAGATTTTATTTATTTATTTGAGAAAAAGAGAGAAAGTGAGAGAGAGCACGAGCAGGGTAGAGGGGCAGAGGGAGAAGCAGACTCCCCACTGATCAGGGAGCCCGACGCAGGGCTCCATCGCAGGATCCCGAGATCATGATCTGAGCTGAAGGCATACGCCCAACCCACTGAGCCACCCAGGTGTCCCAAGACATTTTTTTTTAAGATTTTATTTATTTATTTGACAGAGAGAGACACAGCGAGAGAGGGAACACAAGCAGGGGGAGTGGGAGAGGGAGAAGCAGGCTTCCCGCCGAGCAGGGAGCCCAACACGGGGCTCCATCCCAGGACCCTGGGACCATGACCTGAGCCGAAGGCAGACGCTTAACGACTGAGCCACCCAGGCGCCCCGCCCCAAGACATTCTTAATAATGAGTTACTGAGGGCCCCTTAGAAGACACAATGGGGCTGGTCCCCCACGTAGTGGCCTATACAGGAGGGTGTTTCAAGCCAGCTCTGAAGGTTGGGAGGAGATGCAGGGTCCAAGAGCCTGCATCTACTCTGGTCTGCTGCCCTCCTCCCTCCCCAGGTGCAAAAGAGATCATTAAATTTGCTGAGGTTTTTCTGCCTCCTTATCAACTAAGACAGTACTTTTCTAGGGTTGTAAGTTATTAAAGGAAATAGCAGAGTTGATTTAATTATATGTGGGAGTATGTGAGGACAGAGAGATTTTAAAAATGTCCAGAAAAATCTGGAAGCTGGACAAATAGGGAAATGAAAAAGAAATGGAGAAAACCTCAGACTGTGCTCTTTTGACATCAGACCCACCTGGTGAGGCTGGGCATGTTTATTAGTTTTCCACAGCCACATTTATTTATGTAATAAAAACTCATCCATAAAGTCTTCAATGGTGGCAAGAAGAAAGCCAGGTGTAGTTGAGGTTTTGTGAAGCTCTCAATCTCTCCCTTGTCCTTCGCAGATGGAAGGGAAGAGGCTCAAAGACTCAAAAAAAGAGAAAACTATGAAATTTACAAAATGTAACCACTTTTCCATCCGTGTTTAAACCATGTGTACTTGAGCAGAAATGTAACCCATGTGATCCTGATTCATTTACACTATAATCATCAAAATATTGTTTTCCAGGAGCAATTTAGTGTCCACAAAGATTTTTTGAATCTTTTCAGAAATATTTTTAATCCATTTTCCCCATAAAAACAGGAAGTTGCATTTGCCAACCCGTCAACTGACTCAATCATGAGGAGAATGTTTAGATTCCCTTCAAATTTTCAAGGCCATGAATTTTAGCAGATTTTCATTGGCTTCCACCAGGTTTCCTAAGCCCACCAGGAAAGACCAGTGCTTGCCCAGGTGGGTAGGTTGATTTCCCACAGGTGTTACCAGAAGTTGAGTTCCCCCAGCAGGTAAGGTTCCAGCTCATCCTACATGGCCTCGGTGTTCTTTATTTTTCCATGGTGGTCTTGCTCCTTCTTCCTCACTGCCTTTATTCTTTCCCTTTCCACTTTTATTTCCACAATGAACTATATTTAATATTTAGCTTATGTCAGGCTCTGTTCTACTCAATACTGTTATCAGTGACTCAGATGAGGACAGTTCAGCTGCTTAGGAAGTATGTGATAACATCACGATAAGAGAACAAACTCATCAACTAGATGATAGAGATGCCTGGTTCTAATAAAATAATGAGTTACAAGGAAAAATGAGAGTACTATCCTTAGATATAAAAGATCTATACATAGAAAAATAAATGCACAGCAGAGGGTGCATTTAAGGACTCAGAGTTTAAGAGGAACCTCAGCAAACCAAAGTGGTTTCCAGTGGAAAGAAATCTAGATGGGAAAGAATCCCATAGTATAGAAATAGTATAGGAATTGGGACCATTTAGCCTGAAGATAAAAAAGACTTTGGGGGTATAAGACCACTCTTTAAATAAATTAGAAGACATATAAACAACCACCAATACATTTTATAGTCAGATCCACCCAGAAATCAATGAACTAGATGATTCTTAAAATGCTCCTAGATCTGAGATTCTGTGTTTTCCCCCACCAAAGCTCATGCAGCTCCTTGCCTTCAGAGTGTCTCTGCTAGTTTAGAAATGTATAAATACCAATGACTGGTTCAGAAAACTCCAATATAAAGTTTTCAACTTCAAAAATGTCACTGGCTTTTTGACTTGTTTTTTATTTTCTCAGGCTCTCCTAAAGAGAGATGCCCTATCATAGTTACCTTCCCTAAGATTAAAAGACATAATGAAATCCATGCCTGAATGTGGAATATCTCACCAATTTGTAATCAGCTCCCTTTTGCATAGACACAAAGACTTTCCAAGTCTTCCTGAAAATGTCTAAGATTCAATCCCTGCTCTCTTTTCAGGATTTTCAATTATTGAATTGAGCACCCAGAAGTGGCAAATATATTCCATAATGGAAGAAAATAACAGTCATGATTTCTTATGACAGTTTAGAAAATGGGAAAAGAGGATAAACTCTTTCTATGTAACTATTCTAAAGGTTGGGTGTTTGGCCACTTTTTTTCCCCACATAACCATTAACAGTTGTGATGGAAAGAGCTCCAGAACCCAAGACTGGCATCTGAATGACAAGCTAAAAGAGCCTGGTAGTGAGCATTTGCTGTGTGCCCCATCTAGAATATTTCATTTGGGGAAACTAAGACAAGCAAATCAATTAACTTTACAAGAGAAAAGGAAAAAAAAGTCCATTTCTCTCTACACTTACCACTATGAGAATTGAAAAGACTCCACTTCCAAGAAAACTATTAATTTTTACAGTGTCAGCATGCTTTTTTACAAACTGCATTTTTATGATACCATTCTCAGTGTTGGAAACATTTTATACTGGACAGGAAAGCCTAAGCTGTTGCAAAGTGCAGAACAGTATCACATTTAAGCCATTTGATCTATTTTTAAAAACACTGCATTTAAGCCTACAGAGCAACGTCCTTTAATGTCTTTAAATAGTCTTTCGGAAGACATCTCATAAGCATTGTAATCTTGCTCTGTCGCTCTTTTGTCTTACCTCCCGCCATACTCTGCATGTTCCAGGAGTATGTGCTGTCCATGAAGTCAGATTGCTGGGTGTCACATGCACAGCCCACACATCAACAGAGATCCCTCATGCCCCAGCACGAACTAATCTGCTGCCTCCTCTTTTGGCAAGAGACAAACAGTCAGCGTGATTAAAGGGATGAGAAAGAGTCGCTGCAAGAAAAGGTGAAAGGAACCGGAGGGGTTTACCTACAGAAGAGAAAGAGTGACTTGAGTATCTTAATTTGATCTGCCTTGGGTCTGAAACAGAATGGAGAGCAAGGTGTGTGAGAAAAAGACACTTCTTACAAATGGAAAAATATGAGAAAGACATATTAGGGAACATTAACTTTGGGTCAAAAACAAATCCTTGATGCTTTTGGCATATGCCTCGAGAGGAGACATGAGAAATACAGTAAGTTCTCATTACACAGAGATAGGATGTGTCTTTCCCAACAAAGAAGCACTATGACATCCTCACTTGGGGAAAAAGAAAAGGAGCTGAAAAGGCAAATAAACTGAGAAAGATGCTACATGCTATTTGATATCCTGGATTGGAGCCTAAAAATAAATAGGACCTTAGTGGAAAAATTGATGAAATCTGCATAAATTCTGTAATCTAATTAATAGTAATGTACCCAGGTTAATTTCTGAGTTTTGATAAGTGTATGATGGCTACATAAGGGAAAGCTGAGCGTAGGACATACATGTGTTCTCTGTACCTATCTTTGCAATTATTCTGTAAATCTAAAACTATTCCAAAATAAAAAAGTTTGTACCAAAAAAAGATAAAGAATTGAGAGGCATGAAAGATGACAGAGACCTACAAAGAAAGAGTTTCCGGGAGGGAGACAGACAAAGAGGTAAAGAGATAGAAAGGGAGACCTAAAGAGAGAAAGAACAGAAAGAGACAGGGAAGTGATGAGTTCATTACAAAGAAGTATAGCTCAATCCTAGTTTTTATTTATCGCCTTTGTGGTCTCATTATTCTGTGCCTTTAGTGTCCTATAGCATTAGTCTAGAGGGAGGAGCATATGAAAGTTGGACAGTTTTCTGCTAAAATCTTCCCCTGCCCACTTACTGCTGACTCAAATACTACCAGGATGGGAAGAAAATTCTGCAATTTATACTTTGTTTGCACAAAAACAGGATTTAGTAATCAAGGGTAACCCATGATATAGGTTGTCCAAACTCTCAACAAGGAAAATTATTTTTCCAGCAAAACTGGAAATCTCCCTGGGTCATTCCCACTCCCAGTTCTAATATTGAGTTTCTCTGAAAAGTGCCATTTTTTGTTCTAAGCCTGTTACCTTTATATTTGGAGATTCCACCCTGCAGCCCAGGGAGAATGTTCAGCCCATTCTCCTACTGACAAGGACCAGAACCCTGTAACTTAACTTTTGACTATCCTTTTACTGGAATGCCTCCCTTCCAGGATGACAGGGACATTCCTGGGAGTCATCAAAGCCAAATTTGGGGCATGAAATATTTGCCAAAGCTTGTACAGGGGCATGGCCATCAGCCCAGGAAGGCAGCGACCAAGTAACTCACACGTAGGAAAATTATACGATGCATATTCTCCACTGAAGAGGAAAGAGATATTCACAGCTGAAGTTTCTATGGGTTCATCAGTCCCTTTATGTCCGGGTCTCTCTTTCCATCAAGGACCAGTAGAGCCAAAGTGGTAAGAGTACGAAAGAGAGGAAAAACCCGTGTCGAAAATACAATCTTAAGGGTCTCCAGAGGAGGTATGGCTGCTTTAGGAATTATTGTTCACCTTTATATTCCAGAATTTTATATGTATTCACGTCATATATTCTGTAATATGGGTTTAATTGAATCAAACTGAATCAGATAAAGACAGAATTTTAGTGCTAGAGTTTATCCTCTCATCCAACATGTTCATTATTTGACCCCTTAACCATAAAGATACAATGAGAAGGATGAGTGTGTTCTAGTCGCCCCGGTCAGCAGGGGCAGAACACTCCTCTCACAGCCATTACCATCTACAAATGAATAGTGCCCATGGACTACAGAGCTGCAGGGGGACCGGACAGACAGACTGCTGCACGGTGAGGGCCCCAAGGAGTTGGGACAGCGATGATCTGGGGGAAGGCAGCCATGGGCAGGAAAGAGAGATCCTAGCACTGGCTTGGAAAACCTTGAGTGAGCCACAGCCGCAGTACGGTTTTGTATCCTAAAATACTGATTTCACGTCACTTAGCTCCCAGAACCTTCACTTCCAAGGAACAGCGACAGCCTTCACAGTTCAAATTCCAAACTGAAACATGAATACAGACTTTGACAGCTCTGCCCATGGCACGTGAGCTGCACAACCAACGGTCGATGGCTGCCCTCTCCTTCTCTTTGATAGAATAGTTTCTTCATTGGAAATGAAAATGTGATTAATGGTATGGAATGATCATATGTTACCAGGCCCCAGAGAGTCATGAGAGGGGAAGAGGAATGAAAGAGAGAGAGAAAAAAAAGCAAAACCTCCCTTTGCCAGCACTCTCAGGACTATGCTCTTCCCAAGGGGAAGCCTCCTCTGACTGGAAAGGGAGCTTCTGAGGTAGCAGGTATCCAGAGGTGCGCACACCTGCGTCAGGAAGCTCACTGGGGAGAGTCTAATGAGTTACTGACCTCCTTAAAGCATCGGGAGGCCCAGCTACTTTGCTGGAGTTGAGGCAATTGGCAGGGTTAATCCCATCCCTAAGGGCAAAATAAAAATAAGAGGTGATCACTCAGCTACAGAGAGTAAAGGGAAGTACTCTGTTGCCAGGGTGGGTAGAATCCAAGCATTATAGGTTGGGAACAGATCTGGAAATACAATATAGTCTATTCTTTGTTCTACTCAAAGACATTTGAAGGAAAAAAATAACATGTGTTCCTCAGGTTTCACATCTCTGAGAAAATAGCCCTCTGTGTGAGGAACATAATTGTTCCAAAAGCGCCCTTGAGGTCCGCACCTGAGGTATTGTTGGCCCCTTGGTTCCTGACCTCTCTTGAAAGGTGTCCAAGATCAACCTGTCTTTGACTGGATCCCATTCAATATTAAGGCCTTAGAATGAGGTTGTGACGATTGTTTGAAAGTCAAAGGGAAAAGCAGCCAGCCTAGGAACATTTTATTATTTTCATCATGCATAACAAGGAAGCAACTTCTTTTGACCACTTTAGGATGTGCAGCCACTTAAGTCAATATATTCAACTAGAAAGGCTGAAGTCATTATTGGACCTCACTCAGAATCTACAGAGAGAACAGTTCCTTCTCGTATCAAATATTAGAATGTTTAGTACAATTCAGGGGCTGGCAATCTATGACCCAGGATGCTGCCCACTGCCTATTTTTTAAATAAAGTTTTATTGGCAAACAGGAATGCCCGTTCATTGACTGCATTCACAGTACAATGGCAAAATTGAGTAGCGATTACAGAAACCATAGAGTCCACAAAGCCAAAAATACATAGTATCTGGTCCTTTACAGAGAAAATTTGCAGACCCTTGGGTGAGCCATAGCTTGTTCTTCTAAATAAGATTACCTTGATTCTGGAACAGAGAAAGATATCCCTTAACAGACAAAACAATCTCTGAATGGTCATGGATGGACATATATTTCCAGAGGTCCGTGCATTATTCTGCCTACTAGAATCAATTCTCAGTATATACTTCCTCTCTTGTAGAAGCCTATCAGATTGCCATATTGGAGTGAGGACAAAGTCATGAGGACACTCAGTGTTGCACACTATAAATAAAATTTAACTCTACAATGGCTTTTGTTCAAAGAATATTTAAAAACACCATGGCTTGCTTTCATGGGTCTGTGTTTTTCTTCAGAACTAAGTAAAAATCTCATGAAATTATTTTCATTTACTTAGAAATCATCTGAAGATTGTGGAAAGGCCATCACAGTTTTCAATGATTTTTTTTTTTTAATTTCAAGCAGTCCCTTTTGACTTCCTTTTTATTTTCAAAAGGGAACCTAAAAAAAATTACACTCTAGCCCTCTCAACATAATTCCCTGAAGGCTAAACGATCAAGTTGACTCTCTTTTTGACTCAAGAACATTTTATGTGTCTCTCTATATTATCTGTTCAGCTAAAAGAGACTGATGAAAAATGAATAAAATCCATGTTATTCCAGTTCAACAGTTTCTTTTCAGTTGTTTTTATTTTGCCTAACCGAGTCACTTGGCCTCAGTTACCCCAGTCATGGGAGCTTTGCTCGTACTGGATACCCTTCACTCTAATCCCCAAAGCCTCATATCCTGTTTTTCACTTTCTCTTGATTTTAGCAGATGTTGCCTATTAATGTGTCTGAAAGCTTGGGATGTTCCAATTATTGACTGAAGAAACAGGCTATTTTCACTCTGTGTGCTTCCCCACACTTACTACCCATGTGTCACTTGCAAGAGTGCAACCATCAGGATAAATCAATCACAAATTAGAATATGTGGCATGACCAGGCCATGAAGATTCAGATTCTGGGGATCAGAAAAGCAGAAATGCTACAGTTGTCCCACCCATTTTACCATCACAACAATTTATAAGCTCCCACTTGTCTAAACTGATCCAGGCAAAGCTTCCTTGTTTTTAAAAAATCTGCCATCCATCTTACCCTCCCTGTCTGGGTGTCAAAACACAGTATCATTCGAGAGCTAAGCTCTGAATGTGTACTGTGTGTAGTCTGGTTGGTTGAATGTTAGTTCACTAAGAAAGTTGGTGGAAGCTGAGGCTAGAAAAGGTGGAGTGAACCACCTTGTTAAGGCATTGGGTGCTTATTCTCAAGGCTGCAGAGAGCCAGTAAAAATGTTTAACTGGTCAGAACAGTTGGGTTCTGGAGCTCCATTCATTTCTCATTGGCTGGTTGACTGGGGACATTTGACCAGTTTGTCCTCAAGTTTACCAGCAGTTGAAGAAGGAAAGTAAAAATTACCTTATGTAGCTCAGAACATGGCTCAGAGGAGTACATGAGATATGCTTGCAAAATGTGTATGATGATAAGGTTTTACAATTATCATCATCGTCATCATAATGGCCCAAGTTATCTGATGAATTTCAATGCACTGAAACCTGTTTAGCAGAGCAGACCCAAAATGCCTGGGCTTGAATCCTGGCTCCAGTATTAACTATGTGGTTTACCTAAGCCTCAACTTTCTCTTTCAAAGAAACACATAATAATAGTACCTACTTTACAACCCACTAAACAACAAATACTTAGGGTGTGAATGCTAATTCATGTAAAACATTTAGGACAAGGCTTGACACGTGGTAAGAGAGAAGGGTTAGCTTTATCATCATCTTCATTAATAGCTCACAGTGGGAATGTTCACAGAGTTGCTTTACCTCACTAAGGAGTGTGTGCAGAGTCACTTCAGGGGAGAAATTTGACCCAGCTTATAGATGCTTGTCTGAGATTGGTGAGCAGTGTGCCTAGTAGCTGCTCAAGAAACGTTAGCTCCTTTATTCAGTAAGCATTCAACAAACATGTGTCGAGGACCTAATTTATGCCACACAATGTGGAATGTAACTGAGCAAGACAATCTAGAGTTTGGATTTTACAGGCCAAACAACACACTGTGATAAGTTCAGAGTGCTGAAGGAATTTGCTGCAGAGCCAGCTAATCCAGTCCAGGGAGACTGGAAAGGGCTTCTTAAAGGAAATAATGTCTAAGGCAAGACTTGCAGCAGGAAAAGGAATTGGCCACGGAAAGCAGCATGGGGCAGGAAGAGTATTTCATCAGAGGCAACAAGACATGCGAAGTCCCAGAGGTAAGCAGGATCATGGCAATCCATAGATTAAAAGAAAATTAACATGGCTGGAGGGTAGAATATCATGGAGAAATGTGGCAGAGAGAAGAGCGGGTCTTATGGCAGAGGACACTGAATGTAGGTTATGCATCTGGACATCATCCAAAGGCACCAGAAAACAGAGGGTTTCAAGCAAGAGAGTGTGATATAAGCATTTTTGCATTTGAAAAAGAAATTGAAACAAATGAGTGACTATGTGTAGAGAATGAAGTTGTCGAGCTGAGAGTGATGACTTCTTTTTTTTTTTTTTTAAAGATTTTATTTATTCATTTGACAGAGAGAGACACAGCGACAGAGGGAACACAAGCAGGGAGAGTGGGGGAGGGAGAAGCAGGCTTCCCTCGGAGCAGGGAGCCCGATGCGGGGCTTGATCCCAGGACCCTGGGATCATGACCTGAGCCGAAGGCAGACACTTAACGACTGAGAGTGATGACTTCTACTTTCAACCCTTACCCATCAGCCAATAAAGGCCAGTGGCAGAAAGGTTTGAAATATCCAAGGAAATGGGGAAATGGAGAATGATAAAGGATTGAGGACTAAGCCACAGTTCCTAAGATTGGAAGAGGTCCTCGTTCTTATCTCTGAGTTTCAGTTGTGCTCCGCAATCAAGAACCATAGTGTTCCGATTTATAACTACTGCATGTGACGGGGGTAAAAAAAATGATATAAACTCACATGCTTGCCATCCTTCCCATCTCCCCCACCCTCACCTGCCCTTGAAGAAAAATCAATCCTTGCTTTGGTGTTCAGCTTTTATAACCGTCTTTGCTGCAATGAATGCAGGAAAAAAATCTCCAGCATCAAAATGGAAAGACATCAAGAGACCTAGCTGATTTACCTAATAAATCATGGATCCGGAAAGAGGCAAGAAACATAACTATGTTTTTAAAAATTTGGGAAAGCTTGACATCATTGCAGAGAGATATTTCAGGGTGCAGTAAAGGGTAGGAGACATTAGGAATGAGATACATAGGGAAAAACATGTTAACAAGTTTTCCTTTCTTATAAATGATGTGATCACTTAGAAGGGCAGTAAGATGTAAATTGTTTTTCAATGATCTTGAATGCAGGACAGGCATTTCTTTGATGGCAACGCCACGCTGCCGTGGTGCCACAAGACTCCTCAGCTAGGTCATGCTTACCTATATAATGAGGAGGCTTCCCCAAAACTTAGAGATCCATTTCCATAAAAGGTCTGCTTAGAATTCTCACTGAGGGGGAAAGATCAAAGGGAAAAATAGCCGATTTTCCCCCACATCCAAATGCATAGGATATAAGGAATTTTGGCAGACACTGTTTTTTTTCCCTTCCAGTTTATGCTCACTTAATAGTATTTAATAAGAGTGGTCTTGGGAAAGATGAATGAAAAAGAAGGTCCCAGGGGAAAACAAATGCTGCCTGAACTACTCTGAGCCACTGCACAGGGAAGGGAAGAGCGTCAATGGTATAATCATTATCTGCTCGGAACAGAGCAGAGTAGGGACTTGCGTACTTTCGCTGCTTAAAATATTGCACATAAATGAATCAACCGAAGAGTGGAAGCTAAATCAAACAATTTAACAGAAGACCACAGAAATGAGAGAAAAAGACCGCTTTCACTGACAGAAATTTAACTGTGATGTATAAGGAATCCAAATGTATTTTCACCTTTTGTCATCAGAAAGCGAGGATCCCAAACAAACAATTGCTTAATCTGTTTGAGGGCCAGGAGTGTTTGGGAGCCTAAGAAAGCGAGCCGCCCAAGGCATTTAAAGGTGGGGGGCAAGAACGGGGCTTTTCTTTGCAAAATTATGCCTTTGAATCTAAAGTTTCAATTTATATTGTTTTCATAGGAGGATGAGGGCTTGGGATGTTTCGTTATTTTCATTCTAAAAATAATATTGAGCTTGTCTCTGAACAAACATTTTATCTAGTCTGTTGTACAGGAAATAGAAAATTGGGTGTGGGGCGCCTGGGTGGCTCAGTTGGTTAAACGACTGCCTTCGGCTCAGGTCATGATCCTGGAGTCCCGGGATCGAGTCCCGCATCGGGCTCCCTGCTCAGCGGGGAGTCTGCTTCTCCCTCTGACCCTCCTCCCTCTCATGCTCTCTGTCTCTGATTCTCTCTCTCTCAAATAAATAAATAAAAATCTTAAAAAAAAAAAAAGAAAATTGGGTGTAACTGAGAACGTTGCATACAGCCTTCACACAGCCACCAAATGGCTGAAAGCCTGCATTTTCATTCTAGACCCAGAAAGGGGGAAATTTATGGGAAAAGGGAAATTACGCGTGTATATTTGGATACTGGATCTTCATTCACCATTCACATTTATGGAAAAGCTGAGATAGTCTATTTTTAAACCTTGACATTCAGCTATAAAGGAAAATCAATTTTGAACGTGCATCATTGGAATAGAGTTTCCTCAATTTGTTCCATACACTAAGAACTAATTACCAGCTCCATGCTGTTTGGCGGCCCCTATCAGAATACCACAGCAAGACACATACACTAGGCTACAAATATCAAAACAATAGAGTGTGTGGTCTTACCTAATCAGCAGGATATGCCAATACGTGAACGCACAGGAAACTCTTTCCTCCCCACAGTCCCCAAAGAAGGATGGAAAAATTAGGATCTAATCCCTGCATGATCACAACCCTGGAAACCAAGTGAGATGTCAGAATGAAGAATGCTAGAGCTATTAGCAATGACTTAATCCAGGCATCACCAAAAGGAGATACAGATGGTTATTCATCTGTATGTGCTAAAGACACACAATGCCTCCTCTGCGATCCCCTGCTGCCCACAAATGAGAATCAGAATCAACAATAGGGTCATATAGAATTGTCATTTCGGTGCACTTTTATTTCTAAATGATTATCTCAACTTCATAAAGCAAAGATGGCAAATAAATTATCATTTATATATATGTACATACATAGACGTACACGTATATGTAAACTGAGTAAGGTAAGCTGCCCTTCCACAGATTTTCTGGGCTATTAATGAGCACTCAAAAACAGAAGTCCAAATTCCCAGTCCAGGGCTTATCCCATTAGACTGTGGAGTTTCCTATGGCCACGCCTCCAAAAAGGACTAGAGCAGTATTATACTATTATTAACCCAGTGTTACACTATTATAAACCCCTATTATAGAGTTCCAACCTGCACTACTACATACAGTGTAGCAGCGAGTTAAATCATTGCTTTGGTGGTCATTAAGCAATACAGAGGATCCGTCTCACATAAACACAGGTGTGACTTTTTAGCAAGCATACACTGATCATCTACTTGGCTGTTAGAAGCTGTGAAAATATACGTCACCTCATAATCAATCACTTGGCATACTTTTTCACTTGGCATTTCATAGACATTCTCAAAATTCTGGTATTCATTCTGTCACACCGTGTTAGGTGTGGATGAAGTAGGACCTGGGAGTATTTTGAGGAACTATTAAGTTCTGGGGACCTCTAGATTTATAGAGATACCACCCAGGGAAAGTTGGATTATTCTAAAGCCAGAGCATACTTATAATTACCCACCAAAGCCAAATGTAAATTCTAAGTCAGTGAGCCTAAACATCTTCTGTAGTTCATAAATCCTTTAAGAATTATCTTCCTGGACCTGGACCCATCATGCAGTTGGAAAGGGCTTTCCGACGTAGATAAGTTACAGAGCATACACTTCTCCACTTAGAATAGTTTAAGTCTGAATTTTACACTCTTTGCAAAATTGGGCCAGCCTTCTTCACCAAAGACCACTAAAACAGGAATATCACTGCTCTAGCCATCACTTGGATCATATTTACATGAAGATATTGTGGTGGTCTTCTCTCATTCTGGGTCTTTTTTTTTAGAGACATCTTCATTATGGACATAAGAATATAAGAAATACCACTTTAAGTTGGGGCCAAGATTCTTCTAGGAATAACACCACCATAGGACATACAGTGGGAGACCACCATTGTTTCTTCAAGCAATATGATTGTGTGAGAATTGTGTGCATGCAAATTGAATATTTTAAGAATTACTCAAAACCATGAAATCTTGATTTCAAATGGAGTCATTCATTCAGAACTTGAAGTTCTGTTCTTCCTGGAACACTAATTCCATGGTGAGAAATTTTCTGGGATTAAAAATCAGGGCAGATGAACACTTATCAGAGAAGTCCTGGGATAAGTTGTCTTTATTCATATAATGCCTTTAAAATATAAGATCCTCCTCTGAATGACTGCTCAGTGGAAATTCATCTCCATTCCTGGAAAAATGATGCTAGGTGACAATGCAGAATCACACTGGAAAAAAACTATTTCCCTTAGGGATATAGATAGATTCAGTCCTCGGCGATCATCACTAAGAAAGTTTTCATCTATCTTTCTTAAATGGATCAGAGCTGTGACCACAGAACTGAACAAATGGTCAGAAATGTGTAAGTATTATCACCATCTCCACCACAACGAGCTAAGTATTGGAGTTAAACACTGAGATTAAACAAATATCAAAAGATAATTCCAAAGAGCCTCTTCAGCTTGTGCAGGATAGAAATTATAATGGCTGATTCCAAACCTAAAATAACAAAATGTTCCAGTTGGTGAACCTAGAAATTATTGGCTTATATAAAAGATTACAGTGTAGGTCTATTACAATGAAAAGTCTGGGCCCGAGGGAAAAGAAAAGATAAAATGCATTTGTAACATAGGAAATGTAGTGTTCCTGTGACATAGTAAAATCGTTTCAACCTATCCTCAAACAGATGTCACTCTGCTAATAAGCATGTCACAACCAGATTGGCGAAGATAGGATGAGAAATCGCCTAGTCTTGCCTGGTTTTATACGTTAAATTGTTCTCCTTCATAGAGAAGAACGGTGGCTACAAAACCATGAGAATTCAGTTGGTGTTGGACATTTGCCCTGAGCACATTTTGCAAAGAAAAGCTGCTTGTGTATGGAAAAACAATAATCTAGTCAGGAGCAAACCCCTGTGTGTTTTGCAATCAAAGGGATAGTTGCGGAGCTCTAACTTGCTTGCCAATGCTACAGGGAGTCTTTGAAAAGTTAAAACAGCAGAGATTATAAAGTCCATATGTTGGCTGACCCGTTTGTTCCTTGTCCTTCTTGGAAGAGTAATAGGAGTTAAAGGTAGGCAGAAGGGCAGGTAATAGCCGGTGGGTCACGGGTATTGGATTTACATTTCGTTGTTTTTCGTACTTCCATTAAATGAGAACTGATGGAATCCCTAGGATAATACTGGAAACATCTTTCTGTTAGAGGAACAGAGCTAGGAAGTCAACTGAAAGGTCTAAGAGATAAAACTGACCTACAACTAACTACAGGTTTTTATAATATAAAATTTGGTAAATTTTGATAAATGTATATATCCATCAAACCACCACAACAATCAAGACAATGAATATATTTGTCACCCCCAAGTGTTTCCTCATCCCCCTTCCTACCTCCCCCTACCCCATCTCTAGGAAACCACTCACCTGCTTTCTGTTAAGATAGATTAGTTTGTATTTTCTAAAATTATATATAAATGAAATAATATATTATATACTTTTTTGGAGGAGGGAGGAAAGACTGGTTTCTTTCACTGAACATAATTAGTTTCAGATTCCTCCATGTTTTTGTGTGAACCTAATTCGTTCCTTTTTATTGCTGAACACCATTTCACTGTAAGGTTATTCCACTGTTTGTGGATCCATTCACCCATTTGTTGACCACTTGAGTTGTCTTAGTTGTGGGCTACTACTTTTGTTGCTGTTGTTACTGTTTTTATAATGTAGTCACTTGAGGCAAAATCCCAATAAGATCAATACACAACTCTATAATTACTATTGCATTTCCTAGCTGGATTACATCTGTAAAGAGAAACTTTCCCTCATCAGCATTTTTGTTACACTAAAACATACTTTGCCCTGTAAGGAAGGGCACTTATGCTTGACTGCACTGAGCTTCAGATGAGAATATCTTCTCTCCCACAGGATCCAGTGGGTGATTTAGATTATGGCTCTTTCTTGACCATTAGGACTCTAGAGCTGAGCTTTAACTCAGCTGAGCACCAGAGGCAAGAGGAGAAGGTTCCAGGACATCTCTGACTGGCTGTGTACTGGGGTTCCTTTAATGTTCATGTCTTGAATTATGAAAGTTCATCTGGAAGGCATCCCTCACAGTTTTAGTTTATACACCTGTTTCCCCCACTAGCCTGTGAGATCTTTGAGGACAGAAACTGAGTCCCACAAAGCTGTATATCTACAGCATCTAGCCTAGTGCCAGACACATAGTAAGCTCCCAATAAGTGTTTCTTGAAGGAACAGAAATACTGAATTAAATTCTATGGCAAGACTGCCAGATCTAGTGTTAAAAGAGCTGAAGCCCTGATTTCTCAAAAACATTAACAACTAGGAGGAAGAGACTGCACTCCTCTGGAAAAGGAGAAACATTTTGCGTCCATTCTGCCTCTGGCCCCATTCCTCATTTTACTTCCAAGTCCATCAGTTGATAGGTTGCTGTTTTGTTTTTGAGCTTGTTAAGAATTTTTTTAAGTTAGTTATACTTTCAACTTAGGGATGGACAGTTAGAGATTTATTGTCATATTGCTACTTGATGGCAGAATAGATAGATAGGTGATAGATGATAGATAGATGATAGATAGATGATGATAGATGATAGATAGATAGATAGATAGATAGATAGATAGATAGATAGATAGATGATAGAATCATAGATAAATTGCTGGAACGCATGTCTTCTTCCTTCCTGTCTTCTTGATAAACAGCCTACCCTCACACAGTGACTCATGGTTGACAGGGTGCCCCAAAGTATTATCATGCAAGGTCACTTAATGCAGAAAATTCATTGTGTCTAGAATAATTTGCTAACTTCACTATATTCAGAATAATTTAAATAACAACAACAACAACAAAGCCAACATGGACATGGGAGGGAAGCAAAGCAGGATATGAATTAGGATATCAGTTCCACCCACTGTATGTGTCTTTGAGTACAACTTAACCTCTCTATCCTTCAGTTTTTTTATCTATAAAATAATAATAAAACTTAGGTTCAGAATTTTTGTGGGGATGATAAATGAAATACGTAAAATGCATAGGGTAGTGTTCAGTAAATGATAGTAACTATCATGATAAAGCATAAAGAGCATGATCCTATATAGGACAGGGTTTGGAAAGTCAAATCCTGTACTAGAGAAAGTCTAAGTTTTATTTTTTTAATTTTATTTTATTATGTTATGTTAGTCACCATACAATACATCATTAGTTTTTGATGTGGTGATCCACATTTTAGAGTCTGACAAATTGGGATTCAAATTTGGATTATTTTTTATCTCTTTGCCACCTTTAGTAACTTAACCTCACTGAATATCAGGTTCTTCCCCTGTGAGATGGTAATAATAAGATACCTTATATGTTAGTTGAGAGAAGCAAATGAAATAATGTTTGCACAGTACTTGGCATACAGCAGGGAAATCATAAATTTTAGTTCTCCCTTCTTCCTATTTTTGGCAATGATATTTATTTAATACTTTTCACCTATATTCTATATATACAGAAAGCCTCTTACTTTATAAACGTGTGTAATTGTTATTTGCTAGAAGTAAAACTTGCACAATGAGTCCAGTCGGGATTATCCTCGGAGAAGTGAGTCACAGCTACCCATGTATTCAATTCTTACATCCATCCAGGGAGCTACAGCTCTCGTTCCTGGGGCCAAACCATACTTTCTTTAAGTAATGATCTCATTCAGAGCTTCCCCCTCACTTCTCCCTGACTTCCCTCCTGCAGAGCTCATCTATTTCTATTACCCTGAATGCCTTGGCATCAATGGAGCCAGCCCTACTTTAGTCATCTTCAGACGTGGAATTTGCTCTTCCCCAAAAATATTTATTTTGTTAAAGCCAACCAAAGGATTCACAAGTTCACCCAAACAGCAGGTGCCTGTTTTTGCCAAGAATGCTCCTTTCATTTTAAGGACATTGTTTCAGGCACCAGGAATATAAATGAGGGAAAAGCTGAGTGCAGGTCTGTGTGGTTCCATTGGGTCTAGGTTGCCACTGGATGCTGAGCAAAGAGCAAGGAACTGGGAAGCAGAGAAGACTTCAGCTTGAGAAGACTGGAAATTTAGAACTGTACTCCTTAGTCCGTGTGACTGCTGTGGGACTTTTGCATAAAAAATTTAGGATTCAAGCTGCAGTTCCATAGTTAAAAAAAATAAAGAGGGAAGGGGCACCTGGGTGACTCAGTTGGTTGAGCTTCTGACTCTTGATTTCAGTTAAGGTCATGATGTCAGGGTTATGAGATTGAGCCTGCCTCTGCATAGAACTCCCTCTTCCGGGCGCCTGGGTGGCTCAGTTGGTTAAGCGACTGCCTTCGGCTCAGGTCATGATCCTGGAGTCCCTGGATGGAGTCCCGCATCGGGCTCCCTGCTCGGCAGGGAGCCTGCTTCTGCCTCTGACCCTCCCCCCTCTCATGTGCTCTCTCTCTCTCATTCTCTCTGTCTCAAATAAATAAATAAAATCTTTAAAAAAAAAAAAAAGAACTCCCTCTTCCTCTCCATCTGCCCCTTCCCCCACTCACCCCCCTGTCTCTCTCTCCCTCTATAAAGTGAATAAAATAAATCTTTAAAAAATAAATAAAGATGGAAAATCAAGAAGCTATTTTTTTAAATGGAGTTGAAGTAATGGACACAAAAATTTGCTATTTATTCAAATTGTAAAGTTCTATGGAGAAACAGAACCAGAAACCCAAGACGACATAGACTAAATTGTGAACAGCGCCTAATGGTTGCTTAGACTTCTGAGTTGAGATACAAAATTAAGGTAATATAATTTTTTAAATGCAACAGAAAACTTGGGAAAAAAAATATTCTCTGAAGTTTTCTTTATACAACTCTGTTAATCGAACAATCTTTGAATATTTGGTGACCATCTCTTGCCCCAATTATTTCCTGTGTCCTGGCCTCCCAATTAGAAAGCAGTGAGACCTGAAGAACATCACCTCATTTCTTCTTGCATCCTCTACAATACCTACCATGATGACTCCAGTAGCATATAGTGTGATGGGTGAATAAATGGACGAGCGATTGATAATATAATGTTATATTATTATCCTAAAACACAACATGTGTTTGTGTTACAATAATGAAGAGTGATAACTTCTACTGTTTAGATGATATTTTGAAAGGTTAGCACAATTCCCCAATAAAACGAGAGCTGAATTACCACTCAGGATGGTGTAAAATTTACAAGAAAACTTTAGAATAAGACAGCCAATTTTTATCCCCCTTACCTTATTCCAAAGAGGATGGTAGGCAACTTCCATATTCATAATCTTATAAAATTACCAGCTAATACCACATTGCATTTGTAAGAATTTCACAGTTTAGGAAGTCCTTTCCTATCTCTTATCTCATTTAGATGTTTGAGCAACTCTAGGAGGAAGATACTATCATGCTTATTTTACTGATTAAAAAAAAAAATAGATTCAGAGAAGCAACTGCCCTTCACAAGTTCACAGAATAGGTGAGTTTTGGAGCCAAGACTCACATCCAGTTTCTTCACCCCAGGTTCTCAGTTCCCCCTGATGTCCAGAAGAGACTAATTCCAGACTTTGGGAGAGGTCAAATAGACAGATAATATGGTCTAGGCAGAGAGAGAGAGGTCTCCTTTGTGACATATGACAAATAGCAGCCTGAGCTGGAAGTGACTAAGAAAACACAGTAAGAGCTTGAGAATCTAGACAAATACCCAAGATTTTCAAGAATCCCCAAACTCAAGAACAGCATATAATTTACCTCATAAAAAATTCCCATGGCAATGAGCAAAGAACAGTCGAGTCCATTGAGAGGCTGATGCTGGGCAGTGAGCTGACCTCCCTCACCAGCTATATGGCTAACAGCAGATAGACCAGCATTCCTGCTTCACCAAAACTCCGTGCCACGGGTCTTCTAGAGCTCATAATTTCAGACTGTGAGGTCAAAATGTCTCCCTGTTTTATGAACTAACTGAATGAGCTTTTTAGAAAGCACTGACAATTTCATGGATCTGTACCTATTTATACTTTGGGGAAACTTCAACCAAAAGTGAAGGTGGATTTGCCTGAATGTGTATAGTATCTTAGATGGTAATGCAAATTGTTGCTAAAAATAATCCTTAAGGGCTATGCCAGCTCTCATCTGGCAGAGCACAGGAGAACATGTTAGTCAGTACCTAAAAGTTTCTCTTCACAATATCATCTAAGATTAGCCATGATATCCTGAAAGTTGCCAACCCAGATCTATTTGAGCTGAGAGTTGTATCTCCTACCACATAGCTAAGTGAAGTCAGCTATCAGAGCTGATACAGAAGTCATCTCTCTGAAAATAGGGAAAGACCAATGCTGAGTTCTGGGAAGAATAGGAAAAGATGAAAAAAATCTATTAGGTGGAATGAGAACTCAGTAAGAAGCTGGGTGGGCAGGGGTGAGGGTCTGAGATCTGGTCAGCATAGCAGCCCATGTTCAAAATTGATACTGGGGCAGAGAAGAGGGAGAGAGGAGCAGACACTAGAGCAAGCATCAGGTCAGCTGAAAGAGAAACCCATGGACAGGTCCCCTACACCAACTTTAAAGGCTCAGCTCTCTACAAGCATAGAGTCCAACATTAAGGAGGGACTCTCCTTGAGGACAGGAACCAAACTTCTATGAATAAGAGAGATCTATAAATACTAATTGTTCCTGACGAATTAAAAAAGATGGAGAGAATCTACTGCCTAAAGATGCTACCAATGTGACTGAGAAACACTTTATTTCAGAGAGAAAAGAATATATTTATTTTTTAGAATGTCTCCTTTCTAAGGAGGCTGCCCTGAAAGTGGGGTCTTCCTAGTGAGATGATGGTTGAAGGTAAAGATGAGAGAACCTAAGAGAAGATTCCATGGCTTTACATGGGGAAGGGGTCATGAACATTCTGGGAGGCAAGAAAAGGTGGATTTGGTGAGGCTGTCTAGGCTGTAGGTTAGGGGCATCTATGAGTGAAAAGAAGTAGCTGATGACGTGAGGAGGTACTGGAGGGGGCAAATTATTTGACATTTTTACTAAGTTTTGCTGTATGGTATTAACATCTCCTCTCTCACCTGTAACATCTTCAGTAAAATCCACATTATTCTCTAAAGCTCCATAGAACTGGATTGACTTTTGGAGATTTGACAAAGTGATAAGTCCCAATCAAAAGAGAGAGAAAGGGGCAAAGATATGAGCCAATCCTGGGGGCAGAAGCACATTTGGGATATAAAATAAAGCTCTTTTATTCTTTTTGAAATATTTTTAAATTTTTTTTATTTATGAGAGAGAGAGAGCAAGCAGGGGGAATGGCAGAGGGAGAGGGAGAAGCAGGCTCCCCACTGAGCAGGGAGCCCGATGTGGGGCTTGACCCCAGGACCCTGAGATCATGACTTGAGCTGAAAGTAGATGCTTAACTGACTGAGCCACCCAGGTGCCCCAGGCTCTTTTATTCTTTAGTCACAATTATAGGGGATGTTGTTCCCAGAGAGTTCCAAACATTGTATAGTCTGACTGCAAATGATCTGGGAAAAACTGAAATCACTACTTCACAGGTAGCCTCAAAATTGCAGAGGACCAACATAAAAAGGATGATCTCACCTTCAAATCTCATTATTTTGATATTAAATGACATAGTCCAAATTTGAAACAAGAATTGGAGCATTTAGTTTTAATAATACTCCAAAGATTATCAACGTACCAATCTCTGTTATTAAATAGCAACTTGAACTTAAGCCAACCATGTGTCAACTCAGGTCCCAAGCTTATCCAGATGAAAGGGAAAAGGTGAGGGGTATGGAGCACACAATCCCCTTTTTCAGCTCTCATGGCTGAGACGGCATGAGTCGAACCCCAACTCGCTTGGATTCCATGACATCAGTCTTTCAGATTTTTAAGTCAGATTCAAGCCATTGGTCTCACCCATCAGAAGCATGAGCAACATTAATAAGTCAGATTGTAGGTTCTTGTGGATGTATAATTAGTTTATTGAACAGGCTCATCTCAGTGGGAGTTTCAATTCATCGTTGTTTTTCTTTCATCTCCAATTACTATGTTCAACTCTGCTCTGTTGAAGCTCTCTTTCTAGTCCCCAAACAACATCTTCAGAAGTTTTCACAATTTTCCTATGATTTAATTTTCAGGATCCAGCTGAATTTCAAACTCAAAGCTTCTCTTCCATCATAGCATATGGTGGAGAAGGCCTGATTTGCTTTTTTATTTCTCCCCCACTGCTTCTTAGAGTGGAGGGAAGTGCTTTCTGGGTTTGGCATCCCTCTCCCTTCTCTATTCCTAAGGTTTTACTCCATTGGTGTTGAGGGTTGGAAAGATAAATGGATAAGAAACACCTGCCTCTTATTTAATAGCAATGTCCTCTCTGTTGCAATCTTTCCTTTGTTGGGTTCTGCCACATATATGCCTTACCCTGATCAGCATCGATGCCCTCTGAGTGACCACATATTCAATATTGATTGTTTCTTGGAACACACATGGAAGTTTTTTGGAGCATCTAAAAGGCTGTCCATACTGCACAGTTCTCTGAAGCGGGATTTTTGGTCCTGGCTGAGCATCCCACAGCCTCTTGATGTTAGACTCCTTCACCCTGTGGCCAACCCTCTATACAACTTACTCAGAGTCCACTTGGTCCCAAAAGATCCCACATCTTTTTTTCCCCTTGTACCTTTGACATTCTAATCAGTGTGAGTGTAGACCACTCAGGGTCCCTTCCTCTCCCTGCCCTGCCATCACTCTTGCATAACTGTCTTTTACATGCTTAGTTAGACACAAGGAGTACTTCAGTAAGTGTCACCTAAGCAGGTCACCAATCAGAGACAGCCTCCCCTTCTTTAAGTTACCCTCGATCTCTACCAGTGAATCCTTAGAGCCATCATTCACTTGGTTTTGAAAAGGGAAGGGAAGCCATTGCACTTCCAAATATGCCATGACTCTTGCAATAACTGCTGATTCTCACAAATTTCCATGGATCCCTCTATTTTTCTCAGATTCTTTGTAGTTACGCTAACCATGTGGCTCATTGTGGCCCATAGAATATGAGTGGAACTGACATGTGTTGCCAGGATGGCCTTGGAAACACAAGGTGGTAGAGTCACAAGATGGAAGTAACACCGTCTAGAAGTCCTAAAGGAGGTTTCTGGCCCCAGTTTTTGGTTTTCCTTGTTAGAATGTGGAATGCTTAATGTCTGTTTGTTCTGTGAACCCTATTTGCAGACAGGAGGAAAAGTCATCCAGCTACAAATGGTCTTACCTTTGCCTCCTCATAGGGTGATCTGAACAGAAGGCCAATGGTGGCAAGTTCAAGCAACCACAAAGAAAAAGCCCTGTAAGGTTTTGTATATGTACATTTCCTACCACGATAGCTCTCTGCAATTCAAGCTCTCTGCTCTCTCTTTATACATAGAGGTTTGGGTCATTGTAATAGCTCCAAGCTGGACTGTATCTCACAATCACATACCAAGTTTAATGTTTAATGCCTTACTAACTGAAATACACAAGGCAAGAAACATTTGACAATGAATGCAGTGTATAAGGGTTCCTTGAGTGATAAGCTCCCTTCGTGTTTCAGCAGTTCAACTCCACATCTGCCTGATCAAAATAAATGAATTATTTTTCCATAGAACTTAACAAGGAAGTACATGACCTTAAAACTCATTTTTATCAAAGACCTGGGGCCAATGAGATCCCATGGTATTTTCAGTTACGTTCCACCCCGCTTACTGTTTCCTCTTTGCTTGGCTTCTTGTGATTTCAGAAAGTAACACTGTAAGAGCCTACAGTCTGGGTGCTCTGAGGAAGGGACATTTGCCGGAGGTCCTTGGAGTGTTTTTCTTTAACTGAGGTTTCCTAGCACAAAACCATATAAAGTACAAATGCCAACTTAAAACAATTTCACCCACAAACTATATTTAAGCACGGCATAGTTACCAAATAAAATAAGACTACAGAAACAGTTTTACTGCTTAGGGACAAAAAAAAAAAAACATATGTTTTTGAACAGTTAACCCACGATAGCAGAGCTGACAACTTCAAATAAAGGCCACAATCCTGTGAGCCTGTAACTCAGTTGCACATAGGCTCGGTGTAGTGTTTCATGTCATGGATAGAGTTTCTTTACTGCTTTTAATGGTGGACGTTAGAAGCCTCCTTCCTGCAATTAGTATAATGGAGGATATAAGAGTGGAAATAGAAGACTTTTCCCCTGTTCACCTAGGCAATGAAAAAGTTTAAAATCATAAATAGTCCCAAGGTTAAAAAGAGGTCACACAGATTATCCCCCTGACTCCGTAACCCTGCTCATGTTTTGAGCAAATTGCCTGCTTAAAAATTATTCTGGTTACATCGCATCTTAAAAAGATAGGCCCTGTCCCCTGTCCACCAACAAGTAAAGTACTTGGCCCCAGAGGAAATTCTTAGCTGTGCAGGATATACTCAGCATGGCCTGTGCAGCCTTCTTGTCCCAGTGGGAGGCAGTGCCCTTTCTGTAGACGGTGGCAGGACGTGCTGGCCCCTCGCTAGCCTTCCTTTCCGTTATGCCCACTTTGCCTCCATGTTATCAGTGCATTTGTGAGTCCTCGTTGCTCTATCTAACCCTAGACTGAGAGCTCCCTGCACAATGCTTCAAACCTTTTCCTTTTTTAAAAGATTTATTTATTTAAGAGAGAGAATGAGCAAGTGGGGGGAGGGGCAGAGGGAGAGAGAGGGTCTCAAGCAGACTCCGCACTGAGCACAGAGCCCAACATGGGGCTCGAACTCACATCCCTAAGATCATGACCTGAGCTGAAACCAAGAATCTGACACTCACTGACTGAGCCACCCAGGTGCCCCTCCTTATGGGCTTTCTTGATAAGTAACTAGTGTGATACATTATTTAAGCTTAAAGTTCTGATGATTTCATAGATATGTTTCATGCATTAGCTACCACCAGTGAATTTAATTTCAAGAAAATTGACAAGATCCTAGTACCCTGATAAAAAAGATTTCCATGTGTTGCCAAGGCTTTGGCATTCCCACTCCACATTTATATTTCTTTGTGGATAGATTTGTTATCTGGTAATAATTAAACATACTCAGGGAGGTTAGCATATCGAGTTATTATCACTTATAAAAGCATGAATAAAGAACCTTGAAGAAAGTAGGTATGGTAGAAACATGATTTGGAAATGAGACTTCTGAGAAGACAAGTGCAATGAAAAGTAGAGAAGAGGCAAAGAATTGAAAGTTTAAGGGCACAAAGGAACTTCACCCATTTTCTTTAATGAATAGTATTTCTGCTGCAGTAATTCTAGAAAGCCTCAATATTCATCTAAAATTAAGTTCATTTTTTAACAGCTCTTTGGAAACATACTTAGGAAGAAGAGGGCTTTCTAGAGCACATCTTAAAAAACAAATACAGCCTACTACTGAGTGCCTACCATGTCCTAGGGATTCTACATATGTATTCTCACTTAGCTCTCAAACAACTCAATGTCAAGAGCTCCTATTATCCAGATGAAGAATCAAAGGCCCAGAGAGATTAAACAACAATTGGAAAACCAGAGATTGCAACCACATCACATACTGGACCACCTCCTCCAATGCCACCAGCATCACCATCACCCCCAACAAGCAGGTCCTCCCAAATGCAACACTACCCATGTGATTGAAAATCTGATTCTGTGTGGTTCTGATCTAGCTGAGCACTTTGCCATATTGCTGCTGGTCCTGACTCAGTAATGCCATGAAATTATATACTGCACTGCCCTGGTACAGAACTCTTTTTCAGAAGAGACCCAAATAGAAAGTGGTGTTAATATTAATAGAAATAAATATTTTTTGAAACTCAGAAAGCCAGATGGAAGGGGTAGCCAAAGGCTTGCGGTAAATCTGAGTTGTGGTGCTTAGCACATGCATGCTTAATGACCTAAACAATTCACAATCTCTGCTCCCCATTGGTGCAGCCCGTTCCCAGCAGACTCGATCAAGTGGGTGGTGAGTCTCCAGTCGTCAGAGCTGAAAATGGACTCAGCACCTAGTAGGAGCCAAATTATGACTTCATGCAAGGACTTTTTTTTGGTTTGTTTGTTTCTGTAGCTGTAACGATGAAATAAGGAGGAAAAAATTAACGTCAAATTTCAGCTCAACGATCATCTTTGAACTCCTCGTATTGCAATGGCCCCTATGCAAAGCAGGCACCGAAGGGACAAAGAGATTTCAACATGTGCCCTCAAGGAACTTATCTGTTCCTTGGCACAAATATTTAAGGGAAAACGGGCCATAGTGGCCTTCCAGAATGAGACTGTGCAGCATTCCACCTCTAGAGTGAAAGAAAAAACATTTATCCAGATGTAAATAAGGTCTTGGTCTTCTCCTGAAGCATAACACACTTTCCTTCATTTGACAAAACTGACTCCTCATCCACTCACACCTGCTGGGTAGGGAGCCCCTACCAAGAGCGGGGAGGTTTCTGTCAGTCACTGGCTGAGAGACTTATTGCTACATCTCTCCTCACATGCTGCCTCTCAAGGTCTTCACACCCTTCGTTTGAACATAACGTAAGCACACGTGTAATCAGAAGATGGATTTAAAATCTACATTCAGTACCTCTGCCTTATCGGGGCACCTCTCAGTCATTACGTCCGTCCACTTACTCCACTCACAGTACCATCCTGTCCATCACCGAGACTGATTAACGTGATACAAATTGGACATTTTCCCCTTCATCCTAGTGGGCAACCCCGTTCTCATTAGGGCCCCCGAAATTAAAACATCCCAAAAAAGTGCGTTTAAATTTTACTCTGAGAACAAAGGGGCAAATGCAAGTATACTCTCACTTTACCACACAAACGTTTGTTGGGTTTACTTAATGAATAAATTGCTGTTAACTCATAACTAAGCCATTAGCAAAACAAAAATTGCCAAACAAAACATGATCTCATCTGCTCATCTCTCTTCAGACCACCGAGGAAAAGGTGGATAGATTTGTTGATCCCTCCACCACAGAGATAGAAGTAAAACATTAAGGACCTATAATCAGGTTATTCGGAATCCAGAAGAAAAAGAGAAAGCACTTTTGCCTCAATTACCTTAAAATCTTGCACTAAAATCTCGCTTTGGAGTTGACATTTTTGGTTTACTGTTTCACCTCTCACTTCTTCTTTTATGAACACACATAACCTTAGTGCTGAGAGGCCATTTAGTCCAATTCCCTCATTTTAGAGAAATGAAGAACAGGAGCTCAAGGGAGGTTGCGGGAGGCCCCTGGGGGCAGGGCTATGCTGAGGACCAGGTGTCCTCACTTCAGCTCCTTCCAAGACCTGAGGATCTTTCCGCGCCAACAAAAAAAAAAAAAAAAAAAAAATGGAGGGGGTAGGTGAGGAGGACCCCCTGTTGCACAGAGGAGGGCCGTGCTTCCGCTAACACTACCGTGCAAGGTGCTGAGAAAGTATTATTCCCACAGAGCGTGATGCCACCAGGGTGGGTCAGGGGTCTTCAGAAAGGAAGTCTATGGTGCCGTCAAATCTGACCACATCACAGAAGACCAAGATGGGGGTGGTGTGGGGAGGTGGGCATGTGGCTGGAGAAGAGGAGGAGACCCTAGGTCAGGCCAGCTGCAAAATGACTGACATCCAGAATGGGTCTATGTGACATCGAGGTGCCTCTCTGGAGTCCCTTGAAAGTTTTTCTTTCTCTAAAGCTCTTCAGCTGCATCCATTTGGTTCTCTGGCGCCCTTTGTTCTCTGGCTGATGATCCTTTTTTTTTTTTTTTTTTTTCCCCTTCCCTACGTTTAAGAAAGAAAAGGGAAGAAGGGGGTGGGAGCGGGTAACTGCCCCCCCCCAAGCCCGCACACCGTGCAGCCAGTCTTAGAGCTCCCCCTGCTGGTCCCAGCGTGGAGCTTTGTTTTAAACAACCCTACTAGATCTTACACCCCAACTTCTTAAAGAGCTTCTACTCTGTGTTGAGTTCAGCTGACAAACAGGTTACAGCAGTATCTATGCAGACCCTGTGCTTCTCTACGCTCAATAGGAAAAGCTTGGAAAAGGGCAAAAGTGAGTTTATAAAAATTGTTGGGCGCCTGGGTGGCTCAGTCGGTTGAGCGACTGCCTTCGGCTCAGGTCATGATCCCAGGGTCCTGGGATCGAGCCCCGCATCAGGCTCCCTGCTCCGCGGGGAGCCTGCTTCTCCCTCTCTCACTTCCCCTGCTTGTGTTCCCTCTCTCGCTGTGTCTCTCTCTGTCAAATAAATAAATAAAATCTTTAAAAAAAAAAAAAAAAATTGTTTCCTGCAGGAGTGCCTCCTAATTCAAGCAGAATGTCGCTCACCAGTGGGCTTAAATAAACCCTTAATCTTAAACATCCACTTTATCATGAAAATGGCACTGTTTATTCCACTGCTAATATCTTGTGTCGAAATCTGAACAGTATTTCTTCCCTAATGGGAGTAAGACAGAAAGCCCTGCCAATCAAACGGGAAAGAGGAGCCTGCATCAGACAGCAGGCCTCTGTTTTCGGGGATAAAAACCCATATTCATTCGCTCAGGACCACGGCAACTTTAAAAAACTATATCAAAAGGAAAAGAAGTTAGAGTTGCAGAGGAATGTTCTCTGGGTGCTTCTATTTTTCATCTCTTTGCTCTCCTACTTTCTCCCCGTAAGTAAAAAAAAAAAAAAAAAAAAATTAGAGGCGGTATGATTTCTTGTTTGCTTAAAGGCTAATGTATATTTACAGAAGCATCCAAGGCATGGATTGCTTTGAATTTAGTAGTCCTTCGATATACAATAGGGCTACTGTGTTTCAAAGGATTTGGCCACCCATCATGACCCACTATTCAGTCTGTCATCCATTAATCTAAACACAGGCTCTCTCAGATATATCCAGATGCCCAAAAATCTTCTACATTTTTTTGATGCTACCTTCTTGTTACCGTATCTAAGGGGGGGATTGTTGCTGAGAAATATTCCAGTGTTTCCCCCCGAGGGTTTTTAAGCAAGTTCCCATCCACTTGTCATAAGCCCAGAAGAATAGGTTTTCTTCTCCCTTGCCAAGTATCCATTTTCATATCAGGTAGACACCAATTATTACTAAAAGCTGATACAGTAACAATGGAGCACCTCACAGTGGGGAGAGTCTTCCCATCACAGTGAAATCTGATAAGGATTTGGTGTGACTATGTCACTCTTTTTTAGAGCAGTTTGTAATTAGCAGAAATAAAGTTTCTGCTAATGTTGCAATAAATAAACATTATCAATAGAACTTTAGAAGAATGACAATTTTAAAAAGAAAGAAAAAAGAAAGCTGACTCCCAAATGTCTATGCCAAGTAGTCAGTTTCCAGCTATGTGATTGGTTCCTTCCCCTTGCCTTACTAACAACTACATGTTACCAGCCAGGTTTCCAAAAAAAACTCCCCTCTCTTTGTCCTGTTGGATCAGGTGATTCATGGATTCCACCAAAGAGTTACAGTAAAAATTTCATTCTACCATAAAGCAATGTGGCACCCAATTTCACATGGAAACTTCTTCCTGCTCAATTTCACTTGCGAAACCCTCTGGATCTAACACAGTGCGAGAAGAAAACCACTTACTCTGCCTGAAATTCACTTATTTGTCTGTAATGTAGGATCATTGCCTCCTCTACTATATTCATAATTTTATTTAGGCTGACAAAAAAGGAAAACAAGAGTATTTGTGTTCCCTAAGATTCCTTCTCATTTTATGGAGTAAAAGAGATTTCGAGGTATGACCCAATTACTCTGCAAACATCCAAGTATCCACAGCTAAAGCATCTAAAATATCCAAAATATCTAAAAACCTCAGATGGGTGAAAACCTACCTTGTTCAGAAGATATCCACAAGAGGAGGAGAGAGAGACCTTGTATCCTTATTTTAACTCGTTGCTAAGCCTACATATCCCCTACTACCAAAGCCTAAGCTGCATTCCTCCTGAAAAGGCTCAGCACTGGTGATCAGAGCAGAGTTAGATATTATGAGTAGCCCAGTAATGATCGTTTCCATTTATCATTGCCATGGCTCATTTGCAAAATTAAATTTCCAATCAATCTCTCCTTTATATCCAAATGATGTCAGAAAACAATGGTACCCGTTTGCTCACTGAAATTCTTTCATTGCAAGCCCGGTGCTCTCCAGAAATTCTAACTTCATCACCCACAACTTCTACTCAACCACTCAACCTTTTGACCACCTCCAATGACATGGGAAAGTTAATGCCCCCCAAATATCACAAGGATCCATAACTATGTGTCTATACGCGAGCTGGTGTTCTCGCTGCCTGTTCTATCCATCCTTCAAAACCCATAGTCCATTCCATAACCTCTCCTGTGAAGCCTCTCCTAACTCTACTTCTAAACAAAGGCTTATCCTACCTCCTGAATGTTGCTTCTGCTTCCAGCATGACAGTGTTCATCCAAGTATGGGCCATGAAGACCCTGCATCAGAATTACCCAGGATGCATGTTAAAATTGCAGAATCCCAAGCTCCATCCAGACCTGCTAAATCAGAAACTCTGGGATGGACACCCAGGAATGTGCATTGACTAAGCTCCTTCTCCCCTCCCCTCCCCTGGTTAGTGTGCTGCAAATACAAACATGTATTTTATTGCCCACACACTTCTGAGTAGCAGTTAATATTTATTGAGCTCATCTGCTATGCCAGGCACTGTTCTAAGCACTTGAGACACATATTAACTCATTTAATTATCACAATAACTGTATAAGAAGAGACCATTTTTATCTCCATTTACATGTTAATTAACTTCTCTGAGATAAAGTGAAATAGAAACTCTCCCAAGAGCACATAGCTAATAAATGGCAGAGAAAAAATTCGGAACCAGGCAGTCTTATTCCTGGGTGCCTGTCCCTAAATCATTGGGTTTTATAGTCTCAAAAATAATTGTTTGTCTTCTGCCCCCTTTACTAGGCTATGAATTCTTCCAGAGCAGAAATTCTATCTTTCCATCTTGGTAACTTCGCATAGTGTGTGAGGTACTCAACAAATGTTTATTGAATTGTTTAAAATGTAGGATAAACCAAGATACCATTTTTTTTTCTTTTGGTCCATGGATAATAATATCAGTGAGGTAAAAAAAAAAAAAAAAAGACCCTCATGGACCACAAAATAAATAAATAAGTAAATATGGCCATGCTTTGGTGAAACGCTAGTGAAATTATGCCCGGTCTTTATTAAAAATTATAAGTAATGTAATAAATGTAAAAAAACTCATTCATACAGAAACCAAAGCCTCCACAGCGTCACATGGTAAACTTAACACCACAGAAAGCCGGCCTGGGGACAGTGAGGCGGTCCCCAGGGAATTACTAGTCACTTTCCAAACCATATTTTCACATCTCTTCTCCAGCTGTAACTTCAAACAGTATAAAAAATATATATAAATCCATCAGGTGATGGTCTGTAACTGCATTTCTTCCTTATCAAAGACCTAGAAACTGCAGCCAAACAGCAGATGTTACCGGCCACTTCCTAGGAAGAAAAAAAAGGCCCGGACTCTGACCTGTTAAGAACTGGCATGTTACTTACACAAGTGATATCAGAACTTACATGCTGTGTCTACACTTAGCCTAAAAACTCAGTGAAAACTGAGAGAGTCATAAACCATTCAGCCCGAAATTCACCATCATATAGCATTATATATGTGGATAACAAACAAGAGGGGGGTTTTTTCCTATTTTTTTATCCAGATGTTTTGATGCTATGTATACATACAGAGACACACAAATGGTTACAGTCCCCACATCTCTCATCTGTTGCTTAACCTCGCGCGTCTTCCAAGTTTTGGCTATCAGCCAGGGGCCCGGGTACCTACACGCAGGTGCCCACGCCCCCACACAACGTGGATCCTAGTGGGAGTTTGGGATGAATTTAAACGGGTCTCGCTTCCGAGTCAATGTGAAACCGCATCCAAACACACTTCTGATCCCCAGAAATAAACTCCCTCCTTCCTTCCAGATTTGCTGTGAGAACATTTTACTCTCTTTTAAGAAAATGTCTATATAAGATCCCGCCAGAGCACATGTGAACTAAACTATTCAAGTGTAAGGGACAGCTTGCTAGTGGTGACTTAGGCGTTCAGAATAAACACTCAGAACAAATATAGTATTTAAGGACAAGTGGGTCCCGGACATGTGTGGGGCAGCTTGTGTTAAATGCTTCTGCCTCCACGATGTCCCCGCCTTTCCGTCATGTGCGGCTCGCCAAATTTCAGACCAGGTAAGACATGGCCTTGCTTGGAAAGAGCAGCCGAGTTGTGAGCATCCTCTGACTGTTAGGGATGGAACATTTCTCTCCCTTTCGTTTCCAAGAGTTACAAAAATCGTGGGGAAGGATGTAGCTATGGTCAGCTCCTCCAGGACCTACAACAAAAAGCAGAGATCTCACCACCAAAAGTAAGATTTTATAGGATTCCTGTTTCCTTCTGTGAGTTGCCTACAGATTCTCCTGCCAAGGAATGCAATAGCTTTATAAACAGTGACATGAGGACATAGCTGGGCTTTCCAACCTAAGTCAGAGGCGGTTTGGTTTGGACTCGCCAAGGGGAAGCATTCTGTGTTCAGTCTGATTGGTTCTCTCGACTCTCCTTCTAAGGAAGTCTTGCCCCCCAGCTGTCAGAACCACAAAATACAAAACCATTCATCTCTCGCTTTTGAACCTTGCCTGAGCAACTCATCGCCCCTGACTGAGGCAAGCGTCTCTCCAATCAGGGACACTTGTTTCTCAGAGCCAAGTACATTTCTCTAAATGCTTCACGTGGGAAGGAACAAAACCAGTAAGTCAGAAAGCTGACTCCAGAAGGAGCAGAAGTGTCTCCTTTCCTCCCCCAGCAGATGGGTGGTTCTCCAGTGTGACCACGACGCAAGGCCTGGCGTCCCGTCAGGACAGGACAAAGTTTTTGGCTACCAACATCATGGTTTTTAAATGTGGGGCAATTGCTTGGAAGGAATACAAATGTGCCAGTGAACAGAACTAAAGTGTACAAATTATGCTCCACAGCAGTAAGTTCAAAGGGACAAACGCTCCAGATGTTTTGGAACCTGTGGCCGGGTCTCATTTATATATCTCAACAGGGGAAGCCAACTCTAAGGGCCATAGTTTTGGAAGCCTGGGATCCACCACCCATTAGATTCTGGACAATAGCCAGTGGAATTTCGGGACTGTTGGGCCCTGGATAGTGTGCAAATCAAACGATAAATACTTATTGATCACTTATGCCTGGACCAAAAGACACCACATTTTTTACTTGAAAGAACCATCACTAATAACCACCGATGCATTTATAAAATAGTGCAGCATAAAAACACTTTCAAATACGTTGAGTTCTCTCAGTCCGGATGACAGGGAGCCTCATTAGTGATTAGCCTCACTCCGTCTTTATTGACAGATGAGAAAGCCATTAAGGGGAGGTAGACACTGTGCCCCAAATCACAAAGCCCGGAAGTTCAGAACCACACTTGGGCCTGGTCTCTTTCCACTACCCCTCAGCTGTGAACAGTAACCAGAAACTCAGTCCTAGCACCTTCCTTGGAAGAGTTCGATAGCCCCAAGAGTGTCACAAAGTTCCTTGGGAAATCACACAGCCCAGGGGTTACAGGAGGAAGCTGTCCCCACAGTTACCTGCTCATCCAAAGGCAGCGAAGCCTCTCTGCTGCATCTCCTTCACAATCTGCCGCCAGGTAGATCCTTCTTGGTTCTTTCTCAACTAGCTCTCCTCACAAGAAGGTGGGAAGGTGAATAAAGACTTGTGTTCACCTCAGAGTGCTTAGTGCAAAAGCTCTGGGGTCAGAGACCAACTGGGGTGGGGGGTTTGCCTGGGTGGCTCAGTCTGTTAAGTGTCCGCCTTCGGCTCAGGTCATGATCCCGGGGTCCTGGGATGGAGCCCCGCGTCGGGCTCCTTGCTCAGCCTTGAGTCTGCTTCTCCCTTTCCCTCTGCCCCTCCCCCTGCTCATGCTCTTTCTCTGTCAAGTAAATAAATAAAATCTTAAAAAACGAGAGAGAGAGAGAGCAGCTTGGAAGTACCTACTTCAAAGGGTAATTATAAGAATTAAATAATACTGAAAACAAAGCCTTATATTCCCTGCATATAGTAAGCACTCAATAATCACTATTCATATTGTTATCATCCTTAATTTTATATTTATAAAACACTTGCAGACTAGTTGCGTTCCAAAGTGTACGCTCATTTCCTGCAGGAGGACAGTCTGACGAGCACTGGAGGAGTACCTGGTACCCGGCTAGGCCCCACGGACAGGAGGAGGCACTGGGTGCTGTCTCCTTAGTAAAGAAAGGAACTTCACTCTAGGAGGAGCCTGACTTACGGAAAGAGTAAGTAGACGCGAATTAGAACTAAGGCTTTTTTTAATTATTCAAAATCTGGAAACGGGAGTTTTATGCAGGTCCATACATGCGTGCATGGCCCACACCCAGTACCTCCAACCCTCACGGTTCTTGATCCTTCACCTTTTTTTCCCCCAAATAATGCCTTGCTTCTATCCCATTCTCTTGGGCTTTTGCGAAGTAAGTAGCTATGTAGTGTGGAAGGGGGAACAAAAATCACAGTGAAGTGATTTAAGTTTACTACTCCTGGAAAATAAATTCGAATTGGATTGGAATACTGGAATCTCTCCCCATGACGGGCTTCAAGTAATACTGTTCTAAGGAGTGGCTATCTGGGGTTCAGCAGATGGAAATTCATTCATTCGCTCCTGCAGCCAGCCAACCAGCCATTTCTCCAACCAATGTGCTGGGTTATAGGTGCCGAACAACACAATCCTGACTTCACTGGCCTTCTTCTAATCTAGCACAAGTCGCAAGCATTACACAAGTGAGCTAAAAAAAAGAAATAATTACAAATCGTGGTAAGAGCTAAAGAATAAAAGGTAAGATGATAAAGGAGGGGGCAGAGGGTATGTATGTATACATAGAGTGATGGCAGGAAAGACTTATTTAAACGAAGTATATGGATGGATATTTGATTTGAGGCATTAAAGAGCCAACCGAATTATTTTGCAATATATATAAATACTGAATCATTATGTCATAGACCTGAAATTAATATAATGTTATGTGCCGATTATACCTCAATTTTTAAAACTTTTTTTTTTTTTAAATAGGAGCCAGCCCTCCTGGCTGGGCAGTGGGGGACTGGGCCCAGGGAGTAGGTAAAATGACAGCGTGAAGCCCAGGACAGAAAATGACCCGGGGTCTAGGACTCAGACGAGAATAACACTGAAAGCTTGGGATGGAGAGCCAGGGAGAGATCATACATCGCCTTGTAGATCCTGGAAGGAGTTTGGATTTTACAGAAGGACTGAACCAGAAAAGCTTGCAGATCCTTTACATGTGTTTGATTCTTTAATATATATATTTTTTTATTTCAAGGAAATGTAAATTTATTTTTAATTTAGGACAAAATCTTAGCTCTCTTAATTCTTGGCCAGCACCTTCTCACTCATCTGTCATTTCAGATTCTTGCCCCCACCCAGCACACCGTGCTGGGAAGAGCACAAGTCCCCTTTGTTCTGGGGCCTGGCACGGCTAGGAGTGTGACCTTGAGCCAACCAGCAGTCATTGCAAGCCTGACTTCTTCATCTATAGAGGAGGTGGGGCCAGATGATCTCAGAGATCCCTTTGGTTCTAAATTAATTTGATCCAAACTGGAAGGGAAAAAAAAAAAAAATGCCCTAGCACTTACCCTTCCTGCTGTAGACAGTTTGATGTGGGGGTTAAAAGCCTGAACTTTGGGGTTACAAATCTAGATTCTAATGACGACCCTCATGCTAACACCTCTAACTTGAGCAGGTGACTTTATCTCTCTAAGCCTCTTTGCTCATCTGTAAAATACGGAGAATAGCCCATGCCTACTTCGCAGAGTTCTTATGAAGAAGTAGGGGTGTAATTATTACTACGCCATCACTATGCATAGATCTTCCCATAACAGGATGGCAGGACTTTGGGCTAGAGAGAAATAACAGGCTTAAGACTTAAGGTCTTTGGAACCTACACTCATGAATCAGCATCTATTATGCCAATATTAAGGGTGAACCAACATGAAGTAAGGCTGGATCTGTGTGGAGCCCAGAGGTAAAGTCTGGTCTGGAAACTTGAGGCCGTTGAAAGGTTTTCAGCTGAAAAGGTATTTGCTCACTTGATGTGAAACACATGGTCTGGGGGGGCGGGGGGACCTCAGAAAAACACCAGCCATCCCCAGTCCCCGTCTCACGTGTGTGAGGAATGAGAGGACGTGCTTGGACAAAGCTTTATTCTCCTAGATACAGTCACTGCCAGCAAAAAGACGAAGAAGAAAAAAACAATTAAACTTCTAACATGAGCTAACTCAAATAAGCCCACCAACCTCTTAGTAAAATATACATGCTTGGAGCCAGGCTGTCCTGACACGTGTTTAAAGAATACCCAACGCTCAGAGGAACTGAATAAATAGACTTGAAGTCGTGCAGTGCTTGGGAAATTTTCGAGAGAGTAAATGCCGTTTGCAGTCCTCGTCTTCCTCCTCCTGTTCATAAAAGTCACAGAATCACAGGGTTGGAAGAGAGATCAGAGGTCATCTTGCCCCAACCTCATTTCGAACACATTCGTTTCAGAGGCAAAATGAGTCTGAGCAAAACGATCCCTAAGGTCAAATCACAGTTTGAACCAAACCGCTTAAGCCAGATAAGAAGTGATCTGAAGTGGAAAAGGGGGACAGGGGCGAGAAAGCAGTCCCAGTTTGGGTGAGTTTTTATTTCTCTGAGTGCCCGATGACTCACGAGTCAGCTTCACTGTGTAGAATTCTGAGAATGTTCTGCCGCTCTAAGCGCTTCCCAAACATGTCTTTTGAGATCAGTGTGTATGCTTCCTGAACTTGGCTCCTTCCAGTTACTCGCCATTTGGAAAGGCAGGAGGGAAGGAGGATGGGTGTGGGGGGAACGGAGGGCAGGCAGATTGCCAGATCCAGTTCCATTGCTGAAGCTATGGCAGGGGGAACACAATGATAAATTGGCATTGTCAAAAAAATTAGTGAATGGAAGATGGGGGCCCACTCTCTTAATAAGGATTACTTGGTTCAAATGTTCTAGACAAAATATCTATGATAGGTTGGTCATGAATCTGTACGTAGTCTATGCGTTATAAAGGAGAGACAGAAGGGGGAAGAGGGAAGGAAGAGAAGGAAAGGGGGTAGAGACAAATAGGTAAACCTGCAGAAACACAGGAAAATGTGAATTAAATGATACAACCATTTATTGAAGGCTAAGCCCTATGTTTTTTGCTTTAAATATGCTATTGTATTAATCCTCAAAAATGGGTAGGTCATTATTCCCTTTTCCCAAACAAAAGAAGGAAAACTCGATGGTTTGTTAATTACTTCAGAAGATTCGAGTAACTTTTTTTTCTCTTCTCTTTTTGTAACGTGAAAAGATTGCTTTGAAAACAAAAAACAAGGGGCCCCTGGGTGGCGCAGTCAGTTAAGCGTCCAACTCTTGATTTCAGCTCAGGTCATGATCTCAGGGCCATGAAATCGAGCCCTCAGCCGGACTCCATGCTCAACATGGAGTCTGCTTCAGATTCTCTCTCCCTCTCCCTCCCGTTCATACTCTCTCTCTTTCTCTCTCTCAAATAAATAAATAAAATCAGAAATCCTTTTATTTATTCTGATCCCCTCTCTACAAAGGGCATCGAAGCTCACGCCTCTCTGAAAAGAGTAGTTAAAATCCACCTGAGACTTTCTCTCCCTCTTCACCTAGTCCTACGCAGACTATGTTAACTGAGTCAACGTCTCACCACCAAGCGCTTACTTGAGAGCATTCAGGTATAATAGAAAGAGCATTTAAACATACACAGGTTTCCCTTTCCAAAAAAAAAAATATATATATATATATATATAGTCTTATATTTTGGAATGCAACGGTGGAGGTATTTAAGAGAATGAGCTTGTAACAACAGAGGAAGCAACAGAACAATCTTCTCTAATTGGGAGGGAAGGTCTTCATTTTTCCATAACGGCATCTACATTACATGTCCAGATGCTCTGCCAGATGGTTAACTCTACACCCCAAAGCATCTGATTTTGGCAAGCGTAGATCAGGACACACAACTGAAGCCAGAACTGCCGAGGAGCCGTGTGAATAAAGACCAAGTCTCAATTAGCAGGTCAAGAAACAAGCTAATCAATTAGCAGCCTGGCTTTCTCCAACTCGCCAAATTAAGATGCCTTTAAAGCATAACTGATCTTTGTAAATGAACTTTCCTCTCTAGTCCCTCCTCTGGGAGGTTAGACATTATAAGAAAATAATTGTATGAATCATTTATATTTCTGGAAAATACCGAGCACCTCCAGGTGTGACACAGATGGTGGACAATAAAGGGGGGAGGGAGTAATTTTTCATGAGTCAGGCGCACACATCCATGCACTTGCATAAACAACAAATCCTACTTATGTCCCTGCAGGAATCCCCACCTCTCCACCAAGGCCATGAGCAATACCAACGTCCCCATGCCCCACACTCAATAAAATTGTCTAAAGGGAGTGAGAAATCTAACACACACAAAAAGTACCAGAAAAGGGCTCTGGAGTCAAACTGCATGGATTCAAATTCCAGTGCCACCAATTATGGGTTGTGTGATATTTGGGCAATGAAGCCTCTCTAAGCCTCAGCTTCCTCATCCATAAAATGGGGATTATATCAGTACCTCCCTCTTGAAATTGTTGTGAAGATGGGGTTAATGCCTGCAGAGTAACTAAGCTTTAATGGTTGGGACACAATTGTTAACCTGTACTATTTCTACAAAAGAGAGAGAGAGAGAGGAAGGAGGAAGAGGAGGAGGGAAGAGCAGAAGGAGAAAGACAAAAGGAGAGAGGAAGAGAGAGAGGGCGAAGGGGAGGGAGGGGGAGGGAGGGGAGGGGAGGAGAGAACTCTCCTCTTCATATTTCTGTGATGATGGAAGAAACTTGAGCTGAACATCTTCAGGAGTGTCACAGCCAGGAAAAGTGAGATGTGCTTTCAAAGAGGGAAGAGGGAAGCCGTGCTCTCTGAACAGTGATGATGTATCAATTGTTGCACGCAGCATCTCACTTTCTAAAGAAGCACACATTCACACTCACAAGCTCCAGTGACCTGCCACATGTCACATTGGAACTGAGATTCACACTCAGGTCTACTCCTGCCTACAGTCCAACTCCTTTCCGTGCCACCACCCTAAACCATTCACCCGCAGCTGGGGTGGCAAATTGGATCTGAAAATCATGTGCACTTTCCTTTCCTGAGCATGCTCTCCTGCCAAACTATGCCGGTGAAGAAATATTTAAGCTGCAATATTAGTACCAATTAGTTGCACGATCCCTACTTTTAAACTCAAGCTCTGACATACTAAGGGGTTAGAGATTTGGTTGGTGGTGATGGTGGTTTTAATGTCAGACTCTGATCAAAAGGAGGAACTGAGCTTCTTAGGAAACATTCTGATTAAAATTAAGTTTCAAATAAGAGCTGTCTTTCCAAATACCTCAAACTCCACAGGTTTCAAATTAGTCTAGGCATTTGATGGCCTGCATGCAGAAGTCCAGAATCATGGGCCCATTTTTGTGGATCTGATGAAGCATGGGAGAAAGACTGTCGGAGAGGTGTTTGCTGCACATGAGGCTCATCGGTGGGTCTCTTCTCCAGCTATCTTGCCACATTATTGAAAAAGCCTCCAAGCTGGTCTCCCAGCCTCTATTCTGCCCATCTCTAATGTGGCCCCTGCATAGCACTGAAAGTGATTTTAAGGTGCATCAGATCATGTCACACCCTTGCTCAAAATTCTTTTGTGTCATCACACTGCCCTTAGAATTAAGTTCAGAATGTTGCATATGGCCTTCAGGCACGGTGTGATCTAGCTGCAACACCATCTTAGGCACACTGGTTACCCAGCTCTTCCAACCCATGACCAAGAGTGTTCATGGCCAACACTCACCAAATCTTTTCTGCCTCAGAACCTTTGAATATTGTGCTCATTCTATCTAGAATGATCTTCTTCCCTCCACCACCATCACACGCACACACACAGTACCATTCCCTCTGCCAACTCCTTCTCATAATTTAGGTCCTCAAAGAAGTCTTTCCCAAGCCACCGCCAAAAGCACCCCTAGGCCCATCCAAGCCCTCATCCAAGCTCCCATCCAAGCCCCTGCTTCTTCATCTCCACCCTTGTTTCCTTCAGGGCACTCATCACATGTCAGTCTCCAATGGCTCCCCAGTGCCTAGCATACTCCCTGACACCTGGAGGGCCCTCAGTGAAATGTTGTGGGACAAATGAGCTAAGAAATGAAGGTATACGTGGCATGTTATCTTCATTTTGCTTTTCTTAAGTCTCTTATCACTCCCTAAAATTATATTATTGATTTCTTTGCTTACATTTTTATTGTCTGACTCTCCCACTAGGAAATAAACTTCAGAAGAACAGATATTTTCCCATGTTCACTATTTTATCCCTAGTAGCCAAAACAGGCCCTGGTATGTAATAGGCACACAGTATTTGTTGAATGAATGAATGAATGAATGAATGCATGAATGAATGAACGAGTACTTGTATACCTAGGATCAAGGGCAGTGTCTAGGTCAGAATAAATACTAACCAAATGGAAATGTACTCTCATTCCTTCTTATAATTTAGTAACAATCCAATTTTGACCCATATAGTGATTACAATTAATTTTTCATATAGTTCACTTTCAGGGAGAGGAAATACCTTTTGCATCACCAAAGCTTTGTAGTGGTCATCTGTTACAGGTTCTGAAATGAAAACCCCTCTCTTGGTATGGGTCACTTTTGGCTTAATGGTCCTCCACCACCTTCCATTAAGGCCAGTGAAAATCAATCTTGAGAGAGAAGAGCAATGTGCCCTTCAAACAGCTGTTTTCATGACCAAATCCCACTTCAACTCTTTCAAGTATTGTCTATAACACTCACAAAAGAAAACAAATCTGTCTTGACACAACATTTTGACTAAGTTCAATGTGGTTATTCATGTTATTCCAACTTTTTTTGGTAGAAAAGATAAACATGGTCTCGGAAAAAAAAAAAAAAAAACATAATAAAAAAAGCACCACCCAGGCCCTTCCAAGGCCCAGCCCTGGTTTCCAGATGCTCTCCGTTTTCAGCTTGGTTTAATTAAAGCTCCACATGTCAGCAACCCATCAGCTTCAGGTGTGATTCAGATTGCCCCAAAGCATCAGAAAGCCTGCCAAGCTACCCAAGCATGAGAGCAAAGTTGAGAAATGTACTCCCTAGAACAAAGCCCATCATTACAAGGGGAAGGCTTGTTGGGAGGAGGAGTAAAGTGATTATCTCCCTCCCTGCTTTGGATTTTGAAACAAAACAAAGAGAACTTGGTTCATATTCAGCCCGTGTCTTAGATCAGTGACAATGCTCTTGAGGGAGGCACAAGACGTCTGAAGTCTAACTCCTGGTCAGACTTGGCTACCTCTCAAACTATGGTCATGGTATGCAAAAGATGCTAAGAACTCGAATGCATCTGTACCCTTCCACAATAGAAAGCTCACAGCACACTTGTTTATTCTTCTTCTTTTTCCCCTTGGTCTGTCAGACCTGAGCTTTTTATAGTGCCTCTGGGTCTGCAGGGAGACAAAAAAAAAAAAATGCAATTAGCTAACAGAGTTTTCTGGCTGCAGTAGCCAGAAATTGAAAGATAACTCCCAACATGATCCAGTCATAGATGAAAACCAAACTCTTGGGGGATGGGGGGGGGGATCTTTTTTGAATAAACAGGGCCCTTGCTCAAGACCTGAAGCCCAGAGAGCACAAGCCTGGCAAAGACAGCAAAAGAAAGTATGAAAAAGCTCCCCCAGATCCATGATATGGAATATGGAGCCCCAGGTTACATGAATGGAAAGCTTAGCCACACTCTTAAGAATTTTACTTCATGCAGCTAAAACAAATGTAAAACAAAAGTGGTGCCTGTGCAAAACCAGATAGACAATTCCATCTCTGTAATTCTAGAAATCACCAAATAACTTTTCTCCACCACATTTCCAAGAGCTGTACCCAGAAGGGTCAGGTGCTGTGTGAACATGGAGTAGCTCATTAACATTATTTGATCTACAAACTTCCAAAACAATAGATTGGAGGGGCTCATGCTTTGGACATAGCGAATTGTCTTCTGATCGTGAAGAGAAAAGCTGAGCCTTTGGCAGCTCACAGTGATTCATGTAGGTGAAGAGGGGTCTCCTTGCCACAGTTTTTATGGGATCAGTCGCATCTTGAAACATGTTGAGAAGAATCTAAAAAACAAACACACAAACAAAAACCTGAAGCTCCTAGAGTGGCCTTGAGGCACAGAAGATGGAGCAATGTGCAGCTAGATAGGATGGCTTATTGTGGGGATGTGGGATGCAGTTCCTCAGAAACCCCACAAAAGCTACCATACTAATCGGTGTTGGAGTATTAGCCCTTCATTGCTCTGCAGCCACCTCTCCTTTGCACCCAAAAGACCATGCTCCCAATCTCTCTCTGAGCTGCAACATATTCTTGCAGAGTCACTGGTCTTCTTCCCTAAACTTCATGCCCCTCTGTGTGAACCACTGAGATCCTCCAAAAGCTTCCTTTTCTTCCCCAGCACAGCTTTATAATCCCTTCCTGTCCCACTGGCTCAGATTACTTTAGCAAGGCTCCCACCAATCTCCAGGTAAAATGTGGGCACCTGACTCTCAGTGCATGTATAACCCAAATCAAGTACACCTGAGCCTCAAGTTCAGCTGCGCTCCAGGGCTGTTCCAGGTGGGGCTCATGGCTCTCCAGCAGAACAGCAAGTAGCCAAAAAGCAAAACACCAGGCTTTCCCTTGTACAACCCCAATCTCAATGAATGCTCACCCACCAAGGGGAAAAGAAAGATCTCATCATAAGCAATACCTTCGCATTTCCTCTCTCTCTTCTCCCCTCCACATTTTTTGTACAGGAGGGAGAAAGAAAAGCAGCCATGATGGGGGGGGAAGGCAAGGTTGGTTCAACCTCTCCTTCCCTAGGTTCGGTAGTCAGGTTGGTTATTGGGTCAAAGTATAAAGAATGTCAATTCAGAGTGTGAAGGGTTTAATTGCTGCTGGTTTTCATTCTGGGACATTAGCATCCAATTCAGAGTGACAGAAAACTATCTCACACAACATCTTGTACATATCTGTTCCCCATTCTATGAAATCAACAGTAACACAATGTTGGTATGAGATCTATATAACTCTGTCTTAATGTAGATCTTAGATTTATTCATCCTTTGTAGAAAGCAACAAAATTAACACATTAACAGACTTCTGGTGATTAATTATCACTGTTTTTTAAAAATTATTATCACTCTTAAAAATGTATCTATAGGGGCGCCTGGGTGGCTCAGTTGGTTAAGCGACTGCCTTCGGCTCAGGTCATGATCCTGGAGTCCCGGGATCGAGTCCCGCATCGGGCTCCCTGCTTGGCGGGGAGTCTGCTTCTCCCTCTGACCCTCCTCCCTCTCGTGCTCTCTGTCTCTCATTCTCTCTCTCTCAAATAAATAAATAAAATCTTAAAAAAAAAA
>NC_138374.1:127606116-127644715 GCF_054177405.1 Leptonychotes weddellii
TTTATGTGTGTATATATTTATATACATAAAATGGTTAAATTGTAAAACCTTGGCTAACCCAACCAGAAGGGATATTTGACATTGGCAATAATAATAGTTAAGATAAAGTTGGTAACTTCTACATATTTGGAAAAATATTTCAGACACTGCACAACTGACATTCTTCTTTCTATCCCCAAATCAAAAAAAAAAAAAAAATCTATGTGATTACTTCCATGGTTGCTATACAGGAAAGAAAATCACATTCAGAAAGGGAAAAAAAAAAAAAAAAAGACATTTCTGCATACAGGCAGCAGACTATTTGGCAGAACGAGTATTGCCGTAAAGTGAACTTTCTTAAATTTAATAAATGCATGGAATGGACCTCCTTCTTAACAAATTAGGAACCATTAAGACTAAAGGTTTGCAGAGTTGTATTAGAAACAATTCTTCATAGATCTCTTGCATTTCTTCACATTTTACAAGCAAGGCTACCCTTTATTCTATCTTTTCAAAGATTTGTATGGTAAATATTCTTGGAATGTAGAGATAAATATCTTCCACTGGAGCAAAGAGCAGATTTGCGTACAGTCTTAGACTATAAAGACAATGTTTCCCTCTGAAGGAACGGGCAGTCACGCTTACTGTCTAGTATAATAAAGTCAATGTCTTCCTTTAGAACAAAGAGCAGTGTGCTTACTACCCAATAGAAAAGATTTAAGTTCCCTAAACTCTGGTTCTCTCTTGCAACCCAACCCATTGAGTGGACAAGTATCATCTCACCCTCTGGGCATTTCCCTCTGGGAACTGGGGTTTAGGGAACTGTGGCCAAAATGCCGATGCTCTAGATGCTGCTAGTGATCTGAATATAATAAACTTCCTTCTTTTTTTTTTATTAGATTCCACATATAATCATATGGTATTTGTCTTTCACTATCTGATCTATTTCACTTCACATAGTACCCTCTAGGTTTATCCATGTTGTTGCAAATGGCAAAGTCTCATTCTTTTTTATGGCTGATAATATTCCAACGTGTGTGTGTGTGTGTGTGTGTGTGTGAATGTATACACACACACACACATATATCATATATATATCCTTTCTTTATCCATTCCCCTATTGGTGGACATTTAGGTTGCTTTCAGATCTTAGCTGTTGCAAATAATGCTGCAATAAACACAGGGGTGCATATATCTTGATTTGAATGTTTTCATTCTTAGGGTAAATACCCAAATGTGGAATTACTGGATCATAAGGTGTTTCTATTTTCAATTTTTGAGGAACCTCCATACTGTTTTCCACAGTGGCTGTGCCAATTTACATTGCCACCAACAGTGCACAAAGGATTCCCTTTTCTCTACACTTGCCAACACTATTTTTTGTCTCCTTGATATTAGCCATCCTGACTAGTGTGAGGTAATATCTCATTGTGTTTTTTATTTGCATATCCTTTATAATTAGTGATGTTGAGCATCTTATCATGTGTCTGTTGGCTGTCTGTATGTATTCTTCGGAAAAATGTCTACCAGGTCCTCTGCCCATTTTTAATTGGATTTTCTTTCTTTTTTTTTTTTTTTGGTGTTGAGTTATAGGAGTTCTTTGTAAACCAGCCAAATCTCCTTTAAGCTAATTTCTTTTTTTGAAAAACTAGCTAAGTCAGTAACAATCAACACACTCTAGTAACATTCTCTTTTCCAACCTAGAGTTGTACACTTTGTCTTCACTGTGTCTGCTTTCCAAACTCTCCTAGGATAATGGCTTTCCCAAATGTTTCACCACTGAATAGCATGGGTCTTTATCTTCCCAGATTTGAATGTCAATTTTCCCACCTCCCATTGCCAGGAAACAAAATGATAAGTCAGTGTCACATACTTTGATATTGATAAAATCACATCACCTTTGGCTCCAATTTCTACGTTAACTAAGGTAAACAGTAGCTTCTGTGACAGATAAGCCCCTAAACCTCAGTGCCTTCACAAATTTCTCCAGGCTCCAATAGCCAACTGGCCAATGATGGAAGAGAGAGAATATTCTCTGTGGAGAAAGATTTTTTGTGGACAAAACCTGGATGTTGTACACATCATTACTACCCAAATTCTCTCAGCCAAAATTCTGTTGTGTGGCCATCCATAGCCACAAGGGATACTGGGATATATAGTTCTGGCTGTGTTTCTAGAAAAAATAAGAAGCTTTGATAAAGTCATCAGTTTGTTTATGAATATTTTTATGTTGTGGCCAATTCCGCTTCTACAACCTCATAATTGCTTGGAATCAGGTAACAAATATTCAGAAAATAAGGACCTCCTATAAATATTAGAAAATAAATATTGGTCCAGTAATCAGTTACAAACCAAGCTGTGCTGGAGGTGAACTTTTTTCTTTTTCATATTGTCAGCAAATAATTATTGAGTCTTTATTTTGTTCCCCAAATGGTGAGCCATCTACCTTATCTGCCTTCATTCATAGGGAAATCCAAGAGACAGACCTGTCCATCCTGCTTGTTTTATCCTCCCCCACTTATTCTCATGCTTTTTCTATTCACCAAAGCTAGAGAAAAGATATTTAAGGTTTACAACTTTCTTCACACTGTGGTGTCCATCACTGAAGTGACTTAATATGTAAATTATCTAGCCAGTATTTACATTTCAGGCAGTATGAGAATGGTTTTTTCTTTCTGGAATTTCAGGAGACCACAGTTTTGCTGTCTGAGAGAGCCATGCTGATCCTGAAATCATATTTTGCAAGCTAATCCGGCTTCTTTAAGTATGAATTACATTTCAAGGTTTCAAAGGACAGAAGTAACAATGAACTGATTTCCCTGACAACCCTGCCCGGCAATCTAGCATACTAGAATTCTACTCAGCGGTCATGTTGGAGTCAGAACAGTTCCAGTAGAAAAAAAAAAAAACTTTTAAAAATTCTATTCCTATGCTGCATAGTTTTCAAAACCTACTGACCTAACATGGCAAGCCAACACTTTACCAATACAAGGAAAGCCAGCAGCCAGGAGAGAAGGCAAAGAGACCCATGCATTAAATGAAGTAATACTATTCTACCCAACAAAGGACAATACACAGAAATCCAGTTGTATACATTCTGGGAACGCTGTGCATTCTGAACACAGATGGCCTACAAGCATTTTTCAGTACCTACTAAGTAGCAGACATTAAAGTAGATGGTAGTATGTATGTTAACTCATTTCATCTTTAGCAGTATACAATATTGGTCTAATTTTTGTAGATACAAACAGAAGTTGAATGAGTTCCTAACATCACAGCTAAGTAAAGGAAGCACCATTTTAACTAAGCAAGGGCAGCACCATTTCAACCCTGTCCAGTTTAACTCTAGCATTTGCTTTTCCCTCTCTACCATGCCTTTCATTATCCAACTTTCTAATAAACTTGGTGAGCTCATAAACCACCATCTGATTGCCCCCACTGTTACCTATCCTTAGTATGTAACTGCTGGGGACATAAAAGTCAAAGGCCAGAGCTTTCCCAGAGGATCTTTTGCTTCTTGTCAAATTAAGGTTGAAAATTCAACATCTGATTTTCCCATCATGACAAAAAGGACAAAGCAAAACCAATATGCAGTGAGAAAGGGCAGGAAAAGTGGGCTAAGAAATACCAAAAGGACATCTGTTTTGAAATCTTCCTATACTTAAATGAAGAAGAGTTTACCTAGATATTTTCAGAGATTGACTCTTACTGGAGGGGTGAGAAGAAAAGAGAATAGCAATGATGGAGAACCATTCAACACCTGATTGTGTATCTTACACCTTTCCCTATATAATTGAATTTGTTATGTATGAAGGATCATCTCCCTCTCTGTTGTAGAAGACATGGTTCAACCATGTGAGTTAAGGGCAGTCATACTTCACCTATTTTACTAAAAGCATTACAGCCAAGATATTCCAAATGGGTCCATTTCTTGCAGTATGAATACAGTGAAAGATAAATGAGGAGACATTTAAATCACTGGAAATGTACGCCTGATGCCCCTTGCTCTTTAAATATCCAACATCAAGTTTCAATTATGCAAGATGAATAAGTTCTAGAGACCTGCTCTACATCATCATGTCTGCAGTTAACAATCCTGCATTGTACACTTAAAGATTTGCTAAGAGGGTTGATCTTATGCTAAACATTAATACAATTTTTAAAAATCTAACACTGGATGACATCAAGAAGAGAAGTTGTCAAAAACTGGTCAGGACATTTCTTGCCTGGAAATTTGAGAGGTCTTAAGATTGTACTTTTAAGGGACCAATAATGGCAGCCTGCCTAACTGGAAATCTTCCTCTCTATGTGATGATGAAAGGTTATTTTTAAAGAAGCTGGAATTAGATACTAAAGGAATCTTTTAACATCTTTTGTGAAAGCAGAAGCGTTTCTAAGAGGCAAATGTCAATCAATTTCTTTTCATGTCTGTAAAGATAAAATGAAGGGAATAGGCTTAAATTACAGTTTGAAAGCTTTCATATCAATCTAGAAAAGGGCCTTCTTGAGGATGATAAAGCACTGTTTAGAACACTGAGAAATGTAGTAAAGCCTCCATGTTTAGACATCTTCATGAAGATAAAATATCTGTGCTCGATAAACATCCCTTGCTAAAGTCAGTGGAAAAAACAAAATGTTTTCATGAGATTCCACCCAGCTCTGACTCCGTAAAATGAATATTTACCAAAGATCTATGAAAGTAGCTGATTTTGAATATTTTCACTGTAAATTCAGGTTGAAATTTAAGCTAAAACAAAGCAATTCCAAAGCTTATTTTGATTATCCTTGGAAGTGACAAAATGAATATCATTACTTTCAAGATAAACTTTAAAATATAAATATGCCCATCTCGCCACTGAAGCAACGTTCACTTATACTTCCCCACCATGGTGTGCCGAAGACAGGTCATGTTGGGTCAGAAAAGCCAATCATGCACATCTCTTTCCAACTCCACATATCATGACTTCACAATGGTAGCTTGAAATTGGCCATGCTGTATTTATACCATGAAAATTAGCACTGCAAGTCAGGGATTTGTTAATTTGTTTTGTTGTTGTTTTCAGAAATCTAATTGTTCAACATTCATCAGTTCATCATTGTGTCCCACTGTTTAGAAAGAGAAACATCAACTTTCTGCCCAACAGAAATTCTAGGTATGTGATATTTGACAAATTAATCACTCTAAATCTCCCTGCTTACTTATCTTTGAAATGAAAAAGATAAGTCCTGCTTCATAGGATTGTTGTGTTAACAGGGATAATTTGTGAGAAGTATCAAGCACAGTGCCTACAATAGGAAACAGTTGGTTGTGGCCAAGATGGGGCTGTGCTAGTAATAGGCATTGTTGTGACATTAACAATAGCAATCTTGATATAGTCTGGATTTTTTAAAATTTCTTTGAGGGTTGAGTTTTAAAACTGTTATTGTAAATTTGGAGACCAATTCTAAGTTTCTGAGATTCAAAATAAAAAGGTAGCACCAAATTCAATAAAAATTCTTTGTTTTTCAAACTATCTCAAATTTTCATACTTCTTAAATAATTGTACCTATTTGCATGGTTTGAGTGTTCTCATAATTACCAAAGCATGAGTACCACCTGAAGAATTTCTAGGAGAGAGGTGTAAGAAATTTTCTTCTTATCCTACTCCTTTTAAATCTGAGTGGTCTTCAAATTTTCATGAGCATCACAATTATTTGGAGGGCTTATAAAAAGACTGATTGTTGGGCCCTACCTGCAGAGTTTGTGATTCAGTGAGTCCAAGAATTTGTATTTCTAGTTAGTACAAGGATGAAGTTGATGCTGTCAATTCTGGAACCACGCTTTGAGAACTGGTCCTCTATTTGTACTCTAATATGAGTCATTATCCCTGAACCAAACTAGTACATGGTAGTGCCCCTTGATACCTGCTTTCCCACCTCGGTTTCTGTAGCAGTTATATAATGCTGCATAACAAACCATCCCAAAATTTAGTAGCTTAAAAAATAAAAATGGATTCTTGTTAATGAGTCTGTTGTTCAGCTAGATGGTTTTGCTGATTTGGGCTGACTTAGATGATCTCCAGCTGGGCTTAATCATAAGGCTGGGGTCAACGGGCTGGAGGTTGGCTGGTCCAGCATTGTCTCACAAGTCTGGTACTTGACTGACATCCACTGTGGTGACAAGGGTGACTGGGCCCTGTGTCACTCACCATCCAGTAGGATAGGCCAGGCTGGTTCAAATGGTGGTGTCAAGTGTCCAAGGCAGAACAGAGGTACTCACAGTACTCTTGGTATCTAGACTTAAAACTGACATAATTTCATTTCCTATACATTCTATGGCCCAAAGCAAGTCATAAGGGCAGCACAGATGCCAAGAGTGGGGAACTAGATTCTATCCCTTGATGGAAGGAGCAGCAAATTCACATTGCCAAGGGTGTGGCTGGAGGGAGACAGAAAATAAGGGACATTTTGTAATCAATCTCGCATAATCCCTTCTTCAAAGAAAACACTGGTTAGCACATTTGGTATTCTTTTTTTTTTTTTTTAAGATTTTATTTATTTATTTGAGACAGAGAGAATGAGAGGGAGGAGGGTCAGAGGGAGAAGCAGACTCCCTGCCGAGCAGGGAGCCCGATGCGGGACTCGATCCCGGGACTCCAGGATCATGACCCGAGCCGAAGGCAGTCGCTTAACCAACTGAGCCACCCAGGCGCCCCAGCACATTTGGTATTCTAAGAAATGCCCAGACACATCTACATACTAAGGTAACAACAGCTTGGGTTCTCTAGCTGACACTCCTACTCCACAGTATGGCTCTTTGAGTATGGCTTACCTCTTCCTATATCCAAGGATGAAAAAAACACCCCCCAAAATGGAGTTACCCAGAATCACATATTACAGGGCCAAACTTCTGCTTCCCAGGTGTAGCTGGATCCTATCCACTCCCACATGTGCACATCAACCACTTACCAATTGTTTGGTCTTGGAAGAGGGATGTTACATAATAGGTTTACCACATACTTAAGAAATATTTTTCTTGGATCCCTATATCTCCCTCCTCCACTTTGTCCTTAAATGCATTTTATATTTTAATAACATTTGCCCAAGACACTGCACTCAAAGAAATTCAGAGAAGTGTTTTTAAAAAACACTTTGATCTAACTTCCCAGATGAAATCTTTTCAAAACCATTTAACTCTAATTTAGTATTAAAATGCCACGTATTGTTTCCTTAAGAGAAATAATGCCAACACTACCTCAGGAAAAGGTCAAAGAAATGAGAAGACCCAGTGAGCCATGTCATATTTATATTGCGTATGGATATTTTTTCTTCTTTATTCTTCCACTATTGATATTAGCCTTTGAAAATGCTTGAAGTGATTTAAAATTATACTTCTTTATTGGGATTTATTAGAATATGTATGGAAGCCAAAACTCATTTCTAATACTTTGTGCTTTTCTACGAAAAGCACCCCTAAGTTTGGACTACAAATGGTAATATTGTGGGGGGGGGAATCCATAAATAAATGAATTACGAATGTAGCAACCCTGAAAATTTGCTGATGAACATTCCTACAGGGTCTACACCCTGGAGTGAATAAATCTATAGGGTCTCTTCTCTTTCTCCCCTCCACTTCTTTTTCTCTGAATCCCTATTCTCATACAAGTGAATGTCAAGGTACATCTTTGAAGAAAGAAAAAAAAAATCACAAAAGAGCAGCATATCACCTAACACAGGAATCTTGAAAATGGGGAGAACCAGTCTCTCCCGTTTTGCTTTGGTGACTTGGAAAGGAATATATGAGCTCCTTGTATGTATAGTGGATAGGAGTTTCCTTGGCTGCAACAATATTGCGAAACATGAAGCTCTCTTTTCTATTACTGATCTCAAATCTGGATCCTCTATTTCAGCTCAGCAACAGAAAAATCTAATTTAGCCCAATATGATCTAACTCAAAACTCAATTTAAACTCAGTTATTTTCTCTCTCACTCTCTACTGAAAGCATGGAGAATTTAGGCAGTCAGGTACTAATAATAAAAGTCTGGGAGGGAAGGGCAGGGAGAGGGATATGTTCCCACTTTTGGTATGGTTTAGTTCTCATCTTCTCAGATACGTGGGCATTTGGCTCTATATGAAGGGTAAGGATTTGAGCAAACTTAGGCAGCATTTTAGACGGTCTAGAGCCATCTGAGTAGTTGGACCCCTGTGCAGCTACATGGCCTGAATGATCCCATAGAGGCAGCCCCTACCTCCAGTGAGCAGCCAGTCTTCCCATGGACAAAGTCCATGGAGTGTGCCCAATTTGCCAAATAACCCCTTGGATCATGTTCACAGCTAATATTCTCTATAGTCTGGGCACAGAGGAAACATGGGTCTTTGCCAACCATGTAAGGACCTCAGGTTATCCATTGGTCCAGTCTCTTACCAACTTACACCACCATCTTTGTCAAGCTCCCCAACTTTATGAGGATCCGTGTTAAGCCTCATCCCAACCCTCCATGGGACAACTGGTTTGTGTGTGAGGACAAGTTTAAGTTTTAACTAATTTTTTTGAAATCACATTTGTATGTGTAAGCAATCTAAGAGAAGTGAAATTCAGAGGAAAAATTATTGCATATTTATTTACCCAAACACTAAAGAAATCCAAATCTATTAATATATGGGAAAACCTTGAAAAATGAGAATTCACTTTATATACTAGCTATGAAAAATGACCGAAAATTGACCAAACCAATGCTTATGACTGAACAAAATGTTCTAATTTCACTTTAACAGACTCACAAATAATTATAAATTATAATGCCAGAGAATTCCTTGACTTTTCAAATTCATTACAGTAGGCAATTGAGAGTTCAGTAAAAAGCTCATCTCACCAATAAAGTTTGAAATGTGTGGTTATGTTTGCTAATTAAATCTAGAGATTTTGCTTTGCCATGAATTCCAAACCCTAAGGTTTATAGATTGATTTTTACTCTCTGTTTAATGAACATTCATGATTTCTCTCTAGCAAGACTATAAGCTCCAGTGGGACAGTCAGATATCTTATTCTTCATATGCCCCAGCAACAAATATAAAACTGTATTTTAAATATATTAATAAATACTGCTAATTACTTGATTAATTAAAAACCTCAGATTCAGAAAATTCCTAAAGAAAAAAAAAGACCTCTTTGACAGAATAGTCTTATATCTGGGTCATACTCTCCTTCTTTAGTCAACACTTCATCTCTAAATTTATGGAAAAAAAATCTTCCCACATTTGTGGAATTGGGTTAAGAGAAAATAGTTGATGAGTGCAACATTTTAAAAGAAGGTACAATAACCATACAGATGTGGAAATCCCTATTCATGACTACAGGCTGATTAGACCATATCAACTTGCTACTTGGCAGGAAATAATAAGTAATAAAAATAATAAAGACTCTTTCAATGAAACAGAGAATTGCAAATATACAGTGATGCATAGTTTATTTCCATCACGTGTCAGAAGCTCATGAAATAAAATGATATAAGTTTTGTACATGGAGAGGGTTGCAAAGGAGAAAGCAAAACTCTTCATTGAAATCACTATGAATTTTTAGCAAATCCTGGAACAGTATTTCCCAACGAGTCTCATTTGCAATAGTCATTATATGTATTTAAAAAAAGCTATTCATGGTCAAATGAGTTAGAAAACATGGCATTAAATAAAAGTAAACAGGTTTCTTAACTATGAGACTTTCCAAAACCTTCAATATGCTAATGACATGATGAACCTGAAAAGGAATTAGAGTGTGTACATCTCCAAAACTTACTTTGCTAAGAAACACTTTTCCTCAGAGAAGAAAGGTCTCTATTTGTGAAGAAAAAAATCTAATCTGTGAAACCTAGACATTAAAAATAGTGTATATGTTTCAAACATGCACCATTTGTTTTAATGCTTCTAAGTATGTATTAAACCGATCCAAACAGTTTGAATACATCTGTCAAGTAGCTGGGTCTACATTATTCTTAACATTAAATCTTTCCAAATGTCTGGATGTTTGCCATTATTTAAATAAAAAAAGTTTAGATGGTAAATTGAATTTTTCACTTCAGTTGTAGACACAACCTATATAATATGTACCATTTTTTAAAAAAAGAAGGGAAAGAAAGGTAAGGTAGGGGATCTATTTAAGCCTTCGTTTTCTCATCTAACATTTATGATTATAATAGTTTTCACCACATCTATTTTACTCATTCATTCATTCATTCATTCAACCATCATTTAGGGCCTGCTATGTACCAGGCATTATTCCAGGGCTGAGGGAAAAGGGATGAGCAGGGAAGAGTGAGGTAATGCAGAAGGGAACAAGGTAAGTTCAGATCATGATATGACCCATGAAGACAATAAAACAGCTAGAGAGAGGGACTAGATGGATACTCTAGTTTGCATGATCAGGGAAGATCTCACTGAGGAAGTCATAAGCAACATGAAAACTGAATGATTACAAAGAACCAACCAATAATAATCAGAGGAAGAATGTTCCCAGCAGATGAAACAGATGCCAAAGCCCTAAGATAGTAACATGCTTGGCTTTTTCAAGGATGAAATAACCTGGCCTGTGTGGCTGGAGCATAGTAGGGAGAGGCAGATGGAAGGTCCTAATTCAATGAGCTCCGTGTCAAAGCCTTAGGCTACTACCTGACCCATAGTAAATGCTCAATATATGAAGGTTAAAGAGATGAGGATGAGGATGATGATAACAATGATGTTTTAGGAACAGAAATAAAATAGAATAAACTCCCAAATGTCAGAGTCAGGAAATATGCTTTAGAGTAAAATAGGTTAAAATATCAACCAGTGGCCCTTGGCCTTCCTGTCGTGATGTAGATGATGTAAGTATTAGTCAAAGTAAGTAATGCTAATAACAAGCAACGCTGAAATCTCAGTGGTTTACAAAAATAACAGTTCTTTCTCAATCACAATCTGCTTTCAGTTCTCAGCTCTGCCCCAACTGGTACTTCCATGATTCAAGCTCTTTCCATCTTACTGCTCCACCATCTTGGAATCTTTCAATTCTTGTGCCAAGCAGATAGAAAAGGGAGGAGAGAGTAAGGAAGCTACATTTCATACTTCGCCTTCTCCCAGAACCGACAACCATGACTCCAGCTCATATTTCATTGGCCTGGATCAGTCCCATGATCCTACCTAGATCCAAAAGGGCAGAAAAACAGGGTCTTCCTGTGTGCTCAGGAGGGAAATGGAACAGTTTAGTGAGCATGATTGCATTGTCTCTGCACAATATGCTTAATCTCATGAGCATAGCCAGATTTTGGGGGGGGGAAAAAACCCTCCTTGAGTTGGCAGAGAAGTAAAATACTGCAGCAAACTTTGAGAGATTCAAAAATCACTCACTTCAGGCTATGGAAGGACTAGGCAGATTCTGGGTTATCCTACCCTTTTTCCCTTTTCTCTTTCATTCAAGGAAGTGCATCATATTGTCAGTAATGGCTTTGAATTAAGCTATAAAGTCTATTTTTTAATAAACCATTGGAAAACTTTCTATAACAACAAATTATTGAACAAGCCTCATGACAGATTGCTACACAGTGCTGCATCTAAACATTATGGTTAGGAACTGCTAAATGTACCGTATCATAGTATAATATACACAACAAACATAAAAGACTGCTGGTCATTGTTCGGTTCATTTGGCCTTTCCTTCAGTGATTATTTACTGAGCACCCATTATGTGCCTCCAGCGGCCACATCAAAACCTCCATACTTCAAGAACCTTTTTTATCCTCCCCATTCTGAAGGGCCAGCTGGAGTCTGTCCCTTCCCTATGGCTTTCCCTGATGACACTTTGACTGAAGCATAGAGAATTATGAGAGGAGTGGGAGATGAGACAGAGGGCTCTCCAGACTTTCACGTCTAAGGTGACTATGGAGAAATGAAGAGATCTAGGCACCTTTGCATGAGAAAGGAGGTAATAGAGAACAGTGTTTAGGAGCACAACAGTTTTTCAAATAGTGAGACATTGCCCAAGTGACTTTAACTCCTTCAGCCTCAGGTTCTTTACCCATAAAACAGATGACAGGGTTATGGTAAGGATTCAATGAGAAAATGTGTGCAGAACACTTAGCTCAGTATCTAATTTATAATAAGTGGTAAATGTCAGGACATAGTATGGTAGATGGAGGATAGATGTACGTATCCATGAAACATGATCCATGGGATTAGCTGAGGTAACCGATGAACTTTATCCAAGAACAAACTAAGGGAAGGATGACTAACATGATAAAGAGAACAGACTGTAAAGAAACCACAGGGAGATAACTCAGTGAATGTTCTGCCTTAGATAAGGGCAGACAGGGAGGGAAGGGAAGAGCATGCGCAAGGCTGTCCTACAGGAGAGCTTAGGGTGTGACCTGTGTGTGCTCCATTCCAACCACGCTGCTGAAAGGAACCTTCTCTAAGCTCAGGCCACCCACTCCCTAATTTGGCCCAGTCCTGCCAGGATTCCTGATACAACGCAGCAGCCACACCACCCACAGCCTGTGGTTAGAGCAGCCCTGAAAGAGAAGGGACAGACCTAGCAAAGAAAGAAAGGAAGCCACAGAGGAAAATAGGGTGCAGGCAGAAACAAGGTGTATTGATCTTAGCTATATTATTAGGTGATTATGCTTGGAAGGGATAGGAAGCTGAAGTCTAGATAGTCTGCAATTAAACTAAATGCAATTAGTGCAATTAGATATATGTGAATATATAAATATAATTGATATATGGTATTTTAATTTAATTACAGTACCATAAAAAGCCTGTGGTGATCACCTGACCTGATGGGCCAGGATTCACAACTCCGGTGATCAATAGGAATCAAATGCTAACAAGCAAGTCAGATGGTCTCTAAAAATTAAGTAGGTATTCTTCCAATACTCAGAATCTCATATTGCCAAATTTATTTTAAAATCTATTCACTAATTTTTGACATTCTAAATCTGAGAAAACCTATAAAAATGTGTTCATTGCTCAGGAAACATGAGCCACAAAGAAGAAGTCCAGCATTCCATCCTCAGTATTTCCTCATCGAGTTCCTGAAATGATGCTTGTTTGTTTCACTCTTTCACTTTAGAGCCCTGTAATTCCAAGCATGTATGTCCCAGGGAGAGGTAACATATTAAACTGTTCTCAGTTGTTAAAAACTAGGCATAAACTTTTACATCAAATAACTCGAAACCACCTTAGAAAACAGAGGATAGAGTCCTGAGAGAATCTGCAGAAAGAATGGCTGCAGAGATTGAACCTTAGTAACCCAGAATCCACAGGAAGGCATCAACACCTGGGGAAGAGAGAGAAGAGCATAGAAGATATGGAGAAGAAGGTCCAAACGCAAACTTTTCTGTAACTTTGTGTGATCCAAGCCAGTACAAGAGAGGTGAATGTGTCTGTGAAAGCTGTGAACACTGAGTTCAGATCCCATCACAAGAACGGTATTATACAAACGGGAGAGGTATGACCCCACACACAGGTCTAAGAATGCTCTATTCCATTGGGAAGGTCAATATTTTTATTCAATTATATGAGAAGCTTTGGGTCCTAGTTTATAAATATGTAGAATTCTCCTGAGTGTTATAAACCTTTGTTATCTTTATCAGAATGTTTCCAGGCTGGTGGACATTTTGGTGAGTCCAGATCCTTCTAAAATCTTTCTGCAAGTCTGATTAAATCCATCTGGCTCTGATTAATTTACAATTAACGTGCCAAGTACTGTCTCAGAAGAACGGCAGAGTCCAAGCCTCTCTGAACCCTCATTTTGCTAAAACTAGATTTTAGAAGAGCATGTGAAGCCCAACAAGAGTTCAAAGGAGGGTGATGTCACTGGGGGCTGGAGGCATCAAGAGGTTCCATAGAGAAAAGGGAATGTGGGCCAGGCTGGAAGGAAGCAAGAATTTTATTCCCCTTTGTAGCCACCCCAGTGTTTAACAGTGTCTTATAAATGATAGATTTGTAATAATTATGTGTTGACTAAAAAGGAGGCCAATAAGAACTAATATACTTCTCAATAAATCACCAACAGAACATCTCCAAGATTTCAGTTAAACATCATCCCAAGGTTTCAGGACCCTGTGTGACCCCATTGAAAAAATGTGCCTTCCTAAGCATCCACCACCCTGCTGGGGAGGTCCATGGGGGCACTGACATTCCCAGTCACATCTGAGACTTTTGCCCAAATCTATTAATCTACAGTTTGAAAGTCAAAAATCCTCTCTTTATAGGTGATGGAACAGGGAGAAGAAAACATACGAATTGGTTGTTTGATTAAATTCATTAGGTATATTGGTGGGTTCTTGTTTTTTCTTCTCCTGATTGCAGTCTAACCTATTATTTCTCTGGGAGGTTTAGCCTCAGTATTCTATGCCCAAAATGTTAGGGGAAAAGAGGGAAAGTGTGGGGCAAACTCTTGTTTGTCAGGGATAAACATGAGTCCAGCAGATCTCTGATGTTGTCTAATGATAATGTCTACTTGCTCCCTTTTTAAGAAGCTATTTTGCTCTGGTTTTGTAAAGATATATGTTTCCTGAAGACTCAACACTCCTGTGATTCTCTCTTTATTTCTACTGACTGTTGACAAATATGTCTAGTTTCATGTCCTCAGTGGCTCTGACTGAAGACTATTTTCTTCCCCAGCACTTCCAAGATGGCTCCCCATCCTTGGCCCTTTCCTTCTGCACTGGCACTTCCCAAACTCCTGCCTTCAATCCTCTTCTTCTCTTATCCTACATAATCTTCCTTATCATATATATTCTACTTTTACATTTTAGCCATAACTTATGGGCTGATGACTCCCAAATTATAGCTTCATGTAGATCTTACTCCTGAATTCTGGATGCTTAGTGGATATATCCACCTAAAAGTCCCATAGGCCCATGTCCAACTTGAAGTCACTAATATTGTTCCTTTACCTACTCTTTCCCCTGTGTTTCCTATTTTAGAGAATATGAATCATCTAACCGTCCCACAAACCAGAGACTTATGAGGACAACTTTCTCCCCCTTGCTCCCCATTCCCAAGGTATCACCAAGACCTGCTGACTAACAGGGGACTACCTCTCAGAGCCACCCACTTCTCTCTTTAATGCCACCACCCTCATTCTGGCCTCTAAGCCGCACCCTGACTATTGCAATAGGCTTGACTGACCTCCCACATTTCCACCCCCATTCATCTCCAAGCCATTCTCCACATTGCAGCCAATGTGATCTTCATAAAATTTATAAAATTCAAATGTGATTAGATCACACACACATATACACACACATCCCACCTTGCTTAAAATTCTCTTTGTTCCTCTTATTCTGAGAATAAATGCCAGAAGCCCCTGCAGAGCCTTCAAGACCCTGCATGGCTGACTCCTACCTTCTCTCCAATCTTATCTCACACCACTTTCTACCTTTACTTTACATTCCAGCTACACTGGTGTTTCCCTATACCTCCCACACTCTTGTTACCCACAGCCACAAGCCCTTTGTGTAATGCTGACTCAGCCTGTGTAAGATTCTCTTCTCTACAACTTCCCCTCCAGCATCTGGTTGATTCCTGTTTACCCTTCAGATCCCAATTCAAAACTCTCTTCTTCAGGACAGCCTTCTCTGAACTACCGACTAGATTAGGCTGTTATACACACACAATCCATACCATCCTGCTCCTGTGTTTCAGAGCACTTATGATTTTATATTTGTGATTACTTGATCAATAAATAAGTCCCCTACCAAAACATCGTATCCATGAGCAGGGACTGGATCTGCTTTACTCACTATTATTTCTCCAGATCCCAATACAATGCCTAGTACATTGTAAGCAGTCAATAAATGTGACGAATGATTCAATGAATAACTGAATGGATTCTCTATATTCCTCCAAACAATATGTAACCAATTTTTTTTCAACTCTACCTCTTTACCATCTCTCATCTTCATCTCTGCCTGTCTATCCCCAATGCTACTCATTCAGAGCTCAATAACCTCTCACCTCATCTATTACAGAAGTCCCCTAAATGTCTCCATGCTTCCAGTGTTATAGCCTTCCAATCCAACCTACATACTTTGAAGAGACTGAACATCCTAAAATACAAATTTGAGCATGGTTCTGCCTTGTCCAAAATCCTTTGGATGTTTCTAAAAACAGTGCCAATTTCCATCTCAGTCTATTTGCCCTGGCACCTCCCTCTACTTCTTCCCTATTCCCATGTGTCAGCTTAGCAGTGATCCTCAACATTTTTCATGCCATGGCACGCATTTAAAAATGGCAATATTTATACAACATGCTGGAGTCTATAGAGGAGGTTCCAAGAGCCCAAAGGCTAAGGAACTTGACAACCTAACATACCTATAATCCCTGTGGCCTGTCACCCAGAATGGGAAGCTCTGGCTTGGGAAATACCAGTTCAACAGTCAAGTCTTGCTGAAGAGTGGCTTTCTCTATCACTTTTTCTGTCACTTTTGTGACTCTACTATGCCTAGCAGACTTTTTAATAGTACTCTGAGTATTTATTCTGTTCACATTCCTGTCTTTTCTGTGAGACTGAAAACCCCTTTGGAACAGAGAGCATATCTCACCCATCTATGAATTCTCATAATACAATGGTTGGGCCCAGGTGAATGAAGAATGAACAGAAAAAGGGACTAGAAAGATCCAAGAGTCCAAGAATCCTGGATGACCATTAGGTTAATTTCCTTCAATCATCACTTTAATATATATATAAAGATAGATTATTTTAGAAATTAAAATGATTTCTTTCCCTTCCCCCAAGCTCTTTTTTCCTAGAGGCAAGCTTCCAAGCTACAACTCTGACTAAATAGAGTGCTGGCATTTTAAATTATAAATATCCCAAAAAGCAAAATACAGCTACTCTGAGAAATTGAGTCCTAGTACCCAATAGGTCATTGTGCTTTTTACTGCCAGAATATTTTCTATCAATTAATGCTCCTAAAGTCAGATGTTTCTCATCAGGAAGAAGAACGAGATTTCAGAAGGTGAAGATTTTATAAATGCATTAAAAAAATGTCAACATTTTTGGTTCAAGTTATGATTTAAATAAGTATAACCTCATATTTTAAAATGCTAGGAATGCTCTCAATGTGGTGAAAAAGCAAAGGGAGAGCTGAGGCCCCCAGAACAATGTTTTCATTTCTCAGATGGACCTGACAACAGAATGAACATGGCCAGAAGCTCTTTCACCTGAAAAGCTCACAGGTGCTTACTGAGAAGTCAGTGGACATCATAAAGCTCATCAGTTCCATCCAAGAAAGGATGGCTCCAATCAACATGACCAAACTCACCAATTTCCTTCAGACTTTACTTGGGACACTCAATTTATTGCTACTGACCTGAAAGCCAAGGAATCATTTCTTTGTGGTAAGAAATATCCCTGCTTCTTTCTCCCCCTCAGGTTCCTGGTGAATAAATACTCCGGTACCCTCAACTGTAAAATGCAGAGGATATAAGCTGGGCTGCATTTCTCAGAACTTCCTTCCCTGCATGGTGCCAGGTTAGGATTGGCAGGAGAAATTTCCCTAAGTCTTGTAAGGCAGCACAGAACCAGCAGCCTTCATACTCTGAAGGTCGGTAAACGGCATGAGATGCAGATGCAGCTTGTGGATGTTGTCACCCATGTCAACAAGCTCACCTTGTTGACATGGGACTCTCCGGGCCCACAGCAACTCCAGTTCTCACCACAGAGCTTCCTTCATCTTCCTCGAGTCCAAGGCAATTTGTCCTTGAGTCGAGTTGAATCTCATAGGTTCCAGTTGACTTTTATTCTCTTCCATTTCAGGTGCAGCTTCCGGACAGCAGTCCTACAGACACAGCAACTTTATGCCCACATCAGATACATCAGAGCAAACAGCCTTCTATAGAATTCTTTACCAGTTCCCACAGTTGTGGAAAGTCTAATCCTTATCACAAACCCCTTACTTCATATCACTCATTGTGGTTCTCCTTCTCAAATCAAACCTGATACAGGAGAACTTCTTCCCATCTTACTTTTCCCTCTAACTATCTTTGGAAAATGAAGGGAAGTTTCCTAAAGAAGTAGACTATCCTCTGTTACAGGTAAGGAAGTCACCTTCATAGTCACGTGACTCAGGAATGCACAGTCACCAATGCCTCATCCACCTCATCCCCAATAGCAGGGGATCAGAACAAACACCTATGTCCTTGTAAAACAAATACCTTAAGAGAATGCATGATCTTCAATCTGAAGCATCTAATGGACTCAGATCCAAAGGAAGCAATTCTTGATTCCTTTAATAGTGATGAAACGAGGGAGGGAGGATCCTAATGCTCCTCCAAATTTCTTAAGTTCCTAAACTACCTAAACTCGACATGACCAGAGTAAAAAGACTTTTTCTGCTATAAAATGAGTATTTTATATTATTTTATCTTAAGGGACAGCATAGGGAATAGAGTCAATGGTATTATAGTAGCGCTGTATGGTGAAAGGGAGTAACTACACTTGTGGTGAGCACAGCATAATGTATATACTTGCCAAATCACTATGCTGTATACCTGAAACTAATGTAACATTGTGTGTCAAATACACTTCAATTAAAAAAAGAGGCAGGGGGCACCTGGATGGCACACTTGGATAAGCGGTCAACTCTTGGTTTCTACTCGGGTTGTAATCTCAGGGTCATGAGATCAAGCCCCACACCAGGCTCCACACTCAACGTGGAGTCTACTTAAGACTCTCTCTCTCAAACAAATTGATAAATTCTAAAAGCAACAACAACAACAACACCTCGCCTTCACAACCTGGCCTACATCCTCAATAGCCCTTTCAGAAGCAGAAGATAAAACACATATCCTCTGTATACCATGGATTGGTTTGTTTGCCAAGTTCCCCAGGCAACCAGAACCACTGCCTCCAATACTTCTGTCAAAAGTTTCAGAAAATACATTTTTAGCTGCAGAAGACAACTTCCACGATTTGAGCTGAAGGCCATTATTAAGAAAAAGCAGACATGGGAAGAGCCATCTGCTCTTCCCTCAGCTGCCTAAAAGCAGGGCATACATTTATCTTCGGAAGTTGTTCCCATTTTCCTATATCAGGAAGAGGAGAACAAACTTTATCCTTGGAGACAGAGATGGCATGGAGATGAGTCTTCATAAACAAAGCTTACTAAATAACTCTTATCTACAATGAGTTTCCTCTGTATATTTCCCAGTTACCTTCCCACAATTTATTGCCCCTAGAAACCCAAACCCCTTTCCTTTGTGTAGTCATAGGTCATAATTTATCACCCTTTGTTAAAATGGTATATAAAAACTCTGAGCCTAACTGCTTTCTTTTATCTCTAGCTACATTTTTTTCTGTGAAGCCACTGTGCATGTAAAATTAACAATGTTAACACAATTTGTATGTTTTGGATCTTTGTTAATCTTTTGTCAGTTTAATTTATAAGCCCTAGTTACAGAAGCTAAGAGGCTAGAGAAAAAATTTTTCCTCCCCTACAGTTCATTGGGCTAATTCGGGTCCATAATGAGATTTCAATTTTCTAAAGCCAAATTCTGAAGAATAAATAAGACTATATATAAACCCATGTGTTGGGGTTTGTTCACTCTCATGGAGGTTTGCATTAGGTGTATGTAATTTTTTATTCTCCAATCCCACCCCCAACTTACACTTTACATTTTTTATTCTTTGTGAATTTTTTTTTTTTCTGAAATAATGAGCTGTACAAAGGCACATGAGCTTTATAATGGCTACTTCAGGGGCAGAAGATTATGGTAGTGTCAAAGAAGAGAACTCTTCCTGAGAACAAAAACCTTCTATTCCTTGCAATCCCTGATTGGAGTTAGAATGGCCTTTTGGATCTTGGATAATTGAATCTCTCGGAAGTGTGGCAACATGTTTCTCCAGTTTCCTTTAAGCAGTGGGGTGTTCCTTCTGACACCCTGCAATGCCAAGGCCATGACTGCCCACTCCATGAGAGGCCTCTAATTGGGTTTTCTGAGGCTCTCCTCTCATGAGTGCTTGTCAGAGTAGGTACAAACTGCTGAGCGGGACCACAGTCTTCTGCCATATCGACGGCTTGAAGTTACTTTCTGAGAGGAAGAGACCACTATTATCAGCAGCCCTTACTTTTTGCTGCCTTCTTAAAGGGCTAGACTGCCCCATGCCCACTTAGTTGCAAGACAACCCCCTTCTCCTATTGCTAGTGATGACATCTGTGAAGGACATGATAGAGGTCAATGTGAAGCATGCTTCACATGGGCAAGATGCTTTCATTCCATCAGCAAAATTTGTTGGGCTGACCCCACTGTCATAGGCAAAAAGGTCAAAAAGAGTGTATTGGAAGTAATAAAAAAAAAATAGGAGTGATATGAAGAGGATTTGTAAAAAATGTTTTCTGACAAAAGTAAACAAGCACCACCAACATTTTTCCTTTATGCAGCATTGAATTTATGACAATTCAGTGAAGGTGTTTTACTGTTTTTAAAACATCAATGACAAGAAAACAGCCTCAAGAGATTTCTTTGATTTTTTTGATCTTAAAAAGAAACACAATTTAGAAATGAAAAAATAGACCTAATTAAGAGAATGTATTCTATTTTCTCTTTCATTCAAATGGAAAGATGTCAGCTGTGTCTAGAAAAGCAGTTTGATGAATTTTCTCTTGTCTGCCTTCCATGGATATTGTCCCATTGTCTTAGAATTTGCCACCTTTCGCCTGAAACTCTGAAGTCTTGTTTCAGAGCTGTCATCTCAGAGATGAACAGTAATACTGAAAAGGAGCAAACAATTGCTTTTTGTTCTGAGTGCTGAGTCAGGGCAGGTAAGGTCAAGAGAAAGCTTGAGAGCTAAATCCCAGATCAAGCCACATAGGTAATTCAGAACCAGGAAGGATGAAGAAGTTGGCAAAGAATTTGCAAAAACCAAAGAAACAATCCACAAGGAGCAGAGTCAGAGGAGATTTATTAGCAAGAAAGGGTCTTTCCTAGGAGACAAAGCCCGCCATTGACAAAAAACCAGGTGGTTTTAGATGTTCCAATGATGTGTCTGTCTCACAGAGTTGTGGCCAATCCCAGGACTGCAGTGGGGAAGGGGTGTCTCTGTCTTCCCAAGTTCTGGTGATCTTGACAAACAGAACTCAATTACAGCAGAACCTTTTAGAAAATGATTCAATATTATGACATTTCCTAACTCAAGGCTGTTAGTTTTGGGGTTTGTATTTTGTGGGTTAAATAACTAAAGACAGGAATGCCATCTGTTTTTTAATCAATAAATATAAGTCATTAATTTTTTCCCCTTCAAAACAAATCAGGGTGAAAGACTCTCAGGACCTAGTGAACATGCGAGCTTGTTGGGAGGCTGCTCAAGATTCTGTCACTCAGCTAATTTATTTCTCAGCTGAACACTCTCTTCCCTTGTGGTCCAGTTAAAAATGACTGTTACTCTTATCCATGTATCTTAAAATTTGTACCCATAACAGCATTGTTAGATAAATACGGGATCATAACACTGATGCTGAAAGACGGGTATAATTCTATAAATTAATCTCAGGATGCTCTTCACTATATTTGTTTCATTTATCTGATGGAAATTATTACACAATTCATTGAGATGTTTTAGTACTTTAAAAAACTGTTTACAGAGAAACTATAATTGAGAATAAAGACTATATACCAGCAGTATATGTGGAGAGGGTTTACAAATAAAAATCTAAAATCTTCCTTCTGAATTTGGAAACAAAAATGGTGAAAAAGTCTAATTTGTTGCCAATATTTGGTTAAATTTTAGTGCACATTTTATTGTATATATAATTTTTATATCTACATACATATTTACATGTATAAAATTATGTATATCCTATGGTCTATAAATAATGACATGCCATGTCAAATAAATAAAATCTTAAAAAAAAATAACTAGAAAACAGCCATGGTGGGAGTATTTACACCACGGAAATCAGCAAAAACTAAACATCTGGGTTTGATTTATTGTGTTATTCTCTAGTCTTAAGAAAGATGGAGAAAATGTTAGTAATGTAGTTTAAACTTTAAAGACAAGAGTGTCCTATCTATAGCCATGTATTCTCAACTATGCAAAATACTGAGGAACTATTCTTCCAGTATTTGAAAAGTATCTGAGTCAGTAAAGAGTCACTCATGTCATCAATAAAGGAGTAAAGTTCTGACATACATAGTACTGAAGCTGAAAGAAATTTCTGTTTAGTGAATGTGATTTGGGCAAGAATGAGAAACAGCTTAATCATAGGTCTTATAACATGTGTGATGACAATAAGTTTTACTGGAAAAGAATTAGCAGATTGAGATGGAGCTCCATTTGTCAGGTCATGGTTGCCCTGCAATCATAGGTTGGCTACAGACATGAGTTCAGCAAAAATGAACAAAAGCATTCCCTACACATCCATTGGCTATATGGAATTTACAATAAGGAGTATTGTACGTGCTACTATTATTTGTAAGTTGTGTGCTATACATCTGTATATCTGTAATATTTATAACAAAGTACCTATATGGATATACGTACCTAATGCACACATCTTTGGGGGGTTTTTTTTGTTGTTTTTTGTTTTTTGTTTTGCCAGTGATTAAACATTTACCAGAACATCATTGGACATTAGATGCAGGGATGGTTATGGGAAACCATGGGAGCTGCCCTCCATTTATTAGCTTCGAATGTGATGAGTCCTGAACATTCCTATGTTCTTTTTAAATTTCTTAGATGGATCTTTTATCTATGAAGTTAACTAAAACTGACTTGAATGTGCTCATATTTTTGGCGTATATGATCTCAGGGGATAATGAGTTCCATATTTCTTATTCATGCTTCATAAGATTTTAGAAAAAAATTCTCTTTAATCAAGCAATGTTCAGGCTTGTTTTAAAATTAATTGCCCAGCATACATAAGATGCTCTCAATGGTCAGTCCTGGGAAGTAAGATTGAAGAGTCAGGAAAGGTGAAAGGGTATTTTTATTTTTATTCTCTATCAGTCTAAATTGGTTTCCTGAAAAAGAGTAAATACAAGATAAGATAGGAAGAGGAGGTTCAGAAATGTGCTATGTGTCAGGGAAAGGAGATTTTTATTTATTTAGATCCCACCATATTCAAAAAATATTTAAATAGAAATTCATATAATGCAATAGGATAAAAATAATGACAATAAAACCAAGGTCACGGGATAATCATGGTAGCATAGAAGGGGGAGCCGTAGATAAAGTGAGAGGACTAAAATGCATGCCCTAAGGTTTTGCATTACTGTTATGGGTAAACAGGATTCACCTCTACACATGGGAAATTTAGAGATCGAAATAGAAAACTATATAAACCAGCTTTTTCAGACTTGGTCACAAAGACTTCTGGGCACTAAATAACACTTGTATTGGAGAAGGCAAAGAGCCATTTACAGAGTAGCCTGAGGCATAAGAGCTAACTCGTAGATTGAGCTCCCAGTCCTTCCCTCTGGTGATGCTTCTTGCTCCTATCAGCTGAACCGATTAGCATTCCAATGCTTCAAGATTCCACATTGAAGTGGTCTCTGTGGAAACCAGAGAGCTAAATTAGAGAAGCCTCTAAGCTCTCTTGACCTTCTATTTGGTTCAATGAGTACTTCAAAGGGCACTCCAGAATGTTCCCTTCACTCCAGACTGGGCTGTCACTTAAGGATCATTCAAATAGTTCCCTAGGCAATTCTTTAAAACCTAGAAATCTATCTTTTCCTCCACCCTTCATCAAATTTTACCAGTCAAAGCCCAGTTGAAGTCCCAGGTCCTCCATTTTTGAGTATGCAATAATTGATTGAAAGGCTTATCCACCTTCCATGAATAAAGCTAAATATTTTCCTGGCCACTTCCCAACCAGAATTATTTGAGATGGGAGGCTTATTGGCAATAGGCAGTCCTGGGTAAATGACTAAAATGACATCGCTGCCTTATATACATAGGAGAGCCAAGGCAGAATCGGGGGGGGGGGGGGAAGAAATCAACAAGGCAGCTTTTTAAAGTACTGGTATGTTGCATCAACATCATAGTCAAGGCAATGGGGAAATTACACAGAATACATTTCCATTCAGGTCTATTTTCTTTAAAAAACTACATTACAGCTGGAAAAAAAAAATTGCACCATTCTTTTGGAGAAATAACTGTATCAAGAAACAGACTTCCATTTCCAGAAAGATGGGAGTAGATTATTTTCCTATTCCTTCCACTAAGTACAGCTACACTTTTGTTGGGATGGTGTCAGAAAAAGCCAACTGTGGAGCCAGGATTCACAGCCCCACAGCTAGTAGCAAGGTCTTCTCTCCATGGCCTCAGTAGGAATTATATGGGGAACTGGAGCTCCCACCACAACTCACCAGTAACAAGGAATTTCCCTCACTTGAATATCAACAATGAACAAATAAATTTGACAAAATTGACTAATTCCTCAAAAAATACAAGCCACCATAAATCCTCCCATATTGAGAAAGGGACAGGCAGGGCTAGGTAGGGAGAGATAGATAGGGGGCTCCATAATCAGGCTCACAGAAATCCCAAAAATGTGGAGGTGTAAGGAAACCAGAGATAAGGGAACACTCCAGACCCCCATGCCCTGGGTGTCTGAGGGGAGAGTCTTATTTATGACAGTCTCTTGTGGTCAATAGAAAATAAACAGACCCTAAAAAGAAGTAAGCCATTAAAGATGTTATCACTAGTCCTACTTACAAAAAGGTGCGGTCAAGTAGAGAAGTCAAAAAGATTTAAGTTCCCCAGTTAACTTTCTATAAAAGACCAACCCTAAAGGCCCTCAGTGGCAACCCTGTCGGGACTCTTCTCACTCCTGAGAGCTTTTTCTGTATCCTTGCTTAATAAACTTCTATCGCTTTACTCACTCTCCTTTGTCGGAGAGATTCATTCTTCAACTCCGTGAGACAAGAACCTAGCTCTCCCGCATCACTATGAAAAAGATAACAGCTCTCAAAGAAAGAAGGAAATCAAATTTATAATTTAAAAACTCCCCAAAATGAAATCCCCAGACCCAGGTGGTCTCACTGGAGAATTCTACCAAATGTTTGAAGAAGAATTAACACCAATCCTATACAATTCCTTCCAAAACATAAAATAAAAGGGAACAGTTCCTCCAACTAGTTTTATGAAGCTAGTGTTACCCTGACAGCAATATCAGACAAAGGCAATATTAAAAAAAGAAAGACAAAAGGAGGGAAAGAAGAAGAAACATTTATAAACCTACTATTTCCTCACTAAATATTTGTTATGGAATGTAAATCAATAGCAGGACTCTTCCCCTAAGAGATTCAGGGTGGCATTATACACTCAGCAAACTTCTTTACATTTTAGTAGTATTACAGAACCAAAGCAATAAAGCAGAAATCATACAGAATCTGGATTAAGAGGATAACGTGCAAGTTCTCCCTTTACATCAGTGTTTCTCCATCCTTTAGCATGCTTCGGGATCCTTGGAGCAATTATTAACCAAACTTCTGGACCCCACTCAAAGAGTGTCTGATTCCATATATCTGGGTTGGAGCCTGAGAATTCACCTGCCTAATGAGTTCCAGGGGACACGGATGCTGCTCGTCCAGGATCTACATGTTGAGAACCACTGTTTACTACTTTGTAGGTCTAGGACTATAAGGATACCACCTACATGAGTTTAATGTCCTCCTTTGTAAAATTCATATGGCAATAATATCTATCCAAATTATCTAAAAAAGAGTCAGCTATGAAAATCAAAATAAGAAAATGTGAAAAATAAAATAAGAAAAAGTATGTGGAAAAAATATATATTTTATCAATTAGGAAGAATTACATGAATTCCTTCATTCAAAAAATATCTTTTATAACACATATTATGTGTAATCATTGGAGCTTATAGTCTAGTATGGAAGACAAATATTAAACAGATATTTAATTTTGAGTGTAAATGTTATTTATCATTAATAAAAATATTTGAACAAAGTTTTAAAATCTTGAAATAGGAAGCAATAAAGTAAAAAATAAGTGACTAGAAAAATAAACCAAGTTAATGCCAAAGAGTGAGGTCAAAGGAAGGTTCAAGATAAAACCCTGTCAACCCAACCCCAAAGTTGAGCGTACTGGATTCCTTCTCTAGAAAAATTAATTAAGGAAATAATCTCCAGTCCTCCTAAATTACTGTCATGCAAGTTGAGAAAGTTTTGAGGTATGTGGAGTATAAAAGGTACAACAATCAGACCCAGTAAAAAGAGGCAATTGAAGAGGGGAGATACATCCAATGTCCAGCCCCAGCACCTTCAGGAAGCAGTCCTGACCACACACTTCAGCTTTCAACAGCACTTTGTGTCTTGCAAGTTATTACTTTGAGCCACAGCATGCTGCCTCTTACTAAATCTGAATGGAAATAAACTGGATGTTTTCCTTAAGCCCACACTGCAGCTTGAGTCACCTTTAGGCCAAAATGTATTCTCCTGTGCTCATCAGAAGACTTTCAAGGAGGGCTTTATTTTGGGGGGAAGGATTTCTTAGCTTTTTCAAGCGGGCAGTGAACAGGGACTCTGTCTGCCCTCCAAGAATAGCCAGCAGGCTGGAAGAGCCCAAAGCTACCCATCTGCTTTTCATGGCAAATTGGTGAGTTGCTCACAAACTTGAAAATTCAGACAAATAAAAGCAGGGTTAGACTGGAGGTCCCTTTTTTTGCTCTGCTTTATGTCCTTTTAAAACTAAAAATTATACTCTTTTTTTCTGCTCAGTACTTCAAAAAGGCAAAATATAGGATCTCCTCAAAGAGCTTTCCATAAATTATGGAAGAAAGAGTTTTGTCTTCCAGAACTCATTTTAAAATGTAAAATTTACACTTGCTGCTCCTTGTCTCATTCACAGCAGAGGACAAGTCTACAGGCTCGGTCAGACAGGCGTTCGTACGTGATGGGACAGTGTGCCATCAACTTAATTTAATATCTTGAATCTATCTTGGGATAGTTAATCCTTGAAAAATATCTCCAAAGGTCCATTCAACCACCATCTCTAATTTACTTTATCTTTGTCATTGTTATTCCTCTTTCTTCTCTCCACACTGATCTAGGAATAGAATTGTGTATCTTGATTTGAGAGACCCAAAGACACCCAACTGGCCCAGTTCACCACATGTTTTTTCCCATTTTTTTTTATTATGTTATGTTAATCACCATACATTACATCATTAGTTTTTGATGTAGTGTTCCATGATTCATTGTTTGCGTATAATACCCAGTGCTCCATTCAGTACGTGCCCTCTTTAATACCCATCACCAGGCTAACCCAACCCCCTACCCCCTCCGCTCTAGACCCCTCAGTTTGTTTCTCAGAGTCCATAGTTTCTCATGGTTCATCTCCCCCTCCGATTTCCCGCCCTTCATTTTTCCCTTCCTGCTATCTTCTTTGTTTTTTCAAGCCTAGAATCACCACCATCACTCATCCCTCATCCCAGTACCACCCTCTCCTTTGTGTTCGAGCTGCTTTCAGAGGGAAAATTCCCAAGTCTATTTGCATATGTAAGAAGTAAGGGAAGACAGAGACCTATCAAGAGAACAGTTGTGGGGGGAAAAAAGCAAAGTGAAGACTGTTACAGGCTGGACTCTCCTGAAATCAGACTCTGACTCAGACTTGTATACAGGAAGCTAACTAGTCACAACGTTCAGGATGAACACCTGTTGGGGAGAGAAGGATGCAGATTGGGCAGAGAAGCTGGGCTGTTACAGCAAAGGTGTCAACCAATCTCATGGAGAGCTCTAGAGTTGGCATGGCCCTGCACAGTCCTTTTACCCTACCTAGTACTTGACTAGCCACTGGATTCCGGATGCCCCCCAGGAAAGGAGTGTGATCTTGATTTAGGAGGCTCTCTTCAGTGGAGGACGAATCGCCAGAAGGGAACCCAGCCACTAACACTTCGGGCACCTGGAGGAAGGAGTATATAAGTCTTAAGAGAGGAGATCTGGACAACACACACACCAAGCATCTATGACAACGACTAAGCTATCCCACTCTTTTTATAATTTTGCCTTAATCTACCAAACTGAGGGCGCCTGGGTGGCTCAGTTGGTTAAGCGTCTGCCTTTGGCTCAGGTCATGATCCTGGAGTCCCGGGATTGAGTCCCGCATCGGGCTCCCTGCTCGGCAGGGAGTCTGCTTCTCTGTCTGACCCTCCCCCCTCTCATGTGCTCTCTCTCATTCTCTCTCTCTGAAATAAATAAATAAAATCTTTAAAAAAAAAAAAAAGAGTAGAAATAATCTACCAAACTGTAGCAGCTCAGGCTCATTGTTAACAAGAGGAATAGGGAGGATCAGTCAGGATCCCAATAGGAAACAGATGACTCACTCATGATAGGACAATGTAAAGAAGGCTTAATTACAGTGGAGCTATTTGCAAAGATACAGGTTAAGTACAAGGGAATAACAAGGAAGCCATGTAGACATTAGTACTCCTAGGCCAGAAGGAACAAGAAGAAGGAAAGAACACTGGAACACAGAAGGCAAATAGCATGTAAGGGCAGCCATATTGAAAGGAGCAGAGACATTCAGTTGAGGTTACAGCCAGCTCAAAGTCCTCACAGAGAAGAGCCAGGGGACTGAATACATCAACCTTACCTTCTTACTAGGGCTGCCAACTGGCCCAACCCAACCAAGCAAGGGAGCCTATTGCTGCCACCCACTTAGGTCAGCCTCCTGGGACAGAGAGCTAGAAGACAAGAGTAGAGAATGGAGGCACAGATAGAAACTATGACAGTGACTTAAAAGGACATTTATTTGCTCCAAACGCATAGCTTCATGCTAGCTCCCATTTCCAACAGTGAATATATAAGGTAATGTCAATCAGTTTCCACAACTGAGGCCACACCTTGGAGAACAAATTCATAATGCAAAATACATTAGCAGTGGGGGTCCATGAATGTTGAGAGATCACTGGAGGTCTGTCTTTCAAAAAAATTTTTGAGCCTTTGGAATGTGCTGATAATGAAAGTCAGTGATGTGGTGTGTTTAGAGGTTTAGGGGTTAAGAAACAGAAAAAGAACATAACAATAATGAGAAGGTAACACCTGGGAATATACCAGTGACCTGAGAGCCTAAAAACAAACAAACAAGTTGAGGTTTATGGACACGGAGTTAGACTCAGTGCAAACTTGGTATTTGTATCTTTAAAAATTCCACAAGTGATCCTGATGCACAGTTGTGGTTAAGAGCCATTGTCATGTCCCTGAATGGATAAGCTCATGGTAGAAATACAAGGGACTCCTGCAAAACATAGAAGAAAGAAAGAAAGAAAGCAGGATATTTTAGCCTTTGACTGATTTAAAGAACAAGAAGTTATAAAGTATTTGGAGACTATTTTCTTAAGGCTAATGCCAAGCAATTTGAACATAAAAACAACTTGGCTCTTTCTCATCTGATTAATGTTTATTATTCATATCAGGCTATTCACAGCTATCTACTCTTCGTAAATATGATCTTCAAAGCACATAGAGGAGAGGATATTACTGAGAGTTTTCTCAGTATATAACTCAATGAGGCCCCATATATGTCAAAACTGTAAAAATAGGTGGCAGAGTCTTAGAAAGATGTTAGGAAAATGGCAATCTCAACTCACCTAATAATCCCTCCACTCCTGACTCCACTCTGTATATTCTTGAGCCAAACTGCTGCTGAGGTCCATGGTCACCTAAGTATAGTTAAGACCCTGGCCTCTGCATAGAATCAAGTAGAGAGAAATGACACTAGCATTTCTCTCTGGGAAGCTGGCCCAATGGAAGCTAAGAAAAACTAGCAGGGTGGACTGAGTCCTCCCTACCTCCCGAAGCTAGAAGAATGCAAGGAGTCATGGGAGAAGGGACAGCACAGCAGCCCCTCTCTACTGGCAGAAAAGCAACCATTTGTACTCGGCACACCCACAACCAGACCTGCATGTCCATGAGCACAGCATAGAATAACATCTAAAGGTGTTCAGCATCCAGAGAAGGGAAGAAGTAGGAGCACCAAGCAAGTATAGAAGTTTTTATAATCAATGAAAAAGGATAAAATGCCCTCATTTAAAAAAGACTGACAGGGCACCTGGGTGGCTCAGTCATTAAGCGTCTGCCTTCGGCTCAGGTCATGATCCTGGGGTCCTGGGATCGAGTCCCACATCGGGCTCCCTGCTCGGCAGGAAGCCTGCCTCTCCCTCTCCCACTCCCCCTGCTTGTGTTCCTGCTCTAGCTATCTCTCTCTCTGTCAAATAAATAAATAAAAATCTTTAAAAAAATAAATAAATAAATAAAAATAAAAAAATAAAAAAGACTGACAGATTAAGCTAAATGACTAAAATAAAGCTATATTCTATTTATAAGAAACACACTATGAAAAAAGAGATGAAGAATGGTTGACAATAGAGCAAAGGGCAAGAAAATACCAGGCAAACATCAAGAAAAACAACAGTGGCAAGAAAAATACCAGATAAGCAGAATTTAAAGACAAAAACATGAACCAGAATGAAGAATATTATATTAGTAAAAGGCATAATGTATGAAGATAAAATAGTGATAAACCTAAATGCATCACATGACAGTTAAATGTGTAACACACATAAAAATAAAAGAAAATTTGGCTAAAACACAATTATAAGAAGTGATTTTAACATGTTTCTTACAGAATTAAACATATCTAATATACAAGTAATAAGTAAATCAAGGGTAAATTAAGTAACACTTGATTCTAGAAAGAGGACCTTAAAATCCCTGAATAGAGTATATATTTATTCCATATATTTATAAGATATTCCCAAAAGCAGGGCACCTGGGTGGCTCAGTCAGTTAAGTGTCTGCCTTTGGCTTGGGTCATGATCCCAGGGTGCTGGGATCTAGTCTTGGATCAGGCTCCCCACTCAGCAGGGAGTCTGCTTCTCCATCTCCCCCTCCCTCTGCCTCTGCCTCCCCCACCATTGTGTTCTCTGTTTCTCTTTTGGGCGTGCGTGCACACACACGCTCTCTCTCTTGCACGCTCTCTTTCCCTCTCAAATAAATAAATAAAATCTTTAAAAAAAAGACATTTGCAAAAGGAACGTATATATTTGACCACAAAAGAAAAGTTTAAGAAATTTAATGTAATAGAAATCTTACAGGTCATGTTTTCTGATAATAAAATTACAAATGAGAAAAAGTTGATGCCAAAAATATTAAATACTTAGAAGTGCATTTATAAATATCTAGATAATCCTTGGTTCAAAAGGTGAAGCTAATTCACAAGCTGTCTGAAGATTTGAAGAGTAATGGAAAGAGGTACACTTCCTATCAAATCCTATGAGACTTAGCAAAAGCTAAAATGTATAGCTTTAAATGCCTTCATATTTGAAAAACAGAGAATGTATGAACTTAGTTCTTTTGTTTTAATAAATTAAAACTAAACCATTAAAATAAATGAAAAATACATAGGAAGGGGAGCCTGGGTGGCTCAGCCAGTTGAGCATCCAACTCTTGGTTTTGGTTCAGGTCATGATCTTACAGCCATGAGATCAAGCCCTGCCATGGGCTACGCACCCAGGGGGGAGTCTGCTTGAGATTCTCTTCCTCTCCTTCTGCCCCTCCTCTCTTTCTCTGTCTCAACTAAATAAATAAATCTTTAAAAAAAAAATACATAGGAAGAGGGAAATAATAAATCTAAAATGTGGTTTTAGTGAAGTAGAAAATAAAGTTAATAGATACGATAAATAAACCCAAAAGTTTACTTTTGGGGAAAAAATAACAAACAATACCATTGTGTACTTGATTACAGTACAAATAGATCTGACTGAGAATGAGGAAAGGGATAAAATCAGATTCAGGAGAGATCAAAAGAAGTATAAGAGAATATTTCATACTAATCTGTGACAACAAATCTTAAACCCATAAGAAGGAAATGATTTGCTACTATTATAAAAATAATTTTTACAAGATGTGGAGAACTTGGATAGACCAACAACTACAGAAGGAAATAAATCTACTGTGAACAGGACACAGGACAGGAGGGTCAATGGCTAAGCTCTATCCAATCTTTAAAGAACAGATCATGTCTATGTTATTGAAAATATTCTGGCCATAGGGGGCACCTAGGTAGCTCAGCCAGTTGAGCATCCAATCCTTGATTTTGGATCAGGTCTCAAGATCATGAGATCAAGCCCTACAGTGGGCTCTCTGTGCTCAGGTTGGAGTCTGCTTGAGGTTCTCTCTCTCCCTTTTCCTCTGCCCACCCCCCTGCTTGCTCACTCTAAATAAGTAAATAAAAAAACAAAATCTTTAAAAAAATATATTCTGGCCATAGAAATTATGGTTCCTAATTCACTCTATTAGGCCAGAATATAACAAGCAAATCAAAATAATCTCACTCTTAAATATAAAGGAAAATATCCAAATAAAATAGAACTCTAGCAATCAAATGAATAATACACTATGACTAAGGAAGGCTTATTCCAGAAATGCAAAGGTAATTCAATATTGACAATAACTATAACCCCTCCATGAATTCTTTATCATACCTTCTACTCTCTTACTGCTATATCAATCTTTCTGGCTCATTTTCTTTGGTACTCAACTCCTACAATTATGTCCCCCTGACAGGATCTCCAATCCATTGATCGTACAACAGTATCACTGGCCCCACCCCTCCCCCAACTTTACTCCATGATCAGTCATTATAATCAGGTCCTTACATATGTCTTGGACAGTCTTGCCATCTTTAGCTTTACAGCTTTTGGGAAATAACAACCCTGGCTACATCTAGCACCCCAACCCTCATGCCCTCATGGGGGTATCCGAACATGACTAAGGAAAACACATAACTACCTTGAATGGTCACTGAAGTTTATTACTGACCCTCACAAAAACACACATACATTGTCTCCAAATCCTCTTCTTCTACACTCAGTGTTTCTCTTTTCAACTTTTATTGAGAAAAATGTTAAGCATACTTAGAAGTTACAATAGCAGAATGAAGATCCATATACGCTACCCCTAAATTCACTAATTACTAATATTTTTGTCACATTTTCTTGATACATGGACATATATATAAAAATAAAATGTATGCATGTGTTTATTACACACGCATGTGTATTCTTTTGGCTGAAGCATTTAAGAGTTCATCTTTATCATTCCTAAATACATTAGCATGTATACCCTAAAAATATTTCTCTATAGGACTGCAATACAATCACACTCAGAAAATTTACCACTACTACAATATTATTATTTAATAGCCCATATTCAATTTCCCCATTTCTCCTATAATATCCTTTACAGATTTTTTGGTTATTGATAATGGTGGTAATAGCCGTGGTGACAGTAGTATTTTAATCTAAGATTCAATCAAGGATCATGCATTACATTTAATTATTATTCTTGAACGCTGTATTAACTTCATTCCAATCAGACTTTCACCCCACACTGCACTCCACTGGGGGCTTCTTGTCAAGGTCACCAATGTCTTCCATGTTACTAAGTCCAATACCTCTTTACTTGGCCTATAACTAGCATCTTGACATGGCTGATCAAACCCTCCTCCTTGAAAAATGTTCTTCCCTTAGTTCCAAGACACCATACTCTCCTGGTTTTCCTCTCACTAATCTTGCCCTCTTTCACCACTCCCCAGTATCTTTTTTTTTTTTTTAAAGATTTTATTTATTTATTTGACAGAGAGAATGAGAGAGAGAGCACATGAGAGGGGGGAGGGTCAGAGGGAGAAGCAGACTCCCTGCCGAGCAGGGAGCCCGATGCGGGACTCAATCCAGGGACTCCAGGATCATGACCTGAGCCAAAGGCAGTCGCTTAACCAACTGAGCCACCCAGGCGCCCCATCACTCCCCAGTATCTTAATGTTAGTTCTCTTGTTCTCTTCATCTGTGCTCACTAGCAATCTTAATTTTTGGCTTAAATATTCTTTTTTTTTTTTTTAAAGATTTTATTTATTTATTTGAGAGAGAGAGAATGAGAGACAGAGAGCACGAGAGGGAAGAGGGCAGAGGGAGAAGCAGACCCCCTGCTGAGCAGGGAGCCCAATGTGGGACTCGATCCCGGGACTCCAGGATCATGACCTGAGCCGAAGGCAGTCGCTTAACCAACTGAGCCACCCAGGCGCCCTTGGCTTAAATATTCTATATAATGACTCCCAATTTTGTGTATCTAGCCCAGACCTCTCACTTAAATTCCAAATTCATATATCTGTCTTCTGAACAGAATTTCAGAAAGATACTCTGAAAGAAAAGGGAAAGGAGGGGGAGAAGTCTCTTATTTTTAACAGACATTTAAGTCTCTTAATTTGTATTTGCCCCTTATACTGGTTCCTAGATAAGAAAATCTATCATGAAAAATTCAATTGGCCAAAATTAATACGTAAATATAATGCAATTCCAATTAGAATCTCAATAGGTGGTGTTATTTTGGAATTTGATAATGACCAAAGTTTATAGAGATTAATAAATGACTAAAAAAAAAACAAAAGGGGTATGTAAAAGGAGACACAAGATACAGGGGACAATTGAAAGCCACTGTAATCAAATCAATGCAGTAATGGTAAGACAGACTTTTCAATCACGGAAAAGAATGAAATACAGAAAAAGATCACAGTGTATATGGGGTTAAAAATAAAGCAAAGGTGGAAAAGAGATCATTATTATTTAATGATGCTGCCATAGCTGACTATGCATCCAGAAAAAAAATAAAACTGTTCCCCTATTTTATATAATATACAAAACTGAATTTTAAGTAATTAATGGCTTCAACATACCGTGAAAAACAATTAAAGTCTTGCAAAAAACTGCAGTCTACATCAAAGTAAGGCTGGAGGATACCATTTTAATAAGACTGACAACCCAGAAAGACAGACTATGTGTTTACAATGCAGAACACATCCAAAAATGAATGTGCAGAATGTGCAGGAAGAAATTTGCAAAATTTTATTCTTTCTGAAGACTTTTGGGAACTCCTTTAAAGTGATTTGTTACATCCTCATAGCCTTATGAGCTGTCATTTGGTAAGGATACAAGGAATGGGTTCCTAGCGGTCCAAGGAAGTTAGTCTTTGGGCTGAGACAACAGATATGCCTCTTACCAGTTTACCCCTTGGCTAACAGTTACTGCTAAGATGAAGTCTTCTTTGTCTTACTACTCCACAACCAACACCCCCCCAAAAAAACACCACATGAAAGAAATATGAACTCCCAGGTCTCCCCAAGTGAAGATTATTTTTTAAAAGTTCCTTCAGATTAGATTCCAAACAAATAGAAAATGTCCAAGGGATCTATAGATCATCTAGAGAAGAACAATTCCAAATAACCATCAAATATGTGAAAAGAGGTACAAACTCTTGGTGCAGCCACTATGGAAAACATCAAAACTATTACTCAAAAAGTTAAAAATAGAACTACCATAGGATCCAGCAATCCCCTCTGGGTATTTATCCAAAAGAAATGAAAACACTAACTCAAGAAGATAACTGTACCCCCACGTTCATTGAAGCATTATTTACAATAGCCAAGACATGCAAACAACCTAAGTGTCCATCGATCGATGAATGAACAAAGAAAATGTGTACACACACACACACACACACACACAGAAATATTATTCATTAAAAAAAAAAAAAGGAAATCCTGCCATTTGTGACAACATGGGTGGACCTTGAGGGCACTATGCTAAATGAAATAAGTCAGGCAGAGAAAGCCAAAGACCGTATGATCTCACTTATACGTGGAATCTAAAAAACAAAAAAATATAGATACAGAGAAGAGACTGATGGTTTCCAGAAGAGGCAGTTGGGTAGTGGGTGAAACGGATGAAGGTGGTCAAATGGTACAAACTTCCAGTTATAAAATAAACGTCATGGGGATGTCATGTACAGCATGACTACAGTTAATATTGTATTGTATATTTGAAAGTTACTAAGAGAGTACATATTAAAAGTTCTCATCATAACTATGTGAGGTAATGGATGTCAACTAGACTTATCGTGGTGATCATTTCACAATATTTATGAATATCAAATCATTATGGTGTACACCCAAAACTAATGTTATATGTGAGTTATATGTCAACTTTTTAAAAAGGTACAAACTCATTTGTAAAGACATGAAAACAGCACTTGAGATCTAGCAGACAGACAAAAACTAAAAATAACGATAATACCTATTACTGGCAGGGATGAGGAGGAAATGGTAGAAATGGGAAATGTTGCAACCTTAACCTATGCATGGACAGATGGGTTGCTGTAAAAATATTTCTTTAGTAAAATTCTTGAATTAACATCTTTTTTAAAAAAGCTGCATGAAAACAGTAGCCCCAAATGGAAGTATATACCTTCCAGGTAGGTGCGTTTACCCAGAGAAATGCCCAAGATCCTGGGAGAGGAGACAGAAGATAAAGATGAAGAGCTAGAGAAGAAGAAAGAAAGGTCAAAGTGGCCAGAAGCTCACTCTGTTCTACCCCGAGATTGCCTCCCAGCCATTTAGCCAAAGCACTAACAATTTCCTGAAGGATTAAAAACAAAAACAAAAACACATCTCACCAGGAGTAATGAGTACTGATTTCCAACACAATTAAAATCCTTTTAACCAGCGTTGAAAGCCACCAGCACACAAAATAAGTTGTATTGCAGTTGTTTGTAGTTTGGAATTTATTTGTCCATAAAAACAGTATGATAAATCTCCTAAAGCAGCTCAAACTTAAATCACTTAAATGGACAATGAGAAGAGAAAATGTAAAATCTTGTTACTAAAGTTCATTATTTCAGCAACATTCTTTGTCAGCCTTGAAACCTAAACTCCATTTGTAGTAATGTTTCTGGTCTTGGTCGTCTCCTAAATAGGGTATGTGCTCCTGATCCTCCCCTGACTCTTTAGTTAGAGAATAATGAGATCAACATCTACTACTTAACCCTGGTCAAGTTCAGGATAGTTTTTGCATGCATTATTTTTAATTTAATCCTCATACAACTCATGATATAGATATTATTATCCCCATCTTCCTTAAACAAGGTTCTAAAATACCTGTCTCTGCCATATAACCAATAGGTGGCTGAGGGAGACATATCTGACTCTGAAGCCATGTTCTTACCTGCTACACCACCAAAGTTCCAGTGTTCTGCCCCCAGAACCCTGGGTCACCCACCACTGGCCCTGGGCTCCTAGACTATGTGCCTAACCAAATTCTAGAAACACTAGGCTTCTGGACCTTTACCACCACCCATGTTTTGTTCACAACCATTGACCCAGAAGAGAGTATGTGGGAATCCGAGTAACACAGCTCGGTTCCTAAGAACATTCCTTGGGACAAAATGGATCTTCCACTCCAATGTACGGAATAATTCTAGATCCATTGGCGAGCCCCTATCTGGTGTTTGGTTGCATCTGTGGAGGCTATAGAGATAAGGATTGTGTTTTAATTCCTGCCGAAATTTAACCAGGGTCCAACTGGCTGTAGACACTCCACATTCGGGAATCCTTTGACTCATGAATGTCTATGATCTTGCATGCTAGCCCCACATGAATCCAGCACATGAGGTTCTTGTTTAATAGGTGACCTTCTCAAAATAGCCTCAGATATTAGCTCTCCCTGCAAGGTCTCTCTGGGGAAGCTTAAGAGACAGATTTGCCTTTCAGCTTTCCAAATCCTTTGTTTAGGATTTCAGAAAATAACCCACAATCCAGCACTCCCTGTACCTATCATCGCTTTACTTTTTAGAAAGTTGAATCACTTGGAGCTTTGTACTATATTCATTTTCACTGATCTCATTTTTTCCCCTTTCTTCATTTTTTCCACTTAAGGGGCCATTTTCCCACATTTTGTCTAAGGCTCTGTCTCATGAGAGGTGATAATAACTAAGTTAAGTGCTAAAAACTTACAAGATGTTTCTTGTAGATCATTTTGGGCTGTTGCTTTTCTTCTTCCTAACACAAAAGACAAAACGGATGGTAGGACAAGATATTGTCGAGATACTCTAACAGGTATACAGCTGAACCAAGATGAGCTCATTTCCTATTTTGGGAGAAATGGAATTTTTAAGAACTGAATTTCTCAAGTGATAGCATCATCCTGTGAGGGGAAAAAAGTCTGAGACAAAGGACTCCAAGGGAGCAGGATGCTCTTCAAACAAAGAGTTCTGTAAGCACAGAGGCAGACTGACCCATGTGAAAAAGCAAAGGAAGCCAGAGGTTAAGTTGGCCACACCTGAACTCTGGAGGCTTGTAAGAGGAAGAATTGGGCCACAGCATTAATTCAACAAGAAAACACATTCGTTCATTCATTCATTCATTCATTCATTCATCTACACTAGTTATTGAAGATCTACTAAGTTCATGATACATTATGCTAGGCACTAGGATAGCAAGATAATTAAGACTCAGTTCTTACCACCAAAGAACCACCACCACCCTCTACCCCACTCAAGGGCAGTGGCTTCTAGTGTTTTCTGTCATGTTCCTTCTGTTTTAATATCAAAACTTTGGTAAGAGTAAGGATAGTAACTGGGTATTTACCCCAAAGATACAAATGTAGGGACCCGAAGGGGTACATGCACCCCAATGTTTATAGCAGCAATGTCCACAATAGCCAAACTGTGGAAAGAGCCAAGATGTCCATCGACAGATGAATGGATAAAGAAGATGTGGTATATATATACAATGGAATATTATGCAGCCATCAAAAG
>NC_138374.1:127645215-127676298 GCF_054177405.1 Leptonychotes weddellii
AAAAAAAAAAGAGTAAGGATAGTAAATCTTAACATCCATTGGTTGGGGAAATACTTGTGCCTATGGACTTACAGATTCCTTACAATAAGTTGGGGCAGTACCAGGGTACGGAGAAGCACTGGGTCAATGAGATGAACAATAAAAGCAAAATGACAAAAGGTGAACTTTTCTCAGCTAGGCATGAGACAGGACTTGGCTTCTAAATTAAAAACTGTTGATGTCTGGGCCCACTGCACTCACACAAACATCTGCTAATTCTTTGCCTGATGCCCTAAATTCCTTATTAGTAATAGCTCTGTGACATACAAAGTACTATCAGAATCATCATCTTGCATACTCTTTCCAGTGCCCCCGTGAGATAAGGATTACTAACAACAACTAGGGGACAGACCGCTGAGGTGGTTTGCACAAGATCCCTGAGCTAGAATGGCAGAACCATTCCTCCACTTCACCCATGATCCTTGCAATTTCGATGTGCTTTTTACAACATCAGGCTGGTTCTGCTAATAAAGGCCAGGCATGATCCCCCCAAATGTACTAAGTATGTCCCATATTACAAATGGGAGGAAGGAAGAAAGGGGGGAGGGAGGAAGGAAGGGAAAAAGAAGAGACAGACACTTAGCTAAGTGCTTTTTATAATTTTATCATCCCCCTCACCTGCCTACTGATGTAATTATTTTACAGATAATTTCATATATAAGGAAACTAAAACTCAGATTGAATTGCTTGCCCAGTGTCACACGGCCCATGAGAAATGAAGCCAGAACTAAATCCCAAGTCCAACTAAACCCACAGCCCACACTCCTAGCTCCTTACCTTCCTGCCTAGTATGGTTCATGCAGGCAACTTTTGAGGAGCTCTCATAACATCTGAGGATCATTTTTCTCACCCCTCAAACGGGACATTAACAGAAACTACCATTGTTTAAAGATGTATTTATTCATTTGAGAGAGAGAGAGAGAAAAAAAAAAAAACATGTGCTGGCGGGTGTGGGGAGAGGGAGAGAGAATCTTTCAAGCAGACTCCCACTGAGTGCAGAGCCACCTTGGAGCTCCATCCCAGGACCCTGAGATCATGACCCGAGCTGAAGGCAGATACTCAACCAACTGAGCCACCCAGGCGTGCCGAAACTACCATTTTTTAAGCATACTCTACCTACTTCCTTTTCAGAGCTCACAAATGGGCTTCATGATACGTACTTTAGCCCCATTTTATTGGAAAAGACTGGATCTCAAAAACAGCAAAGGCAGAGTTCAAATTTGAACCCAAGACTCTCCCATACCACAACTCAAGCACTTTCCACTATCCTGTGCCATCTCTCCAGAGAGCACACAGGCACATGGTGGGGAACAAATGAGATGATGAATTTGAAAACCCTTCATAAAGCATACCCTAGTACACTAATGTAATATATTATTAGTATTAGTAATAGTTATGTTCCAATTATTCAGCTGAAATGTTAGACAGAGGTTAGAGACTGAATAACTTGCCCAAGATTACATTGCAAAGAAATGAGAGTTGGGTTTGTATTCCAAGTTTTAAGTCCTAGCCCAGTGAACTGTTCACTTCCTGCTGTGACTCAATTTACTGGTGCCTCAGCCTCCTCGGCACTAAAATGCAAGCAATGCTAACTGGCTGTGTGAGACCCCTACTGGATGCTCCGGCAAAGGACTTTTCTTCCTTCTCCCCTCCACTGGGATCACAGAGCTGAACCCTGGTTTCGTGTTTATAATGACTTGCCACATTTTTACAACCACAAAAATAAAACCGCATTTTGAAAGGTCACCTCCATGCTCAATGGCTACTTATGGAAACACTGACTCCAATAAGATCTGCGAAAAGTCACCTCGGTTGGGCAAGCCACTTGTGGTGGTGCTGTGGTAATCGTAGATTTGGGGCAAATGGTGTTTTTTTTATGTCATCATCCTTTCAACAAATGTCCCGACCGCTCCTTCCACAGGGAAGAACTCTAATGACCTAAGGCACCGGAACTTCAGTGCTACTAACACCATCTTCATAATCAGTTCATGCTGTCAAGATGCTTCCAGGAATTGTACAATTCAGCAACTGAGGTTCTCAAAACAAATAAAAAGACCAAGTTCTCAAGGGTCAGATTTTCCCATGGGAGCATCTAATTCAGCAGATGTTTAACTAGTGCCAGATTTATCAGGATACTTCCAACCCTGCATCTGATAAGAAGTGTCTGGAGAATAAAATCTTCTCTTTCTCCTCCTGGACCTAAACAACTGGAACCTCGCTACTCCCAGATGCCACAGAATTAGCATTAGCCTCTGCTACTTGCAAGGAGGTCACCCAGATAAGGCTGTGCATGGTTTATACATATATTTGAAAATGGAATTCCTCCAGCAGTTGTAGTCCCAACATACTTTTTCTCAGGCGACTCCTTCACGGGCATAGATCTTCTTAGAACGTGCTTATTTCGATTTTCTAGTGATTACTGTGATGGTAAAGTTATGGGTGCCCACAGCAGACTATCCTCACAGTGAGGCTGTTCATACAGTTTATTCGGGGTGAGGCAACCCCATGAAGCAGGTAGGGCACACTCCACTGATTCTTAACTCATAGGCAGTTTTCAGGAATGGCACGCATTTCCAGTCAAAGTTTTCTTAGAAAAGCGACAGCACAGTTCTCTCTCTGCACTCCCATGCACTTTGTTCTTGATTTGTAGAAGCTTGTGGTTTACCTGTGTGCATGTCTTTCTCCTTCATAGCCTGTGAGTTCCCTCAAGAGCAGACCAAAGCCACAGCTAATTGCTTTCTTATATTTGCATCATCAAGCACAATGCCAGGAGTCCAAAAAATGTCAAATGAATAAACTGTTAACTAATTAATATGAGCCCAAGAATATACACTGTTGTTGTTTTTTGATGGACAGGGTTCAGTAAAGCAACAATCTGGATGGACTATGTAGGTTAGACCAATTTGTGTAACTTGTGTTCCTTTGATCTGTCATTAACCAAGTGGCTGGATCTCGTAAGTGATGGACAGAGCCATGGTTCTGAAAGAACACTTGTCAGCAATGCAAACCACTGCATTTGCTCTGGAGTCAGTTCCCCAACCTCAGCTCTGAGATGAGCTCTCAGACAAAACCCACTAAAATTCTAGAGTGAAGTTCCCTGTGTTTCTCTTTTAGCCTAGAATAGAGCACTTTAGTCAATGGCTCATTGCCAATCTTTCTCTCCATCAAAACCCCACAGAACATCGCCTGTCTCGCAGCATTGACGCATCCCTTTGCTTAACAAACTCCCCTTCTTCCAACAGCTGTGACTCATTCCCCACCAGTGTCACATGAAGATGACCAGTTGTCCTAGGCTCTGTGGGTTATGAAAAAGCAGCTTGGCACGGAGACAGACTGCTCTCCCAATCCCCAGTCACAAGCCTATTTGGCTGTCTATCCTCAATTCTGCCTTTTAATTGCTCATCACCCGCTTCCCATTCGCTCTTCTCTGTGACCCTACACAGAGGTTCAGAGTCGGAATCAAGGGAAACAGATAAGAGTCCACCCAAGCATTTTATAATCACTCAGAGGCTGACAACGTTGGCCTTTCACCATGTTCCATAGTGAAATCTTGTCTTTTGAAGAAGGATGAAGATGCTGAAGGAAGATTTTTAAGTAAAAATGAAAATTAAAATGAAAAAAAAAAACACAGCAATCATCATTCTAATAGTTCAATTGGCAGAAATGCACCAAAATTTTTTAGAAAGACACCCAAAGAAAAAGATTCATCTACGTGGAGTCAAGAGAATGAAGGGTGCTTTGGATTATAAAACATTTCATGATGCTTCCACAGGTTCTGAAACACTTGTGAAATTCATATGAAAGAAACTTTTATTTTAAGATTTTATTTATTTGAGAGAGAGAGCACAAGCCAGGGAAAGGGGAGGGGCAAAGGGAGAAGCAGACTCCCCACTGAGCAGGGAGTCTGACGCGGGACTCGATTCCAGGACCCTGGGATCATGACCTGAGCCGAAGGCAGATGCTTAACCAACTGAGCCACCCAGGCACCCGCAGCCACCCCTAAAATAAATTTTTAAAAGTAAAGTAACAGAAACAGGATGCTGTGACTCAAATATAATTTTCTATTCCACAAAATGAAAGAACAGATTGCTAGAGATACTAAAAGAACACCGTTTAAAAAAACAAACAAAAAACCCCTGTTTTCCATGCCCAAGTTCTGAATCAATTAAGAGGCACAAAAAAGAAGTATATAGAGATTTTAAAAATCATCTTTTTCATCAATCTCTTTTTGGAGAACGTGGCTTACAGGCACAGTAATGAGCCCTTTGTTACCGAATCCTAGAAGCGGGCGTATGTAAGTCTGAAAAAACACAGCTTTCTAGTTAGGAGATTTCCCTGTAAAACTTCCAGCATGAAGAAGCAGGTCAGAGTGTGTTTATAGGCTGCCAAATCTCCTCTCTACCACCATCACTCCTTCACCTGCCTGCCCCCCACACAGTCATAAACAGAGACTGACCTACTTCCTCATCCCAAACTTCCTGACCCCAAATGTATTCTCCCTAAGACACTCCTTCCCAAGGAAGATGGGTGTGAGGCCAGAAAACACAGAAGCAAACATCCATACTGAAGAACCAGTTCTTAACCATATGGGTGTTATAATCTTCACCCCAAAAGAATCTGCTGATTGCCTCGTTGGCAACAAACTTTGCCTTGGGCATTAAGGGGAACAGCAAAGGAAGAGGAGGAGACTCCCATTTGTTGAGCAGCTTCAAATGCCAGGCACCATGTGAAGGGCCCTTGGGTATCTATCATTTCATTTAAACCCTGTGGTTCTGAGAGTGTTAACATCCTCTTTTTTCTTTTTACAGATGAGGAAACAAAGGCTTGGGAAGATTGTAGAGAAGAAGACATAAGTTTACAGCAAGTTCACAATGCAAAGTGAACACGAACAAAACAATTACAAGGCCAACAGCAAGACCAATCATCCATACTGAATACAAAGTGAACGAAAAGTAAACACTACAGTGTTTAGAAGGAGAACATAATGTATGGATCAACAACCTGCAAAGCCAGAGAAGAGAGTGAAATGGGATCACAAACTGAGTAGATAGCAGGGCTGGAAATGGGTGTGGGGAATGGAGAGCGGAGAGAGGCTCCAAAGATAAGGAAGGAAGTCAGACATCTTTGAACTGGTGGCCTGGATCACAGCTTTGATGGGCAGGAAGCATTCCCAGTGACATGCGCCCCTGCATTTAGGCCCTTATCAGCACTTATATGCCAGAGAGGTTGAAGGAGGAAAGTCAGTCTGAGAAGGGGACTGGGTGGGGCAGGCAAATGAGTGTGGAGAGCTTCCCTTGTTTCCGCTGCCTCGGAAACCATACGAATTGATATTTTACTATCGTCCATCGCACGGGGTGCAAATCAGCAGGGGGATGAGCATAAACTGTTGCCATGAGTCCAGTGTTAATGCTAAACAATTATTCATTTCAGACTCAAAGAATGTTCTCTGCAACCGTTCAAAAAGGGAAGAGTTTCATCAACCAAATATTTGGCTATTGTAGAAGACCAAAATAGCTTTAAAAAAGGCACACACTTGTTTATCCTAGGAAAAAGTAAACTGGTCCTTAAAATTTGACCACATAGATCTAATAACAATACTACTACCTACTAAAGGTATTTGGGTAATGAGAGCAGATTCCAGCTGTAGAGTTCTGCAAAGCTGCCTCACATGTAAAAATTATTTTTATTCTAATTTTATAGTTAATGAAACCAAAGCGTGGAGAATCGAATTCATTTGTTGTCATGTGTCTTGAAGACAGTAGGTTAAGACTCCAGTCCATGGGGCGCCTGGGTGGCTCAGTCGTTAAGCGTCTGCCTTCGGCTCGGGTCATGATCCCGGGGTCCTGGGATCGAGCCCCACATCAGGCTCCCTGCTCAGCGGGAAGCCTGCTTCTCCCTCTCCCACTCCCCCTGCTTGTGTTCCCTCTCTAGCTGTCTCTCTCTCTGTCAAATAAGTAAAATCTTTAAAAAAAAAAAAAAAAAAAAGACTCCAGTCCAGGATTCTCTGACTTCAAATACTCCAAATATTTCATCATGCGATCCGAAAAACTAGGACACAAAGATACCTAGAAAATTCTTAACTGACTCTTAAGATCTTTGATCAAAAGCCTCTTGTTTTGTGAGTAAAACTGAGCAACCATCCAAATAACCAAAACTTTTGGTAGCTGTTTTTTAAGCCACCTGTGGACTCATAAGAGAAATATTTTTTATTTTATATTTTCTTCTATTAACAGTGAAAAAAAACACTAGGACAAAATTGTGCTGATAAATGTTAAACACTCAGGTCTTTCAGGGCCTTTCACAATTTGATGGTTTCTGTGATGCAAACACACCCACCACAATTTCCAGCTACACCTGTGATGTCATTGAGTGAAGAACTGGGTAGAGATATGCATCATCAGCTCCTGTGAGCCACACAGGGGGTCCCCACACACCACTGCCGACAACCATCAAACTGAATTAATCAAGAACCCTCGTGATGATGTAGCCTGTGAAGAAATACATCACTGACAGAGCACCGCATACAGATAATAAGCTCCAGGTGTGTCATTTATCAAACTAAGGATTGGAAATGGAATTGGTCTGACTTGGAAATGAAGATATGAGCCCTTATAAAGGAATCTCAGCTTTCCCAATCAAATTAAAGTCAGAACTGCCAACTGGGGGTTCTTAGCTTGAGAAAGCAAGTCTCCAGGTGCAAAGAGGTGAACGAGCTGCAGCCTTGATCTGATCCTTGGCTTTGCCCCTTTCCCTGCAAGGCCTCGACTTGTATCCCCACTGCTACTACTTCACTGGCCCCGTTGGTGAGCTGCCTTCCTTTCAATACTGTTGGTCCCCACTTAGCATAGTTCAGATTTTCCAGATCCTTTCATTAACAGAGAAAGCAAGAAACATGAAGAAGCTGGGTTTTGATCTTACCTTGGTTTGCTTGGGCCCAGGACTCAACAGACCCTGTCCCAACTGTACACTTTGTCTGAGATACTCACCCTCAAGCCCAAAGGGCTATACAACTGAACAGCCTCCTCCCTGCTCACTTTTAGCCTATTTTAGCCTATTTTCACAAAGAAGCTACCATGCTAGGCCCCACCACCTGGCAGCCCCCTTTGAAAGGTCTCAACATCTTCACCCATGCTTAAGACCAAACATTAGATTAATGGAATTAATTCCCACCTGAAATCATTTCGTGCTCTCTCTTCTTGTACCATTTTCTGACCTAAACCATAACTCTTCCTCATATCAGAAAAGCCATCACCCCCTCTGAAGATACAACCCCATCTCCTACAGACTCACACCATTTTCTTTAAAATACACAAGAGCCATAGCATTCTAATAATGAGAAATGCACAAGTACCACAGTGGAGGTATTGTTCCCTCCCTCTAGTTGACCTGTGGCCTAAGCTGTCTGACCCCTACTTCACCACCTCCATGTTTCAGGAAACCAGGATGCTGTAAGTACTCCAGGTTTGAAAGGGAGATGGTCCTCCCTCTGATGTTCAAAATTAAAAAATTTAAAATTTAAAAACGCTTTCCTTCCTTGAGGATCAAGTCAAGCTCCATAGCTTATTGACCCCAAATCAGTAGTCTCCTTAAAGTAGCCCCCTGGGCAGCAGCATACATACTCCCTAAAATCCCACTGATGTTAAACTTCACTTGGAGAATTGGAACTTCACTTTGAGAATTGCCTTCAAAGTTATGGCTGACCCAAGATTGTCAGTTATATTTTATTTTTCTCACCCATCATATACACTGTACTTGGATCTTGAAAAAAAGGCCAAAGTGTCATTACCGAGCATATTCAGAACAGTTGCCAGGCAAGAGCATCTCCTCCACACACCACCCCCCCAAACCACCCCATCTCACATAGCCCCAGAGACAACTTCTAAGGACACCCGAGCTTAGTTTTGTAACTGAAGCTGCTATCATTATTCACTCTCACCCAATTGTACCTTAATGAAATGGCTGGAGAATGGAGTGTAACCCACAGTGTGATCAAAGCACAGGCTAGTACTCTCCTCAGAGGGGTCCAAAAGCCAGGATAGTGGAGACTGAGCGGGACCTAAAGAAGACATCTAACCCATCTTCTGGTCTCAAGCCAATTTCTTCCCACATTAGGGCTATCAGCCTGAGCTGGACTGGACCAGCTCACAATATCATAGTGTTAGCCACTTGCTGTTCCTCACACATGCCAGGCAAGATTCCACTTTATATCATTCACACTGGACAAAACAGCTCTTAATGCATAGCGAACTCTCTCCCCTCCTTCAAGCTTCTGCTTAAATATCATTCTGTATGCTGCAATCCTTATTTAAAATTGTAATCATTCTCCACTTCCCTCCAGATTCCTGCCAACAATGCTCTATTCCTTTTCTCCATATAATCGTTACCTTCTACTATATAATGTATTTATTTATTACATTTATTATTTATTCTCTGCCCCACCTGCTCCCCTATTAGAAGATAAACTTTTAGAAGGCAGGGATTTTTGTCCCTTTTGCTGACTGAATATCCAAAGTGGTTGGCATAGAAGCTAGCACATAGTTGGCACTCAAAAATATTTGCTGACTACATGAATGCTAGCAGAGACCTTCTTATCCTCACTGCAACCCCCTCCCCAAATATGCTCAATGGATGGTCATAATGTTTTTCCTTGGCCACCTATCCTCTGTCAGGTTTCCATTGCCCTAGAGATGATAGACACTAAAGCTAAGGTGTTCTCATGAATGCATGTATAGGATTTTTCTAATCTTGCCTTTTCTGCCAGAACCACACACAGAGTTAACGCCTACTGTCTGCAGCATCATCGACACACACATTGAGCCAGGAACGACGGGGGAGAGGAGCGTGAGATAGGGAATGTGGAATACACATGCAGGTCAGAGAGATTCTGCAGGTAATACAAGACAGTGCATATGTACAAGTGTGAGGGGATGAGGTGAAGGGGGCAATGTTCCATGTGCCTACACCACCTGGGAGGGGAGGGATTCCACCCGTCAATTACCATGCCCCCCTGAGCCAGCAAAAATAAATGCACCAAAAGCTCAGTCTCCACGTGAGTTTTCACCATGTGGTTTAGCTCCCTCTACAAGCTTCCCCACAAAGGAAGAAAAAAAAAGAAGAAGAAGAAAAGAAAACTTTCATTTTTATCTTAAACCTTTAGGACTGCAAAGAAAGGATAAAGATGAGAAAGTACTATGGTTGGGGTTTTTCCCCCTATTCTCTTTTAAAAAAGAGTCCAAATTTTGAAACTATCAGTGAATTGAAAACCATGATTTGAAATGCAGGCTAGTACACCATCGCCCATATAGGGTTTTCCTGTGGTTTGTAGAGTTATTCCAAGTGCACATGAAGTAAGACTGTAAAATGGAATCAATACTCCAGCACCACCCTAGGCTGGAGGAAGTGAGAGGGAGATCATCCACATTTGGGCAGGGAAATCAAAGGCACAGGATCCATGTGTCTGCCAAGGACCCTCGGTTCCACTCATCACCTTCCAGTACCTTCAGGACCATCATCAGAAGGAAACTGTTAAAGCACTCACCTTTCTCCATAAGCAGCTTTAATGGAGTTCACATATTCATGTACCAAAAATGCTGGTTTTTTTTAAAGATTTTATTTATTTGAGAGAGAGAGAGCACGAGAGGGGGAGAAGGTCAGAGGGAGAAGCAGACTCCCTGCCGAGCAAGGAGCCCGAAGTGGGACTCGATCCTGGGACTCCAGGATCATGACCTGAGCCGCAGGCAGTTGCTTAACCAACTGAGCCACCCAGACGCCCCCCAAAAATGCTACTTTTAAAGTTGTATTAGTCTTGATGTCTTAGTATTAAAGGGGGTTCTAACAGCATGATTGTCTATGAAAAAAAAATCTAATGGCCTCTATAAAAATCTACTAGATATAGTGAGTTTACCAAGGTCTCAGGCTACAAGAGCAATGTACAAAAATCAACTATATGTCTATATGCTAGCAAAAAGCAATTGCAAATTAAAGTTTTAAAAATACTTCTTATAATAGCAGTAAAAATATGGAAACTTAGAAATAAATATCACAAAATAGGTGCAACACTTGAAATCTACAAAACACTGCAGAGAAATTAAATCAAATTTAAGTAAATGGTGAGATATAATATGTTCATGGGTTGAAAGACTTAATATTAAAATGTCAGTTCTCCCCCAATTCATCTATTGACTCCAATACAATTCCATTCAAAATCCCAGCAGTTTTTTTTATTTGCAGAAGCTGGCAACCTGATTTTAAAGTTTATCTAGAAATGAAAATGACCTATAATACCCAAAACAATTTTGAAGGGAAAAAAAAAAAAAAAGAACAAAGTTGGAGGACTAACACTCTCTGATTTCAAGCCTTGTTATAAAGTTACAGTTATCAAGACACTGTGATATCAGCCTCAACAGAGACAAACAAGTCAATGGAACAAAATAAGTTCCATATCTGTCTTAGATATAATGACAACTGATTTTTGACAAATGACAAAAAAAAAAATTCAGTTGACATAGAATACTATTTTCAACAAATGATGCTGGAACAATTGGATATTCATACATAGAAAGATAAAATTTAATTTATACCTTACACAATATACAAAAATTAACTCAAATTATAGACCCAAATGCAAACCTAAAACTATAAAACAGAAAAAAAGCATAGAAAAAAATCCTTGTGACTGTGGATCAGGCAAAGGATCCATAAAAGAAAAAATGATAATTTGGACCTTATCAAAACTTGAAACTTTTTGAAAGACTGTTTAGAAAATGAAAACACACATCACAGAGTTGGGGAAAATATTTTCAGATATGTCTGATAAAGGACTCGTATCCAAAATATGTAAAGAACTCTCAAAACTAAATAACAACTGTTTTTTTTTTAAATAGGCAAAGGATTTGAACAGCAAAGGATTTGAATAGGCAAAGGATTTCACCGAAGAAGATATATAGATGGCAAATAAGCACAAGAATATGTTCAAAATCATTAGTTATTAGATAGATACCAATTAAAACCACAATAAAATATTAATACATGCATATTAAAATGGCTGAATTTAAAAAGACTAACTATACCAAGTGTTGGTGAGGATGTGGAGGAACTGGTGAAACTATAAAATGGTTCAACCATTCTGGAAAACACTTTGACATTTCTTTAAAAGCATTCAGTTCCTTTAAAAGTTAAGCATTTACTATGATCCAGCCACTCCACTCCTAGGTTCCAGCTTAAGAGAAGTAAAACCATATGTCCATGAATAGGAATGTTCATAGCAGCTAGTTTGTTCATAGCATAATGCAATGACCAAAAGCTGGAAACAACCCAAACACCTATCAACAGGTGAACGGATAAACACATTGTGGCATACTGCTACAATAAAAATGAATGAAGTATTGATATAAGCATAACATGAATGAATCTCAAAATAATCATTCTGAGTGAAAGAAGCCAGACCCCCCCAAAAAAGTATGTATTGTATTCATACAAAATTCTAGAACATGCGAACTAATCTATAGTGACAGAAAGCAGATCAGTGGTTGCATAATGATGGGGGAATTTAGAGAGGTGTGGGAGGGAGAGATTACAAAGGGGCATGAGGAAATTTAGGGGGATGATGGATAGGTTCATTATTTTTATTGTGGTGATAGTTTCACAAGCATATACATATGTCAAGACATCTAATTGTACACTTCAAATATGTGTAATTTACTGTATATAAATTATATCTCAATCTGGGTTTTTTTTTTTATTTCAAACAAATTTTTTTAAAAAGAATGTTCTAAAAAGATGCTAATATGCATAAGCCTTAAGATGTGATCTCTTTTATCAGCTCATTTCTTACTGGGGAAAGAGAATGAATGATTTTTAAGGACAAAACTCCTACCTTTTCCAAGAACTTACCCTAATGACACACTAGGTAACACAAAACTCTGACAAAAGTTTTGACGATGGTGTGTAATATTGAATCCACTCAAGGATACTTTCTTTTTACTCAAAGTTGCCATGCAAGCCCATATAAAATTAAAGGATGGATACTACCTGGCCTGGAGCAGTTTTTCTATTTATGCCCCTTATGCCTTTATTTCTCTCCTCTCTCTACCCAGGTCCCCAAGAAGTAAGAATCAATCAATTCAAAACAACAACAACAACAACTGGATAATTTTCTGGATCCCAATTAGCCATCTTAACCTCTTGATGCTTCCCCAAGGCCAAGAGAGGGAACCTTATGTAGTCGGGACCTTGGCATGCTGTGTGGATGTGGTCTCATCTTTAGACCACCCCCAGCTTAGTGAACTAAAAGAGGACATCTGGTCCTCACTGAAATTCTTGGGCTTAAGAAAGTTCAGCTCTACCATTCATGTCAATTAGAGCAAGGACTACTGATCATAAATGAAAAGAGTGCTCTAGAGACTGGGGAAATAGAAATGTGTCATGTCCTATAATTTTCCAAATAGCCTTCTGAAGATTCCCCATCCCATGAGCTGACTAGCATATGAGGCTCAGCACTGCATGGGTGCCCAGTGCTGGCACTCAACCAGCTCAGCTGAGAGCGTTCCAAACACCAAGCTGAGTGAGGGAAGGGAAGGACACTGAACCTCTCTGTGCTCTTTTCATTAACAAGGTGAAGGGTTTCTGGCAGTCAGATTTCTGGAGAGGAATCATCAGTTAGCCAGCAGAGACCATTTCAAATCCTGCTTCCTGTCAGATAGCATCCTAACTCATGATGAAATTGAAGGCGAGCTCCAAAGCTACAGTCAGGGTTGGCCACTTGGCCGCCGGCAGAGTGTGGGCAGCCCTCAGCAACTTTGACCTCCTTGCACTGAAATGAGAGGAAACTGTGATCCCGGGCTGACATTTCCGCAGAGCATCGCCTAACTCTCCCAAGAGGGGGACCACAACTCACTGATAATGGGGCTTTGAAGTATCTGGCCCAGGGCCAGGAAACATTGGAAGTGTCCTTTGGAGAGTATCTGTTTTAGATTACTCCCAGTTTATAGGAAGCCACACATGCTAACTTTAGCATTTCTCCTGCCTTCAGAATGCAGGGGCTTTAGAAGATTGATCGCAAGCCTGCTCTCTTGGCTCCAACTTAAATGGCAGGCCTACTGGGTTTGGGTGGTTTGGTTTGGAATTTTTTCCCCTTCTGTGCTGCATTCTAACCCCACATATATTTCGCCTCCAACTGTCTTAATCCTCATATCACATGGGTCATTTTATTTCTCCTATTTCTCTATTTCAAAAGGTGTTTCCACAACAGAAACCTAAATCTACCTGACAGTTAAATGCTAGCCTAAAGTGCCTCCTTATAATACCACTTCGGGTGTGGGATGGCTCAAATGATGTGCCCCAAAATATGCTGAAGCAGCTCTCTCATTATAACTTAAAAAGCCCAATCCTCTTAATAATGGGATTCTGACACTCAGGTCAAAACAATCACAAACTGGTTCTGCTGAAACACGTGCTGTTAATTCTTCCAACAAACCCAAATTGATTTGGCCTTGATTGCTTCTCTCTGTAGCAATTGGTTCTGATAAATACATACAAATTGTAATCTAAACCCTCACCCCCAAAGTGTGGTTTTTGGGCTGGCAGCATCACCGTTACCCTGGGAGCTGTGAGAAACTCCTGCCGCTCTATTCCACCCGAGGAATTAGATTTTCTTCTAGTCTATTCTAATCTTTGGGTCTTAAACTAATACTCTTATCTGCCCATTACGAAAACAACTTTTCCATCAGGTTAACACTCTGAAACCCAGCCCAGCCCCTTCCCGGCTTCCTTTCCAGCTTTATTGCCCAGGCCACTGAAATCCCAGTAAACTTTGGGTCAAGCCTCTTTGTTATAAGGGAGGTTGGCAGCGTCTATGTGCCAGTGGGTACTGGCTTCGGCAACTCCCGGTGTATTACACACAAATGCAATATGGGGCATGGAGAATAGTACATAAATGTAGCAGACCAAGGGCCAAGCGTGCTGGAGGCTGGACACTGGTCCCCGCTGGATCACTGTGCCCTAACACAGACAGCAATGGGCAACGAGCACCTGCATTTGTTCCTTTATAAATTCAACAAATATTTACTTAAAGTAAGCTTACCAAGCATTTGCATGTGCTTTTGGAGGCCAGGTACTAGCCTAAGGATTTTACCTTAATTACCTTATTTAATCCTCGCAGCGGCACTGCAAGGTGGGTATTTGTACCCCCATCACCCACTGAAGCATGGCTCCAGAGTCTGAGCTCTTTATCACTATTACCTTACTCTACCAAATGCCACTGTGTGCTGAGCAGTGAGTCCTTGTCACGTGGACTCTACTATCTGGGAGGTGAAACATACGTTAAAGATAATGCCTGGTTGATCAAGAGTAAAAGCACTGCAAAGGAGAAGTGTAAGATGCAGGAAGAACATACAACAGGGATGATTACCTATTCTGGGGGCTAGGGAATGCTTCCCTGAGAAAATGACATGTAAAGTTTTCTATAGACCCAGAAATTATAGATTCTACCCTGAGGGACACAGAAATCCGAAAGGTACAAGCATCCTTGACAGTTTCTAAAACATTTATACTGCCCACCCCCAGTGCACAAGGGTACCATGTAGAGAATTTTGTTGAATACCGACTATGTTTACTTGGCTCAGAGCTACAAAGAACAGTCCTGTTGTCTGCTCTCAAGAATACACAGCATAGTTGATGAAATAAAAGATTCACCTTCATTCATTGATATTTATCACACAAATTGAAAGTCTGACTCTGGAGACACAAGACAAATAAAGCAGAATTCCCAAAAATAATAATGACATCATATCTAAATAGCAGGTAACACTGAGTGCTTACTATAAGCTAAGTGCTCTGTGTACATTTTGTCATTTAAAGTTCACAAAACTGTTTGGGGCATATTCTACTCTGTGTACATTTTGTCATTTAAAGTTCACAAAACCATTTAGGGCATATTCTGTCTAAAATCTTAGACAGTTTTTGGAGATGAATCAACCCAAGTTCAAAGAGGTTAAGAAACTTGCCCAAGGTAACATGATCCACAACAAATGGGAACGTTGGAATTAAAACCCAGGTCAACTCCAAAGCCCCTACTCTCACCACCTCAGGGTTTCTAAACTCCAGTGCCTCCAGCCAACCTGATATGGAATATAAATCAGGGAAGCAAACCTGAGAGCACCTGCCTTGCTCCAACTGATAGTAGCTATGGAGCAAGGAGGGCCCTGTGATGCCGACCTTCTGAGTTTTGAAGAAAAGCCAGAAGTTTGATTTCTACATGAAATCCCTTTCCCAGGTTGACAACTAATTGTTTAAAGCTTTAAATGCTATGAAAGGCGTATCAAATACCTTTGTAGAACCAGACCTGGCCTGCTGGCCACCAGTTTACCCTCTCTGCACTTCCCCCATATCACTCCCGATGCCTAAGGAAGCCACAAACTCGTGGAGAAGACAGGTGCATAAACAAAGGCCAATTAGACTTTCTCAGAAGATGAGTGGAATAACAGCTAAGTACTGTATCTGAGATGAACATAAAAGGATAGGTTAAATATATTCGAGGCAGATAGAGGCACAGAGAAAGCTCCACAAACAGAATCATTTGAGTTGATGTGTTTGGGGCTGCTGAGTAGCAATGCAGGTAGGGAGGATAGCATGTATGAAACCTCAAGAAAACACCACATTCTCAAGAAATTATAGCAGCTTGAAGTCCGTAGCACTAAAAGGGAGCTCGAGAGTATTAAAAAGCCAGGTGGAGGTGGTAAGCAGAGGCAAGATCTCAGGTGAGTCTGTGTGCTCCCCTGAAATGGTTGCTCTTTATTCAATGTTTTCAAGCACACGAACCAACAGGGCATTACATAAATCTATCAGATAAGCACTTTACAGAAATGCCTCTGGCAAGAAGAAAGTGACCAGAAGCAGGAAGATCAGTAAGAAGGTAATTGCAATAGTCAAGAGGGATGGCAAAGGTCTGAACTGGCGAAAGAGGAAGGGAGACATAGAGGTGATAAGAAAGTAGGGTCAAGAGAGCCAGACGACTAATTGCGTATGGCGGCATGAGGGGAGGAGAAGGGTTGGCTCTCAGGTGTCCGGCCTCTGGCTAAATGGAAAGTTAAATACAGTAAGAAGCGACACCTGGCAAGTGAATCCCCAGGTAAAATTCGATTGGAGCAAAGAAATTTATTAACTCTAAATAAGGAGCTGAAGATGGGACGACTTTATTAGTGACTTATTTATAATAGAAACTCCAAAGGCTCTCTAAAATAAGTGGAGGCATTGGAGGCATACTGCAATAAAAACTCCAAACAGATTCAGCAAGTGGTACAAACAAAAATCAGAAAGATGAGAAATAATCTAAGATAAAAGGAGAGAGGTAATTCCACAAGAACTATAAAGACAATGATTACTACCTACGAACATTAAATGAGGCTATGCCATATTGGCTGCTGAGGCAGGAGAGGGAAAGCCAGAGAGTTCTGTTGACAGACAGCTGGTGGCTCTGACCTGGGAGGGAATGACGGGCTTCGGAGTCTGAGGGACCAGGGTCTGAATCCCAAGTTAATTACATACTGTAGGACCCAAGATTCATGGTTTATGTATTCTGAGCCTCACTTCCCTCTTATGAAAAATGAAGAGACTCATCTTGGGGTGCCTGAATGGCGCCGTCGGTTAAGCATCTGACTCTTGGTTTCCACTCAGGTCATGATTTCAGGGTCATGAGATCGAGGCCCGCACTGGTGCTTAAGATTCTCTCTCCCTCCGCTCCTCCCCATCCCCTCTCTAAAATAAGTAAATAAATCTTGAAAGGAAAGAAAGAAAGAAAGAAAAGAAAGAAAGAAAGAAAGAAAGAAAGAAAGAAAGAAAGAAAGAAAGAAAGAAAGAAAGAAAGAAAAAAAGAAAGAAAGAAAGAAAAGAAAGAAAGAAAGAAAAAATCATCTCTGTCCTGAAGATGTGTAAAGCATCTGGCTCACCATAGGTCCTCAAAAGACCCTTATTTTTCCTCAGAAGACCTTTCCCTGGCATTAAATTCTCAGGGGAACTGACGCTTGCTCAGCACGGAGACAGGCAGACAGATACACACTTTTACAAGCATTAGGTCACCCAAGCATATGACAGAATAGACTGTGCCTGAGCAAGTCAAGAACAGGAGGCTCCCTAAATCTGGAAAATCTTTCTTCTTTCTGGGAGGTCTCAGTGGGGTGGAACCAAAAGTTTGCAAACCTCCTGTTAAATAGAAAGTGCACTTATTTAAAATAAAAAGGAATAAAATAATGCATTAAGCATCCAACTCACAAATCTAGAAAAAAAGAGAATAAATCTAAAAACCAAAGCAATAAAAGAAAAAAAACTCTGAAATAATATGTAATGAAGTAGAACACAAAGAAATAATAAATAAGTAGAATAAAAAGTACAAATTTAAAAATTAATAATAATAAATAAAACAAAAGAACAGCAAAACTAAAGCTCATACTTCCAAAAAAGACAATAAAAGAGACAAGATTTAGCACAATGGATCAAAAACAGTAGAGAAAAGTTATAATTAAACAATATTTAGAGGAAAAAAGGACATATCCATAGATAAAGCAGAGGTTTAAAAGAGGATTTATGCATAAAGCTTTATGCCAATACATTTTTAAAATTTAGCTTAAATATAGTTTATATATATGCTATAAATATTATATGTAATATAGAATAAAAATACATATAAGTAACATATTTTACATAACAAATAATATCTATTATCTCCAAGATTTGCTTAATAGAAAACCTGAACAAACAAAAAAACACATGAAAGAAATGGAATTGGTCATGTGAAGTACTTCCCTTCAGTGGACACCAGGTTCAAGGGTTTTTATAGGACAAACCTACTGAAACTACAAGGAAGGGAAGGTTTTATAGGTTGGGTTTTATAAAATAAATGGAGATATAAAATATCACCTTTGTTTCTGATGAAGCCCATTAGTGGCTTTGATCTGCTTCTACAATGTTTTCATGAAGCCAACGTCCCACATTTAAACTCACCCACTAATTACAGGCCCAGCTCAACAACTTCAGAGAGTCGAAAATGTGTTCAGTTAGCAAGAGAGAGCTGTTTGAGATGTTTCAGCAGATAGGTGTCATGACTGATAAGAAGATTAATTTGGCACCCACGTACAGGACGAGTTGGAAGTCATAAATACCAATGGCAAGGAAAACCTTTTAAGAAGAGATAAGGGCATAAGTTAAGCAAGAGCAATAAAAACACAAGGTATGAATGCAAGACACTGCATGGACAGAAGCAACAGGCCTGAGCGATGGATACAGTATTTTTAAAAAGAGGGAAAAAAGAGGATACAGAGAAAAAGAATTTCACGATAAGGCAGTGGTTCTCAACTGGGAGTGATTTTGTCCCCTAGGGAATATTTTTCAACGTCTGGCATTAGTTTTGAATGTCACGACTGGAATGCTGGAGGTGCTACTGGCGTCTAGTGGGTGGAGGCCAAGGCCACTGCTCAACATCCTACAGTGTGCAGGACAGCTCCCTACCGCAAAGAGGTATCCAGCCCCAAACGTCAACGGTGCTGAGGCTGGAAAACCCTGCCTCAGAGTGATGGGAAGAAAAGTAGTACCCTTAAACCAAATTATGGAAGTTAAAAGGAGATGAAGACTTTTGAAAAGAATAGGACAAGCTCTGCGTTACACGCGTTGCATTCTAGGAATTCATAATACATACCGGTTGGAATGTTCAACAACCAGTAATGCAACAATTATGTAAAAATAAGCTTATCAACTTGGTTGGCTACAGCACCATATTGGAAAGACCTTGGATTTTGAAACCTTACCTGAACACAAAGCGTGGCTCAAAAATTGGCTCCTTGGGTGGAGGTATTTTCTGAAAACATTGTAGATTCTCTGATCCATGGCCTCCTCAGCACATTACAATTATTCTCAGGGAGTTCTAGTGAGGAGTAAATGAAAAATACATGGAGGCTCCAACACAGTGTCTGGCACAAACATGCTGTTCGATAGACATTATTTTTCTTTACTGTTTTTGAAATTAATGTTATATATTTCTTTCATAGCATATATTTATTGAGTGCCTAGTATGTGCCAGAATAATCCAGAAGTGGGGAGTGTCCTGAAATGGGTATAACACCACCAAGTAGTCCTTATATTTACAACTGCTATTATCAAGAGAAAATGAATAGATAGGGTATTCCCTTATTAGAAAATTAATCACTCAGGGAACCTGGGTGGCTTAGTCAGTTGAGCATCTGGCTCTTGATTTCAGCTCAAGTCATGATTTCGGGGTCCTGGGATAGAGCCCTGCATGGGGCTCTACGCTCAGGAGGGAGTCACTTGAGGATTCTCTCTCTCTTCTCCTTCTGCCCCTTCCCCCACTCATGCTCTCTCTCTCTCTCAAAATAAATTTAAAAATCTTTAAAAAAAAAAAAGAAAGAAAATGAATCACAAAATTTAGGGGAGCAAGAAAGGCAATTATGATTACCTGTATATTTCTCAATTTCAGGTCATGCTTTATGGCCTTCCCGGGCAATTGTTAATCCTTGGGCATTTGGCAGCCATAGATATGGCCCTGGGAATAAAACTAGGAGGCAAGGCCCCTACCTCTGAGAAGCTGAGCACAGATTCAAGGACATAGGACATGGAAATCAAAAACGATGTAGGTTGTACAAAGTGTTGTGTGCCAAGTCTGCTCTTCTCCTCCTGCCCACCACACTCCCCCCGCCAGCTTTCTCTGCATCACCACCATCTTCAGCCTCTGCCGTGGTCCTGGGGCCTCTGCACTGCAAGACTCTGTTCATCAAACCCACCAAGCGCTGAGTTCTCTCTATGCAAAATGGTTGAGTAAGAAATGCTACAATCTCTGTGCACAGAGAGTTTTCAATGTTGGGACTAAAAATGATAGATGACGAGCACATGCAGAGAAACATGTCATGATCGTGGCTTGGATGAGCTACTGAGTTAATACATGGGCAGCAGAATAAAAGTCCCTGCGCCTTTTTCATGCTCTGCCTAATTGATTCTTTCCCCAGTAATTAAGGAACTTCTTTGAGATCATGTTGGATTCACAGGAGAACAGTTCAAAATCACTGAGTAAAAACAGTAGCAAACACAGCAGCTTCCAGGACACACAAACAAGGCTCTTTCTAGCATAGAATCTTTCTAGCATATATATATATATATATATCCTCTGATTCTATGTATTTCGTCCCATGAACTAACAACACAAGCATGTCTTCTGCCTACTGGTTCTCTTAGGAAAAGTCTTCCTGGAAGATTTGGACTCATCTCCGGGTAAGGCTCCACATGTTGGCCAGTCTCATCTTTAATGAAGAGTGTGACCGCCCTGACATGCACCCCCTTGAGGCTCCCTCACCAAGAAACTGTTTGGCTTGGCTGATCTTCAGTGGCTTAGCAACTGCAAATCACCCAGTGTTCGTGTCAGCACTGGGCTAGGCTGTTTTACATGCTGAGTCATTCGGGGCAGCCAACTCATCGTCATCTCTCCTACCTGCCACCAGCATCTACAAGGCAGCTCTCCCACATCTGGTTCTTAGTCCCCGGCTGATGCCAAGTGTGCTGGGTGATTTTCGCCAACCTAGAACCTCCCTGAACTTCTGCATTATCACCAGTAAAGGGTAATAATAGTTCCCTCTTTCAAATGTCAGGGTCTAGCATTTACTAAGTGATAAAGATTACAATTTGACTAAGGACTTCAGAATTAGTGGCAAAGACCTCTATAACAAGGTGATCTGCAAACTGCAGTATGAACTGGACTTCGAACCAGGCCAGCCCAGCCATCTGTTCTCAGATGTGTTACCCACCTGATCCAGTGGCTTCAGGGTTCCTATCAGTTAGAAGTTTCCTGTGCCTTTCAAGCACCAGCCCTAAATCATGGACATGACCTAGTGTTGGGCTTTTGTGTTCCAGTTCTCTGTGGGTTTGTTGCTCTCAGTTTGTTCCTTTTGCCGGTTTCTTTGTATGTGTCTTAGTTCAAAATGCCTGTTAGTGCTTGTTTAAACTTCGTAGGAGGGTTAGAGATAAGTCAGGTCAGTATTTCATTGTTTTGGGTCAAGGGACTGAAAAAGGATCAGAACAAGGCCTAGGAAGAAAACCATCATCAGAGAAGATCAGAGAGTTAAGACAGAATCACTTTTGTGCACATATTTCTGAATTTGAAATCAAGCTCATCTTTATGTGAGTTTAACTTTTGGATTTAAAATCACTCGAACTGAACAATGTAAAAAGAGAGATACTAGCAGTCATGCATCTTTGTCTCTTTGTCCAGTCTTTTCTGGAATGGTTCCTTCTGTTAATTCCCAAGAACCTTGCTATGTGTTTTTATAAAGGAAGAACACATATTCCAATGAAGAGTCCAATGGCATCTGCTTCCCATCAATACAATGGGAAGTGAATGGCCGGAGCTTGGTTGGAGACAATTCATTTAGGGGTCCAGTAAACCCTCCAGACGACAGCAATTGTCTCGCCTGCCTCATCTCACACCACTTGGCCACACATCGTTTTCGTTCCAGCCACACTGCACTGCTTCCAGTCCCATTAGTCTGCTGTTCTTTCCTATCCCTGGACCATCGTATCAGAATCACTGTCCAAAATGCCTTCCCCATAGTCCCCTTCTCTGCCTGGTTAAGTCCTCTTTGTCTTTCATTTGTAATAATGGAGATAATATTCACATATACTTCAGAGAATTATGAGAGTCAAAAGAGATCATCCATGCTACATTCTCAGAATGGTAGCTTGCCTGTTGTAAGTACTCAGTACCCTTTAGCTGTTACCATTACTCTTCTTTCTAGACTCAATTCAAGCATCGCCACTTATAGGAAAACTTCCATGAATCCTGCCTATTAGGTGCCCATCCTATATGCACTCTTTGCACACTGAACATGTCTCTATCACAATGAAACAATAACAAGATTAAGAATAAGGAGTGCCATGTGCAGACACTGCCCAAATTTCTTACAATATTAATTCTCACAATAACACTATGAAGTAGTCATACTATTATTCTCATTTCAGAAAAGAGTGAACAGGTTAACCTATTTTTCCAATGACTAACAGCTAGAAAATGACTGAATCAAAACCTTGAATTCTCAGGATGCCTGGGTCACAGAGTCCATTGAGCATCCGACTCTTGATTTTGACTCAGGTCATAATCTCAGGGTTGTGAGATCAAGCCCACACCGGGCTCCACACTCAGTGGGGAGTCTGCTTGAGATTCTCTCTCTCCCTAAGCCCCTCCTCCCCATTCTCTCTCTCTCTCTCTTTCACTCTTGAGAGAGAGCACAAGCAAGGGGAACAGCAGAGGGGAAGAGAGGGAGAAGCAGGCTTCCTACTGAGTACGGAGGCTGACACAGTCTCAATCCCAGGACCCTGACACTATGACTTGAGTTGAAGACAGATGCTTAACGGACTAAGCCACCCAGGTGCCCCAACAAATAAATCTTAAAAAAACACCTGAATTCTCTGGTTTGACAGTCAATGTCTTATGCTTTATCACACTGAATTTTATTTGCTATTTTTTGTTGTGCTGTTATTTCTCCCCATCAGATTGCGAGTTCTTCAAAGACAGAGATGTGTTTGTTGTTACTATCATTGTTTTTACCAGACCCTGGCTTTCTGCCTGGTACAAAGCACATGCTCAGTAAACGTCTGATAAATTAATATATATCCAAATTCCCACCACACAAAGAGAAAATGAAGACTAGAGAGTCTTATCAAAATAAGTTGATCTAGGAGAGCCAGAAGCTTGTAGCTCCCATTTCCTGCCTCCATTTTATGGTGAAGACCAGGCTCTGGACCCTGAGAGTTTTTGCCTGACAACAATTCAGCTGCATACACAGACTTATACTTCCATAAACAAAGGCACGGGTGGTCCACTGTTGCATAAATCCAACAGGGGAAAGTTGTTGGACGGGAGATGGTCCTTCCCTGTGAAAAATCTATTTAGCAAGGAAACCGACCAGAGCATGATGCATGCCTGGACTGCCTTACCTCTCACTCCTGCCAATCCATGTACACCGCTCCCCTGAACTCTAAGCGGCCCTATGGGTGCCCCCCACCCTCCCCACACCCACGTGAGAACACAGCATGTCTGTCTCTTTGTTCCCGCGATCCTCAGGGAGACTATTTAAACCTTAGTGCATTCTTCTTCATATGTTAGTTGTAGTTTGTCCTTTCTGTTGCATGGTTGGAGTTTGTCTCCTGGATTAAATTTAAAACAGTAAAAACTCAGTTGCTTAGCCTGGCACATGAGAGTCCCTCAGCAAATACTGGATGATTGGCTGACTGGGTGAGTGGATGATTGGATGAGAACAAAAGAATAGAACCACTTCAATGAAATGCCCACCTTCTGTTTCCATCCTACCCAGATGCCGGCCCATCAGAAGCCTGCTGACAAATCCTGGGACCTACATCCATCCTAGCATTTATCACTCCCCCTATAACTGCTCAGTATCCTATAATGTATATGTGATTGTGCCTTAGTCTTTTTTTGTCCACCACAGCTAACATAGAGCTAGGTACATAACTGATTCTGAATGAAGGGTAAGTGAAATCATTCATTCATTCAACAAATATTTATTGTTTGAAGCTTTGCACTAGTACATTGCAAGACCTACAATGACATTTTTTTACATCTCCGAACCTCCCAGGGCCCCCAAGGTCTTAGTTATGGTTCTCCTTCTTTCACCAAATATGGCCCCACCAGCAAGAAAGGCCCCCCTACCCTCCAGGTCCTCTATCAGCCGGACCAGCTGCATTCCACCCAGTCCTCAACCTAACAGGTTTCTCCTCTCTGCTAGCCCATGAAGTATTCAAGCGAGCCAACTGCATCCTCCTGGGGAAAACAAGGGTCACCTCACCTGTTTGCATGCCTCTACAAAGCCTGCCTCCCATAGCCCCTGCTGGTTCCCTGTTCCGGATGCAACCCCCATGGGGCCCTGCATGGCATGTAGTGTCCTGGGCCCCCAGAGTGTGAATATATGTAACTAATAAAGTGCTGTCAGTCTTACCTAGTCATCGCCAGGATTGAGTATATGACTAGCTCATACTATTTATGGCAGGCAATCACTCCTTTATTAATTGAAGTGAATGGGATGTGATTAGAATAATTTCAGCCATGATTAAAATAAATCCCTCCTCACTGTAAACTGGGATTCTTATTCCAACCAGATGCCAAATGTACTGGGTCCCTTTCCTGAGATGAACCCTGACTTCCTAAGAGGGAAGCTATCAGCATGACAGAGGAAGGTATTAAGCCTTTGGAGAAACAGGGTTCTGGGGAGAGGGCAAGGCCTGCTGGGGGCAGCTCTAGCCTGGGTGGGAGTTAGCCAGGCAGAGTTCTAGGCACTGAGGATGGAGTTCCTGCTCTCAAGGTGGCCATGTCCTAACAGGGGAAAACAAAGCACAAAAACAAATGAACAAATAAGACAAGTTTCAGCACTGTAACGATGAAGGAGGGAAATAAACTAGAGCTGCAGTTAGCAAGCTATAGCTTTGGGGCCAAGGCCTATTTGGGTGCAGCCCACAAAATAACCTTTTAAATGAATGCAAAAAATCAAAAGAACATTAATATTTCACGGCATGTAAAAATAGTACAAAATTCAAATTTCAATGTCCATAAATAAAGTTTTATTGGAACAGAGCCATGAACATTCACATATGAATTGTCTATAGCTGCTTCCACACTACAACAGCAGCAACGGGTGGGCAGACACTGCGAAGATTACAAAGTTGTCAATAGTTACTATCTGACACTGTACAGAAAAGGTCTGCTTACCTCCATATTACAGTCACTAATATGGGGGGTGGGGACAGGGAGTGGAAGGTTGGCAGGAACAGGCTGCTCTGAGGAAGTGGGTTGAATTAAAACCTGAAGGACGATAAAGGGTGGCCAAGTGGAGGTCTGGAGGACAAGCATTCCAAACAGAAGAGAAGCAAACACAGAGATCTTGACATGGGAACCAGGCTTGTGAGCTCATTCATTCGACAAAGCATTTCTGAGGCAAACTCTGTGCCCAGGACTGTTCTAGCTACTGGGGATGAAGCAGAGACTAGATAGCAAATAATCCTTGCCCTTGTAGCTTTAATTCTAGAGGGACAAACCATAAATAAATTATATAATAGAAATAAATGAATGTATAATTCCTTTCAAGTAGTGACAAGAGCTCATAAGAAAAATAAGACAACAGGTTACAGAGTGAAGAACAAGGCGGCTACTTCATATCTGTTTATTGGCAAAGGCCTGTTTAAAGCAGTGTCACTTGGGATGAGGGGGAAGTGAGGGGGAAAGACGAGTCATGGGCTACCCAAGTGTTCCGGGTAGTTGAAACAACAAAGTGCAAGGGTCCAGAGGCAGGGATGGGTTTGGCATGCTTGAGGAACAGCGAGATCAGCAGGACCCATACAGCAGTGGGGAGAGGGTGCCATAAAGAAATCAGAGAGAGGCAAAAGCCAGATCTGGATGGTTTTGCACATCACTGTCGTGTAATCTGATCCTCTGGAAACTGATAAGTCAGCCGTGGGAGGGCAAGAGTGGCAGCAGGGAGATGAGAGCGAACACTGGCAAAGCAGTGAAGAAATGATACCATGAAATGGATAAGATCATGGTGGTGGTGCTGAGCAGTGGCTGGATCGTGATGGTTTCAATGTAGAACCACCAGAACCTGATGAGAGATTGAGTTTTAGTCTTCTGTTGCTGCATAATGAACTGCCACACACCTAGCAGCTTAAAAGCAACATACCTATTTATTATCTCACAGTTTCTATAGGTCAGGAGTTTGAGCACAGCTTGGCAGGGTTGTGAGCTCAGGCCCTGCAGTCAAAGTACCAATCTGGCTGTATTCCTTTCTGGAGTTCAGTGTCCTCTTCTATCATGTGGTTGTTGGCAGAATGTGATGCCTTGCAGTTATAAGCTTGAGGTCCCTGTTTTCTTGCTGGCTGTCCACCAGGTACCTCTCTAAACTCATAGAGGTTTCTGCAGTTCCATCACATGGCCCTCTTATGATACCACAGTTGACTTATTCAAGGGCAGCAGGAGAATCTCTTGCTCTAGTCTGCTAAGTCAGAGATACATATCATGTAATGAGATCCCAGGCATGACCATCACCTTTGGTATATTTCATTGGCTAGAAGCAAATCATAGGCTCCACCAGCACTCGAGGGAGAGGGGATTATATAAGGATGTGCTTCACTGGGACTCATCATAGAATTCCTCCAACACAGATGGGTTGTGGGATAGAAGAGAAAGATCTATAGGGTGACTACTAGGTCTCGTGGGCTGGAGCATTTAGGTAGAAAGTGAGTCCATTTATTTCAGTGGAACAAGCTTGGGTATGAAGAACAGATCTGGTGGGGATAGAGAAGGGCAGGGTAAATAGGTAGTTCAGTTGGGACATATTAAGTCTGAGGTGCCTACTGGACACCCAATAAATAGGTCAGCTAGGCTATTGGATATATAAACCTGGACCTCAGAGAAAAGGTCAGGCTGGATATTTAAATTTGAGGGTGATTAGCAAATGTAGCTGGCATTCAAGGCCATATCCATACACATAAATTGGATCATCCTTGTGGATGGGGGGCTGCGGGGTGGGTAAGTAGAGAAGAGAAGCAGAGCAAGGAAGATCCCAGAGAGTGTTCAATATTTAAAGGTCAGAAAGAAGAAGAGTGTTTTAAGGGCACCCTTATTTTAGTCAAGTATGATAAGACATACAGACACGGAAATGACTGTCACGAAGAAAGAATTTTGTTACACTCACAGATCCCTAGAAACGGGAGGTATGGCCCACTGTGCAGGGCCACATGGGAAGTACCAGAGTCAATCAGGAGGCAGAGGAAGTTAGAAGGAAACCGTAGGCAAGAGCTTTTCCTATGGTTTCCATGCAAAAGAATGGGCACGGCAGGGTAAGCCAGTTTAGGATTGGCTAGTTTGAATAAGCTCAGTAGGCTCTGGGGTAGAGGCACTGTCCCTAGTTGTCTGGTACGTGGCCCTAGGTGATTATGTCAGGGGAATACTGCCCTGGAGTGTAAGGGCTGTGTGAGACCCCAGGAAAGAAGCTGGTTGGGGGGTATGGGATTTGGATGGGGTGGTTTGCATTTGAAAGGCACATTCAGGGCTGAGTTATTTATTACTGAACCCTGGGAGGAAGAGTCCCTTCATTCTCAGCAAGACCCTGAATGTCAAAGCATCAATATAAAAAGACCTGGTTAATACAAGGAACCATCCAAAGAGAGGAGAAGTCACCAACAATGTGGGAGAAAGAGGGGAAGTGTGTGGTGCCCTAGAAGACAAGAGAAAGTAAACAACCACATTATAAGCTAGTGATAAGCAAAGTAAGGTCAAAACAGAAAATCAACTACTAGATTCAGCCAGATGGAGTCCTTTGTGACTTTGCCCAGTATCACGCATGGTGGGAGATAGAGTCTGCTTAGAATGGGTTGAGAGGAGAACAGGCAGATGGCAAGTATAGACAGTGATTTCAAGAGGTGCTCTTAAGAGTAGCAGACATGAGACAGTAGGAAGAGGAAGGAGGAGGGTGCGGGGAAATGGAAGGTCTTCTAAAAGATGGATCTTATTAAGACCAGCTTATGTGCTGATTCGAATGACACAGAAGAAAGGGACAACTGGTGGTGGAGACAAGGAAGGGCTAAATGAGCAGCCAAGTCATTTAGAAGGCAAGAGGCAATGGGATCCAGGAAGGGAACGGAGGGAATATTACCTATAGTAAGAGAGCCACTGTACTGTGTAAATATAGATGCAGGCATGGGTAGAATTGAAGTAATTTTCACCTGGTTCCCTCTGTATCGTCTGTGAAATGTGAGGTGGGAGAGCCACAAGATGAGAAAGGGAAAGTGAACTTACCAGATGTCTGGTAGGACGATCAAGCAGAGAGAGGGGACCTTTGGAGATTTGTCATCATCACAGGTACATGATTATCTCCAATAACATTCAGGGGCTCAGATGCTGGGGTGGCACCATTAGATAGTTGTGACTCCAAGCTCTAGGTCCCACACTACAAGCCTGAAATCCAAAAGAAGCGATAAAGCTCATCCCTACCTTTGTGGAACTTTGGAAAAGCTTGAGAAAGCAAAATTAACCAACAACTGGAAACAAACACAGCAAAGTATAAAATAGGTGGTATCGTTCAGGTCCCTTCACTCATGATTGCCTTTACTAGTCTTCTAATATAAAAATGGTAGTGCAGACAAACAGCAAAAGGAAAGAATCAACAAAATTATATTTGACTTTATGCTTTATATTTTTATTCTTTTCACAATAACTTTTGTTATTGAAATGAGGTTGGAATCCAATCGAATGCCAGTGAAGAGGCAGGCTAGAAGTACGATGGGTAAAAAATTAAAAAGGAACCTTGGCTTTAAGTTTTAGAGCAAAAAATCCTAAAAATGAGCAGACAACATCCACTATCTTCTGGATTAGGGGTCCGCGAGCTTTTTCTTTTTCTTTTTTTTTTTTTTTTAAGATTTTATCCATTTATTTGACAGAGAGAGAGAGAGCACAAGTGGGGGAGCAGCAGAGGGAGAGGGAGAAGCAGGATCCCCATTGAGCAGGGAGCCAGACATGGGGCTTGATCCCAGGACCCTAAGACCATGACCCAAGCCGAAGGCCAGATGCACAACCAACTGAGCCACCCAGGTGCCCCTCCACAAACTTTTTCTGTAAAGGGCCAGATGTAAATATTTTAGGCTTCGCAGGTCATACAGTCTCTGTTGCAAGTGTCCCTCTCTGCCACTGTGATGTGAAAGCAGGCTTGGGTGGTACATAAGTGAATGAGCATGACTATATCCTGATAAAACTTTATGTGTGCACACTGAAATTTCAATTTCCTATCATTTTCACATGTCATGAACTGTTAGTCTTCTTCTGATTTTTATTCAACAATTCAGAAAATGTAAAAAACATCCTCACCCTGCAGGCCATAGAAAAGCTGGTGGCAAGCTGGATTTGGTCCATGGTCCATAATTTGCCAACCCCTGTTTTAGACCGTAATTAGGTACTCCAAGCTGGAGGGGAACCATATAGCCAAATGAAAACAAGCACATTCAGTTCACATCAGCTCCGTAATTATTGAGCACCTGATATGTACACAGGCAGTGTGCCCAAGGATTCTAAGTCATTTGGAGATCATGTGAATTTACTGAATAAAAGCTGAAAAGACAACCCAACCGGATTCCCATGTGACTTATAAAATGATCTCACATTTGCATCAGTTAAGTATACGCTATTAAATTCTCCCACCCATGAAAGTTACCAGCTTCACAATAGAGAGCATGTTTCAAAGGCAAAGAAAATAACACACAGTGCCTGCTTAGTGCAGTATTTTTAAACATCCATAACTTTGTTATTTCAAAACCAAATTTCTTCAAACAAGGCAAAGCACACATTCCTCACTCAGGGTTCTGTACCTGAGATGCCAAGTTTGAAATTTCCAAACAAAGCTGCTTTTGAGCAATCCAAAGACAAAAAAGTATTTGAAAAATCTCTGAACTGCTGAAAAAATAGCATTTTTTTTCAGCTTTAGATAACTCTGAAATGGGTAAATGGACTTTCATTTACTTTCCAAAGTAAATCCATTTGGGAATGAAACTGAGAAAGAGAAGCCAGAGAAATCTTCCATGGATTCCAATAATTACTATTGATGCCGGGGGCTTTGGGTGGGTGGGAGGGAACACCAGGAATCAGAAGATTTGGATTTCTAACTCTTAGTTGTCTGCAATCCTTTCTCAATATCACACATTCCCTATAAATATGGGCCCCAAACAGATTCGTGGTAGGATATAGGAATATCACCATGCAGACTTCGATAATAATGCACCATCCCCATTAACCCAAGATGGGAAGTCAGAGCTTAAGCAGTGAGGAAGGTGGCTTGGCATGGTGTTGGAGGCCAAGTAGAGTGGGGAGAGTACCCACAGGGGAAGGGGGTGGGACAGGACTCCTGAACTAAGTAAATATATGAGGATGAGAGCCAATGTTCTCAATGCAGGAGAAAAGATTTATAAATACAAAGAGAGAAAAGCAGAATATACTCTGTCGTGTTGAACTGGAATTGGAGATATCAAAGTAAACTCATGGTGGTCGATATACACAGTAGACACAGATACAAGTAGAGATGTGAGTGTGTGTACACACGTGTATGTGCGCGTCTGTGTATGTGTACGTGCATGTATGTATCCTGTCGCTCTGTCCACTGAGGGGGCCTATTCGCCACTATGGTGATTAACATAACAATAAAAAAATTTAAAAATAAATAAATAAATAAACAATCATGGCTCCTTGGAGAAGTGACTGATTCCATAGCTAGAGTAGGAGCAAGCAAAGTGTAAGATGAGCCTACAGCCAGAGGGAAGGAAATGCTCAAAGAATGCAGGGACATGCTAAACAGACATGGAAGCAGGATTGAAGGGGTTCCCACTGGCCAAATCTGGGACAATTTGAGTGTGAAAAGAAATAATTATAGTAATGAATGATAGCCCATTGAATAAAGAGAAAACCATGGGTCCCTTCAATCTTAATTAATTAATTAAAAGTTTAATGAAGAATGGGATATTTACATAAGTTCAAAGTAACTCCCTACAATATATGTATTAATTACAAAGGGGAAAAAAGTTTACAGAGAAGTCTGGCAGATATCAACTTCATCAAGTTATCAAAACGACTGCCATCAGTAAAGGACAAAATGAAATTGTGTCCCACCTGATAGGATACAGTAGAAAGAAGAAATCAGTCCTCTTTCTCCCTTCCCAGCTCATAGTATGATTGTCCTTCCTTGGTTTCTTGAAGTTAGGCATGACCCTATGACTTGGCCAAAGAAATAGTAGCAGATGTGACACAAATCATTTCCAGACAGAAGATTTAAGAGCCAGATTCATTATTTCTTTCTCTCTCTCTCTTTTTAACTCTGTCTTGGTGGGTAAAAGCTTGTGTCAGGATGGAAACTCTGGGGGCGCCTGGGTGGCTCAGTTGGTTAAGCGACTGCCTTCGGCTCAGGTCATGATCCTGGAGTCCCGGGATCGAGTCCCGCATCGGGCTCCCTG
>NC_138374.1:127676798-127703162 GCF_054177405.1 Leptonychotes weddellii
GCAGGGAGTCTGCTTCTCCCTCTGACCCTCCTCCCTCTCATGCTCTCTGTCTCTCATTCTCTCTCTCGCAAATAAATAAAATCTTAAAAAAAAAAAAAAAAAGTATAAATTTCATCAAGGGCAGGAATGATACCATTTAATTTTTCCTCCAAGAAAAAATCTGTTTTTCTTGTGTCTTGCCCCCCAAAATGAATGCCAACAACATCCACCCAATTCTTGAAGTCAGAAAACTGACCACACATGCCTGTGTCCTTCTAGATCTTTCACCTGTCCACCTGATCCTGTCCATTATACCTTCCTAATACCTCTGGAATCTCTCCATTTATTTCCGACCTACTGCACTATCTAAAAGCTGAATAACACCTTCTTTTCTTGCACCGATCTCTCTAGTCCCCTGGCCTCTAGACTGCCCTGCCGCAACCATTCTCCACACTGGTCTCAGAGCTGTGATTTCTAAAATGCAAATCCAACTATGTCACTCCCCAGCTTTGACCACTTCAAAGGCTCCCCATTGTCTTTACACTAAAGTCCAAACCCTTTATTATGACAAATGAGGCATATTATGACCAAGTCCGCTCTAAAGCCTCTGCTCCCTGGGGGCAGAGGCTTTTATCTGTCTTATTCACTGCTATATCCCTGGAATAGCATAGAGCCTCGTCCCTGGAATAGCACAGAGCCTCGTCCCTAGAAGGCTTTGCATGAACGGTTGCTAAGCAAATGGTCTTTGCTCATCTCCACCTCACTCAAACTGTTCTCCCTCTCCCTCTCTACCTCCTGAGCCCCAGTCACACAGTCCTCTATATTTAAGGTGCACTTCCTGTTCCCTCTGGCTAGACGGTACTTTCTCTGGCAGCACCCAGGACTGACACCGCAAGTTTCAAGTCTCAGCTCAAATGTTCCTTCTTATGAAGGTAGGAAACGATCTATTCCTTATCCATCTTATCTGGAGTAGCCCCCACCCCACCTAGTTCCTCACTTATCATGCCTTCCTTTTATATCCTTCTTAGCACAGTTCACAATGTATTATTACCTATTTGTTTATTTTTATGTACTGTTTATCTTTCCCCCAGCCCCAGAAGGTAAGCTCCTGAGGACAGTCTATCTTGCTTTTGCCTGACCTGTGAGAGGCACTGGATGGATAAACAAATGAATGAATGCCTATTTGGCCCCCATACCCTCTGTTTTCCTATCTAATTTAGGGTTGCACTTCCCTTTTCTACTAAGCAATCTATGTGCAACTTCAGATTTTAAGAATTATTATTGGCTTTTCTCACCTTACTACCAATTACCAAGCAAAATAGGTGTGAATGGGATTTCATTATTAAATATCACTTTTAGTTACCTTGAATTTTCTACTGACCCTGACTTTGCCCCTTTACCAAGCCCTTCTCCCAACACACAAAACAAAGCTTTTACTATGAACACCACAGACTGTAATGGAATTCAAATGCCCCCAACATAAAAAAGAAGCAATATTTTAATGAACCATAAAATTTTCTGACAAAATTTTGAACTGGTTAGTCATTGACAAATCCAAAAATCAACTTAGAAGAGTGCTGGGAAGACTCTCTGCCCACGCCTACTGCTTGAGGCAGTCAGATGCCCCGTCATCCCCTGGGGGCTCACCCCACCCTGCCATGTTTGCATTTGACTCTTTTGACCCCAAGGAACAGAGATCTACTCTAGTTGCCTCGGGACATGAAAGTTTATTGTAATAATGTACATAGTAATAAAGAAAATGGGAATGTCAGCCAGGAAGCTAGCCCTTCAGGACAATTCTGGAAAAGATGAACCACCAGGCCCCTTGGGAAAAATGGAAGTGGAGACAGGAAATGAAGTTTTGTTCTAGATCCAAAGCAATTCTACAGATCTCGGCAGAAAGATTTCTGGATTTTTCACTCCAAGGCTCTGCCCTCAACCCACCTCAGATCCTTGGCTTTTCCTATTTCTCTGCGCATTAGTCTGCCTCTCTACCCACAGCAAGTGACTTATTAACTCTATTCTCTCAGCAGCTCTGCCTATTCGTTGATTCAGCTTCCTCAGACCCTCACCTTGCTCTGGACATCTCATGACTACATCGGGGTCTGCTTTTTGCATTTCTTCATCTTCAGTTCCCAGCCATATCTGAAATGGGTCCTGCTTCCCCACTGCACATTCCTAAGAATGACCTGCTGCCTGGGCCAGCTCTTTTGGTCAGAGCACCTCAGTTGTTCCAACAGGAGTCTCTAGGTCAGTGCTTCCCTATCTTTATTCAGCTGTGCCTGGGAGGACCAAGACATGTGGTTCAAAGCCTGGCTGGCTAGAAACCCCCACCCCCACCTCCAAGCAGCAGCTGAGACTGGCACAAGGTCCCTGAGGAGGAGCTGTGAGCAGACATGGACCATGGGTACATGTTCCATGCTCAGCACTTAGCATGGATGTATTTGTTTACTATTTTGACAACTGTATTGTATTATAACTGGCTTCCTTTGTAATCTCGCATGCTCATTTTAGACATCTCAAAGTGTTACTCTGAGACGCCTTCCATAGACTTCATGAGACTGCAAAGGGAGTCCATGGCACAAAGGTTAAGATCCCATGATGAGATGATGAGTGATGAGTATCTCATTCTCTGCTGTGCCCTTTGGGTCCAGTAGAATGCCTCGCATGGAATAGGCCTGAAAACATGTGTGGGAATAATGAATACTTATATCCCCAGTATCCCAAACTGTGCCTGGCCCGTGGAAGGCACTCGAACGAAGTTTTTAAATGAATAACTCAACATCTGAAGCCCCAACGTGCTAGCCCTTGGCCTCCGCACTGCAGTCTCCTGCGGCTGACTCTGCATTCCGGCATGCTGAAGCAAGGAATCATTTATCAAGTAGGCTGGTACACTATCAACGATCAATTTTTACAACAATGCAAAATCCTCAGTCACTCATAAATTACTTCAAGATAAACACCAGGCCTTGAAGTGAAGTGGTGCCAGATTAATGAACAATCCCAGAATCGAATGAGAGGTTTCTAACGTCTGGAAGGCCTCCTCCAGGGAGAATTCTCCAGAACTAAGGATAGGCCTGTTATTTAGCCATCCGTGCCCCACGCCCCGGCGGAGCACAGTTTTTCAAGCCAGCTGGTGAGAGTCAGTAAGGCAATCTGAGGACTTGGACAGATTTCTTTGTCTACAGAGTTAATTGGCTCATATGGAGACCGAACCTGTGACCTTGATTTCCTTAGCCCCATAGCTTAAACCGCTGAGCTCATCATCTTGACCACCTGAATGGCTTCAGAGCCTCACAGAGAAGGAGCATAGCCCAGAAGAGATACGCAGGAAGCCAGAGTGAAACAGAATTAAGCAGAGAAAGAATTCTTGAATAACATCCTTGATATTTCACTTCCTGCTCACAGTAATGGCAATGGGCTTCAAAGCTACCACCTCCTTCCTACACCACCCAAACCCTGACCCTTGAGTGCATGACAGCAAAGAGCGGTGAAGGTCATGTCCTCAAGTATCTTGCAAGATTGCTGGCAGTGATACCACGAAGAACTAATCCAGATTTTTTGCTACGATATATTTTGAGTTTTCTTTTGCCAACTTTTTATGAGCTTTGCTTTGATCCACCCAGAAGAATATAGGAAGATCAGGGTTCACATCCTTCCCCCACCTCCCCAGGAAAGCCCTTCCTGACTGCAGGCAGGGACTGCCGACGGCTACGATGTGCTTCAAGGGATGGGAACTTACCAATGGCTTTGGATGCACCAGAAATAGTACTGGGTGTTCCACAGCTGTTATTTAATTCACAGGGATGGATGTTTGAAAACTGTTTTAAACACTGTCCTTCTAACCTGCCTTCAGAATCAGTCCTTAAAAGTTAAAGAATAAATGAGTTGGATACATTCGTTAAGTGAGGAGAATGAGTAAGTTAATAGAATAACACATCTGCTATGTAATTCTTACTAGGGATTGATTTATCAGGATACCCATTGTCATTCCTGCCATCCAGGAAAAACCATCAACGGGATACTGAGATTTTAGGGTTTTCTTTATGGAGATACTTCTGCCAGGAATGTGGTTAATACTATTAGAAGCATAATAAATTTTGAAGTTGACAAGAGTAGATGAGAGTTCTGGGAACCATGCCACCAATGGGATGTCATCACGTGGGGTGATGAGAAAGCACGCGATAGGATGACCATACATCCCAGAACAGCCCTGGTTTGTGCTGGCTATCCAAGCATAATTTTCCTACCATCCCCTTTCACTTTCAAATGTGTCCTGGTTTGTATGATCCTGGGCCAGAAGCCTCAATATTGTTAAGATGTCAATTCTGGGGCACCTGGGTGGCTCAGTCGTTAAGCAACTGCCTTCGGCTCAGGTCATGATCCCAGGATTCTGGGATCAGGCCCCACATCGGGCTCGCTGCTTGGCGGGAAGCCTGCTTCTCCCTCTGCCACTCCACCTGCTTGTGTTCCTGCTCTCACGCTCTCTCTCTCTCTCTGTCAAATAAATAAATAAAATCTGTAAAAAAAAAAAAAAGATGTCAATTCTCCTAAAATTGATGTATGAGATCAACAAAATTTCAATCAAAATCTCAGCAGGAATTTTTGTAGAAACTGTCAGACCAACTGTAAAATTCATATAGCCATACAAAGGACCTAGAGGAGCGAAAATGACTTTGAAAATTAAGAACAAAATTGGAAAACTAACAGTACCTTAGTTCAAGGCTTATTATAAACCTAGAGCACTGTGCGGTATTGATGTAAATATAAACAACAAAACAACAAAAAAAATGAAAATAATAGAAAGTCCAGGAGATCCATACGTGTGGACAATTGATTTTTTACAAAAGGACAAAAGCAATCCAGCAGAGAAAAAGTAGTCTTTTTCAACAAACAGGTGCAAGAATAGTTGGCTGTTTATATGTTAAAGAACCAAACTTTGATCCACACCTCACACCGCATCATATACAAAAAGTCACTCAAAATGGATCACGGGCTTAAAGGTAAACCTAAAACTGTAGAACTTCTAGAAGAAAAAATAAGAGAAAAGGTGACTTTGGATTAGGGTTAAAAGAACAAATTGATAAGTCATATTTCATCAAAATTTAAAACTTTTGCTCCGGGAAAAACACTGCCAAAGAATGAAGAGGCAAGCAATAGAAATGAAGAAAACACTTACAGTTTTGTATCTAATAAGGGAGTTGTTATCTAGCACATATAAAGAACTCTCAAAACATAAGAAAACAAACCAATTTCTTTTTACTGGGCAAGGGTTTTTAATAGACACTTCTTCTACGGAGATACATGATGGCCACCATGTACATAAAAAGATGCTCATTATCATTTGTCATGAGGAAAAAAAATAATCAAAACCACAATGAGATACTACTACACACCTATTTAAAATAATGATCATGCCAAAATGAAATAATGACCATACCAAGCCTTGAAGGGGATGGGGAGGAGCTAAAACTCTTATACTGTACACTAATAGTGGAAATGGAAAATTTACTTTAGAATTTAGAATGTAAAAAACTTAAGAAAATAATTTAGCAGTTAAAGTGTTAATATATATACCTACCATATGAGCCTACCATTCTACTCCCAGCTATTTGCTCAAGAGAAAAGAAAGCATATGTCCATGCAAAGAGTTACGTTTAAATGTTCACAGAGCTTTATTTGTAATATCCAAAAAAAGTCCCAAACAACCTGAATATCTGGCAACAGGTGAACGAATTAACAACAAGCTGCAATTTATCCATGCAGTGGAATACTAGTCAGCAATAGCAAGGAATGAACTAGTGGTACAACACAGAATTAATTTCAAAATAAGGATGCAGGGTGAAAGAACTCAAGCCAAAAGGGGCATCTACTGCATGATGTCATTTATGTAAATCCCTAGAAAATGCAAACTCATCTGTAGCAACAGAGAGATCAGTGGTTACTTGTGGGGTAGGACATGGGTGGGGTGGGAAGGAGACTGTTATTAGGAAAGGGACAAGCAGAAACGGGGGGGGATGTATAGGTACATTATCTCCCTTGTAGTCATAGTTTCATGGCTTCGCGGGCATATTCATATATCAAAACTTAAAACTCGTACTTGCTAAATAGGTAGTTTATTATATAGCACTTGTACTATGGTTACACTGTTAAAAAAACTGATGAGTACCTTGGCCCAGATCTCACTTTAGTAAGTGGTAGAGTTGGGATTCAAACCCAAGTTTCTGGCTTCAGAGTCCATGCTCTTAAGTCTCAGCCACTAAATATACAGGAAAGCATGGCTGCTACTATTATTATCATTATCATTGATAATAATCAATCCTAGGTCTGTCCTTCATACACACCGACACTGCCCCCAGAGAAGCAAAAAGACTCGTCAAATTTCCCCTAGGAGTGAGCAACAAACCCGAGACTCTTGCCTGCACATCCTGACTCCCACTCTGGAGCCCCAGGCCTTCTTCTCTGCCATGAAACCCCTGGCCAGTCAATATGGGACAGCAGGTGGTGCATTAAGGAAGCACACCACACCCCCCCCTTACATCCTGGCACCATCACCTGCTGAGTGAGAACGGATTGTTTACGTGACACCTTAGTTTTCTCATTGGTCTGCGAGGACATAAGAACAAAAAATGCCCCAATGTGAATGACAAATTATAAGGTCACTTCAGCATTATTTGATCCTGGGACACAGGAGATCACCAGAAAGGAATAGAGGACATGGAAAGCAGAGGTGAAGGACCGAAAACCAGTGTTACCACTTTAGGACTGTCCGAAGGCACTTCTGGAATCCCCACCAAGAGGTGTTGAAAAACAGAGCACTCCAGCCAACCCGGCTTTCATGTTGATGGGCCGGGAGGTGCCCACCCTAGAAAGCCTTTGAGAATGTTTCCCCCCGGGACTTCAGGAAGCCAATACAGTAATAACAGGATCCAGGCTTTGTGTTTTTAACAACCCATTTATAGGAGAAAGTCTTTCTGGCATCTTAGGTATTCTCCTTCCCCTCCCTTTTATTCCTTTCACTTCCTTCATTCCAACTACCTAAGCACCTCAGATGGAGAGAGTGAGGAGGCCTCTCTTGTGCCCATCCCAGATCAATACTATGTTCTCTCTCTCTCTCTCTTTCTCTCTCACACACACACACGCACACACACACACAGAATTCGAACTATTCAGGCAACTTTTTATTTTAGTTTGGAGCTCCTCCTTAAGAAGATCCTAAAACACAAAATCACACATAAATAGTTTATTTGAGAGGAAATCCCGAGAAACACTGTCAAGGAAGTGGGGAAGTGAGATGGGGAAGGGAAGACGGCTGATAATAGACTTGTTATCAAGCAAGTCATCACTGTGGACAATTAGAGCTTCATCCCGCTGCTATCTCTGGGAGCCAGTGTAGAAAATACACCTCGGGGTCCTGCCATCTGAGCACTGAGAGAGCTGAGCTATTTATACACTAATTCCCATCAGTCATTGACCGAGTCGATGCTGCCTTTAACAAGCTGAACCTAGTGAGGGAGACAAAAATTTAGACAGTATAAGCTCCTCGATGGCTGCTCTATGTCTTATTCAACCTTAAACTCAGCCTGATGTAGGGTGGTTTCCTGACACTGGGAGCCCCCTATGCTGAAAGCAAAGCAGGGGGCCAAAGCAAGCTCCAGCTACCCGAGACAGACTTCAGGCAAAGAAATGCAGCTGCTGGCATTGGGAAGGTGGTTGGCATGCACTGAAGGGGTCAGAGTGAGGGTGGGACATAAACACTTGCTTTCCTAGGACATTACAGCATCCCTTAGCAAGCCTGACTAACATACTTGGTGGAGCATGCTCACCGGATACTCATGGGCTCACCCACATTTCCCAGCCATGTAACCAAAAGACTATGAGCAGAAGCGACAAGCATCATTTCCAAGTGAAAGTATTTATGAGTCAGTATGCAACCCTTCTACCCTCCCTTCTCTATAGGAGCAACCCAAAAGCTATACGTCCCATCCTCGATCCTGGCATTACCACCGGGAAAGGGGCTGATCCAGAAGGCTGAGGGACCCATGGCCAACGTTGCAGAAAAGAGAAACAAACCTCTATGTTCAGCCCCTGAAATGTCCAGATTTACCTGTTGCTGCCGCATAGCTTAACTGAGCCTGTCTAATATGTTAAGGTCTTTTGTCCTTCTTTTAAGTTTACATATTCATCCAACAAATACTTACAAATAAGCTAACATGTAATTATGATGTCCCGGACAGTATTTTTGGTGCTGGCGAAACAGCAGGGAACGAAAGGATAAAAACAGGTCTGCCCTTATGGGGCATTATACATACTAGTGGGAAGTCACCCTTGCCATAAAGGGAAAAAGTTTGTTTCTCCTCACAGTCATTGTAAGAGGTGCAATAGGAAATAAGCGTCTTGAGAGAAAGATGTTCTGGTATGTTGATGGGAGGAAGTCCATTGGTTGACCTGTACAAGGCAAGGATGTTAGACAACAAGAAAGGAAAATAGCAAGGCGAACTGCTCTTTGCATATTGTTTCAACATATGGGCCAGGCTCCGTGCTAGATGGCAGAGATCAGAAGGTAACTTATGCCATGCTTCACAAGCTGAATCTAGTGAAGGGAGAGAAATATACACCAAGTATAAATTCCTTGATGGCTGCTCTGTGTATTATTAAACTTTGAGTCTCAGCCTGACGCACGGTAGATGCCAACAAAGATTTATAAAATCTACTAAGAATTACATAATACTGTTTCACTTGATCTGAAAAGAAAAACCGCATTAGAAGAACAAATCAACCCATATCTCTGCCTGTCTTCGCCCTCAGCTTTTGCACACCAGTGCCGAAGGAGACCAGGGCTAGGACTTCCTACATCACTCCTGGAGTGCGTGGCACATGGCTCTGGAACAAGCAATCAACTGAAAGATTGGGCTCTGGGGATATGAGCATCAAAGAACCAACAGCTGTCCGGAGCTCAACTTGAACTTGAAAGCTAGATAGAGTAATCTGTAAGATGGAATGTGAGCCCTTGGGACTAAAACTCAGTCAGCAACCTTCCATTTGAGGTATGTCCCGTCTACATACCTCAGTGCAAATGGCAGCAGTCCGTTGCAAGGACTTGCGAACATTTCAAGAAACTAATACCTCTAGCATTGCCCCAGGTTTGGAGGGAAGTAAAGGTACCACGTGCATCCAGAAAAGAAGTCAAATTGGTGCCTTTGTTATGTCTTGGGATCTCTTGTTGCCATATTCTCACCACCAGGGATGTTCTCTTCTACCCACTTGCCTCTGTCCTGCTGGGACTCTCTTGGTGTCTGTTGAATGTAAGCAGATCCTAAGGAAAGTCTTTGGCAGATTCTGCTCTGGGAGAACTGACAAACTTAAGCACTACAACATCTTTCATGAAGTATCACAATCAAAATAAATCAAAGTTGTAGAACTGCATACACATTTACCATTTAGCAACACAATTTACAGCAGGGTTATCCTTCCCCTGAACACAGAGCACCCTCAACCTCTTCTCTAGGAAATATTAAAGGTTCAGGACATCTGTGACCTAGGAGTCACCACTCATCCAGGGATCTGTGGAGAAGAGAGAGCACTAATTCCCCCTATTGGACCATTCCCATTTGGCAATGGTTCGCAGGGTGTCACCTCTGCGCATCCTTGTGCTCACGGGCTCCCACTTCTTAATGACTGTTCGATTGCTGGTAGATTAGCACTATTTAAAACACAGAATATCTGCAGTGACCACTACAAGTTACCAGCCCCTTTTATCCTCAGGTCAATTCCTCTTAGCTAACAGCTTTGTCTAGCCGATAAAAAGCTCCGTGAAATCTAATCCAAAGCACTGTGAAGTTCAGCAATCTCTTTCTGTTAGATCTACAGCCTACCCCATAACTTACCCCAACGGTTGGAAATAATATTAACTGACCCCCTCATAAGCGTCAGAAACCAGTTGCTTCTCACTACCAATCATCTATTTTTGGAAATAACTGCAAAGCAAGCATATGGCCAGTCCTAGCTCTCACTCTTAAAAGCAATGCCCGTTGGTCTTTCGTCTGCCCCTCATTATTTGGTTCTCTTTCCTATCCACCCACCCCCTCGTATGACTTTAGCCCTAAGGACTGTTTTTCCTCTCTTCATTCCCTCCCCACCCCCAATCCTTACCCTTGTACCACAGCAAACCACAGCTTACCTATGTGGAATGCAGAAGAAATGTTTTCCTTTTGATATTAAAAAGTCCTCCCACCAATTAAGTAAACATTGGCCACACCGCAGAGCTGGTATGTTATTGCAAAGCACAGGAGAGCACAAAGCCGGAGTTTTTGCAGAGCTGTGTCAAAAGGAACCTCAGGCTTTGGCCTCACCTCCAGGGAAGAGATGAAAACACGCTATGCACGTGTCAGAATGCCAAGTGCAACCATATGCATGCATTGCTACGGTGTCAGAGGACATGACTGAACAACGGGATCTTCTTACCTATTTGCTCATGGGATTCCCTCTCCTCCTCCCAGATGGGATCCAGGCTCTGATCAAACATGGTGCTCTTGGAGGTTTGTCTCTGGCGACAATAGGTGGACCCTGGAACCCTGTGGTCAATGGGGCACTTTCATAGTCCTGGGCTTCAGGGACTGCGGAACAGAAGGCTGAGAGCCAGACTCTGCCACAGGCATCAGCCAAGTGCACATCTTTCCCGAATTTCTGAGGGTCATGACGTTCTTAACCACAACTGTAAAACAGGAAGGTGGGACGAGGAAACATTTAAATGATTCTTTTCAGCTCACCTGTGGGTCAGTGTGGACAATTTGCAACTGTCTGAGATGAAGTTTCAATATTCAGTCATGCATCATTGAGCCAAGGCTGTCTATTCTCAGGCTTCACAGAGGGAATGTGGCATGCTGCTCCCGCTCTCTGTCTGATGTGCCTAATGGTCCAGGAGGCCGTTTTGACTCCCCTTCTCCATCTCCCCATCCCTTAGAAGAGACAATTCCAATTCTTCAACAGAGCCTCAAAGAGGACCCAGAAATAATAAGGTCCCCATGTGAAAAGTCGCCTGTGGTACCCATAGGGATTCCGCCAGTTATTAATAAAAACACCGCACGGAAGGTTTCCATTTTTCCCCAGTTTCTCAGTATGTGGTTACTTTTGTCCACGGCATCCAAGGGCGAGTTAATTTTATTAAGAACATTATGAGACGGCTAGCATGTCAGAAGTTGACACTACTCTCTCTCCAGTCCTCTATTCTTGGTAACATGGTTACATATCAGCTGGCTCCAAAAGCCAGTTGCGCCTTTTTTCAATCTAACAACCATTCTGTGGATAGCATTTGTTTTCCATTGCTGCCAAAGAGACAATCTGGCTCTCATTTCCTTTGAAGAAGCGCCCATTCTGATGAGTCAGGTCTACAATGGGAATAATTAGGTCAAATAAATGAGCCCTTCCAGCTGCCTGTGGCACCACTCGACACCCCCATGTTGCAGATAATGGAGACAACGTGGGAGCAAAAGCAGAGGTTATCTGTTGAGTTATACCCACCTCTTGCCCAAGGGACGTTATCAAAACGTACGCAAGGTAATCACGGCTCCTCTCTTTGCATCTGGAAAAGTGAAAATGGATCCATAAAATCGTGTGGTGGTCCCACTGCCTTCCCAGTCTACAAGAGAGGGCTCCTATCCCATGAGGAAATGCAAACCAGCTGGAAGGTCTCAAGACAGGCTTCTGCGTTGTGTCCCATTTGTCCTCATGGGCTCCCAGTCACCTTCTCCTGGGCTGTCGTGTCCACTGGCAGGAGAGAGAGGAAATTCAGTGAGATTGGAGTCATACACCAGCTCTTGTTAATGCTCTGCTCAAGCTGGTATGTGCAGCTCATCACTCAGGCAAGACACTCACGTAGTCTATCAGTTTGCTCAACAACCTATACACATGGCAGGAGATGAACCTGGGCTCGGATTAGAAACGCCAACCTGTTACCCAGATTCGGGAGTTCCCCCACCCAGATCTGGGTGGCAGGAAGTGGGGAATAGAGAGAAAAACCTTTATAAGGTAGTCTTTCATCCAAGAGGCTCATTACTCAGGGCAGGCGGGGAGGAATCTTTGTTTCTCCCTCATCTCTCTCCTTTTTTTAACTTTATTAAACCATCTGGAAATTACTATAATGTAGGAGCTCTCAAAAGTTGCACCACCAAATCCCACCAACCTGGGATGTTGTACCTAATGTTGATTAGGGTCACGGACCTCAGGCAAGGGTTAATGACACATCTCACCCTACATCAGCCTGACCAGGCCAGGTGCTCTTTCCAAGCAGCATGTTCTCGTAAAGATCCCACCACTTACTTTTAAATCAAAACCACCATCTGAAGCCTCTCATGCAAGTGATTATTTTGAGTTGTGGTTGATTTGTTTCCCCACAGGTTCCATTATTTTGGATTATGCCAGCTCTACAAAAAATGAGAAACTTCTTCTCTGAAAAAATAAAAAGTTAGGGGCGCCTGGGTTGCTCAGTCGGTAGGCGTCTGCCTTCAGCTCAGGTCATGATCCCAGGGTGCTGGGATTGAGCCCCGCTTCAGGCTCCCTGCTCCAAGCGAAGCCTGCTTCTCCCTCTCCCACTCCCCCTGCTTGTGTTCCCTCCCTCACTGTCTCTCTCTCTCTCCCTCTGTCAAATAAATAAATAAATAAATTTTAAAAATAAATAAAATTAATTAATTAAAAATAAAAAGAGAAATTCAGCTGACATTGAAGTAATAGGTAGGAACAAAACCATTGCTTCCCAGTCCTTCATGCCTACAGGGATGGACGCATCTCACGCCTACCAGATGGTGGATGATGCCCGAGTAGAAGCCCAGGAAGGACAGGATAGCTGTGAGCCTCAAAAATGAGCCCATTTTCAACTGCTCTGGGGCAATTGATGTCAAAATCAGCGTACCATAAAATATCTTTCATTCAGTCACCCAGGAAAGAGGATCTCATAACCCTAAATGAAGAGGAATTACTTTTTTCTTTTTTTTAATCTCCTTCTAGCCTTTAAACAATCTCATTCACTTGTCTTGCCCTAATCTAACTTCCTCTCCTGGGATGTGTCTGCAAGGCTCATTACTAAGAAATGCTGGCATCAGCCACATCATAGGCTTAAGACTCCAGCACCTCTGCTTCCATGAGCAAACCTCAGCTGTTGCAAAGTGAAGCCATATTTCACCTCCCCCAAGAGGCCAGATCTAAGCTATAGCACAAACTCCAGAAGGATGGGCAGATGCGGGGTGAAGAAGGGAGACTCCCTCACTGGGGCAGGGGAGCTACTGTAGGTCCCCTGCCACCCCGTGGAGCACACAGCTAGCTTTGTTCTGCCATCCCAGGCCAGAGGTGCAGCATGGTTCATGCATACACCAAGTTCAGTATGTGCTTTAGGTCAAGGCAGGAGTGGTGTGCTCACACGTGCAGCCACTGAAGCCTGGGATGGGGCTCAGTGAGGCGAGGAGAGGGAGTCGAAATCGAGCAGGGCCCATTAATTCATCGAGCAGGCCCTTGTCTGAGCTGGCTGGATTAGAAATGAATTCCCAGCAGGGTGGCCTCATGGCGCTGCTGCTATAATCGGGGTGGGGACCTCAAAGAGTTTTAATTGCTGGTAATACAAATGGAACAAAACTTTAAAATGCAGTTTCCTCCTGGTTCCCCCCACCACAACCACCCTGTGTCATCTTTAATCTGCATTTGGGAGGATATTAAGATTTGGGGTATATCAAGAGTACAGAGGAGAAGGAAAATCCTGTGATGTGAAATATTCTTTAGCAAGAAAAGCAATCGGAGAAGTGACTATAAATCCACTTCCGCTGTTTGTTCTCTTTTCTCTACCTCTGATTCCCCCCAGTAAATAGTAAAAAGATGATGGCTTTGGAATTCATGTTTTTACTGGAATTGGAAGGAGCTTTATCAAAAGAAGTCCAGAACGCTCCCTTTTCACCTGAAGGAGGACAAGGCACCCCCCACCACCACCATTGGAGTACCAGGTGGGGGGGGGAGGGGGAGCACTGCTGATAAGCTCTTAGCAATTCCCCTATTTGCAGACACTAAAGAGCCTTTACTTGAAAACTGGTGAATAAGTTTTCTTTTGTGTCATGAGAATAGGTGACCTTTTCCCCCTGAATTCCCATCCTGGGGGCCAGGGAAGAGAGCCCAGGATCCCTTCTCTTGGCCTTCACACCGTGGGAAAGAGTATCTAGAGTTTAAAAGCCTGATAAATGCCCTCGAACAGCTTTGAAAATCACTCAGCGTGAGCACTTGCCCCCTGAACAAACATCCACGTTGTATCGCGACAGGCATGCCTCAGGGTCTTTGACCCAGTCACAGACACAGGGCCAATTTCCTTTGTCAATAGATTCATGCCACTTGTCTCGCTCCTGAAAACAGTTTCTAAAGAATTCTCCAGTGAAGTCAGTTTCCTAGGAGAATCCATCACATCTCCCCAGCAGATATTTCTACCTTGCAAACCATTAGATAAAGAACAAATTAGTCCTCACGGTCGGCCTCCCCAGCCCTTCCCCAGTTCACTACTTAAATCACTCTACTTTCTCAGAGGATCTGAAGCAAGCTTTCAGATCAGAGCCCTCCAACCAAGAGCCCAAGTACATAACTCATAAGAACAATCGCCCAACAACTGTTTCTTCAATTTCTCACATCTGGTATCTGCTCCCTTGTGAATGGGACAGCCACCAGCAGGAAGGGTTAGGGTGGGAGTGAGTTAAGTCTCGAAAAAAAAGAGGCGATGGAAAAGCAGAGAGATCAGAACTGTCCCAGGAGGCAAGTGTCGGTCAAGGGCTCTGAAACCCTTCACATAGGTCTTTCTACTCTGTCTTGATTTTGTCCATCTCTCCAATTTTATGTACTGGCCACCCTAGAAACTATGAGCTCTGCCTAGCCAGTTACAAGCAACTGCTAGTTACTTGAGAAAAGAGTCTGTTCCTCGGCAGAATCAGAACAAAATCGACTTTGATTTGGTTGGTATCCCGAAACTGAATTAAGCATCGTTAATGGCATGGTATGATAAAAAAAAGCACTGACTTAGACGTTAGGGAAGCCCGAGTTGTGTACTTTGCCTCTGCTGCTTGTCAGGCAGTGTGGCTACTCACCGAGTCTCTGCTTTCTGCTTTGTAAAACTGAAAAGATGACACCACTTACCTTGTATGAGTCAAATAAGAATAAAATGAGAAAAAAACAAAATGACAGTAGGTTTTTAACACACTTGATACAGTGTCATAGTAAATAGTGTCTAGTTCCCTCTATCTTTGATGTACATACAACTATAACCAGGACCCCATCATTAAACTGGTTCTGACATCTTGACTTGTCGTGGTTTCCTTTATAAGAGTTAACAAACAATGCCAGTCGCCAGCCCCGTTACCCATAATCGTTGTAATATTGATGCACCAAAATAATAACATGGTAAATTATAAAGGCAAGTCATTTCACACAAAAGGAGGAAAGGAAAGGCTGGAAAGAGATGAGAAGTAAATTCACAACTTTAGCAGCGCAACCTCTCAAAGAAAGAAGTTTTCCTGTATTTTAATATGTCACTTTAACGTAGAGTATAATATTATAGAAGAACATTTTATTAAATTATAGAATTTCAGGGTTATAAAGCCCAAATCCTTCCACTGATACCTGAATACCATGTGAAATACTTTTTACTTTTAATTTACTCTTTAGAGTACTTTTTTTTAAAGGCTATTTGAGGATTCCCTGAGGTAAGCAAGATGGTCACAATCCAGGAATAAGAGGTTTGAAGTCATGAAGGCAGGTAACTTGAGACAATCCTCTTGGTTCATATGTACTGAACTGTAACTGGATATATGCCCTATAATTTCTCTTTGGAAGAGATGGGGGGGATAGAAGAAATTTACAAATCTAAATGTGCTCCCTCGTGGGCACAGCCACTGTGGACTGCAGACTGACCATGCAGTGAAGGGTGAAGTTCAGCTAGTTCATGTGGCCCAGAGTCCATGGCGTCCAAGTCCCCTGGGGTAGATGGCTTGGTGGTGGTGGGTATGGAAAATGGGGCTCCAGCCTGAACTCCTGAATAGAATCTTTGAAGACGGTTCTGAAATTAGCATTTTGCACAAAAATTCACATTTTTCATAAATTCTAAAAGTGAAACCCTATTTATAATGTGAAAAAAAAGTGATGAGACAAAGCATTATACTCATCACTGGAAAGAGGCAAAGGAGCTTACGTATTAATGGAGAGAAAGAGGAAAAACAGAAAGCCAGTCATCTTAACGTGCAGATGTGTCATAACGTGTCACTTAAAAAGCACCCATGTAACTCATTCCCAACTCAACTGCCTCTGGGAGAATCCGATTAGAAATATCACCCTGTGCCTCTAAAATGAGTCTCAAAGTTTAGTCACATTTAAAATAAAAGAATAGAAGCAGAAAATATTCATTTGCCTCAATATAATACTCAAACACTCAATACTACTTTTTTTTAAGAGTCCAAACATGGTGTTCTTTAGCAAAAGAAAAGCCTACTGGGAAAATGATATTGTTTTGCTGGGTCTGAATGCATCTTTCTAGAAAACCAACTATGCTGCACTCAGCCACAGGAGGATAAATTCTTCAGAAAGAATCTCAGCGAGTTGTTTAACTTAAAATCACAAGCAGAAAATTTTTTTAATTTCCAGGAAAAGGAATCAGCACCCTCTTCCAGTTCATTGAGAGATGTGGGAAGTGCGTGTCATATTTACCAAAGGGTAAATGCTTCCTAACCATTCTAACGAGAGCTCCTGAGAACCTAGCTTTCAGCTTTATCACAAGTTAAAATAAAAAGAGTAAAAACATATAGGAATCCAAATTCACACCACCCATGAAATGAAGTTTGTAATTCCACCTTGGCCATTAGACCACAAACCCTTTCCTTATCAACAGTCTCTTCCACCTTCCTCATTCCTATGTCTTCATCACACCCTTAACAACATGCCATCCATCTAAAACCAGACTGAGGAGATTATTGTCCTAAGATAATGAGATAAAAGTGAAGATAGAGTACTACAGAATCCTTAGAAATTAGAGGTAATATCTACCTGGGGCTATCAAAAAAGAGTTCATAAAAATAATATTTTTAAAGAGTCCTGATAAGAAGCATGAAATTAAACAGAGATGACCGAGAAAAGACATTACAGACAGAGAGAATATGAGACAAAACATGAAGGTCAAAGATGAGAGACACGATTAAGGGAGGCCATGGCTCTCTTGCCACTTGCTCTCCACATATTTTATCAACCTTCATATCTTCTATTAGACTCCTTCCATATCTCTCCAATCTTCACTTGACATTCAATTCTCTTTATCATTGTTCTAATTTATAACCTCGGTACCTTTCTCCACCTAGTCGGTTGTGACAATCTTCCAACCATTTCTTCATCTTTGGATTAATCTATTCACTCCTTAGTTTAACATAGATTAAAAGCAGGATTGGGTCCCCCAGTGTCTATTGTATAAACCCCTACGTCCTTACTCTAGCATTTAATGTCCCACTCTGTCATTCTAGTTTTTGGTCTCAAAGTTTCCCTTAACACAGATACACAGCAGTCAGGGAACAAGTGAAGAAGTCGGGTAACAAGAGGACTGAATCTCAATTAAACAGCCACGGATGACCTTTGAGAGCCCAGTCTCAACAGAGTGATGGGAGTGAGCCACAGTGGATATGGAAAAGAAAAGGAAATAATGAGGAATAAAGGTGAGCCTAAGAGGCGAAAATAGCTAGTACAGATAATTCTTTGGGGGAGCTAGACAATAAAAGTAATATGAATAATAGGATGCTATGCTAGGGGAGTTAGGAGGGCCAAGGAATGACTTCTTGGTGGTGGTGGCAGTTGTAGGTGGCATTGTTAGTAGTAGATGGAGGTGGTGGTGTTACTGTTTGTGGTGGCTGGGATCAGGAGAGAAGAGACCGAGTCGCCAGATTTCCTATCCAAAATCACAGCAAAAATGAGAGGTGCTCACCCACAACCAGAGAAAAGTGAAGGACAAGTCAAAAGCCCTTACCAAGCCAACAGTCTACAGAGAAATCTTAAAAACATTTATAAGAACCATAGCTTTGAGTAGAAAAATTATTTTGGCATATTTTGGGAGAGGAGGGGGCGATATCAATTAAATGTAAACCTATTTATGTATTTGTTTATTCCCCAAACTTGTTCCAGAAAGAATCTAAGGCAGCCACAAAGTGCTAGGTGCTGGATAAAAGCCACCACATCCTGGAATATGAGCTAAACTCCCTTGGCCAACAGTGCTATAAGACCCAAGCAAATAGATCGTAAACAAAGAGCTCAAAGCACCAAGCTCTTAAACAGAAGGAATAAAACTGAAGGACCATGATGAGGAGGGGCAGGTCCCCCAGGTATACCTGAGTGCCAAACTGGTTCCCACCACATCAAAAGCCATGGCACAGCCCCTAATTCCAATTGCTGAAACATTTTAACAGCTGGGAATTAAAATAAGCTGTCAGCCAGCTCAAAAAGATTTTTTAATTCAAAATAAATCAGGCTAACAACCTGCAGATGTTTGGAAAGAAAATGTTTGGGTGACTCATTTTCAAAACCCAATTCCCTAACTTTCCCATTTCAGGGTTTCTGAATAACTGCTACCTGCCCTTCGTGTCTAATCATGAGACACACTGTTATGCTGGCATTGTGAGACTTAATAGTGCTCTAGTGTGTTGATGGTCATGGGTTCCATCTGGTAAGCTAAGCTGAAATCTGAATTCAAGGGCATGGAGTTGGTCAGATTACTGAACGTGTTGCTAGGTCTCGGGATCTCCAGAAATCCTTCCATCTCTAACAGGAGATAGAGATACTCAAAAGTTCTGCCCAAAAGTCTCTGTGCTTAGGTTTGCATTAACCTTTGTGCCACATTTCTTAGGGAAAAAAATGGGATCATCTCAGCATGGGTCGAATGACAGAATAGAAACAAGGAGAGAATAAAACAGAAGAAGAGGCTGCAGAAGCAATGAATACTATCACAGACTCAAGACAAATGGCAAAGAGAAATCAGCACCTCAGAGCCCCGTCTGAGGACAACGTGGGAGGTGCACGCATCAGTGGAGGAAGAAGAGGAAAGCTTCAGCTCCTCCACCTGAGAACCACCTGGGTCAATTCCAGTCAGCCTTTTTCAGCTGGCAAATATAAAACAAACCATAATAATACAGTACTAAATCTGATCATAAAATCTGGGAGCTGTTGGTCATCAAAGCGATGAGGTAGAGGTATGAGATTGCTGCCAGTGGGGTGGGAAACTCTTCACCCATTCATATTCAGCAGGTGATTTTTGCCCCTTCCAGAAGGACTTCCCTTCTCCTTTACCTTCCCAGCAGTTTAGGCCGTTATAATGCAGTGCCACAGATTGGGTGGCTTGTAAACAACGGAAATGTATTTCTCATAGTTCTGGAGGCAGGGAAATCCAAGATCAGGGTGCTAGCATGGTCAAGTTCTGGTGAGGACCCTCCTCTGGGTTGTAGATTGCTGGCTTCCCGTGTATTCTCATGTGGGGGAAGGGGTAAGAGAGCCCTGTGGGGTCTCTTATAAGGGCACTAATCCCATTCATGAGGGCTCTGCCCTTACCAGAACCTGGTCCCCTTACCAAAGTTCCCACTTCCTAATTCCATTGCATTAGACATGAGGATTTCAACATAAGAACTCTGGGGACAAGTTCAGTCTGCAGCGCTCTCCTGGCCTCAAGTCACCAATGATGGGAAGCTAACTGGGGCCTCTGTTTCCAACTTCCCTGTACACCCATAGGCGTTTCCATGTTCCCCCGCTGAGGGTCTCACACCCAGCAAGCACAACAACGATCTGCCTCCAGGTCTATCTCCCACTTCATTTTTGAAAGCAAGAGCTATGTCTTGCCATGCATCTCCAGCACCCCACACAGGGCCTAGCATTTAGGAAGCAGTCAGTAACTATTTGCTGAATTATTCAGTCCAGTTCATTACAGAGAAAATTATTATTTTTAAAGAGAGTAAGCTGAAAAGTCTCAAAAAATGTTCTTTAGATATGTACATTTTCCCAAACTTTTGATGACCTGTCCTCAATTAAAATGACTTCCAAGACCAGAAGCCGAAAAAATAATAGAATGCCTTGAACTAGAGGTTGTTTGATTAAGAATCAGAAGATTTCTTAAGACACATAAAACACTTATTTCTACCTTTGGAGCTTCCACATTCTCACTGCTACAGCGAATAGCAGTCTCCCTGAATCCCTTTCAGCCAGAATTCAACACAAACAGAAGGTGAAAGGTCATAGATGCTTAGCTCTAAGAGAAGAAAAGGTGAGCAGGAATGATGTGTTCCCTATTTCATCCTATTTGCTCTTCTCATCACACCGATCTCATTGAGAAAGGGGTAAAGAGTCCCTACTCAGCCAGCCATCTTAGGTAGGGCTCAAGCCCATCTCACCAAAGAGTCAACGTCCTTGATGAATGAAAACCAAATGACTATCAAGAGTGTATTCTTTTCCGGCAAGGGTCTATGGCCAAAAAGACATATGCTGAGCTTGATTTGCTTCCACGTTACAGAAAACAGATTTTCTCTAGCCATGATTATTTCCAATCTAAATTGTCAAAATCCAGTACTTTTATACTTGACTCCACTACTTACTAGTTCTACCACCCTGGACAAGTCATTTCATTTAGTTACTTAGGAAATATCACTTAAATTCCTGCTATATGCTAGGCACAATGCCAAAGGCTAGAGATATAATGGATAGATGGATAGAAATGTTCTTTGACCTCACAGAGCGTAGATCTGTTTCTCCCCCATCTTAGCACCCCCTAGTGGTAAACTTGGGTTCCTGATACAAAGGGTTCTAATTAGGAATAAATGAGGTACCAATGACAGGTGCCAAATGCAGTACCTGGGAAATAATATGGGCTCATTAAATGCAAGAAACTATTATTATGATTAACCAATAAGTTGATGTCAAAGTTTTATAAACCATAAAATATAATACAATTATTCCCATTATCATTTCTATGATAGCGAATTTTTAGAACAAATTGTTAAAATAAAGCCAGTATTATATTCCCAACAATTAGAGATGCAGCATTTTATACACATTTAAGCTTCACACGTGGCTGTTCTGATAGCCTAGGCACACTCCAGACCTAGGAAATGTTTTCAGGTTGCCCCATCTCCTACCACTCTACACAGGGCCAGCTACACCCAACGGCTTGCGAGTCCCTGCTGTAACAGGCATGTCCACCCTGTACTCCAAGGGCACCCCGTGCAGACTGCAGTTTTGTGGCCCCATTACAGTCTGCCTCCTCACCCAGAGCTCAGGTCTTTGAGGACAGGAATCATGTTCTCTCTTAGCTTTCTTTCCCTCACAGCTTCTCAGTCAGTTCCTGGTATGTAGTAAGGATTTGGTCCATAAACGTGCATTATTTTAAAAGTAATGATTAAATGAGGGGTGCCTGGATGGCTCAGTCGGTTAAGCATCTGCCTTTGGCTCAGGTCATGATCTGAGTCCCACATCGGGCTCCCTGCTCATTGGGACCTTGCTTCTCCCTCTCCCTCTGCCGCTCCCCCTGCTTGTGCTCGCTCTCTCTTTCTCTCCCTCAAACAAGCAAATAAATAAAATATTTAAAAGTAATGATTAAATGAATCAACAAGAGGGAAAAAATAGAATATATTATTTATGCCTTAATCATCTACTTATCTGTAAAATAAATCACATTAAAAGAGTATATTTTCTATTCAGTTAGAATTCAAAAAGCATTTAATAAACACACAATTAACTATTGTGTGCACAACCATGTGGGAGACCTTAGGAGTGACGTAAAAGTGACAGAAACGCTGCACACACAGCTCACAAAGTCTCCAACTTCGGAGGCTACAAAAACCTTTGGAATTCATAGTATTCAAAGCTATCATTTTGTGGGTCATGAAACTGAAGTTCACAGTGTTTGACTTGCCCAAGATCAAAAAAAAAAAAGAAACAATGACCACTAACATATCTTGCATGGTTCCCAGGTGCCAAACGCTTCCCTTGTATTATTTCCTTTAATTCTCAAAACCACACAATGAAACAAGGGCTATTATTGTCCCCATTTCACTGATGAGGAAACTTAGTATTAAGGAGATTAAGTGACTCGCCCAAGACAAAGCCAAGTCTAAGAAGGAGGCTGTGTGACCCTCTGTCCATTTCTCGTGCCACCTCCCCACACTGACTGAATAACCCGAAATTATCCCAAGGCCATACGTGAGCAGAATTCCAAGCAGGAGCGCCAGCTAACCTGGCACCTCTCAGCCCTGTGGAGAGTGACATCAGCAGTGACAGAGACCATGGGCTTCCACAGTTCCTCACGCGCAGGCTTGGGACTTCTCATCTGCCTTGTTATTTATTAAATGAGATTCTGGTTACTTTCGTAAAAGGAAAAAAGAAGGTGTTCTTTCTCTCTCCCTGCCCCCACTTCCCTCCCTCCTTCTCTCTCTCTCTCTCTCTCTCCCTCCCCCTTCTTTCCTTCCATTCTCTCTCTCTCTTCCTCTCTCTTTCTCTCTCCCTCTCTCTCTCTCTTCCTCCCTCCCTCTTTCTATCTCTGTCTCTGTCTCTCTCTCCCTCTCTCCCCACCCCGCCCCCCGTCTCTTTCTCTGTCTCTCTCTGACACAAAAAGAGAGACAGACAGAACATGTGTGGGGCCACAGGCTTAGAATCAGACCATCCCCCCAAGCCACGCATTCACTTACTTCACCAGAGCAGGACCTGCCAGAGTCCACTGTGAAAAACTGCCTCATTGCCCCCCTCCTCCTCCCCCAGAGGCCATCAAAGTCTTTGGTTAGGGAGTTAAACTCCTCTATGAGACACTTCTGCCACCTAGTGTGAAGAGATCTAGAAAAAATAATTTAGGTGGATAGCAGAAGAAACACAATATAACCCCAAACTGCAAGACATTTTCAAATAAATACCATCTACTTACCCCAGACTATTTTAGAAGTTACAAAACAAATGAGCATTTATAGGTCTGATGCAGTAGATTGAGGCCATGATTTTAAACCAGCCGAAAGCTTTTTGACAATATATTGCAAAAGAATGTACCATGAGCATAAGTTCCAAGATAGGCCACAGTCACTTTGAGTTCAAAATCACGTGTACAAACTACGAACAATTTCAACTCAGCAGGGACCAATCCAATGAGATTGTATTGATATCTACTAAGAAATTGCTTTTCCTAAGAAACCATAGTTCAGGAGAAGCACATTTTCCCTAATGCTGAGACATGAGGGCATCTCTATACTTGTTTGTTCTGTTGTTGTTATCCTGATAAAAAGGGCACTATGTAAGATAATGTTTTCAAAAACTTCCTTACAATAAACCTAATATGTTTCACACAGCTTTCCCTGTATCATCTGTCGGCATAGGCTGGAGACAACCTCAGGGTGAAATTCAGTGCAAGCGTCCATTGTAAGGGGCCAAAGCACATCCCAAGAACACAGCTTTCTGGTAGTGTGGTTTTACTGAAAGGTGAAGTGAGGTGTGGAAAGCCTAATTCTCTCTTTCAGAAAATCTTCAATAAAAACCTTCTCAGGGCTGGGTGGCTCAGTTGGTTAAGCGTTCCACTCTTGATTTCGGCTCAGGTCATGATCTCAGGGTTGTGAGATCGAGCCCCGCAACCAGCTCTGCGCCGAGCATGATGGAGCCTGCTTGGGATTCTCTCTCCCTCCCCACCTGCCCCTCCCCCGCCACTCCTGCTCTCTCTAAAAAAATATAAAAAAACAAAAAAATGTTTCTCACAACTGGCCATGGAAAAAAGACTGGACAGAGAGAGTTCAGGTTTTTATAATTTCTGGAAAACCCTTGGAGTGCAGACAGTCTGTGATTCTGATTACTGAAATACTGATTTCCTTCAATAATCAACCAGGAAAAGCTACTGTTCTTAATGGAAATTAAAGAGACAGATAAGCCCCATGTCAGTGTGGAGAAACAACCCCCTCCAAAACAAAGGGGGGGAGGGTGCCTAGGGCAGTCACTCTGAAATCAGAGTGAAATTGGACGGTTGAAATTCACAGCAATTGAACCCGTCTCAGCACCTGCCCCTCAAACGCGCAAGCACCTGCCATGCAGAAGCGGAATGTACTGCAATCTCCATCTCTCAGAGTATCTAGTGCAGGAAATGTAGACCTCGGGGAGAATTGCTGGAAACCAGAGGGGCAGAGCGATCGGGTTCACGGGCTGGCAACACACCAGCGGCTAGTGTGGGCACAAGGGACTATGAGAAACTGCCTCTTCAGGGCCAGCGCCGGGGATCCAGTTACATCACAGAGGGTGAAACCACTTCAAAGCCCAGATACTGGCAGCCTGAAGCCCATGAAGGACTGAAATGAAATACTACCTATTTCACCAGGCCTGGAGCGACGAATCATACAACCTAATTCCTCCGCCGAGCCTTGGTTAATGATCAAGAGGCTCGTCTCTCCCTGGCCCGCTTGGCATATTGAATGTAGTTTGTCTTTATGTACGTGTTTCATTTTTTGGAAAGCTATACGAGATAATGGAAAGGCATAAATTAAAGAGGTATTTTAGGTGGGGGGGAAGGCATTTATTTTTTATTTTTTTTAGTCCTGCCACCTGCAAAGTCCTTTCAGAGCCACAACCGATAGAAGCTGAAATGCTAGAAGGGAAAGAAGCAAGAAGAGAGAGTGCACCGTTAAAATAGGAAAGGCTCTAGGAATGTGGCTCTAGGCCCAGGAATCCAAACTGGTTATCTCGGACCATAATTCTTTAAAAATATTTTCCAAGAAGAGAGGCTCGTATCCCTAGACTGAGATTGTGCCGGGGAGCTCCTAAACTCCGGTCCAGCATCTTGCCTTAGAAGGGTTTGGAAATATCGAGGAAAGATGAGTTTGAAAACACACAGAAGTCCTATTAGACAGCTGCCCAGCGTTCCTGTGACTTTTTCTTTACTCGCTGTAGTCCCTTGAGGCTGTTTCCACCACCACCACCCCCCCACACCCACCTCTGCACTCCCACCCCCGCACTCCCATGTCTAGAGTGCTATTCCTCTTTTCTGACAACTGCTGAAAGCCCAATTTCGTACCCAACACCCACAAGAAAATTTCTCTGCAAATCACATAGATTTGTAAAGCTCTTTCCTGAAGCCCTACCGCAATTATAAGCCACCTATTATGTCCCTTAGTTTCCTCATTGTTCATGTATTTGTTCTATTTCCAAAAAGATGATTCATTCTTGAAAAGTCTTATGGTTGGTTATACTTCAGGATTCCCCAAGCACCTTTTCAGCCCAACAATATAGTAGCTACTCAGTAAACTGTTGAGGGTTGACTTTAAGCTCTAGATGAACTATCGTAAATTGGACCTCATAGCTCTAAGGTCTTGGGTTGTGATGAGGATGAGATGTGCATAGGAAAATGATTGTTTCATCTGACACAGAAATGAGGGTGCGTAGTTATCATTTACCATGACCTAAGCTAGAGATTCGTCTTGTCTTGTGCTCAAAGACTACAAATGACATCTTATACTGTTAGAAGGAAAAGAACAGCTGCTTAAGGAAAGGGCACAAGAAATTGTAATAAAGGACTTCCCACCCCGTTTGCATCAAGTCCTCAAAATTGGAGCCACCGGCGAAGCTCAGTACAAACAGCATGTGTATGGGAAGGCCTGGCAAAACTGGGATGGTTTTAAGAAATCGGTGCTTAAGGAGAGAGAGAAGGCTTTTCAAGGCACAAGTCTGTGTCCCAGAGAGCCCTGGGATCTAAGATGACGCTGCCTCTCGCTATGGGACAAAGAACCTTGCCGCAGAGGAGAATTCACTCAGCAGAAAAAATTACGTGACTGAGAAACCAGATTCAAATTGAGTCAGAGCCAGCGTGAGGCACGATTTGCAAGCAAGTGAAGTTGGCTGGGGCGCTCTTGTGATCCCCATTTCTGCACCTGCCTTCCCTCTTCCCCTCAACCATCCTCCAGGTAGGTCCTCGGGCAAACTGCTGGATTCCAGGACTCTCAGCCCTGGGACCTCAGCCAGAGCTGCTTTTCATAATGATCACTCACACTCTGGGGTTCTCAAGTACCTGGTTTGGAAAGCAATCTGATCAACTCATAGAACTGCAAAATTTCTAAGCAAAAAACTTACTTTGCAATTATTTCATCTGACCCCCTTATACCAAACGGAGGCCACAGAGCTGAAGGGATTAACCCTGTCCCCCACAGCTAACTAGTAGCAGAACTGGGACCACCCCAAAGCTTCCTGATTGGCAGTGCTTTGTTCCTCCTGCCATACCATTCAGTAACTCATCCAATAAATATTCACTGAACACCAACCATGTTCCAAACCCTGTGTTAAACTGCCAAACTGAGATCACCAAAATGTTTTAGACTAAAGCTCAGTATTATTCTTTTTTTTTTTTTT